>NW_026555086.1:7768496-8442744 GCF_021234165.1 Pteronotus mesoamericanus | reverse complement strand
TGAACCTTATGTTGGTACCAGGTAGCCAATGGGAAGAGGACGTTGGGAGCAGAGTGAAGCCGCGGAAGTTCCATCTTGGAGTGGGGCGAAGAGAGGAGGAGAATGTAGTGTTTTGCCGTGTTTCCTGCTTCTTCCCTTTTCCTGAGAGCGGTTCAGCGGGTAGTCTGAAGACTTTACCCTCTTTTTTGGCTGGAGCATCGGCTCGAATCTCCTAAAGGAAGCCTAGCGGGAAACGGAGACTGATACAGTATTCGAGTCAGGCCTGGAGCTGGGGAGGCCCGACCCCACGGCCGACGTCTCGGTGGATGGATGAGTGGGCCACTGCCTTACGGTGATCACCGACCAGGAATCGGAGAAACGCAGGCTTCATTCGTGATTCGTGGATGGGGTGGGCTTGTTCTCCAGTGTTCTGCAGTCTTGCTAGAGGGCAGAAGGTCCACTCACCACGTTGTACTTGGGAAGCTGACTGGAGAGGCACATGGGCACTAACAAAAGAGGCCTAGATTAGCAGAATAAAATCTGATGAAAAGTGTCCACGCTGTATTTCTCAACTTTTTATATGAAAACTTCATAGAGGACACTTGAAAGAATGCTATAATGATGTATAATACTTTAATAATACGATGGCCCAGAAAGTTACCATGCGGATTTTCAACTTTTGCTAACATTTTGCTGTAGTAATTACTATATCCCTGTGTGTTTCCCGAACCATTTGAGAGTTGCAGATAATCAAGACATTTCACCCTGGCACTAACTAAATGCTACTGAGCAAGTAACTCTTAAAAGTCAGGCCTTTGTTATACAAAACCAGCGTACCACCGCTCCTAAGAAAACTAACAATTCTTTTCCAGTCCAGATTTTCATAATCATCCCCCAAAAGATTTTTAATTACTTTGTTTCCTAACCAGGAAATAGTCAAGATTCAGCATACTTGGCTCTTTACAGCTCAATCTATTTTGGGTTCCCCCCTACCGCCCCCTTTTTTTTAATGACATTGATCTTTCGAAGAGATAGGGCCATTTACCTTGTAGATTGTCTCACGTAATTTTGTCTGACTTTTTCTTTACAGTGTCATTTACTTTGTTCCTTTGCGCTGAATTTCTTGTTAAATGGAAGTTAAAACTTGATTAGATTCATGATCACCATTTTGAAACAGCTTATATTGAAGTATACATAATATATGTACCCCATATACCGCAAGTGTACAAGGTGGATGAATTTTCACGATCTGAACATACTCGGGTCAAGAATATTACCAACACCCCAGAAGTCCCTTTGCTGCTCCCTGCCATTCACTAACCCTCATCCTTAAGAGTGGCCACTATCCTGACTTCTAAGACCATCAATTAACTTTGCCGTTTTGTTGTTATTCATTATAGAAGTGGAATCATTTCTTTTGTACATACTTTTTTGTATCTGAAATCTTTTGATACTATTTTTGAGAAGTCCAATCATGTCCTTCATGTGGTCATATTTGATTCATTTCCACTGAGCCTGAGCAGGGTTTCTCAACCTCAGTATTATTGTCAGTTTAGGCTAGAAAATTCTTGAGACTCTCTGCAGAGGTGCTGCAAAGGCTCATCATGGCAGTGGGAAGAAGGACAGGAAGTCAATGAGGAAGGTGGTCAAGGTGGTTGCGGGGGCGGGGGGTGGCGGGGATCCTAGGCTACAGATAAGGGAAGGAGAGATAGGCTGGTGCTGGAGCTTGTGAAACGAGGTATAAATCGCAAATGGAAGTATGTTTATTTACAGGAAAATCATGAGAAGCGGGAATAGACGGGGTGCAGGGGTGGAGGGGCAGTGAGGTCAGGCTCCTGAAACACAGGGACTGAGCTGTGGGGGAGGTTTCTTTCCCTGGGAGCTTAGGCCGAGGGCCCAAGAGGGGCATCAAACAAAGACTTTCACAAGCTCCACCAGGCGCGGGTCTTTGTAGAGCTTTTCCTCCAGAGCCAAGTACTTCAGTGGGGCCAGCTCCTTGTGTCTGAAATCAGAGGGAGTGAGAGGTGGTGAGGGGTTACAAAACCGGTGCTCCCGCCTCCTAGTGGGTTCCCTTGGGCTCCCCGCCCCCTCACCGATTGAGCCGCTGTTCCAGGATGCGGATGCGGAACATGGCCTGAGAGCAGTAACTCAAGTACAAGTCTTCGTCCTCAGCCGTCAGGGTCACCTGGTTCTCCTGGTACCACTGTTGCTTCTTCTGTAGCTCCTGGGTCTCCTGCGGGTACGGGGAGGAGAGAGCAGGAGGTTAGATGAGGGCTGATCCTCACCCAGGCTGTAGACAGCACCCCCTGGTCACCGGCCAGCCAATGAGGGTTGACTCCGTTACCCCCGCCCACAGAAGCCAAAGGAACAAAGGCATGGCCAAAAAATGTCTTGAGAGGGAGCTACTGGGGTTGTATTTAGAGGGCTATCATGTCCACGAGGTCAGATCAGGGTTCAAGACTGAGACAGCCATGTGGCTCCGAAAAAATTACATTTTCAGGGCTTCAAATTTTTTGTCTTCCAAGTGAAGGTCATTGTATACACCCACCACCACACCACCACCATGGAGCTGTTCGTGAGGATTAAATGAGATAATACATGGGAACTGCATGGTGTATTTCCAACCAACAAATGCATCAAGAACTAGGAGTTGTAACAATGCACCGTCCATCCATCCATTTATCCAACCACCCATCCACCTACCCATCCACCCAGTCATTCATCTACTATCCCTCATCCCATGCATCCGTCCACCCACCTGTTCAACCACCCATCCATCCATTCGTTCATTTACCCATCCCTCCATCCGTCCTCCTATTTGTTCCCCACCCATCCATTCACCCACTACTCACCCATCCATCCCATCCCTTCATCCACTCTTCCATGCAATGAACAAGAGTAATGAAGGACAACTCGGTCATTTGGAAACTCCATACAATCAGTCCCTCACAAGTCCGTGACATGATAGGCAAACAGCCGTGGGCCCATTTTCAAGATGAGGATGCAAAGGTCCTCTGCCTGGGCCCTGGCTGTACCTTCTCGAAACGGGCCTGGATAAGGTTGGCCTTGTCAATGAGCCGCTGCTTGAAGTCATTGAGGCACTCCTCCCTGAGGCGCATGGCCTGCCAGCGGGTCAGCTTCTCTCCTGGGGGCAGCTGCGCCAGGAACGGGGCCAGGTAGTCCAGCTGGGCCTCCACCTGCTGCAAATGCTCCTCATGTATGATGCGCTCCTGTAGAGGCGGGGTGGGGGGTGGTCACCCTGACCAGCAGGGGCTGCAGAGACCGCCTGGCCAGCTCTGTATCAACATGTGACCTCACAAAACTGGGCCTCAAATCCAGATCCCTGTGCTCGGTACCTCTGGGACTAAGGTCTCAGAGGGGGGCTCTGTGCTCTCTCTTGTACTAGTGGTTCTCAGTAACAGCCAGTTCTCCTGTCTTACATGAACTGACGTCTCTGCCTGAGCCTCAGCATCTAATGCTTAGTAGATGTTTGCTCGGTAAATGGGAATACGTGGTTGTTATTAATGACGTTAAATCAAAAACAGCCAGTCACTCTCTCCCTTTTTCTTTTTCACCCTGGAGCCTTAGGTTACATTGGCAGACATGGGCCAGGGATGCCAGCAATTGTGGGTGCTGATGCCCATCCCTGGGAGTCTGAGAACGAGTCATCCGATGCCCTGTCCTGCTTCTCCAACCTCAAACTATTTTTAGAAATCTCTACGTGGTTGATGAGGGAGATTTAGAAGCTTGTGTCGAAACCAAGCTGGGCCTTGCAACCTGAGGTGTAACCTGAACACCTGCGCTGCAGGGGATGGAGCACTCGGGCCTGTGGCCAGAGGCGGCTTCTGGGGCCAGGTCTCAGCCTCGAGGGCCGCCGCAGGTAGAGATGGGCACACTGCTTTTGTTCTTTCCCCGCGAAGTAGAGGCCTTGGCTCGGCCACAGTCCCTGGAGGTGGGGGAGACCTGGCCTGGCTCCTGCGTGCTCTTGGCCGTGACACGTAGAAACGGTCAGCCCAGCAGCAAGGATGACCACAATGGTGCCAATAATGTCCTCCCCTCTACAGGCCTTGCAGGCAGAATCCCTAATCATCCTCTCCCAGCCGGAGGCCAGGGCCTGGGTCAGGGAGCGAGGCCCACCCTGGCCTCCCGGGACTCCTTGTTCTTCTCATTGCGCTTCGTGTCGTAGATGGAGATGGTCAGCGTGTGCGCCTCCTCCTCTTCCTCTCGAAGCTTCAGGATCTCCAGCACCTGAATTGGAAAGTGGAGGAGGGCGTGGTTAAGGCCCCCCCACTCCTGCCACCTCCTACCTGCCCGCTCTCCCGTGGGACCCCACCTCCAGCTCCGACTCCCAGGCCTGATGTCTGGATAACTTCTCCTCTTTCTTCAGCTGCATCATAGCCTCGTACTGGTAGAGAAGCTTCTTGGTGTGCTCTGTGGGCTCCACCTGGAACGGGAACCAGAGCCACAGAGAGAGGCAGCAGCAGCTGGGGGTGTGGACAGACTCTGGAGCCAGGCTACTTGGGTTCCAATCTCCCCCTGCCATTTTCCAGCTGTGTGACCCTACGCAAGTTGCTTACCCTCTCTGGGCCTCGGTTTCCTCATCTAAAAACACAGATAATACTAGAAGAGAAACTAGAGAAGTAAAAGACTGTGCCGAGAGAGCAAGGGTTTGAACTAGGAAAGCCAGCCTGGTGGCAGTGGGAGGATCGGCTGCTCCAGTGTTGGGGTGGGAATCTGGGGTCTGCTCTGCCCAGGGCTCTGGGAGTAGGAACAGTGCAGAGTAGCCCCCACCTGCTGGGCTGGCTGTCTTGGTGGAAAGGGGAGGGTTCTTAGAAGAGCTGCAAAGAGAAGGGTCTCCGGCTGGGAGACGAACTTGCAGGCTGGCAACTCAGAGTTTCCGTCTCCGTCCTCCCCAGCTGATGTGACGCGACGCAGGGCCCCGTTCCTGTCCTCACCCACCCGCCTGCCCCTGCCCACCACGGCCCCCAGGCCCACCTCAAAGCTGCTACACATGTCTGGCGTCATGATGATCTTGTTGCCCTTGCTGTCCACCTCACTGCGCCGCAGGAACTCACGCTTCGAGGTCGTGATGTGGTCCTCACGGCAGTGGTAGCGCAGCTGGATGCGCTCCTCCAAGATCAGGAACACTCGCTCCTCCACGTCCTCATCCGCAGGTTTCGCGGGATTGCGGACAAACCTCTCCGTGATTTTCTGGGTGGGGGCGGAAGGAGGCAGAACACGCATAGGATGGGCGGGGGGGTGGGGGAGAATCTCTTCCGGGCCCCCGAGGGCGGGAGCAAGGGACTCTCAGGGACACTGGGGTCTAGGGTCATTTGGGGGTTCGTGTGGAGCAGCATCTCGTAGCCAGACAGTGGTTCTCAGTGCCAAGCCACTCCTGCCCAGAGTGGTGCTAATTTCTTCTCTAGCTCCCTCCACAAGACTCCACTTGCTCACCTCCAGAAACAGGGAGCTCACTACCTCTCCAGGCAGCCTCTTCTATCCCTAGATATACCTTAATATTAGAAAGAGCTATTTTTCTTTTTCTTTCTTTCCTTCTTTTTTCTTTCTTTTCTTTTTTTTTTTTTTTTTGGTATGCAACCATTAAACTCATTTGTCAAATAATTTGTAATGATATGGAGGAAAAAATGCACAATTTAATGTTAAGTGCATAATACAGGGATTTTATCTTCATGTACACATTTCAGGTAAGTTAGAAAAGACTCTCAAAACCAAACCTATACAGTATTATGTCGTCATATCTGAGCGATGACACTCTGAGATATTTTTCACTTTTTTCTCTCTATATTTTATGTTTTCCATATAGTTATATTTTTCCACATATTCTAAATGTTTGTCTGAATGTACCCTTTTTATAATAGTAAGGAAATAATACCTCCCTGGCCTGGTGGCTGAGGGCACCCACGAGAAAGGTCGCTTGGGAAAGATGCTGTTGCAGTCGGTCTGCCCCCATCCTGGGGCGACCGGCCTGCCAGGGCTGGCCAGCACCCTGTCCCCAGGCCCCGGGAATGCTCACCACTATGGGCCGCGGGTTTGATTCTGCACTGTTCAGATTCAACTTCTTGACCCGGGGCCCAAAATTGACATGGCGGTAGAGGAGGAAGTCAGGCCGTCCTTGATAGTGTTCGGTCATCGTCCTGGGCGTCTCCTCCCGCTTGGTCAGGCCGTCTACACGGGCCATTTCATAGAATTCCATGACGCGGTCCATCTCGGGTAGCATGGACATGTAGGAGTGCGCTGCGGTGGGCGGCAGGGGGTGGGGGAGGCAGGTGGGGGAGGCAGCTTGGTCAGCACGGGGAGTCCTGGCCACCGGCTGGGTAACCCCGCCCCGACGCAGGCCCCAGGGAGAAGGCTCCCCCGCGGCTGCTCACGGCTGTGCCTCAGGTCTGAAGCCCAGCCCCCACTGCTGGGGAGTTCGGCCGTTTCCAGCTTCTTTCTTACTTAAACCAATGCCATGCTGAACCTCTGCATATCATACATTTAAAAAAAAAAGTTCTTGCCCATGATTTGCTCAGGACAAATTCTTGGCCTTTGAACTGCCGTCACAAGGCATAAACATTTTAAGGCTGGTATTGATTATTTTGCCCAAATGCCCTCCAGAAAAGTTGTGCCCATCTGCTGTCTTGCCAGCAATGGCAGGGCCAACTGTCGGCCGCTTTGCGCATGTGCTCACTCCCTGTAGGACTATTTTTTTCATCTTTGATAACCTGAGGGTGGTACGATGGCCCCTTAGTCATCCAGTTTTATTTATTTTTATTTCAGCCATCAAGTGAGGTTGACCTTTTTTGATTTTTCCTTTTTTTTTTAAGATCGTATATTGACCCTATGTTTCCTTTTGTGACTTCTTGGTTACGGCTGCTGATTTTCTCCTAAGACCTATGCTTTCCCCTCTGCCCAGGGCTCATGGTCATGTCCACAGCTTCCAACCCTCCACCTTCTGCCATGCCCTTGTCAAGGCACTTGTTGGTTTTATTGCTCAGCACCATGACCCCTCTGTAAATGTGGCCCCACTGTGTGCCTGATTCCAACCATAGAATCCACAGCTGGCCCTGGTTTTCACTTTCCTGGAAACTTGTCGTGTTTCCTTGGATTTTCTGAGCTCCCCTGACCTCCTTCGCCTGGTTTGCTTGGGGAAGCAGGGCAGCATCTGTAGCTTGCCACCCAAAGAACCCTGTCGATACCCAGATACGGGTTCTTCCCACCACATACCAGGCACATGGAGGCTGCTCTAAGGAGAGTGTGAGGCGCCGCCGGGGCCCCTGGCTGGCCCAGCAGTGGGGTCCACTCACCACGCAGAGCCTGGGGGTGGCCCGGCTTGAAGTAGTCGACGATCAGGCCTGTGACCTTATTTATGTGCCTTAGTTCGAGCCTGTCTTCCCGATTCCGGTACCACTCCTTTATCTCCAAAGCCTTGGTGCCTGTGGGGCAGGCGGGCGCTGGCTGTAGCCGGGCCAGCCGCCCCACCTCCGTCCCACCGTTTCCAGCACACGGGGGCCAGCAGGACCCACACTCGCACCGAAGGAGCGTGAGGGACATGCCCAACATCCCACAGCATGTTGGGAGACCGGCTCCCCAAGCCCGGGCTGCCCCCTTACACTCCAAGTCCTCATAGGTGCTGAGGCTGCACACGAGGCCGTTGCTGTTGAGGTACGGGGCCCACTTCTCCAGCTTGGCTCTCTTGTACTGTATCACCTTCTTCCCATTTGGGCAGCGAGTCTCGAACGCTGCAGACACAGAGGGGACTGGGGTGAGGGGCTGCCCCAGACCAGGGGAAGGGAGGCCCAGCTCTGCTCAGCCACTCCTCTGGCCACCGCCCCCTGAGCTGTCTGCTGAGCTCCTGAAGGCCCCAAGCCCACTCCTGGGGGGCAGAGGACAATGACACCAGCGGTGGCTCTTGCCCCGGAAGAGTTCTCAGGTTTGAGCTGCACGCTGGCATTCCACCCACTTGCGGCCAGGCCCCCGCTCCTGCCCTAACCTGACTTCTGATGCTTCACAGCTTAGCTCAGATGACCCCTTCTCCTGGAAGCCCCTTCTCCCCACCCATCCCCCAGCCCCCCACCCAGGGCTGAGCTGGGTGCTCATCCCCTGGGTCCTCATGACACCTTGTCTGGCCCTTCCCACTCTGTTGGAATAGCCTGTGGCCTATACCACCTGTGGGTCTGGCACTCCCAGATGGGACCCTCAGCAGCCAGCAGATGCCAGCACGGGGCACAAGCACCCCTGTCCTGCCCTCTTGGCCTGCCCCTCCCTGATCCTGCCTCTCCTGCCCCTTGTGCCACCTGGGTACTGTGCCCGGCCTCCTCCTAGCAGGATGGGGCCAGGGAGAGGGGCGACTGTGTCCTGGTCCTGGAGCCTCCTTCACCTCCCACGCTCCCTCATCCCACCTGAGTTAACCGAGCCCCCCTTCCTGTTCGCCAGACTGGTGTGTGTGGCAGGAAGGAAAAGCGAGGAGGGGGCCGCAGGAAGCAGGAGGGGTGGCGATGAGGGGCCAGGGCAGCCTCTGCTGGCGGTCCCTGCCCGGCCATTGCTGCAGACCATCCCAGGGACCGAGGCCTGGGGAGGGGAGTGCGCGGGATGTGCGCGTGCCTTCTGGGGAGATCTCAAGGTGCTCCACCCACGAGTGTGGCATGTCGAAACTCTTATCCTGGTCTTCCTTGCCCTGTTGGGAGAGACGGGGGCGGGGCGGGCTGGTACTGGTCAGAAGTTACAGGCAGAACCTCTGTCTTGTCCACCCCCCCCCCCCCGCCCCCAACCAAGGCCAAACCAGGGTGGCTTGTCAGCTCTCCCAGGGGCCAGAAGTCCCAGGCAGTTCTGACCTGGCCTGGAGTGACCCAAGGTAAGGTTACTGCTCGGACCTCTGCCACCTGCTCATCTTGCTGGGCGGCCAGCAGGGGCCGGCTGTGCACTGGGATTTACTGTCTCTAGTCGCCAAGGACACGGAATACGCTAACTACAATTTCCAAGCGAGCACATAATACCAACTTTGTCGTCAAGCAGTCCCAGCAGGTAAAACAGGGTCGCCATTGAGATCCCAGACTACAGAGCTGCACTGTCAAATCCCAGCCCTGTCACTTGCTGGCTGTGTAGCTTTGAGTGAGTTACTCTACCCCTCTGTGTGTAAGTCTTTCTATCTGTAAAATGGGATGATAATAACCATGGCTGAAAATGATCACGGATGATAATGCTAGTGCCCACCTCCCCTGGTGGTGGTGAAGATTTAGATAAGTTAATTCAGGCTGAGCACCTAGGTACGGGCGCTTAGTAAGGGCCATGTGAGTGTTACCTATTGTTATGGGCTGAATTGCGTCTCCCCAAAATTCCTATGAATTAACCCCTAGTGCCTCAGAATGTGGCTATATTTGGAGGAAGGATCTTTAAAGAGGTAATTCAGCTAAAATGGGGTCGTTAGGGCGGGCCCTACTCCAACAGGACTGGGATCCTTCTGGGAGGAGATCAGGACTTGGACACAGGGAGGAAGACCGCGTGAGCACGCGGGGAGAAGGCAGCCGTCTACAGGCCAAGGAGAGAGGCCCCCAAGAGATAAGCCCTGCTGACCCCTTGGTCTTGGACTTCCAGCCCTCAGAGCTGCGAGGAAACACACGTCTGTTGTCTAAGCCCCACTAGCCTGCGGTGCTTGTTGTGGCAACTCTAGCAAATGAATACACCTCTTGTTAGTTCTACGACCATGGTTAGCTCCACTCCTCCTTTGTGCACACAAATGGTGAAGCAGAAGCTTCCGGTGATGAGGAAGTTTGCCCAGGGTGTCACAGCCAATGCCTGCGGCCTCTGGGCCCCCGGCCTGCCCACACAGGGCTTCCTGCAGACCTGCCTGGGGGGCCAGGAGATCAGAGAAGTCAGGCTGCCGACTTGGGGAAGGCCCCAGGTTAACGGCCTTTGGAAGGGCTAAGGGGAGGCACAAGAAAGGCCTGGAAGTGCTGGGAGGAGATCCGAGTGGCTATGCAGGAAGACCTGGAAGCGAGGGATGACCGGCTCCGGGTCCCCCGGGCCTGTGGGGAGGGCTTTAGCACCCTGCCCCAAGGGGCGTCCTCTCTGAACAGGGTGGATGTGTGTGGGCCAGGAGTTCCGAACGCAGGCCGCAGCCCTCCCCTACCCCGCTGTGGGGGCTCTGGGAAGGTGGTTGGACCTGTCTGGGCCTCAGCTCGCCCACCTATAAAATGAGGACACAGTCCAGGCCCTTCTGCTTTGAGGAATCTATAATCTGTCCATCTGGACTGTCCTCTCCCATGTACATGCTTGCTAGTGGGGACATTTGTCAGGCCAGCCAGAGGCAACACAGCGCGGGAAGCCTCCCCTTCCTCCCCCAGCCCCACCGGAGGATGAGACTGACCAGATTTTCTATGTCATCGTTGTCGTTCAGGCTGTCATCCTCTTCCTCAGTCACGAACAGCGGAGGCTTATCGGTTCCCAAAAGCAGGTATTCCCACTTCACAGGGTCTCCCAGATCAAAGATTAGGTCCTGATGGGGAAGGGGCTTGGCTGAGTGCACCCCACGGCCACCACACTCTCCTGCGGCTCCACAGGGTGGGGGGAAAGGGCCGCCCCCAGAGTGGAGGGGGGCCTGGGCCTGGCTCAGGCGGGCAGAGCGCTGGCGTCTGAGCCGGGCCCAGGTCCACGCCCTCCTCGTTTCAGCAGGGGAACCGAGGCCCTGTGGCGGGGCTGGAACATCCTTTCTCTTGCTCGGTCTCCCCAGGAAGACTTCCCGCTGTCGGACTCTGTGGAAGACTTGGGAACTCTGGCCTGAGACAGGCCTGGACGTGGGGTCGTTCTGCACTGTTTGGGGGGCGTCCAGGTGGTGATGACAGCAAGTGCAGACCAGCGAGATTTTATGGCGGGGGGAGGTAGCAGGTTGAAAAAAGGCCCCATCACAGGGTCGCCTCACACCGGGGAGAAGGGAACTAGGCAGCAACATGTGCAATTGTGCAGAGGAGGCAGGTGGGTTTTCTCTTCCTTGGCATGGCTCCTCCGCCTCTTGCTGCCCAGCCCACCTGAGCCAGGCTCGCCTGCCAGGTAAATCCCAGCAGGCGGGGAGCACCCCGTCTCCCAGTCTGCTTCCTCAGGGTGTCATGCCATCCCCAGAATCAGTGTCCCAGAGCGAGGGCAAAGCCTTAAGAACAGCCACCCACAAGGGGATTCAACATGTAGCTGTCCTGAAGCCAGCCTAACCCGCCTCCTCACTGTCGCATCAGAGTCCTGGGGGGCTCCTGCGTGTCTCTCCACTTCAGCTGGGAGATGGGGGGGCGAGGAGAGGAGGCGGTGGGGGAGGGAGGGAGAGAGCGCTGCTCCTGGACGTAGCGGTGACTGTGGACAGTCCAGGCTTAGTGGAGAGGAACCAAACTGTACGGATGTGGTATTGCTTTCAGTCACATCCTCCATTCGGTCACTTTTGTAGGTAGTAAGCAGTACTTGGGGGCCTTGCTACTTAAATTTCTATCTCTGTAGGAGAAGCATAACGGGATGGACAGCTACCATGTCTGTGAGTGTGGGGGGTCGTGCCGTCTCTGTGTGGAGCCTCATCGTCGCTCCGGGCCCTCAGTGCCATTGCAAGTTTCTATGAAGGAACAAAGCAGCCACTTCGCTGCTCACCTGGCAGTCAAAGTGACAGCCAGAGTCATGAGCCCTTTCTCTGCGCCCTCACTTGGTGACACAGTACTGCTCCTCTGGCCTCACTTCTGCCCAGGCCACCCTTCCATCTCACAGCTTCTGGTACCCCCGCCATAAATTTGCTTTGCCTGGCATTAGTCTAAGGCGTGCTGTGAGGGGAGGCAGGAGACAGGCTCTTTGGCCTGGAAAAGGGGCAAAGGAGGACTGTCGCAGCCTCTCGATGGCCATAATTCTTCCGAGGGCACTGACTGCCACGGCAGTTCTGAGCCTGGGCTCTGGGGGAGGGCCGTCTCGGCTCTGTCCCATCTGTGGGGTGTGGGAGACATTATTTCTATAAAATAAGGGTGACAATAGCTAACATGTATTCAATGGCCAGGGACTGACTCTCATGAGCACCTACTAAGTGTTATTTCCCACCACCCTGTGAGGTCGGTGAGGGCTGAGCAACCCTGGACTCGGAGACCAAGGGAGGCCAAGGGGGCGTGGGGCTGTTCCTCCTGACATGAAGGCAGACGTTTCTCCATCTGGGGACACCAGATTTGCACACAAAGTGACTTGCACTGGAACACACCTGCATCAGCTCTGCCCGTCTCCCACAGTGGCAAGAGCCGTGCCTTGGGCAGGGCCGCTTTGGAAGAGGGACTAAAGGGCCCCAGATGCGCCTTTGGGAAGCTGGCCCCGTTGGAAAGGGAGGAACTTGGAAAAAAATGAAAGAGCACTGGCCTGGGAGCCTGGAGCCTGTCTCTCTTCTGGTTTGTGCATAGCTCCATGAGCTTCCATAAACTGGACATGCCCTGGTTTGCTGCGCCCAGATCAAGAAATAGAACATCGCCCACACCCTCTGAAAGTCGCCCTGTGTCCAGTTATGACCTTCCCTCAAACGTGCGTGTGTATTTTTAACTTGCATAAGGGGCTCTGAGTTGTTATATACCAATTCATGGAAATCCATTGAGCTGACACGAGGGCGAGTGGCACTCTGCTGCCACGTACGTTGCATTTCATGACATTTTCCAAAAGCCATTCATACACACTACCAATCCACATCTTATAGGATATGCAAATCAAAAGAGAGACAATAATCGCATCAGAGTGTTTTTCATGGGCACAGGGGTGGGCTGCGGAGACCCGACTATAGGGGAGGCTGAAGCCCTCCTGGCCTGGTGGCCAGCTCTCCCCCGGGCCACTCACCGTCCCCGCTCCAATAGCCCCTGCCCAGCACCTTGCAGCAGTTCCAGCAGTCCTGCATGTTGATCCAGTAGTTCTTGTGGTTCCAGAGGCTCTCGATGCCCAGGAAGTGGTTGTCCTCGGGGCTGTAGCTGCGGGCCGTGAACGGGTCGATGAAAAAGCTCTCAGGCACCTCGCGCATCCCCGACAACACCAGCACCCAGCAGTGCACCCGCAGGCCATGCAGGGGGTCGGTGTTCGCAATCTCCAGCTCCTGCACAGAGGAGGGGGGTGACCAAGGGTCACATGGGTGGGAAGAGGGGAGTCAGCGGCCTGAACAGCTCCCTGGGGCTGGGGAATGGCCAGGAGAGCTGAGTTCTGATCCAGACTGTACCTACCACTGGCTGGCCGCGTGATCTGGAGAACATCACCCCACTTCTGAGCCCGTTTTCTTATCAATAAAATAGGAGGGACTAGCTCGACCTGGGGTTTATTAACTGGGCCCTTTGGAGCTCTAAGGTAGCTGGGATTTTGTGAACTCTGGGTGAGAATTCATCCAAAAAAAGGTAGTGGGACACCATATGGCTTCTTTGTCTGCTTCCCTTGGGAGAAGGATGACTGTGTCATGTTCATTGTTGTATCCTTAGTGCCTGAACCAGAGGAGATGCTTAGTAAATACCATATGGAAGAAAAGAAAAGAAGGGAGGGAGGAAAAGAGAGTAAAAGGGAAGATGGGAATGTGACTGGGCAGGAGAGGTGGGTGGATGGATGGAGGGGGAGATGGGAGGATAGATAGATGGATGGGTAGATGGTTGGATGGGAAGGTGGATGGGAGGATGGTGGATGGATGGATGGATGGAAAGATGAGAGGATGAATGGATGGAGGGGAGTGTGGATGGGTGAGAGGATGGATGGATGGATGGATGGATGGATGGATGGAGAGGTAGAAGGATGGGTAGAGGGGTGGGAGGATGGATGGAGAGCTGGGAGGGTGGGTGTTGGGAGAAGAGCTGGGAGGATGGTTGGGAGGATGGACAGGAGAGTGTAAGTAGGTAGGTCTTTAGTGAAAGAATCTGGAATTAGGAGGACACCAGAACTGCCCCACATGAAATGCCCCAGGCAGCAGAGCGCTGATGTGAGAAATCTGTCACCAGAAGCTCGCTGACCGCCAGTGGGAGGTTCCCACCTGGCTAGGCGGGGTGGGGGTCGGGGGTGGGGATGGTTGAAAGGCAGAGGAGAGGATTTGGACCTCGGGGTCCATCAACACATTTCTTCCATGACTGTGTCTCTGTGCTGCTTCTGGAACTCCCTCCTCGAGAGCTGAGCTGGGGGTCGAGGGCTCAGGACGGGGACCCACCTGGAGATGCTCCGCTTCCTCCCTCCGCTGCCTCTCCTCCTCAGCTTTGATCTGTTCCTGCTTCTTCCTCTCCTGCTCCTGCTCAAACTTGCTGCTCAGGTCCCGGGGGGGTCTGATGGCATACTTCTTAGGTGGAGCCGCTTCCTTCTCCTGGACTATCTGTCACCCAAGGGGAAAAGAATATCAGCTGCCACAAATACCCCCCACCTCCCCGCCTCAGGCCAGAGGATTGAGGGAGCTCCTGGAGCCCGAGGCTGTCGGGCCCCTTGGGCAGGCCCTCCCCCTCCCCCAACCTCGGGCTCATCTGAAAACTGGAATGACGCTGGTAAGAACCTTCCCCCCCCCCCCCCGGGCCTGTTCGGGGAAGTGAAGGCAGGAAGGTGCCCGTGGGGGGCGCCCACCAGAGCTGGTGCTTAGATGTGGTCTTCTCTCCTTCACCCCCCCGCTGCCCACCCCCGACTGGCTATGCCGACCCGGATGGATGGGGTCCAGAGAGTGGGGCCAGTCGCTGGGAGTCAGATTTTTCAGGTGTTGGAACTGGAGGGTTTCATATGTTGATGTAAAGTAACAGTTTGCTGGGCAAGGAAGGAGAAGAAAGAGAGAAAGAGAGAAAGAGTGTGTGTGTGTGTGTGTGTGTGTGTGTGTGAGAGAGAGAGAGAAATCCAGGAGAAAACACCACAGAGGCTACAGAAGTGGGCTTGTGGCACTGAGGAGGGAGAGCAGCGAATGTCCACGGTTGAGAGTCAGCCGAGCAGGCCCCAGTCCCTGGGTCTCCATGCACCAGCCGTGTGACCCTGGGAATGTGTAAAATCAAGTGACAGTGCCTACCACGCAGCGCCGTTGTGAGGAACAACCAAGACAGTGGACATGACAGCAGCTTATACACTGCAGAGTTCTCTGTCTTTATTAGCATAGGTATTATTTTAATAATTAAAATCTTGGCTGAGAAGAGAGGCCTGAGTGTGAGCTCAGAGGCCTTTGAGGCCGAAAGCGATGAGAGGAGACTCTGTCTTCCTTGAGGAGGTGGGCCTGAGAGAGCACGGCTCTCACGCGGTGCCTCCCTCCGCCAGAGCCCCACCTGGGCCCCTGGGCCCCCCCAAGTGTGGCGCAGGCGCCCGCGGCCATGCCGCATGCCCAGGTGCCTGGGAGCCCGGAGCTGCGGCCACCCACAAGAGTGGGACCCCAATCACCGAGTTTTGGAATCTACCCAGCTCATGAAAAGCATTTTCTGCCTGTCGTGTGGTTACTTTCCAAAGACAAAGAGATGCTTTTATGGCTCCTAAAATGAAATTCACTTTAGAGAGGTTCTCGTGTTCACAGCAGCCTCTGGTTAATATGGCCTCTCAGTCAACAGGTACAGAAACACACCCACCCCCTGCTGAAGGGTGAGTGACTTTTTTTTTCTTTTTTCTTTTTTGCTGCTAAAAAGGGGCCTTTTTACCCAGGAGGGGGGAAAAGAAGACGTAACTAAATGTCTGTCCATGCATCTGTTTCTTCCTTAGATGAACACGGCTGGACGGACTTTTATCAAATGTGCCGGGTAAATTTGGAAGAGTTTGACTGAAGGTATAAGCCCTGTGGCACTCACAAAAATGTACCTCGTGGGGAATGCAGGAGCTGAAACTGAGATGCGACACGGGGAGGGGGACAGCCAGCATGGGGACCTGGGCTGAGTGCGTTGAGACACTGCAGTCAGAGAAATCACTCGTGGTGTGAAATATGAAATCCGCAGTGGGTGATGGAGCTGCGTTCATGTGGCAAGGGAGGGGGCGAGGGAGGGGCCGCAGGGACACCCTGCTTTAAGGGCGACGGGGGTCGAGCCCAGCCTACCTTCTTTGGCTTCACAGTGAGTGGGCACACCTCCTGAGTCAGGTCCATGAGGCACAGGTCCTGCGAGCCGTAGCCGTTGACGCAGTAGGCGTCGTAGCCAGCGCCAATGAGCAAGGAGCAGAGCAGCGTGCTGAAGTCGAAGCAGTTGCCCTTCTGGTACTTGAGCACCGTGGTCGGCGAGTACAGGTGCGAGGGCTGGCCATGGCGGGCGGGTCAGTGCCACGGGACCGCTGCCCCGAGCCTGCCCTCCCCACGCATTGGGGCGGGGTGCTAGTGCCCACGCAGGCTGGGCCCCAACGGGGGTCCTCCCCTTTGTCGGCTTGGGGAGCCTGCTAAGAACGGGATGAAAACCACAGACCCCATGTCCAGAAAGAGTCGTCCATGTTTGCCTATAATTTTCAGGGGCTGTGGACTTCCTGTGGGAAAGACCTCGTGCGTTGCAGAAGCCTGGGGTCTGATGTGCTGTGATGGGCAATTCTATGATTTTATTCCAAAGTTCCCCTCTCCTTCTCCCCCAGCCTTTCCTTCTTGACCCTTCACTGTAGACCTGTCCCTTTCTCCCTCCCTCCCTCCTTTCTCAATGAGAAGCTGATTGAGCTGGTCAGAAGCTCACTCTTTCCCTTCCCCACTTCCTGAAGTCATGAAAGGAAGACTCCAGAGGCAGAAAGGGGCAAAAGATGCAAAGAGGTGGGAGCCAGATGCCCAGGCTTGGCATGTGACCTTAGGTGAGTGGCTGCCTCTCTCTGGGCCTGTTCCCCCCCGCGCCCCCAAACAGACTCACAGCCGGGGCTTTTTTCTCCAGATTTGTCTGGCTCCCCCTCCTAGGCCTCACGGGCCGAGGATGCAGCCCAGAGCGGCACTCACCGGCTTGAGAGGGTCCGACAGGGGCTCCATGGAGAGGAAGTCAGCGACAAACTGGGCGCAGCCATCCCAGTTGTAGAGCTCGGGGTAGGGCATCAGCGTGGGCCGGATGGTGGTGCTCACGAACTTCTGCAGGGAAACACGAGGGCCCGGGTGGGTATCCCACCTGGCTGGAGAGCATGGCACTCCCAGGAAGCCAGAGAGCTCGGGGTAGGGTCAGGGGCACTCCCTAGGCCTCTCTGGGCTTCTGGCTCCTCCCTGGTGCCTTGGAAGCTAGAGAGAGGGATTCCTCAAAGCCCCTCCAGCCCAGATCCAGGATAAGCTGTGCTGTCCCCAGATGCCGGTGATGAATCAGCGCCTCCCCATCATCACCACTGCCCCCCTGAGTGCCACCAGACCTGGCATCGCCTCCCCGGTCTCCAACAACCCTGCGAGACAAGTCCTATTAACAAAGGAGGAAACCGAGTCTCCAGGCATGCGCTGACTGGCTCAGGTTCACAGCAGCAGAGCTGGGTCTGCCGCCCAGTATGGGGACCTTGTACTACTAGAGCCCCTCAGGGGCTGCTCAGCCACCTGGGGAGGGTCTCCCCAGGGGTTCGAAAAAGGCTCCACCAGCGCCAGATCTCAAGTGGCCCCACCTACGGGGCAGACCCCGGCCAGGCCCCGCAGCCGGCCGCAGGCCTGGGGAACGCGGGCCGGGGATCACCGGGCAAGAAAAGACGCAAGTGGGTTCTGTATAACAATCACCGAGCCTCAAACGCTGGCAGCTAACACCCAGGTTAAAAACCACCATGTGGGCCAAATAAAATAGCCAGTCTTTGCACTGCCATTGTACAGTCTTGGGTTTCATCCTCTGCCATTCCATCTTCAGATGCGGAAACTGAGGCCCAGAGAGACGCAGGGATGTGCCTGGGTCACTGGGCTGGAAGGAAGGAGTCCAGTGCTCAGATCCTGGGGCCCGTCTTGTCATTTTGTCTCATGTCTTTGTTCTTCCCTACCTATAGGCTCTGGCCCAGGACAGGGCTGTGCGTGGGCCCACCTCCCTCCACCCTCTGCCATCAACCCCCCGCCCTGCTCGCCACGACCCGGCCTTACGGGCACTTCGCACTCGTTCAGCGGGTACAGGAAGAGGGGCACGCGGTCCGGGCACAGGTGGCTGTACTGGCGGGAGAAGTTGTCTGCCACCTGCAGCAGGTGTTCTTCCCCGGGCGTGTTGCTTTGGTAGGAAAGAGGCAGCTTGGAGATGTCGATAGTGTCCTGGGTAACGAGCCTGTTCCCGTAAGAGGAGTGGCATTAATTAGTTTGCGTGAGGCTAGGCCTGGCTTCAGGGAACTCTCGGTCCACCTTAGCTGCCATCCATCCTCACAGCTACCTAGGAGGGAAGTATCATTATTAGCCTCTGCCCTTTTAAACAGACGAAGGAACTGAGGCACAGAGAGGCTGAGTGACTTGCCCAGGGTCACACAGCAGAGTGGAGACCTGGCCCACGTGCTCTGAAGGCAGAGCCCTCACTCTTAACGACCTCCCTCCACGCTCTGGTCCTGCCTCCCCACCCGGGCACCTCATCCGGCCCAGCTCCTACTGTGCACAGCCCTGCCTGACCCTCGCCGGGGCTGCTGGGCCTGAAGCCCCCACCCCAACACTCACGAGGGCCTCTCCGGGACGGCGATCTCAACATCCGACAGCTTCTTCTCCAGATCTCTGAGCACCTCCTGAGTCATGATGGTTTCCTCCTTCCGCGCCTCCTGCGGCCGCATCATCTTCTCGCCCCTCTCCGCCCGCTCAGCCGCCTCCTCCCGCTCTGCTGCTTCCTCCTCCTCCACTTTCTCCTTCAGCACCTCCATCCTGGCCTGTCTCTGGCTGCCTAGAGGCGGAGCCTCTGCAGGAGGGATAAATGCACTCAGCCCTCTGGCTTCCGCCGAGGAAGGGACCACCAGGACCACCTGTGTCCCAGGGGTGGCTGTCTTGGTGCTTTAGATCGTAGGGGGAGGAAGCATGTCTCCTTTAAACTTCCTTTCCATCAAGGAAAAAGTCTCCTTGATGCTGATGTGTCTGGGACACCGTTCCTGTGCTCACAAATCTCCCTTCAACACAAAGACGAGCAGGCCACAGGCAGAGAGCCATTGTCAGGGCAGGAGAGGGTAGCCCAAACTTACTTGCATTGCTTGCCTTCTCGTGTATTTATTCCGACTGTATCTTCTCTTTATGGTAAACAATGCTGATGCTGCAGGGATTGCTGCAGGGATTACTGCCGTGTCACAAAGCTTCCTATTTAAATATATTTATTAGCCCTCATAAGTGAATTGACTAAAGGAAAATTATTCATAATAGCAAGGTGGTGACGTGGAAAATGACCAAAAAAAAAAAAGTAACATCACCATAATTGGAACTGAGGCCCAGAGGGGGCAAGAGTGGGGCTGCCACTAAGGCACCTGGACAGGGGGCAGGGGTGTGGGGGTGTGCGTGCACTCTCCTGGCCAAGCCCTGTGTCATCCTGCAGCATGAGGTCATTTGGGAGCCGCGCTGAGGTGCCGTATGGGCTCACGTGCCCTGGGGAAGGCCTTGTCATGGTCACAGAGCCAAGCCTCCCTGAGGGGGCCTGCTAATTGCCTACCTAAAAATCCAGCCCCGACATCCATAAAAAGAATCCCATTTTATTGGGGGGCAGCAATGTGCCTGGTTTGAAATACTCAGCTTCCCAGCCTCCCTTGCAGCTAGCGTTAGCCGTGTGATTTGAACCTGGTTTTGGCTGCTGAGATGTGAGTCAAAATTGCTACACGTTAAAGGGATGAGCCCAGCTGGCACAGACATTTTGCCCTTCTCCTCTTCCTGCCTGGGACAGGGGCATAAAGCAGGAAGTGGGGCAGCCGGCACATGACCGCGGGGTCACCAAAGCTGCCCGCTAGGGGCGGCAGAGTGAGGACACAGCGGGAGGCCTTGAGTCCCACCTTCAGACTTCCCCGCATATGAGAAAACCCAGCCTCTGCTTATTGAAGCAGGTTCCTGTTACACAGTCTCAGCTGCTCCACCAACCTCCTGCCTCCCAGCTCCAGTCTTCATTCCCCAACCTCAATTTTTTTTTTTTTTTTTACAACAAACAGGGCAAAGGCCCAAAGAGGAGGAACACTGACCCAATGTGCAGGTTGTGGTGGTGGGGAAGTAGTGAGAACTGGGGAGCAAAGCACGGGGCCTCCCCAGATTTGTCATTGTCCCCTGGGGTGGCCAGGGCCACGAGGGCATAAGGGACCTGGAGGCAGACCTGGGCCCCGCCGCCCCGATACAGCCCCTGCCTGGGCTTCCTGGGCCTCTTGGGGAGGCAGGTCACCCACCACCAGCCTGGCCAGGGGGGAAATGGGCTCTGCACGTAGCTCCAGCTGGGCACTTGGTCCCCTCCCTGCCCCTTTCTGGGCCTCAGTTTCCCCTTCTGTAATGCGGAAGGAGGGGCAGATGTTTCCTGTCCAATTCTGACGTTCAGTGGGACTCGAGGGGGCTGAGCGCCTCTGTCACCTTTCTGAAGGGCAGTCCAGCCGAGTCCCAGGGGTTCGACCTCACAGCTGAGGCCCTGAGTCCAGCAGGTCTGCTCCCTGCAGGTGAACTGCCCACTGTGCCCACCAGCCAAGTGTATGGCCCATCTGGCCCATCTGTCTGCTCCCTGGGCGCAGGCACGATGAGCTCAGAGAGGGCAGCGATCGTCACGCGAGGCGCTCACAGGTCACTGAGCTCCCGCTGTGTTTCCGGCGCTGGGCTTGCCGAGGGAGTCACAGAGAGGATCTCGTGTCTCCTCCGATGACTCCGTGAGGCAGACACTGTTAGGAAGCCCACTTTGCAGCTGTAAAAACTGAGGCCTAGAGAGGTTAAATGCGCTCATTGCCTAGGGTCACAGAGCTAGGAAGTAGCAGGCCTGGGGTTTGAACCATTGTATTTCCGAAACCCATGCGTTTAAGGGCTAATGAGATGGAGACGTCTCAGAAGAATGGTGCGGGGTGGAGAGTGAAGAGAGAAGTAGGATGGCGAGAGGGCCAAGGACTCAGTGGGCAGCAGGGGCTTCCGACCGGGGCTGGCGCTGACAGGCGGCCTGAGCCGAGGTCCCAGGGCCCTGTCCAGGGGCAGAGCTGGATCAGAGCCTGCAATATGTCCTTCCCCACATCGGGCTGCCTCATCAGCTACAGCGCCGTTTGGGGGCAGCAGTCTGCCTGGAGGGTTCCTGAATCCTGCCCAGAGGCCCAGCGCCTTCCCCACCCCCACAGGCCATTTTCTGCACCCTCCTTCCCAGAAGCAAACTCTTCTTCCTCAACACATGGCCCCTCCGCCCGAGAAAACTTCCCCAGAAAGGTAAGGGCTGAATGCCCCTGGGCAGAAGCAGCCCCTTACCACCCTACCCTCTCCCTGCCAGGCAGGGTCCAGCCACCGCCCCCCGCCCTCGTCCCCTAGTCCCCTCTCACCCCTCTGAGGATAGCCTGTACGATCTGTTAGTCTGTCTCCATAGCAACAGCTTTCAGAAGCGGAGGGCCTGACCTGGGAAAGGAGGCTTCTGGGAAATGTAGTCTTCCATCACTACCCAGATCTGGGCTCAGACGACCGGGGCGGCAGTTTTACAATTTAATTTTTAACAATGGCTGTGTTTGTCCGCTGGCTCACCAACATTCCTGAAATTGTAACAGTCAGCTGTTGCAAAGCTGGTTGGTTGTTAAACATTTACCAGGGCACCTCTGCCCTTACCTCAGGGCACAAAGTGGCCTTCCTCAGAACAGACGGAAACCAGTGTGGGGCCCATCATGGCGGACAGAGCCAGGCTGCCTGAGTCCTGGATTCTAATCCAGGCTGGGCCTCTGATTTAGGACAGTGACAATTTACCCATTAAGTTAGCAGCCCATGAAAATATTTCATTTTAATATCTTTTAAATTCAGGAGAAAAAAATGGACTAATAGTGACTATACAATTAGGAGTCCACGATGGATTATATTCATCTTTGTACTAATGTGGTTATAAAATATAATTGTTGCTGTTTTGTTTTTGGATAAAGGGACCCACGAAAGTTACAGCGTGGCCCTATGCAGGTTCCAGGTGGGTAAAATGCTGGAAATACTGCAGATGTCCTGACAAGGTTCCATGGTAGCTGTTACTGGTTAAAAGGTAGGAATCACCTCCAGTTTCAATAACAATGATTGTTTTCTTCTGCTTGGAATAGTATGCAGTCATAAACAATACCATGTGAAGGATCAGGTAGACTGAGGGAAAGCTCAGGAGACAGCGTGCGGACATCAGTGCTGGTGCGCACCCTGAGATTAGCTCCCGGGATGTTTGCCAGGGAGAGGGCAGGAGGGACAAGGACGCAGGAAGCCAGGGACACGTGGGGCTGGTGGAATAGAACGTGGCTTCTTTCTCATGTTTCCCCAGGCACCATCTCATTTCCTTTGTATATATATATTTTTGCTTTTATCTCTACACCCTCTTCTACTCCCTGCCCCCTAGAGGCAACCTTTCTGATGGGTATTCCCACCCCACCCCCCACCCCCCGCCAAAAGGAGCATTGTTTTGCATGCTGCTGTTTTTAATTTGTGTAAATAATCTTGTGTTCAGATCTCCTGTTTCTGTTATGATTTTCACGGTTTTTAAGGCCCATCTGTGCTGCTGCGCGTCCACGGCACGGATTCACGATGACACCCTCCCTACTCTCCCAGGGACGGATACCCTGCTCTGCCACCCACTCCCTTCCACCACAGACAATGCCACGCGTGCCATTGGTCCTGCCCCTTGTAGACCTGTAAGAGAGTTCCTTTGGGGTGAATGACCAGGAGCAGGATGGCTGGGTCAGCAGCAGCACCCCGTTTTCCTCCAGGTAGGGAAACCTATGTGCTCCCCACCGTCGGCAGTGCTGGAGGGAGCCTAGAGCCCCCACCCCCACAAGCCGTTGATACTGTTATGCGGCTTCCTAACACTTGTCAGCTTCATGCATCCCTCTGAAACGTGCATCTCTCTGATCACTCTGCTTTTAAATGTCTTCATGTGCTGATGTGTTAGTGTTAGGCGTTTTTATCTCCTGAACTGCCTTTTAAAACCTCAACGCATTTCTCTCTGCTTTGGGCACGTCTTGTTTCAACAGGCAGGACTTCTGAGGTTAGTCTCTGGTTTCCAAGGTTGCAAATATCTTCCCGTCCTCTAGCCCATGTCTGCTAACACCTCCCTGGGTGTTCTTCATTAAACAGAAAACCTTAATTTTGATGCAATTAAGTTTGCCAGGTTTGAGTCTGATGTTCTGTGCTTACGAACATTTGCTTGAGAAGTCCTTCTCTGCCCTTAGGTTGCATAGTATATTTTCCTACATGAACTTCCTGGCGCCCCTGTTAGACCTTTCATCTGCCTGGAACCCACCTCTGGATGAGGGGTTATGTAGGGACCTTGTTTTATTTTTCTCCATGTAATGAACCAATTTTCCCACACCCTCGTCAGACCATACATCCTTCTTGGTGATGCCGCTCTTGTCATGTATTAAGTCTCCCAGGTGTACCTGAGTCTGCCACTGAGCCCTCTATTCTGTTCCACTGGCCTTCATACCTATCCCTGCACAGACCCCACGTTGGATTTACCATTATGGTCTTGTAATAACTTCTTAAAGAACCTCCGTTCAAGCCGTCCTGCTATGTTCTCTTTCATTAAGGTTGATTTAGCTATTTGAGGTTTATATGCCCCCATATAAATACTAGAATAACCTCTGGAAAGTCTTCAAGAATCATTTGGAATCTTTATTGAAATTGCATTGTATTCATAGACTAATTTGTGAAGAATTTTTATTTTTGATGTTGTTATGTATCTGAGAGCTCAGAGTAAGTAGGTCTTCTTATTTCCTGTGTGTTTGTTATATTGTAATAAAAAATACTAGGAATGAAAAGATTGGGGTCGAACAGAAAGAATCAGGGAGGTACAGTGGGGATGGGGGGCCACCCCCCCGCCCCCCGCCCGCAGCGCACCAATGACCACGGCAGCCCGAGCGTGACAAGGGGATGGCCAGGGAAAAGCTCTGGCTCAGCCACATTCCTGCCAGGCCCGGTGGCCCAGGCACTGGGCACCCCTCTCAGTCAGCATCTCCTTTAATTTGTCATCTACCCTGTGGGGCAGCTACTGCCACCCCAGCTTTAATGGTTCGGTAGATGAGGAATGGGTCCAAGGCAGGTTGCAGAGGTAGAATTTGGACCCGGCAGGCTGCCCACCTTCTGCATTGGTACTGTGATGGTCCCGTGACAGGGGACCCCTGCCCACTCGCGCTGGGCCTTGGGGTGCATTTTTACCACGGCCCTGCCTGGCCTTAGCAAGTGTTCAGCTTGGCAGTCAGAGCTGCGTTGGCAGCGACGCTAGGCAGTGAGGGGCTCCGTCCCCTCTGCCCTCGCCTGGCCCTGGGCTGGAGAGCCATGGCTCCCTGCACCCTCTCCGTCCACACCAGGCGACCCAGCTCACCTGGGCTTGTGACTCCCACTGAGCGTGTCTGGGAAAACCACGGCCCCGCGGTGCAGGGGGTCAGGGACGAGGCGGCCAATCCCGACCCCAGGGAACGCTCCGGCAGGATGTGTCAGCCGCCCGGGGGGCTCCAGCCTTAGTGTCGCCCCAGCTCACGGGGTAGCCTTGTGTGGGCTATGGCCCCGTGCCTCATCCCCGCTCAGGGCTGGCCCAAGCGGCAGAGCTGTGAAAAGGAACCAGGAAGGGAGCTGTGACCGCCACGCCCCTCCTCGTTCATGGGCAGGTTGCAGGAGTCATGCTTTACACAGGGCTCCACTTGGTTTTTCTTTAAGCCAAGGAAGAGATTCTTGGGAAGCCAACTAACTCCTGCTGAATCAGGTGACCGGCCCTTGACTTTTATCACCTTCCTTAATACTCTCAGGATGAGGCAAGGACTTGATCTCAATTTTACAGGTGGGGAAACTGAGGCTGAGAGAGGTGCGGGGACATGCTCAGGGTCACACAGCCCCTAAGGAGCGGAGCAAGGGTTTGAGAATAAAAAGACACTGTCAGACGCTGTTCTTCCTGAGCCCAGGTTGGTAACTGAGGCTCTGGGGTGAGGGAGCAGAGATCTCTGGTGTGAGAAACAGAGGTCTGGGAAGATAAGCCTCCAGGGCCACCAAGTGAGGGCACACAAACTACTCACGTGGCTCAGCTGAAGTAATGTCCTCACCCTAGGGCTTCCCTTCCAGGAACAGAGTGACTTGCTTAAAACAAGTCCCCTGCCTTCCCGTCTTTCATCTGTTTCCCATCTGTGTTGAGGGGGGCGGTGGCGGGGGGCTGGCAGCAGAGCTGTGGGGAGGGTCTAATTATAATAACTTGTCATCTGTAGGAGGTGTGTGACCCTCTCCAAAGCCCACTGGCGAGGGGGTGGTTGGGTAGGGGGTGGGATTCCCCCCAGTGGTTAGTAAGTAAAGGCGAGACGTGGGACAGGGATGTGAGGGTGGGGCTCAGGGAAGGGGACCAATGCCAGTGCTCTGTGCTCTCTGCTGGGGGTGGGGTCCTTCTGCACCTATCCCTCTCTCTCTGTGCTGGTTTGTCTGTTAATCTCTCTCATCGCTGCATCTCTTCCTCTAGCTCTATTATCTCTGTCTCCTTTTGTTTCCTCCTGAGGAAACCAGCACATGATTGTGACACAACAGAGGTCCAGCCACTAGAAGTGGCATCTGTCCTGAGACGCTCCCCTGGCTCAGGGCCTGACCAGGCTGGTGCGAGACTTGTACATCCACCTATTTGGCAGCAAGTATTTATTCAGGGCCCCGAACACGCCGGGGCTGGGCTGAACGGGTGAGCGAGGCCGCCACTGTGCTGCTCTGGGGGTGCTCAGACTCCAGGGGAGACGCCACTTCCCTCTCTCTGCTCAGCCCCGCCCCCTCCCCTGCCCTGGCCCCTGAGCCCTCAGGTGCGTGCAGCCCTGGTTCCCCAGCCCACCGTGACAACAGATCAGAGGTCAAGCCACCCACGTGGCAGTCCGAATGCTTGAAGTATCCCGCCCGCTAAGTGGCATTCTCTGAAATCTAGTGTCCCCGACACCTGGAGGGCTGGCAGCCCCCTAAGTGGTGGGACAGGCTGAGCCCAGGGACGGGCGAGATGGAAGGACCAACTCCCCCAAAACAAACCTCCAGTTCACAGCCACCCCAGTGCCTGAGCAGGTGACTCTCACCAGAGGCAGCCGCAGGGTGGTGAGGCTGTGACAAGAGGGAGGAAGGGAGAGGCTAGGGTTCCTTTAAGGGGCTGAGCCAACAACAGATGCCCCCGTTTGGGGTCAGGCCCTTTCTGAGGCCACAGGGTGGACGATGGCAGAGAGGCTGCCTTGCCGGGAAGGTGGGGGTGGGGGCGTAGCGGAAGGGAGGAGGGGTTTCTCTGGCGGGCAGGGGTCCCAGGATTGTAGGAATTTTGGATGCCTGTAGTCCTGGATTTGTGACCTCTCAGACCAGAGGTGAATCTGGATAGGACCTTTGAGGTCACGTGGTCCTACCTGGTTCCCATCTCCTCCACCCCACCACCCTACAAACCACATTGTACAAATGTAGAATATGAGGCCCAGAGGGAGGCCAGGAGCTGTCCAAGGTCACACAGGGGGTTGGAGCTGAGTCCAGAGTGCGGGCCAGCCCCCTATTCGTGTGACACAGTGTGGGTCTGCTCAGCTTGGGCCATCCCGGAAGAGGCCACGGTGCTCTGGATTGGGAAGTAGAGCATGATGAACCAGCAGAAGATGAAGACGCCTGCAGGGAGCAGAGGCAACGCGTGAGCCTGGGGGCCGGCGGGGAGCCGGGCGGCCTGGCCGGCAGTGGCCCGGGCAGAAGTAGCCCCACTGAAAAAGTTCGAGAACTTCTAGGAAAATCAGTCCTGCATACTGAAGGCCTCCTAATGTTCCCCACGTGCATGATCTCAGCTGTTCATCGTGAAGTGTGGTGAGGTCAGTGTGGGATTATCCCAACTGTACAGATGACTGGATCCCAGGAGCCTAGTGACTTGCTGGAGTCACGAGTGGCACTTGGATTTGAATCCAGGTCTGCCTGTCCGCAGGGCTCCTGGCCACGATGCCATGCCATTTCATGAGGCACTGGGAACCAGGCCTGTTTTTGTGGGCTTGCACCTGCTGAGTCCAGGGCATGTGGGTTCCGTGGACGGGATGAGACTATAGACCAAATGTTGGGCAGGGGGTGTTTCTCTCACAGGCAGGCTGGGAGGCTTCTTTGAAATGTGTGCGGACCAAAGAGGACAGGCGCACACAGGGAAACCTTGACCCACATCCTGGGCACCTGCCCCTTTGCTGGGGTATCAGAGGAAGGACCCCATAGGGGCAGGAAGCAGACATATCAATCACTTCCTCCACTAATCACTTCCTTCCCGCCTCCACAACTCCTTAGAGACTCTGTCCGTGTCATGTGGCCGTCACATCACGTGGCTGTGGCCTCCTAGTCACAGCTGACTGGGCCAGAGATGGACACCTGACTAAGATGGCCCAATCAGATCCTGACTTTCCTAAGAACACAGAAGAGACGGAATCAGACCGTAATCACTAGACCTGGAAGGTCAGTAGGGTGGAGGCGACCACATTGAACAGCCATTTGGGGGCCATGGGTAGGAACAGACCAGCAGAGAGAGAAGGATGGAGGAGTTTCTACAGAGGGAAGAAGGTGAGAGGCCACGTGTGGCTCCAGAGAAAAAAGATGGAGAAAGTGTCTGCATTGGTTTGGGTGGTTTTTCCTGAGTTTGGCACCAGCTCCCACAAGGTCAGCCAGCCTTCCTGCCCTGGGGTTCTGGGGAGAGCCCTGGATATTTAAAATAAGTGCCCTTGATTTGAGCTGGCCTGAGTAGAATCCTGTTCCTCACACATCACTCCCTCCCCACCTCCCAACATCCCCTGGTACAGACCAGGCAGCCCCCGCCTTCCCTGGACCAGGAGCCTCACCTTGTAAGGAGTTGAACAGCGCAAAGATATAGATGGTAGACAGGCCCAGGGGTGTGAGGATGGCCAGCCCCCATGTCATGCCCACCAGGCTTGACAGGCCCAGCAAGGTGAGGACCCCCTTCCATTTCTGCCGCTTCTCCTTGCCTGCTGTGGCGCTTGACAGAGTGAAGATCTTCCAGACCACGAGGCCCAGGGCCACAGCGCTGAAAAGGTAGGTGACGAGGAAGTAGCCATGGACGACGATGTAGAGGGCAATTTTCTTACTGAACCAGCACCTGGTGGAGGCGGGTGGCTGTTGGGACTGGGCCCGGTACCCCTTGACCAGCAAGCCCTGGACAGCCTCCCTGGCTGACCTTCAATGACCAGGAGGATGCCTTCCTTTCCTTGCCTCCACCCATCAGTCCCCCGCTCTCCTGGGGAAGGGCTCTCAAGTGGCTCCAGTCCGCTGTCTCTTTAGACCAGTGAGTGCAAAAGGGTCAATTTGGCCCCAAAGATATGTTTTGTTTGCTCCACATTATGTTGTAAAAAGGCTGAATTAATGATCATCCTTTAAAAAGGAGGAGAGTTGGCATAAAAATCTTCCTGATTTTCTTGGAAAACCATACTCCTGGCAGCTGCCCTTTAGATGAGTGGGTGACTGCCAGTCTACTGCAGTCCCCACCCAGGCCACCACATGCACTTGGTTACTGCCTTCTGGAGCCCTGGAGCCCCTGAATTTGTGGCCCAGGGACAGCACCAAGGCCCCGCCAGCCCCTCTTAGCACAGAGATGTGGGCCCGGGACCGGTGCCCTGGGAGGGGCTCTGCTCTGTCCCCTGCTCCCTGCACTGCAGGGATGAAAAGCGCAAAAGAGCATGTCTATCAGCCCACCTCACGCCCCGTGCCCCGCATTGTACAGATGAGGAGACCGAGGCCCAGGGAGAGCATGGGCTTGCCCAGAGTCACACAGCAACTCAGAGGCAGAGCCTAGAGAGGACCAGGGCTGCTGGGAAGGGTGGGGCAGGTTACGCACTGCACAAGGGCACCGGGCTGAGGGGGCAGGTAGGGCTGAGATCCAGCTAAGTGCCCAGAACGGCAGGTTAGGGGTAGAGGCACTTTTTAAAAATTTGTCCCAAAATGCCATATGGGCTGGTGGTGGGCCAGGCTAAAGCAAGGCATCCTGCCTCCTGGTCTAGTTCTCTCTCCTGCTTCTCAGGACCCCTCACTCATTGCATTTCCTCTCTCTGGGCCTCAGTTTACTCCTGCAGGTCATGAACCAGCTGGATCTGAGGATCCTTGGCTTGACTTGCTCTGTCTCTCCTCCCAGGACTCGTGTCTCTCCCCACCTCCCTCGATATGTGCAGCCGGGGACCAGATGTCCCTACTGCTGCCACGGCCACCACTCACAGCTCCAGTGTGGTCCTGCCCTCCTGGTCTTGGATGGTGTAGAGGCCATAGCTGTTGGCAGTCCCAGTGCCGATGACCATCAGGGCTGGCAGGCCTGGGTCGGGGGAGGAGGCATGGCATTGCTGCGACTCCCGTGACATGCCCCCCTCCAAAACCCCCTCCAGCTGCCCACCCTGCAAGCCCCAAGCCTACTGGAGAGGCGGAGCCGCCTCTCCCCGAGGCGGCTCCTCTCCCTGCCCCTTCAGGGCCAGCCGTGCCCTCTGCCTGCCCAGGCAACACCTACCCCAGCCCACCAGGCTCAGCTTCAGGAAGTAGTGCCCGAAGTAGGTGTTATAGACCCTGATGACGAGCAGGTAGAGGTGGAAGGATTCTAGGCCCATCCAGGTGAAGACACAGAGCAAGATGTAGTGGAAGAGGGCCCCCTGGGCCCAGCAGGTGGCAAGGGACTCCTTTGAGCTGTGCCCCAGATTGATGAAGAAGGTTAGGTTCAGGAGGAACAAGCTCACACACAAAGCCACGTGAATCTTGGGAGCATCTTCCGACTCGAACCTCTTCTGGGAGAGCCTTGGGGGAGAAGGGCCAGTGAGAGGCTGCAGGAGACCACGGACTCCCTTGGCCTCTCCATCCACCTCCTCTGTTCCACTCCTGCTGGATCCAGAGTGTGAGTGCCTCAGGCTCTGGCCCAGGAGCCCTCTCGAAGCCCCTCAGAGCCTGCTGGCCTCATCCCTCGCCTGGGTGCTTTAGCCATACTGCGTAACCTGCAATTCCCTGAATGCATGCTGTTTTTCCATGCCTCCCAGGCTTTGCCCTTGCTCTTTCCTCTGCTCTCACTGGCTTTCCCTACTCTGTCTTCAGATCTCTCCTTGGGCATTTCCTCCTGGGGGGGGGGGCTGTCTCTGAATACCCCTTATCCCAGGCTGTTTACCTTCCCCTTGTCACTGGAGCTGGCCCTTTGTCAGCTCAAACCCAAGCGTAGGCCCGTGACCCAGCCTGGCCAATCAGTGGAGCCTGTCCCTCGACCACAGTGCAGTCATGGGCACGTGGCCTGGATTAGATCAGTAAAACTCAGCTCTGGTATACGTGGGATAAAACTGCACAGAACACGTACACACTCGTGAAAAACGATTCTAGGTAGTGACACTGTACCAATGTCGATTTCCTGGTTTTGATATTGTACTGGAGTTACGTGAAATGTCATCTTTGGGGAAAGCTGGATGAAGAAAGCGTGGGGCTCTATGTACTATTTTCACCACTTCCTGTTAGTCGACAGACATTTCAAAATAAAAAAAAACAACTTAAAGACTTCAGCTCTGGACTCAGTGTAGGGAGGGTATGAACTGTCCAGGCAGCTAAGATGCTGTGATGCACGCCTGGGACCCCCGGGGGCCCCTGAGTGTGGAGAAGCTGCCTGACATGACCGACAAAGCAGAGAGCAAAGTTGCGAGCAGCAGAGGGACCTCAAGGTCTGAGGACGGAGTCATGGCTCCAACCGCGCCTTGGGCATTTCCGTTACATGACCCACACTTTCCTTATTACGTTTAAGCCAGTTTGAGCTGAGCTTCTGCCACTTGTAACTGAAATGGCCCCAATGCATTTCGACCTCCAGCCCCATTTTATAGATGAGGAAACGAAGGTTTGGAGAGGATATCAGGATACTTTTGCACAACCAGGTGCCTTTTTCCCGGCCGTCCACTGCTGCCCTTGAGGACAGCAGGGAGCGGGGAGGGCTCACCCACCTCAGGACAGTGTAGAGGATGATGGTGAAAGCCAGGAAAACCATGGAGGCTCCACAGCCAGCCTGGGAAATTTTTGTGAGGGCCTGCACGGTGGCCTTGTCCAAGGTCGGCCTCTGTGGGTGACCCCCCCACAAACAGGACCCCATCAGTTGAAGGCCAGGCCAGGCCCACCTACCCCCAAAGGCCCTGGCCCCTGCCAGGAACCACCCTCCCCAGGACAGGAACCCCGGGCACCTCCAGAGCTGCTGGGATCAGGGTGGGTGGGCTGTTACCAGCAGCAGGGCAAAGAAGGTCAGGTGGTCACAGCGGCAGACAGTCCCCTCGGCTCCGAGCTCTGTGGAGCAGCCCTCGGAAGACCAGTCTCCTGTTGACCGTGGAGAGGAGGGAAGGGGATTAGAAGGGAAGAGAGGGAGGAAAAAAGGAAGAGACGAGACCGGGCGCGGGGCGGGGCGGGGGGGGGGCGGGGCGGGGGGGGGCGGAACGAAGAGGAAGGGAGGGGCCCTGCTGGTAGAGCCCTGCATCCCTAAGGGAGCCCATACCCTCCCCACCTGTCCTACCCAGAGAAGGTCCTCCAGGCCCTACCTTTAGCCACATCCCAGAATACACAGGTGAGGGTCATGTTCTGAAACCAGAGAATGGGAGTCAGGGAAGAGACAGGGGAAGGTTGGGAGAGGGGAGAACAGCGTGCTGCCTTGTCTCAGCATGCCTGTGCCTTAGGCAGAAAGCAAGGCACACCCCATGGTCCCACAGAAACAGGAGCCACACCATTTGATGGCCCCCAGAACAGTGCATGAAGGGTGAGGGGTGCGGGAGGGTTGCATGTCTGCGGGTGGATGTGCAATGCTGCGGGTATGCCCGCGGGCGTGCCAAGTCCTGTGTGCACCTCTGTGAGCATGTGAGTGGGAGGGGTCCAGGAGGCACGGGGGCATGTGTGCACTAGGTGGGCCTGCACCCCTGGGCACCACTGTGTCTGCGGCCCTAATGGCTCCTCCTGGGTGGATGTGGAGGGTGGACGGTGCAGAGTCCTGCGCATGTCCGTCCTTGTGCCCCGAGGGGCCCACATGCCTGTCAGCCCCTGAGCAACTGCCAGGCCTGGGCAGGGGTTGGTGGCAGGGGGAGGGGTGCTCACAGGAGGCTGTCGCTGGTGGGAGAAGGTGATCTCTAAAGGCTCTCTCAGCCCCGTGACGTGCATGCGGCCCAAACTCAAGCCCACCAGGCGATTGTTCAACACGCTGCCATTGTTCTCCCGGCTGAGTCTGTGGCCCTGGGGAGGGAAAAGGGGGTGGTCAGGCTGCAGACGGGGCTGTCCCAACTCAGCCGTGGCCGGGCTTCCTGGGAGCCTCCAGGTCCCATGGCCCGTGCCTGGAGGGCAAAGTCTGAGGCCAGGGGACCAGGGGGGATCCCGCCTGCTGCTCCCCAAGTCTTTCGCTCAGGCCGGGCCAGGGCGGACCCTACACTCCAGGCAAACTGGTCACAAAGCCATGTACATGACAGCTCTCCCTCCCTGGCCTCCAGGCCTCCTCTGCCCTCCTCACTGGAGGGCGCAGGGCCCGAAGAAAAATCAGCGCACAAATGGAGGACAGTGGGTGCCTATGCGGGGGGTGGCGGTGAGCACCTGACCACACAGCACTTAGGCCAACGTTTGTCTGCCTGTGAGCGGATACATGTCTGGGGACACACGTGGGACACATTTGCAAGGGCATGGATACACTTGATCACGTGGATTATGTGTGCATCAGGAATAGGAACTCATATGCACATTTGGGCGGGGACAGGGACCCACGGGGGACAGGGGCCCACTTGGGATGCACATACAAGTCCAAGGGCACAGGTGTGTGGGACCAGCCTAAGTCTGAAGTCCATAGGCTCTAGAGACGGGTCTGGGATCCCCGTGGGCTGCTTGGGGGACACCTCCAGAGACTCATCCCCTCCGCCATCCCCACTGGGTCCCTCAGGGAAGAATCCACTGAGGGTAAGTCCAAGCGCTGCCTGGGGAACCTCTGGGCTGCCCTGGGCCTCCACCCAGCTTCTCCGCACCTTGAAGAGATTCCCCGACCCGATGTCCAGGACAGATACGGCCAAGCGGACCTCCGACCTGCTGCCCTGCAGGGACGCAAACAGGCTCCTGGGCAGCCGGACTCTGTCAGGGAACTTGTTCTTGTCCTCCGGCGCCTGCCCCAGAATCTGCAACCACAGACCCAGAGGCCCTTCCTTTACCCAGGGATTCCAGCCCCCAACACAGGTCCTGCCACTGCCGCCCCCCCCCCCTCGCCGTGGGGAAAGGGAAACTGAGGCACACCGGGTGGAGGGGTAGCACCTGAGGACCTTAGCTCTGAGAGGCAGGACATTGGGGGGCACAGCCCAGGCCACGAGCCCCTGGACAAATCCCAGCAGGCACAGAGCCTCCGTCTTCCCAGTGTGGAGAATGGCCGTAACAAGGGGCCTGCGTGGCTACCTGTGAGGCTGAAAGCGGGCTGTGAAGAGAGGACACCTGGACGAGTTCAGGTTGCAGGTGTGGGGGAAGGTCAGCTGTGGTGCACGTGTGGCCAGGGTCCCGACAACCCCTGTGGCCGCGTAAGGCGTGATGGGGATATTGTCTCTTCTGACTTGGGAATAAGTGGGAGGAGTAAGGCCAAAGCAAAGGATGCTCAAAATATTAAAATAACTTTCACTGGCAAATGCAAAGCACGTCTTGTGTGACCTCGGACCTCACTTCTTCCCTGGAGCTGACCCCACCTGGTCCTGCCTCCCGAGCATCCCACGGGCAGAGCTACAGGGGACTACGGGTTGGAGCTAAGGACTCCGGCTTACTCCTTCCCCGCCCGCACCTTTGTCAAAAGGACACGTGATTTCTGGAGCCAGAGCGCACCCCAAGCAGAGCACTCAGCTGATTGGAGGACAAGAGAAAGGCCTGAGAACGCGCCCCAGCCAGCCTCCATCTCCCCTTCTCGGGCAGACCCGGAGTCCCGCCTGCCCGCTGCCTGCGCTCCCACGCCCGCTTCACTCCGGAAGGAGGCCCCGCCCTCGCCGGGGCCCCGCGCTCCCTGTGAATCATCTTGTTTGCTCGCCTGATAATCTTGAAATTGGGCAACACTACCATCGCCTTACAAATGGAAAACTGAGTCTAAGAAAAGTTATGTAATTTGCCCAAGATCACAAGAGCCGGTCAGGGGCGGAGCTGGGATTTGAATCCAGACAAATGTAAATCCAGAGTCTGCCCGTTGAGCCCTTTGCAAGACCACTGAGCACAGCTGCCCTTGTTCCAAATGTGCCCTGGGTGGAAGAGCTCACAGCAGCTCCAGGCTTCGAAGGAGCCATGGAGCTCATTTTACTGGACTCCAGGGATTTTCGCTCTCATGGGGCAGGGGGCCATCAGGCACCAGAACTCAATCTCCTCACACTCAATTCAATGATCTTTCAAATGTCTCATCCTAGAAACCCAGATAATGTTACCAGGGTCCATGCATCTATGAACTCACTAGCACCCTCTAGCAAGGTGGCAGAGCCCTGCCTAAAGGGACAGAGGAGGGATAAGTTTTGATGAGCACCAAGCACAGACCACGACTCTCTGAGAATCCTCAAAAATGTGCCCGAGGAAAACAAGCCAGAGGTGGGGGGTGGGGGGTGGGGGGTGGGGGGTGGGGGGAGCTCTTCACCTGAGAAGGGGTCAGAGAGAAGTGCAGGTCTTCTGAGATGTTGGTGCTGACGTTCTTGACCAAAGCCTTCAGAAAAGACAAATTCATTGCATTCTCTAGACTCTGCTCCACCAGATAGTTCTCGTAGTCCAGCCAATATCTGCAAGGAGCCAGGGGTCAGGAGCCACGTAGGGCTTTGCACGCTGAGTCACCCACTCACCTGGGCCCCAGCCTGGATGGCAGGAGGACAGAGACCGTGGGCGATGCTCATCAGGCTCTGGGGGTAGAAGGAGTGACCTGTAATATCACAGGAAAGACCCTGGGATCGCCAGGGAGAAGGGCGGCATGGGACCAAGCCAAGCTTGTCCCAAGGGGTTCGAGCCAGCAGTTCCTCTGAGTAGTTCATGTGTTTATCTTTTTGTGATAAACTCCACATAACATAAAATGTATAATTTTAACCACTTTAAAGGGCACAATTCATCACCCCCAAAGGAAACCCTGTACCCACTAAGCAGTCACTCTTTTCCTTCTTCCACGAGCCTCTGGTAACCACTAATCTGCTTTCTGTTTCTATAAATTTGCCCATTCTGGATATTTCATATAAACAGAATTATATGGCACCTGGGTTTTTCTTGTGCCTGGCTTCTTTTACTTAGCATAACATTTCAAAGTTCATCTATGTTGTAGTAGCATGTAAAAGTATTTTGTTCCTTTTTATGCATGAATAGTATTCCATCGCATGGATATATTACATTTTGTTTATCCTTTTCTCCATTGATGGACATTTGGGTTGTTCCTATGTTTGGGCCACTGTGAATAAGGCCGCTGTAAACATTCACATACACGCTTTTGTTTGAAGACTTGTGTTCAGTTCTGGGTCTATACCTAGGCGTGAAATTGCTGGGCCATATGGTAATTCTGTGTTTAACTTCTTGAGGGATTGTCAAGCTGTTCCCCACAGCAGCTACACCATTTTACTTTCCTGCCAACAATGTCTGTTTCAATATCTTCATATGCTTGCCAACAATTATTTTTCATTTTGTTTTTAATTGTAGCCATCCTGCTGGGTATAAAGTGGTATCTCATTGTGGTTTTAACAGGCATTTCCCTACTGTGTAATGATGTTGAGCATATTTTTACATGCTTATTGGTCTTTGTGTATCTTTGGAAAAACTCCTCTGAGTATTTTAAACTGTGGGATGATCACTGTGTTGGGTGAGTGAGCACGTCATCATATTTATTGAGTGCTAACTGCATACTGGGAATTCAGTCTTTGGAGACTGAGCTGTATGAAAACTGACTTATAGGAACTGAGCTGTTGTGGGAACCACACAGAAGTTAAATGGCATTTGTTTTACGGCAGCTCCCTCCCCTGAGCTAAAGTATTAGGGTGAAGCCAAGTCCATGGTGCTCTCCGTGGTGCTGAAACCCAACAGCATGCAGGGTTTCTTTTCCTAAACCTGGAGTCCTACGACCTGCTGCCCAGGGAAGGGCTGAGATACCAATGAGAGGGAAGGGGGAGGGAGGGAGCACATGCAGTCAGGTCAAGGCTATTGGAAAGGAATAGCTATGGAGGGCCTGCCAGGGAGACAAAAGGAGGCTTTTAGTTTGACATCATTTTTGAACACTCAGTTATCAAGGGGAAAACCCCCAAAGAAACCACAGAAAAAATATTGCACAATATAGAGAGTAAACTATGCAAATATGTGCAAATATGCTTGGGTAGAGCAGGCAATTAGAACACCACCGAGCCAGAAACAGTGGAGCGAGTGTGTCCAAATCCATTGATTGAGCTACATCAATTGTGTCTAGCTTTTATTTACCTTCTAAAAATCTAAACAAATAAGTATTGTGATTGTCATTGTTACCAAATAAAATAGTGAATTGTGTGTGTGCGTGTGTACACACAGACACAATTACCCAAATAAACAAGCATATTTGCACATATTTGCGTGGTTTACTTTGTGTGTGTGTGTGTGTGTGTGCATGTGTGTGTGTATCTCATGCACTGAAACTTTTTATGGCCTCATCAAACAACCCAACTTACTTTCTCAAAGAAAGATCTCCTCATTTGGTTTTCAAAGCACTTTAAAAAATTATTTTAGTTGTGAAATACAACACACTTAAAAAGTCTAAAGCATAGATATACCAAAGAATTTTTCATTACAACATTGATACCCCTTTAGCATCAGCTTCCTTGTCTGATATTAATATAGCTACTCAAATTTCTTTTGTCTAATACTTATCTTTCCACATGTGCCTGTTTCTTTCAAGATAAGTGGTGTGACATTCAACAACTTGTCTCTTATCTTGGAGGGGATGTCTTGACATTCTCTAGACATCTGAATGCCCAGAAGTTTCAATGAGGTGAGGGACCCCCTGAATTCTTGTGGGGTTTCTCTCCCATCCTCTAGTTCACATATATCTTCCTAAGACATCTTAAGTACTTGCCACTTTCTGTTCCTTACATCTAATCAGCATGATGCTGTCAATGTAGTGGGCCAGCGATGCTCTGTAGAATGTCAAGATTCGTGAGGTCTCTATGAAGTATATCATGACAGCAACCAGGAGGATAGACACAGTCTCAAGGAAGCACTGTGGCAGAATCCTGTTGGCCTTGCCAATCAAAAATAAACTGCTCGGGCAGTCCTTGACAACTGGTCTGGAGAAAAAAGTGTGAGGCATGTAATAGCTGCATACTAATCACCAGGGGCTGTGTTGACTTATTCAAGGAAACATATTCATCTGCGGCTGCAGCTGCAATTGGACCTGCCGCGTGATTCGGTTTATGATGGTCCGCAGTCATTCTCCAAGACACACCTGACTTCTGATGAGTTAAATGGTTGGAATGGCTATCACCACCTCCGTGTCTTTCAAATCTTTCCTGGTGGCATTCATCTCTGCAGGGATGTAGTTTTGTCTCTGGTTTACTATCTTGGGAGAAGATATTCCAGGAGCCTCCACTTAGCTCTTCAGTGTGATGCCCTCCCAAAAGCAATTCAATGGAGAAAGCATAGACTTTTCAACAAATAGTGCCAAAACAATTAGATATCCAGATGCAAAAATACTGGTGCTAACAATATAAAGTTAGACATTTATCTCATGCTGTGCCCCCCAAAATTTACTCCAAATGTATAACCCAATTATAAGAGCTAAAACCATTTTCTTATAGAAGAAAATTTAGGGGGAAACTTTTGTAACCTTGGGCTAGATGAAATTTTCTTTGATATGATATCAAATACACACACACATTTAAACTGGAATTCACCAAAATTAAATGTGTTGATCTTCAAAAGATATCATTAGGAAAATGACAAGACATCCATATGCTGGGAGAAAATATTTGCAAATCGTACATCTGGTTTTAAAAAACTTGTATATATACAAAGTTCTTAAAACTCAATAAGAAGAGGACAGCCCAATTCTTTAAAAAGGGAGGGAAAGAACTGAATAGTTATTTTACCAAAGTAACTACACCGATGGCTAACAAGCACAAGAAAAGACATTCAGCCACACGAGTGCTTTGTGAAAAGCAAGTTGAAGTCACGGCGAGGTCTCGCTTCACACGACGGGACAGCTACCACCACAAAGGCTGGCAGTGCTGCCAGGATGTGTGACACAAGCAGCTCTCAGTGTTTGGGCCTGTGCCTGCCCCTCCACGCCTCCCAGTGGCTGGGGCCGATTTGTCTCTGTATCCACTGGATCAGAGGGGCCTCGGGAGGCCGGTTGGGGAGAATGTGTCAAACAACAAGGCGGAAGGACAAAATGAGAGCAATAGTTTGTGGGGGCTTGGGGGTGCATAGCTCCATCCCTTCCCTCCTCCCCACCTCTGCAGGAGCCCCGGAGTCCTGCTCCAGCTCAGAAGGCCTAGTTACCTCTGCAAATTTCCCAGATTACAGGATTCATTGCTCAACTGTTCACACGTTCTGAAGCACTGGGCAGTGTTCTCAAGATAGAAGGGGCCGTAATGGCCCTTATTGATGAGCCCCAGGCAGACGTTCCTTGGTTCCTCGGTGAATTTTTTTGACACAGGTTGGCTTGTGATGTTTTCCCCACCTACAGGAGGGATGCAGAGTGTGAATGCGCTGGGTGGGGCAAGGGCTCCAGAGTCTGGTGACATGGGCTGGAATTCCAGCTCCTTCCAGTCACCCTAACTGTGTGCACTTGAGCTGGACTCACAACTTCCCTGGGCCTCATGTTCAAGGTGAAAGGAGATACTACCCCCCATCTTACAGGGCCAGTGGGATGCATTGGAGAAAGTGTGTATGAAGGACTTGGGTTTGTGGCTCTCCAGATAGAAGGTTTGATATGTTAGTGGTGGTACCCTTTGCCACCTCCTCCAAGGAGTCTGCCAGGCTTTTCTGCAGTTGTTCTACATCAGACTTTCCAAAGCCCTTGCAAGTGTGGCCTCATGGTATAACTCTTGGATGTATTGGTCTCGGTTTGCCTCATTCTCCCCCATTCCCATTGCAACCCTCATGGCTACCTTCTGGGGGGAGTAGAGAATACAGCCAACTGAGGCCCCCTGGGACATAGTGACATGAGCAAGGTCACCAGCTAGTCGGGGATGGCCCCAGGACAACAGGTCAGCTTTCGTGACTTCTAGGTTGGTCCCCTTTCACCTGGTACAGGGGGTGGAGAGGAAGCTTTGGACCACTTAGGAGCTGTGTGACCTCAGGCAAGTTACTTAAACTCTCTGAGCCTCGATCTTCCCATCAGCCAAATGAGGCTAATGATACATTCCTTGCAAGTGCTGGGAAAGTTTAGAGATCATAGCTATAAAGGACAGAGAGCATTGTAGCCGTTCAAAGAGCCAGTAGTATTTATTCCAGGATGTGAGAACTTCCTTGAAAAACTATTTGTATCTTTTTACATTGGATGAATGAATGTGTCTGTATATTTCTCTATTTCTAAATAAAAGTGTGGAAAGTTTTAAAAAATTAAATTGTGTCCAAAGACACAAAATGAAAAGTAACAGTCCTACTGGTCCCAAGTTACACTCCAGAGTTCACCAACGGTAACAGTTTATTGCATAACCTTCCAGAAGTTTTCTGTGTACATGTTCATATTAAATCATTTAAAAATTTACATGGAGGGAGTCACTTAGCAATATCCCTTGAAGAGCTTTTGACATCAGCACCTATTGACATATCTCATTCTTTATATATTTGCATACGATTCCATTATACAGGTGATCAAACCCTTATTCAATTGGTCCTCTGATGGTGAACATTTAGAATCGTTACTGAACTTTTACATTTGTTGAACACTGTTGTTTACATCTTTGTCATAGAAAACATTCCTATCATAGGAATTGCTGTGTCAAAATATAGCAGTATGTGCTTTAAAAACTGCTAGGTACTATTGAATTTCCTTCTGAAAGGGGTGTAGCTTTCTCCCTAAGTGGCCAAGCACGACTACGACCCACATGCTCAGAATCCTAGACTTTACCCAACATCTTTGCCAGTGCGAGGGGTGAAACTGAATTTCGTTTTCATTTAGGGAGGAGGCTGAGCATCTGTTGGTAGGTCTATTTGCGTGAACAGCTTTGTCGAATCCTTTATCCATGTTGAGGGGTCTTAACCAGTCAGTGGCATTTCACCTTCCCACTGGCACGTCGGGAGCTACGGGGGGCCAGCTTTGGGGTGTGCAGGGCCGGGGGGAGGGGCCAGGACACACGGACCTTCCATTTCTCATACCCTTCTCTAGTGTTGGATATCTTCTTAAACCCCATATGATATTACTCTCACAATAAAAGAAGCTAGTTCATTTTAAAGACAAAAATTAAACACATGGTCAAGATAATGGCAGACCAAAGTTAGAGTAAATGTGGAGTTAAAAAAAAATGACATTTTAGAGTGTATTTTTATCATGATCAGATAGAGATCTATGTGGGTCAATGCCATAAAGCGGGTTATAAAGGAACTTTCTATTTCTGTTAGTTTACAAAGATAATCATGGTACATTGTTGAATGGAGGAAAAAAGCACATGATAGATGAGCGTGTTTATAATATGATCCACATTTGCTTTTTAAACAACAGAGGAAGAGAGAAAAAGAGAAAGAAGGAAAAGGGGCAGGAGAGGAAGGAAGGGGAGGGAGAGGAAGGGGAGGAAAGGGAGGGCAGGAAGCTGTCTGCTCGAGGGGGTCCTGCTGTGCGCGTGGGCCTGGGCCTGCCCTATGGCCCAGGGGTCAGGAACAGGTGCTGTGACAGGCGTGAACAGAGCCCCTCCTGGCCCGCTGTCAGCTTTAGCGCTGTCACGCCTGTGAAGCTGTTGATAAGCACCTAGCGCTGAGATGATCAAATCCCGTTTTTGTGATTATTTCTGGAAGAATAGACAGCATTTAGCCTCGACAAGGAGACCCTGTCGCAGGCCAGGGTGCGGAGGGCGCCCCACCCTGCGGAGGGCGCCCCACCCTTCTCCCGTCTGCTGTGCCCCAGGGCCGGCCTCCAGGACCGCTTCCTCTAGATTCAAATGGGGAGCAGGCTGGAGGTCAGAGGGCAGGCTGGAGGTCGGAGGGCAGGGTGGTGCCTGCCACTCCTCCTGCCCCTACGGCCCTCCCCAAGGCTCCCCACCCCTGCCTGCTTTTCTCCCCGGCCCCCACAGCCTCCCTGGCCTGAGGCCCCTTCGCGGCTCCCCTACCCCTTCCTACACCTTTGTAAAGTGTCCCTTTATGAGAGTGTGTCTGCCTCCGGCTGGGTGCCTATCATGCCCTGGGCTCCTTTGAAGGCCCCGTCGCTGCTAGACTGTGAGCCTATTGAGGGCAGGGACCCTGGGCTGTACCAGTGCAGGGCCTGGTGCTGCGGAGAGGGCACCATCAGAGCTTCATGAAGGAATGAACAAACGAACCAACGAACGAACGAATGAATGAATGAATGGGCGAACGGGCCACTAACCCATAAATACACACAAAGGAAAGAGTCTCATCTCTAGATGTAAACCTCTCGAGACTCCGCACGCTATTCTCAGACTGTCTACCTGAACCAGACAGACCACCCACGCGGCCAGAGGGTAAACTTGGCCGCTCGGGGCAGCCTCGAAAGCCCAGCCAGCGAATGGCAGCTTTGGTGAAGGGCCCAGCATCCTTAGGATGCCCACTGAGACCGTAGGACGGCCGCCCTTGGTTATTAATCAATTAATCCATCAAGCGCTGCCTGCCGGCCTGCTTGGCACCTCCCCAGCCACTGGAGGGACAGCACTGTCATTTTTCACCTTTTTCTGAGCCAGAAACTGAATTTTGCACTTCACCGAATCTCCCGAAGTTTGAAAAGGAGAGAATTCTTTGAAGCCCAAAGCGGTTAGTCCATGAGCCCAAAGCCACATGACCCCCTGTGAACAGACACATGGGGGACAGGCACAAGGGCCACCCACTGAGGAGCTGGCAAGGCGCTGAGATGACAGCAGTGAGCAGGGAGCACCCCCACCCCCCGAGGGATCACGGCAGACTTCACGGAGCAGCAAGAAGGACAGTGAGAGCTGGCCAGGTGGGCGACACTAGGGGACAGCAAGGGCAAGGCCTGGGGCCCTCTGACTGGCCCAGGAGAACGGCCACATGTGTGTAAGGCAAAGAGTGAAGCAGGCAGCAGAGCCGTGTCCCTGGCGTGGGTGACTGAGGACTGCAGAGCCCTCGTGGGGACAGGGAGAGGGAGCCGGTGGGCAGTGTGGGTGGTGGGAGGGCTGTGCTAACCCTGCCCGGTCTCAGCCTCCAGCGCGGCCCAACCTCTCCCCCCGACCCCCGCCCCTGGAGCTCAGAAGCCAGGCAGGTCAGAGCCTGTCCAGGGCCCCCCTGGGTCCCAGTGCCAGGCCTGTCATGGAGACACAGTCCAGGTGGGGAAGTGGGGCACGCTCTCCAAGCTCCCTCAACCTCCAGGGCACTGGCCAAGCCAAGGGGATCTTAGCCCACGTAGGGCACAGTTTATCAGGATGACATCGAACTCAAGGACTAGGCCAGAGAAGGCGCTCAGACCTTCGGGGCGGGCTCCTCGGAGGACAGGCTGCAGACACCCCCACTGTCTACGCCACCCTTGTCCCTGTCACTGGGCCTCCCAGGCTTGGCAGGAGGGGAAGAGGAACCAGTTGCTCACCTGAGGCCAGGGGCGTGAGGAGCAGGAGGAGCAGAAGGAGCCAGACCTCCAGGGGCCTGGGCGTCCCCATCCTGGGCCAGCCTTGCCCGCACTGGCGGGAGCCCGCGGCTGCGGTTGTCCTCTGGTCCCAGGATCTCAGGGCCCTCCCTCCCCACCCTCCAGGGCAGTGTCAGAGCTTCCGGTGGCCTCTTTGTAACTCTTCCTGCTCCATGGCGCCATCGGGTGGGTTGTGAAAGGTGTGGGGAGCTGGGCGGTGCTCCTGCCTCACCCCATCCTGTGACCCCCTGCGGTGGGAGCCGCTGCACCCCCCCAGGGACCCCACGCCAGGGCCCCGCCCACCTGGCAGGGGCAGTGGGGCTGGGGTCCTCTGCACAGTGCACGGGGCAGACCGCGGGGCAGCTATTCTCAGACTGTCAGGCTTTGGAGTCAGGCACACCTCGCTCAGACCTTCCTCTCACCATCTGGGGCCCCCTGCACCTGTTTCCTCCTCTGTAAAGCACACAGCAATGGGCTGCCTCCCAGCACCGGCTCGGGGTCTGAGGAGGCCCACTCCACGCCGGGCACACAGCCTGGCTATAGGGATGAGGGTGAAGGCGAGGGTGACACTCACGGCCCCCTGCTCACGCCCATGGTTTGAACAAGGCCAGGCTCAAACCCATGCCTGCTGGGGGTCTGGGAGAAGAGAAGGAGCCAGGCGGGGGGCCCTGGCCCCGTCCCACCAGGCTGGAAAACAGGAAAGGCAGGATGGGAGGGGGCGGGGGACGGGACGAGGGCGTAGGCTCTGGGGGTCGGTCAGGCCGGGGCTGACGCCTGGCCCAGCTGGCTGGGCTTTCCGGAGCCGTCCGTGACGCTGGGCCTCCCACGGAGCACGTGGGGAGCCCACAAGGGGGAGCCTGTGGAACCACTTGGTCAGTTTGCACGGTGACTGTCATCACTATCATGTTCTGATTATCATTTGTGAAATTATTGCCATGGAGGCCCAGGCAGGAAGTCGGGCAGCAAACACACGGGGTGCGGCGTGAAGGAAGGGAGGGGCTGGCCCCTCGGGCTCCAACTCCGGGGGCCCCAAAGAAGCCTGCGGGCGAGGCCAGGGCCCCGGGCATGGTCCCACCGCCCCTTGGTCAGAAGGCAAAGGGCACCCCCACAAAAAGGTGGGTGTTGCCAGTAACCCCTGCAGCTCGCAGGCCCAGAGCGGGGCCTGCTTGGCTTTGGGGGTCTGGCGGGGGCCCGCCCAGCCCTGCCCGGCCTCTATTTCCACGCCTTCCCACACAGCGTCTGGACAGAACTCGGTCGCCTGCTGGGTCTGGGCCCAAGGGAGGCTGAGGAGGGAATGTTGGGGTCACTCACTGGGCAGAGGTGGCAGGCAGGGATCCAGCGCGGGCCCCAGGCCTCTGCCGGGACGGCTGGAATGACAGACGGGATCCATGGGGCCTGCCCCTCCTCTCCGTCCAGCAGCGCCACCCCCGACGGTGGACAGTGGCTCTGTGAATTGTCAACTGCTAAGCCTCCCCCCCCCCCCCGCAGAGCTGTCCTGACCCCCGGGCCCTCCGAGGGAGACAGGTCCCAGAGTGTTCCGCACACCTGGGAAGGCAGGAAACGTGGCAAGAGAGGGTCAGGGAGGGCCAGCGGGAGGACGACCTTTCCGAGGCCGCACGGACTCACCCGGAGCCACCTACAGAGCCCCGGGACCCTTAAATCCCAGCACAGACAGAGCAGTAGCTTCCCTTCTGCCACCTCCCACCCGGCGTGTGTGAAGGGCTGCAGGGGCTCCTGTCCCCAGGGGCAAGGCCTTGGGCCTCTGGCAGGCCCGCCCCACGTCCACCCCTTGGCCTGCTCCAACCCAGCCCCCACTCCGCAGGGATGTTTCCAGACATGAACTTGGTCATGTCCTGGAGGGAAGAGTGGCCCGGTTGCCCGAAGTCCCGTAGCCCAGGGAAGTGCATGAGAAGAGCCACCACGGTCAAGGTGTCTGGTGGCGCATCCAGGGCCTGTCACAAGAAGATGCAACCCGGGACCCCAGCCCCATTCTTTGAGCTGCCCTTGAAAACAGAAACTAGACGTTCAAGAGAGCTCTTTGAATTCTTCCAGAGAATTTATTTGAGGAAAGTACTGTGTCCCTGGGTGAGGGGGTGGGGCGCTGGGTCATTCTCTTCCCTCTGGGGATGGGGGGAGGTGCCCCCTCAGTTCTAGCCAAATGGTGGGGCTCTGGGAGGCCCTCTGGGGAGGCCGAGAGGTCTGTGAGAGGGGAGCTGCCTCTGATCGCACTAGCTGCCTAGTCCTCGGGAGTGGGAGGGAGGTGGAGGCAGAGGCCAGCGGAAGAGGCAGGAGTGGAGGAGGAGGGGTTGAGAGAGATGCCAGTGCGGGTCCCCAGAGAGCCACATTCACACTCCCCAGGGGCACTGCCAGTCTCCCCTGGGCTGCCAAGGTGGCTTTGCGCCCTCCCCTCCCCCCTCAGAGACCCATGAGTCCTCCCGGCCTGGGGCCCTGGGGCAGCCAGGAGCAGAGGAAGGAGGCTGTGGAGGGCGAAAGCGCGGATGCGCACGTGGCAGGCCTGCGCCGCCCCTGAAGCCTTGGGTGCAAACAGTAGTGATCAAAGCGACTGCTCTCAAGGAGGGAGAGAAGTGTGTGTGGCCACCTCGCCCCCATCACGGGACGGGGAGGGGAGACTTGACCGAAAAAGGCTTAAGGCAGTGATGGAAGCATAGTTCAGTCATTTCATTCCTGCAGCCCGCCCACCTCACACGGGTCAAGAAACTGGCTGCATATATCACGTGCTCAGTCGTGGGCTGAATTTGGCCCTCCAAGGTGACTTGGGCCAGCAACATTCTTTGGATTAGCCAAAATGTTAAAATGAAGGGATCTGACACACCACAATCTGCATTTCTCATTTCTCATAAAAGGCAGGCGGCCTGGCTTCATGCGCCCTCACCCCTGAAGGCAGTGGCCAGCTGCAGATGCGTAGCAGCCGCTCCCTCGGTGTGGGTTTGTCATTTCCCGCTGACCAGACTTCACCGGTCCCCACTGCCTCCCTAATACCCCCACCAAGTAGCCTGTTATCCTCCCCCTTGTAGATTTTTTTTCACACATGGTCCTCTACTCTCATTCATGTTTCCTAATTACGGACCAGCAATAGGAGCAGAAAAGACTGAGAAGGCAACCCTTCAAAATAGTTACATTGGTTCAGTGATGACAACAGCTAATTTTTATTTTCTTCTTTACACTCTTCTACAGTTGCCAAATTCTCTACAAAGAACACGTACTTATTTTTAATACCAAAGACAAAAGAATTAGTAATTAAAAAAGAAAATCCTCCCCATCTTTAAGGCTGAGATCTAGATCAAATACTGCCTCTTGCAGGAAGTCTTCCTGGATTCCCAGCCAGGCATATGGTGCCCCCAACCCAATGGCTGCAGCTCCAAGAGGTCTTGTCTTGCACATGCCTCACACACTAGACTGACAGTTCGCAGTGGGAGTGACCAGGCCTGGCCATCTGCGTTCAGAATTCACTGTGGTGGGCTCTGAGCCAGGGGAGCTATGTCTCAGTCTCCAGAGTGCTGGGGTGGAAACAAACTTAGTCTGCCATGCTCCCCGGTTGTTGCTACCAAAGGCCTATGGGAGAGGCTGAGGTCCCCTGAGAGGTACGGGCTTGGCAGTGGTGAGCAAGGGTGATGCAGCTTGTAGAGAGGCCCAGATGGACAAATGGACCTAGCCCGGAACACATATACGAAGCCTGAGTCAGGGGCCGGCAAAGGCCCGTACAGTAGGGAAAGGTTTACAGCAGGCACCAGGCAGTTCTTGGGAACTATGACCCAAAATACACCATTGGAATAGGCGACCCCGGGCTGGGAGAGCAGAGGGGAGGGGGTGGGCTGGGCTCAGAGGCAGGACAGCCGCTGCTCTGTGCTGTGGGGCGGGGGGCTCTCCTTCTCCAGCGGTCTGAAGCTCGGCCCCAACCCCTTTTGCCCTGAGTGCCACCCTTGGGTTAAAATGACAGTGGCTGCAAAGTACGCTCACGGTGGTCACCAGAAACAGCATAGCTATGGCACATTTCTGTTCCGGGTGAGGGCGCAGAACCAGAGGTGCTGCCGGGTCTCCCAGGTCCACGACCAGACTCCGAGGCCTGCGGGCTCCTAGCCCCCAGCCACGAGGGCTAAGCCCAGCGCCGCTAAGTGACAACCGGCCTTCAGCCTCAGGTTAGGGTGACCAGGAAAAAGGTCCCGCCACTCCAAAGCCCCTTGTGAGCTGAACTGAGCGTCGAGTGATTTGCGGCCCAATTCATAAGGCCCAGCCTGGGAGTCCGGCCGCTGTGGCAACAGCCCCAACCCTCTGAGGTCCTGGGGCCTTCTCAAGTCTCCGGCTGACCTGCCAGCAGCGAGGCCCAGCTGCAGGGGCCGCGAGCGATGGCGGGGAGAGGCCGCCTCTCTGCTCCCTCGCACCGGGTGGATGGCTGCCGGCCTAGATGCAGCTGGACGAGGTGCTGCCCGAGGTGATGGGGAGCCTGGTGCTGTCTGAGTTGCTCTTCAGAGGGGTGGGCCCGCCCTGGGCCTGCAGCCGCATGGACCAGTACCAGAGGAAGATGAGGAAGCCTGCGGGTAGCCAGGGACACAGAGCTCAGCAGGCTGGCGGCAGTCCCCCCACCCCCACGCTTTTCCCTCCCAGAGTCGCCTTGACTCCGCTCTGCCCCTGCCCTCCCTTCCACACAGGCTACACCAAGGTGCCCGGGGCGCCCACGACATGCCAGGCCCCGGGCGATTCGCGGTGGGCCCTCTCACTTTGCTCTCTTGACACTCCTACAAGGCCAGGCCCATTCAGTGCCACGCTGTGTTACAAAGGAGGAAACTGAGGCCCAGGCCGGTCGGGGACTTGGCTGAGCTGGGAATCAAATGACAGTGGCTGGGCTCTGGAGACTATCCACTTAATCACTCGCTATCACCCATTCAATATCACTCTTCTCCAAATAATTATACTGTGATTTATTAACAGCCCAGTAAATGTGTGGATTTATGGGCATCACTTATAATCCTTACAGAGTCCCCTTCATGTCACAGGCGAGAAAGAAAGACTGGCCTCTCACTCCCAATGCTCATCCTATGGAGACCCCGTGTGGAAGGCCAGCCTCACGGCCCCTGTGTGGCCCTAGGCCTGGCCATGCCTTCCCTGCCTTGCTGCCCAAGTCCGCCTCCCCACCCACTTCTTCCAGGGACAGAGGCATGTGTGCGTGAGTGTGTGTGAGCGATGGGGGGAGGGGGGGCAGTCGCGGAGGGCTGCAGGTAGAGCGGAAAGGGGCCCTTCTGTCCTCAAGTTAGGCGCTCCGCTCCTCCCTCCACCCTCCTCCAGCCTCTCTGTCCCCACTTACTACGCCTCAGCCCCATTCAGCCTCACGGTTCTTCCAACACACCAACAGCTCCAGCCTCAGGGCTTTTGCTCTTGCTTCTGTGGCTGCCTGGGGCGCTCCTCGCCCCGGCGGGGTCTCCCCAGTCCGCAGTGTGCCCCTGAGCCCCTGGGCATGTGCTACAAGGTGGATTCTGACTCAGGGGGTCTGGGGCGGGGCAGAGTCCACATGTCTAACCAGCCCTGTGCTGATGCTGCTGGTTCGCGGAACACACTCGAGTAACGAAGCCCTTGCTCTCCCCCTGGCTGGATCCTCCTGTTGCCTTCAAATGTCTCATATGCAGAAGTCGCCCTGGCCACCCTCCGCAGCCCAGACTGTCCATCACTATTACTCCCTGCTCTCCAAGATCCCCTTTGAAGGCTGCCTGCTGCTTGTCACCCCGTCTCCCCTACGAGAGACGAAGCAAGGCCATCACCTAACCAGCTCACAGTGGTAGCCCCAGCGCCTAGCTCGAGGCCTGCCGAGGGTAGGTTCTCAATACCAACCTGTTGACTGCGGCCCGGATGATGCTCCCATCTTATGAATGGGGAAACTGAGGCCCAGGGAAGGGTTGCCTGGGTCATCTACTCCCTGCCCTGCGCTCCAGGTATGGGCAGCCTGCGTGGCCATGCCTACCTTGGAAGGAGGTGATGATGCTGAAGAAGTAGAGGACAACGAGCTGGAAGGTGCCGGAAGCAAAGGAGAAGAAGATCAAGGCCCAGGGCAGGCCGAGGACCAGGCTGAGGCCGAGCAGGGTCAGCACGTGGGGCCACTTCTCGGTGTGCGGACGCAGCCGCAGGATCTGCACCACCATGGTGGCCAGCATGGCCGTGTTGAACAGAAACACGAGGCTGAAGAGGCCCAGGTTGGTGATGTGGCTGACCAGGGAGTCCCGGATCCAGCACCTGGGGGCCAGGGCAGGAGGGCTCAGAGAAGGGTGGCCCGGGCGTGGCCGGGCTGGCACGGGGCGTTAGAAGGTCACTAACTTTCGACACCTAGGCCCCCTCTTCTCCGCTCTCCTGTGTTCCTCCTCTGTCGTCAAAGGGGAGGCTCAGCTTGGTGCTAAGGTGTTTTTAACGCCCCAAACACTTGCTGGTCTCCATTTGCAACACAGAGCCAGCCTCCGGGTCACAGCCTTCGGCCCGCACTTAGCAGCAGCGTGGCCCAGCCCCCTGTTTATTTTTATAATTACTCGCTTTTTGACAGTGATGCTGGTTTCCGATTTGTAGCTGATACCATAGTTTTTTAAAATATATTTAAATTACCGCGTTAGACAACTTAAGAACAATGTGAAGCAAGTAATAATATCGATGGTACCACGGTGAAGTGCCCGAGACCCAAATCCCTGCCCTCACCGCACACCGCCACTCACATGGAAGGGTAGATGACGCTCTCTGGAGTCTTGTGCACAGAAAGGATGATGGAGCCATAGTTGTTAATGTCCACCAGTGCCACCAACGTCACCAGGAAGATGGGGAAGCCTGGGGACAGCAAAGCGTGGAGCTCCATCTCCCACCCTGGGAGGCTCACCCCTCCCCCGCCCTCTAGAGAGAACCTCTCTCAGGCCAATACCCCGGAGCCACCCAGTCCCGCCTGGGGAAGGTCCTCCAAGCTTGGACCCTCCTCTTCCCCGCTGCAGTGTGGGTGTCCACAGAGGAAGCCCAGTCTCCCGACCTTACCCCTGCCCCCTCACCGTCCTGGGGGCCCTTAGGAGAAAAGACCTGCAGGTCCGTGCTGAGGGGCTGGACACCACAAGGAAAATGGGAGAAGCAACCATGACTCTGGCAGGGTGGGGGACAATTCAAAGGGAGATCCGGACTTGTGTCCCCTGGGGATGTCTGCCCTGGCCTTGACCTTGTCCATGAGGTGGCGATGGAGAGCTCCCTGCGGGGCTCGCCTACCACCAACACCTGGGTCGTGGCACAGAGCCACCTCTGAAGGGACGCCATGTAAGTCACGGAGTGGGCCAAGAAGAGGCCGAGTGAGAACCACAGGAGAAGCAGCGAGTTGGGTCAGAGACGTGAGGAGGTCGGTGTGCCCACGCCATTTACAAAGGGCTTGCAGCGCGTGCCCCTGGGCCTCCAGATCTGACATGCGCGAGGCCTGGGCCAGGAGGGCATTGGGGGTTGTCACTGGCTGAGAACAAATGCCAGAGGCATGGAGTCTCTTACCAGAGATTCAGGGGGACACGCAGGCAGGGCCACCGCTAGCTGGGGGAATTAGGAGAGTGGAAGACCGGACTACAGCCCCCCTCATCCCCGAACTGAGTGCCTCTGAGCAGTGCGCAGCCTGCAGGTCCGCATGTGGTCGCTCTGCCTGCAAACTTCCCTTGCGGAGGAGTGAGTGACGCGGAGAATATATAAGTGTTTCTTGGAGACAGGGCTCATTGCCTCACCTTCCTAAAGGGGACCTTGACCTAATCAAGGTAAAGACCATTGAGCACGGGGTAGGGGAGAAGGAAGCAGTGAGAGAGGGAGGTGGAGAGGCAGAGCGGGTGCTGTGTCGGGCCAGAAGCCAAAGCGGGTCTGGGCGCCCATGCACACCCTCCACCGACTTACCCCAGCCCACGATGCTCAGCTTGAGCAGGTAGCCAGGGACGTAGGTCCCAAAGACTTCAACCACAAGGCGGTAGAGGTTGTAGCCCTCAAGGCCCATCCAGGAGAGGCAGGCGAGCAGGGAGAAGTGCAGGAAGATGGCGCTGGCGCGGCAGCCGGCCTCGGAGCCTGTCAGCGCGACCGGCTCGCTGAGCAGGAAGCTCACATCCAGCAGGAAGACAGCCAGCAGCAGGTTCATGTGCACCTTGATGGTGTAATCCCGAGTCTTCCTCCTGCGTGGGGGGTGGGAGGGCAAGGGGGAAGGGTTATCCTGTGACCAGTGGGGGAAGGAAAGTGAGTACCTGTTCCTCCTCCTCCAGGCAGCCTTCTCAGGCTACACACACACACACACATACACACACACACACACACACACACACTCCTATGGCTGCAGCCAGGCTGCTCCCCGTTCCACTTGTCCCTGTGCACCTATGTGCCCAGCACCCACGGGCACATAGCAGCTTTAGCCAGACAGAGCAAAATAAACAAGTCAGCCGCTACAATCAAGCAGATGTTCCCAAAATCGGAGGGGAGAGGCTTTGGATTTGTTGTTGGCTTGGAGAATCCAGGCCTCCTATGCTGTGTTCACCAGTCTGCACAACTGTGTGTCTGTGAGCCTGTGACCATGGGGTGTGGGAGTCTGTGTGTCTTCAGGTTTGCAAGTCTGTATCTGCACATCCCAGGCCCAGCCCCAGCCCAGGACTCTACTTGATCCAGGGCCTGGCAGGCCTTTCCCACCCTCTCCCCACCCCCACCCCCACTGCCACGCCCCAGCCCTGCTCTGCCCGCACCATCCACTGCCTCTCCCAGAGGGCACAGCAGAACACTCAGGCCCCAGGGTCCCCGTCCTGGACCCCCACGGCCGCCCCGCCCCGCCCCGCCTCGGGCTGCCCCTCCCCCCTCAGTTTACTCAACCATGGAGAGGGAGCATGGCCCCCCGCACAGGGCCGGGGCGAGGGTTACACTAATACAAAGTGTCCGGCCCAGGTAAGAAGCTCAGGCCCTAAGGCTTCCTGTCCCTGTGTCCTCGGGTACATTTGTGACCAACGGGTAGGTGCTGGGGGGCTTGTGGCCCTGTCCCCAGCCTTCCACTGAGCCTGCCTGCTGGCCCTCCCCATCAGCGACTCCAGCCCCACCATGTGCGCAGCTGTGGGCACACATGGCGCAACCTCTTATGTACACGCATGTGCACGGCTCCCTCCTCCCAGTCGATGACAGTGAGTACCCTCCCGTGTCCCACAGAGCAAACGGTGTCTCCCCTCTAGCCAAAGGCACCCAGGCCCTGACTGCAGGTGGCCCTCAACTCAGGCCTTGCCCAGCACTGACAATCCAGAGCCCCACACACAGCGGGTCTGAGGGTGGGTGAAGGCATTCTCTCCACCCAAGGCTTCCCATGGAGCTTCTTCCTTCCTCAGACGCCCAGAGGACGGGGGCGGCAGAGCCTCCATGGGGAAAGGTCAAACTCAAACGCTTGGGAGGGATCAGACCTCAAAACAGACACTAGAGAAGGGGGCGGGGCGGCCACTTAGCTCCGGTGATGGAGGCCTGGGGGACCTGGAGCCCGCCTGCTTGGGTTCTACCACTTCCCTGTTGCATGACCTCAGGCAAGTCTCTCACCCTCTCTGAGCTCCCTTGCATAGGGCCCTTGAGAGGCTGAGCCAAGTTCAGCCACGGAAAACACTGGCAACAGTGCATGGCATGCAGGAAGCTTGATGTGTCAATTAGTATCATTAGTATCATCACATTAAACGTGCCCCTCGCGGCACCATGCCTGATGACTCAAAGGCAGAAATCTAGAGTCTTATGCTAATTCTCCCAATTGTCAATGTTGGCAGTTAACAGAGTTGGCAGATGCTGTCACCCAAACATCGCGGATCCGAGGAGGAGACGCAGCCCCCAGGGCTTGCCGCCGGAACCTCCCACGGCCCCCACGGCCTCACGCATCCCGGCCAGTGCTGCCAGTCTCCAGGGCAGGCCTCCCCAGTGGAGGGGTCCTTCCCCTCTGCCCTCCGGTCCCTCCCCGGTCCTACCTGGAGCAGAGGTAGGCGGCAATGGCGAGGACACAGGCCAGGGCAGAGATGACACAGCCCACGTAGGAGAGGAGGGTCAGGTAGTGCTTGTGCACGGCGTCCACCTCCATGGAGGCCACCTGGGTCCACAAGATGGGTCAGGGCTGGCCTCAGGGTCCCCCAGATGCAGGGCGAACCTGTGGTCCCTGGGCAGGCCTCGGGAGTCTACAGATCCCTCCCTGAACTGAGCAGACTGTGGCCCGTGAGCGCCTTTTTCTTATGGGAGGGGTGTCTATGGCTTCCACCACATTCTCCAGTGGGTCCCAGACCCACACAGGTCAAGAACCCTCACCTGATAACCCTCGTCTGTCCTGGTGCTGATTATTTTTCTACAACATTCAACACAGGATTAAGTTTCCTGTGGGGAGAAAGTACCCACACCCAGGAAGAGCTGAAGGCCACTCGGGTCCCTCAGAGGCTGGGCCTAAGATTCTGGAAACATGAGCCTGGGGCACAAAGCTTCTAAGGTTACAGGGGCACTGATGCCCACCTCTAGGGCCGCGGTGCCTGTTCATGGGCTCCTTAGAAACACATTCCTGGCCCCGCCCCAGGCTTGTGGAGTCAGAATTCCTGGTTAGGGCGGGAATCTACCCTGTTATCGTGCATCAAAACTTGACAATCCACAGCAAGGGCTTTGGAGGCCAGCTCTTTTACTTATTAGCTGTGTGACTTCGGGTAGATTGCTTAACCTCTCTGAGCCTCCGTTTCATTATCTATGAGATGGGAGGACAGCAGGAGCCACCTTGGGGCTTGTTGGGAGGAATGCAGGACACGCGGCCTGAGAAGCGGCCAGCACACTGCAAGACCCCGGCCCGCCGTAGGGCCGTGGGGCAGGAGGGGCCCGCTCACCATCAGGACTGCAAAGTAGGTCAGGTGGTTGCAGAGGCAGGAGGTCTGCGTTTCTCTGCGGACGGTCTCACACCCGGCGCTGCTCCAGCTCCCTGGGCCACTCACTGAGGAGGGGAGAGCAGGGGTTTCTGTCCAGCCCGGCCCCCCAGGACCCCACCATACCCCCCAAATGCATGATGGTAGCACCCTGCTGAGCCTTTGCTCCCCCTGGCAGCTCCCTCACCTGCCATTGCTCCTTCTTCAAAGCCCCCCTTTCTCCAGGAAGCCCTCGCTGCTTGACCCCACGTCCCCCACCCTCCAGGACCCCTTCCTCCTCCAGACACCTGCCCAGTACAGGGACCTCCACACTCACATGCCGGATCTTCAACCCAGAATACACACTGGAGAGTCACGTTCTTCTGTAGGGACAAGAAGGCAGAGGGGATCCCGTTACAGCCCACCCCGTCACGGGCCAGACCGAGGAAGTCGGTGTCAGGCCACCACCCCATTTGGACCGACTGGCTGCTACCCTCCACCAGCCGCTCAATCCTTTTGTTAAACATTAGTGATTCAGAAGAGGCGGGAGGGAAGGGAAACATGGCCATAAGAGACCGTCGTCTCCTCGGCTGGTTTGCTTACACTCACCGGCTGCGGCTGGTGCTGGAAGGTGAGCACCACGGGCTCCGAGAGGTTAGCCACTTCGGTCTTGGGCACGACAATACCCAAGACCTTCTCGCCCAGCACTTGGCTAGAATTCTTGTCCTAGACATACGGGGTTGGGGGAGAGAGTAGGGAGGGGGCTCAGGGCTGAGGAGAAAGGCCCAGAAGTCCCCCAGGTTCCCCAGGCTCCTGTCTCTGAGATGCTGGGTCTCCCTCTGGAAACAGTTATTGCCCATGTAGTCATTTACACTGCAGTGAGAACAATACCATTTAGCTCTTTCCTGACTTTGCACGGAAAGGCTCTGACTCCTGAAGGAGGGAGCTGGGCTCCATGCCTTCCCTCCATCTTTCCATCAGACAGACGCTGCTTTCCCTGGGGGTGGGCGAGGCACCAGGATGAGGGCCCCATACCTGGAACAGGGCTTGGCTGCTGAAGTCCACCAGGAGGAGTCTCTTGGCAGCCTCGTCCCGCCGGCCTTTAGTCTTCTGGAAAAGCATGCGGGGCAGCAGCACCGAGTACTCCAGGATCTCACTCTGCTCCTCCTGCAGGCCAGGGTGCCATCGGGGCTCAGCCAGAGACCCCCCCGCCCCGCCCCCACACACCGGCCCAGATGCTGCTGTCTCCAAGCACGCCCCCTTCAGGAAGCCATGCCTCGCTCGCAACAGCGCTTGTCACCCCTTCCTTCGCTGGGCGCCAGCATTAGCTGGGGAGCTCTGTGGTTAGAGCCCAGGGCCCCAGGGGCGGACAGCCTGGGAAAATCACAGTGTAGACTGTTGTCTGGGCTGCCTACAGCATCTTGGTGTGGTGGGGTACGTACAGGTGGCGCCCAGCTCACCAGGCCAACTCAAGAGGTGGTCTCAAGCCTGGGGCACATGCACAGGCATTTTGGGGTTGGTCTCCTCTTCACATGGGTGTGCCACAGGAGCCCCTAGTGCAGGGAGGAGGTCCTCCCCTGCCCCCATCATTGTGCCAGGAAGGGTCCTCAGGGCCACGGAGCAGCCACTGACTGAGGGTATTCTTTGGACCTGGCTCCTTCCTCATCAGCACACATCTGGCCCTGGGAGGCCAGGGAGGGGCGTGCTCACGGCCTTCACATCTGCTTCCTGCCCTGGCCTGTCCGATCCCGAGCTCTGACCTCCTTCCCAGAGTGGATGTACAGGTCCTGGAGGCCGGCTGTGGGCTGGAGCTTCCACACAGTGGCGTTGACCCGATCTTCCTTGAAGGACATGGCGTCCCCTGTGAACCTCAAGGTGGTCAGCTTTGACTCCAGGTTCTGCAGCTGCCTGGCAGGGGGAAGAGAGGGTGGGTGTCTGCTGGGGACGGATCTGGGCTGCGAGCGGGAGCCAGAGGCGAGGAGAGACTGGGGCAGATATGCAGGAAAGAGGCATGCAGAGAGACGAGGCAGGAAAGAGGGTCAGGGGAGAGACGAGGGGGCAGGAGAGACAAATGGCCCAACCAGTGTGGGACCGAGAGAATGACCTGCAGAGGGAAAGGGGAAGCAGGAGCATCCCGGCAAACAGGAAAGGAGGGGTGTGGGGAAGGGCCTATCCTGGGCCCAGTTCTGCCTGGACTGACCGGCTCTGTGGCCACGGACCCGCCCTAACCACCTCTGGGCTGCAGCCTGGCGAGCTGTAAAATGGCCCCTCCTTTGCTGCTGGGGAGAGGGCTCGGGCGTGTGTTTGGGGGGCAGCAGGAGCCGCAGCGACCTGTGCTGACTGGGGCGGGCGGGCAGCTGTGGGGCTTGGCCTGCAGGCTACATTCCGAGGCCGCCGGGGGAGGCGGAAAGGCCAGCAGAGCACGCCAGCCCCAGGAAGGCGTCCGCCCTGGCCGCGACTCCAGTCCCCTGGCTCGCCCAGGTCCAGACCTGGGAGTGCCTCTCCCCGACCCGCACCCCCCACTAAGAGCCACACTCACTGGCCAGCGTGGGCGGCCGAGGGCCTCCTGGAGTTCTTCCTGGGAGTCTTCAGGAACTGGCTGAGCAGCTGGAGGTCCCGTTTCAGCTCGCACATGTGCACCAAGGAGACATTGTGGGAGGCCTTCTGGGGAGGACCTGGGGGGACAGACAGGCCACCGAAGGCTCTTGGTTGAAGGTCTGTGCCACACTCATGAGCCTCTCAATCCTCCCCTGACTCTGCAAGATTTGTTCCTATTTTATGGAAGAGGTGGGGTGGACTCCCCAAAGTCACTCAGAGATGCAGCCAGCCAGACAGGGGCTCTGTCACATGGAACCTCCAGCAACTGAAGGCCCAGCAGGGGGACATGGGACACACGCCCCCAGATGCCCTTCTGAGTACACACAGGAGACAGGGGAGCCCTTCCAAGGCCCTGGCCCAGCCAAGCTCCCTTCAAGAGGGACTGGGGGCTCGTGCGGCAGCTCTGGAGACTCCACACCCCCAGCCGCCCTGAGCCCAGCTTCCAGGCCCGCCACCGGGAGACCCTGCACCCCAGGACTGTAAGCTTGGGTGTCCATAGTGGTCAGATGAGACTCTGATGAGGTAGGCAGATGGGGACAGATACATGTTGGGGAGTGGGGGGCCCTGGGTAGCCACATCTGAGTTTATACGGAGAAAACTTGATTTTTAAGTGATCTGAAACCTTTGGCTCATGTTTTTATTTAAAAACCTCTTTATAGGCCTAATAAGACCAGGCCAGGTCTGTTCTTCAGGATGATGATTTGCAGCAGGGCCTGACTTTGTCCTAAACCCCCCCAGTCTGGGGCAGAATCCCACGCTGGGGGTGAGGTACCCCCTCGCAGCCCTGCCCGCTGCACTGGACGGCACCTGGGCCAGACGCCGGCCCGCTGCTGCTGCCCCCTGCCCCCTGCTTTCTCATGGGCCTGGAGCTGCTAACAACTACTCAAAGTGTGGTGCCCCCCACCCTCTACCCCCCGGAAACTCCCACCGCAAACTGGAGTCTGCCTTGGAGGAACAGAACTGGGAAAATCCTAGACCTGCCCCCCCAATAAAGCCTCCAGCTCCTGCTAGCCACCCTCTCCTCCCTGCCCCCACCCAGCACTTAACGGGAGACAGGGGCCACGTCACACCTCTCACGTCCGAGGCAGCGCACACTGTCTTCGTCCCTTGGGGTCAGTCTCACTGTGATCCTGAACTTTGACCTCTCTGGCTCTTCCCCACCCCACCCCTGCCCATCAGCTGCTGGGCGCATGTCTTGGTTCCCTCACTTACTAGCTGTGCAACTTTGTGCCTCTCTGGGCCTCAATTTGCCCTTCTGTGAAATGGGGACAAACAACCTATGATGATGATGATGATGATGATGATGATGAAGCAGAATTTTTCCTCTGGCTCCTGACAGCTAGTCCCTTCTTTCCATCTTCCCTGTTCCCACACTGCCCAGTCCCCATCTCCCTTCACCTGGACCTATCCTGCAGCCTCTGGAGGGGACTTTGCCCCCTCCACCCTCACCCCTACCCTCCCACACAGCTGCTGAAGCACACCTTGGGCCACACTCTCCCCTTCCTCAGACACCTTCAGTGGCTCCCACTGCCTGTGAGCACAGACCAAGCTCCACCTGCGAACGGCCCGTTCAGACACTGTCTTCCTGCATTCTCCTGCCTTCCCTGCCTCAGGGCCTTTGCCCAAGCTCTTCCTCCCGCCTGGCTTACTGTGGAAGGAGAAGGTGAAGCCGGCCGCACTGGGCAGGCTGGTGTTCTGGGGGCTCCACCAGGACTTGACAGAGGTGGCCAGCATCCGGGGGCCCTGGGCCAGGCTCTCTTGCTGGTTCCAGAAGCACAGGAGGTCAGAGGCTTGGTCACTCAGCAAGAAGTCGTTCTTGCCGTAGCGAAGGTGCAATTTCCCAGCATGGCGGTTCCAGTAGAGGCAGAAATGGTAGAGGCCCCGGGGGCCCGGGAAGGCTTGGGAAGCTGGGGAGGCTGCAGGGAAGGGGGCGTGGACTGTGAGGGCCGCCTCGGAGTTCTCGATGGAGATGTGCAGCTCTGTCGACTGATTGTAATGGAGGGCACTCTTCTGCGTCTGGTTCCGCTGGCCGCAGAAGCGGAAGTCTTCCCGGAAGCCCCCACCATGGACACCTGCGGAGGCAGAGACCGCAGGTGAGACCCTGGGGCAGAAGCCACGGGAGAGGGGCAGGCCCAGCGCACAGGAGCCCAGAGCCTGGGACCCACACACACTTCAAAGGCCTGTACCTCAGAGGGCCTACAAACACTTGAGTCTACCCCCATCAAAAATAACTGGTTTCAAAATATGACAAGAACAAACTCAAAATTAGTAACAACTTCAAAGGCAAAACATTCTCAGATAGCAATAGGGTATTTAATTAGCCAAGCCTGCTGTGGACCGTTGTGCAGGCCGCGCACGGCACAAGGATGTGCTGGTTTGGGGGTGAGTGAGGCCGAAAGCCAGCCCCTGCTACCCACCCCAAACGGTGCACGCGGGCACGACATCTGCCTGGGGTAAAAATGGGTGCCCTTCTCGTTTCTCCACCTGCTATGCTGTGTCTGCCAGCCTGTGCCTGCCCAGAGGGGCGAGCAGCTGTCCTGCCGCCGTCCTGGGCATGGGGCCCGGGAACATGAGTCCCAGGAAAGCCTACCTTGAACCAGGAGGAGCGGACCCAGCAGGAGCAGCACTGTGTGCACCAGCCCTTGGCCAGCCATCTTCCTCCTTAGAAGTCACTCTGAGAAGTCACTGCCTGCAAAACGCCAGAAGTGTGGGTCAGCAGCCTGCCCCACAGAGGGCCAGCCCTGCACAGGGGACGGCCAGCGTAGCATGTGGGATGTGAGGTGGCGGGGGGCAAGTGTGGAAACAGTCCGTGGACCGCCCCAGACCTGCCCGAAGCTGAGCATCAAGAGGCGGTGGCTGTCCAGAGCCTGGCCACGTTCATTTCCTGGCTCCACCTCTTGCTTGCCGCATGTCCCTGGATAAGTCACAGAAATGGGGTCCAATAATTGTACCTCCCTCTGGACCCAGCGGTGATAGGTTAATCTTAGAATCTGGTGAGGAAGGCTCCCCAGCACCATCTGGAACCACCGTGCCTGCTCCAGGCCTCGGTGGGACACAGGAGAAAGGGGGCTCTCAGAGGTCTCCCCTGGAACCTCACTATCACCATCCCTGAGATGCAGCTCAGAGGACACCTCCTCCAGGAAGCCTTCCTCAAGTCCCTCTGTTGGGAGTCCTGGCCTCCTTTTGTTCCCACCGCTGGCCAGGGTCCCCTCTGTTAGCCTCCCAGGAAGGTGCTGGATGGTGCATTCCCTCCTCAGCCAGCCAGGGAGCGTCCTCCTGATCCATCTCTGTGGACAGGGCTTAGAGCAGGGGGGCTGCTGGACCAAGACTGGGCAGGTGAACATGTGAAGGAGGAAGAATGAACGATCAGCGTGCTCATGGCGCCCTCTACAGGGGCCGGAGTGGAAAGGCGCTTCCCACTATGACCACCAAGGGGAGCCAATTTCCCGGGGTTTGGGGCAGCTGGATCGGCAATGGGATGTCCAGATCTGGCGGGGAGACGCTCACCTTACCGCCCAAGTAGAGGGTGGCCCAGCTACCCTCACCTCCACTTGCACTCCAGCGTAGAGGAGGATCTTCTGACCCCCCATAGCCTCTATGAGCTGAGCACCGACTAACTACCAGGCAGTGCTCTCTCACCCCGCCCTCAGACCAGTGTTAACTCTCGCTCCAGCCCCAGGAAGCGGGCTGTACTGAGGTCCACGCGTTAAATGGCTTGCCTAGCACTACCCCAGAGCCCAGTTTTCCCTGCCTGGTCAGAACTGCAGTGCCTGGCAGGGGACCTGTGTGCCTAGCACTCATAGAAAGATGCTGGGTAGCTTGGTCCTCCCCCCTCCCACCTGGCCCTGTGACCAAGCCAGGTGGTGACAGATGCAGACAGGTATCCTCATCCTGTGGGGAGCTGCATACGGTCATGGTGACAGATGCAATCATCTGCCACAAGCCAGACAAAGGGCAGCTTGGCAAGCTAGGGGCATTCAACCAAGGAGGGCTTCCAGGAAGAGGTGGCTTTTGGAGGAACTATTTGAGGGTAGTATTGAAGGTAGGGGTAACCCAGGCAGGAAGTCATTGTGCCCTGCCTTGGCCGAGCCTTTGTCAAACTAACCTGGCCCCCTCAAGTTGGAGCCAGTCTCATATGTCCTACCATGTGTAATGGAACCCTAATTTCTTGGGCCTCGTAAGTCCCATCATTGGTCAGCCGGGCTTATCAGCCTGCTCCGGTGGCATCACAGGACAGCTTGGGGAAAGCATGTGAACGTGTTTTAGGGAATCGCCCCTGTTCCCTAGGTTGTGATTTTGAAGGATTTACTCTGTGGCCTCTCTGAGCATTTTGGTTCCTTTGGAAACTGCCTTCTTCCAGCCAGACCAGCAGAAGGAAACCCAGCATCCGGGGCATAAATATGTCCCTCCTGCACCCCATCTTTCCTTCTCCTTTCTGCCAGGCTCTGCTGCTGTCTACCTCAGACTCCCAACCCAAATGTCACCTCTCCCAGCCTCCCCCCACTCCACCACTTGCTGTAACGACTACTCTACGCTTGTGAGCTTGTAGCTCACAGATCACTTTGAGAATTGGCTTTTAGATTTGAGGTCTAGGGAGGACCAATGACATGACACAGCAAGCGAGGGTGGAGCTGGCCGGGATGTGCATATCTCTCGGGCAGGCTGACCTCCAAAGTGAGTCACCACTGTCAGTAGACAAGGTGCCAGGAAAGGGTAGAATTATCCTTCACATCCACCCTCCTGGGTTGGCCTTTGAGAGCAAAAAGGCAGAGCCAGAGAGTGAGCTCCCCATCACTGGAGGGGCACAAGAGGGGCTATACCACCATGGTGTGCCATGAAAGAAACTCAAACACAGACAAGGAAGTGCTTAACTGCACGAGCCTGACACTTCCTGGCTCATCCCCACTCTACCCTGGCTGTTTGAGCAGCCACTCCAAGGTGGACAACTCTGTCCCCATGGACGGTCTTGGGCTGTGATGGGGCGGGGGCGGGGGGAGGCCGCCTGGCTTCCTTTAATCATCTTCAGTAGGGTAGGTTCTGGAGTCAGACTACATGGGTTTAAATCCCAGTTCCCCCAGTCACTAGCTGCGTGTCCTTGGGCTAGTTCCTCACCTTCTCTGGACCTCACTCTCCTCATCTATAAATAGGACTAACAAGCCCACCACTCATTGTGAGAATTAAATGAATTGAAGCCCATAAAGACGTGAGAACAGGGCTATGCATGCAGTAGGTGTCACCTGTGTCAGCTAAATATCTCTGTGCACTTTCCGACCAGCTCATGCCTGCCCCTGTCCCAGACCCTCACTGCTTCTGCACACCCCCCCCCGCCCCGCCCCACCCGTGCCTGGCCCTCCTGGCCTCCCGGCCAACTCACCCTCTGCAGCACCTTGCCGGGAAATTCTTAGAGCATGAAACTTCCTTTCCGGGAGTGCTATGGAAAGGCGGAGACCCCACCCAGAAAAGTTCCCTACTTGCTGTCCTTCCGGACCTGGGGCTGTCCGCAGAACCTTCCAAGGGACCAAGGAGCAGGCTGGGGACCAGGAGGGGATTCCAACCTGGATCAGGCAGGGGGAGGGCACTGTCCCATTTGTGCGCTTGGCGCTTCCCCCAGCCCCCCACACTCTAGCCCTTCCCATTGCCCATCCCACCTGCCACCCCATGGAGCCCCCTCGGAGGGTGCAGCCAGTCTCAGTAATGGAGGTGACACACTCCCAGCACCTCCAGCAGGTGGTGAGGGGGCCTGTGCTCTGAAGGCTGAACCCCGTGCGTGAACCTCCGCACGGACCACGTGGCCAGAGCCAGGTCCCTGGTCTCTGGAGCTGTGGACCCACAGAGCTGGGCGGACCTGGGCCATCAAACACCCTTAGAGCCAACCTCTGATCCCCAGGCGGACCCTCCTGGAACCTCACCCAGCACACTGGCCAGAGCTGGGGAGGGGCTGAGGAGAGTCTCACGACAGCGCCTCAATGGTGACAGCAGCAGCACCCTCTACGTTGTCACGAGAAATCCGCCAGGGCCCCTGCCAGGCTGGTCCTACAGCTTTGCCATTTTACAGATGAGGAGACTGAGGCGAGGGAAGGGCTCTTTGTTCCATGGAGGGGAGTCACGGAGGGGACCCGGGTCTCACTCAAGAGGACGCCTTGCAGACCTGCTGCTGGCAAAGCTCCCCAAAGTGCGCACTCCCCTGGCTTGGAGGATCCCCAAAGAAAAGCGGAGAAAAGGAGGTGGGGAGGGGGTGCAGCACAGGCTGTGCCGGTAGCTCCCCCCCCGGGAGAGAGGGTTTGGGGGCCTAGCCCCCCAGGAGCCCCGCCCGCGGCTCCCCTGCCACAGCAGCTGCCCTTGACGTCAGGCTTTCCGTAAACACACGGAGAGAACAGAACGGCCCGGCCCGGCCCGGCCCAGCTTGACACAATGGGGGCCACCTCACAGGGTCCCTGAGGATCCGGGCTTGTCTGGGCCCAGGGGAAGGGGCTCTGCTCCAGCTCAGGCCAGCCCTGCTGGCCTCATGGTGACGGAGGGGACCAAGGGCAGGATGCCAGCACCTCACTTTCTCCCCGGGGGGCCTGAGTCACTTCCTCTGCCAACCATGCGCAGCCACATGTCACCGGAGCCCAGCCCAGGCTCCTGGAAAAGCCATTTCCGCAGAGGATGGAGGTGGGAGTTGAGTGGCCAGGACCTGGGCGGCTCTGGAGTTAACCCGTCCCGGACAGGAAGGTGTCCCAGGCCCGGTCCCCGACTCCTGCCCTCTCCTTCCCTCTACACACACTGTGGACCACGCCCTGCCTTGTGTGCCTCTGCCAGGGACGCCTTTCCCATCCCTGGGACAAGTCCCTTAAGACACACCCTCTCCTTGAAGCTCTACATAACCTCCCATCCCCCATCAGAATTAACTTCTGATTTCTTAGAGTCAGGGGAGCGGTTCCCATGGCCCACACTTATCCTTGTATGCATGTCCCCCATCATCAAAGAATTCACATCAGGGGTACCCAGACCTGCCAGTGGGGGGAAGGTCCGACCCCACCCCAGGAGTTGACCAAAATGCACTTTCACAGGCCTTGCACACTGAGGGTAGGACACAGCACATCTAGGGTGGGACCAGGGATCTTTAACAAGCGTCCCCTTGACTGACACGCCGCAGGCTTGGGAACCACTGGGTGACAAGCCTGGGATAAAACCAGCAGCCCTATTTTACAGAGAGAGTCAGGGAAGGGTGGGGCTTGGCCCCAGATCACTCAACTGGCAAACGGCAGAGCCTGGATGAGGGGGCCAGGCAACCTGTGCCCGGCGGAGCCCCTGCTCAGTCTGGGGGTGATGACGTGTCATGCTTTCTGGAGCCTAGAAGAAGCCTCCCTCCCGAAGGCAGCTGGCGGAAGGAGGACGTGGATGGTGAGAAGGCCAAGGGCAGAGGGACCCCTGTGGGTCTTCGGGCATGAGCCTGGCCTAGCCCCTCTAGGGGGAGGGACAGAGGGAAAAGACCCAGTTCAGCTTTCCTGCTCCAGCCCTGGTCCTCAGCTGCTCCCTGGGAGCGTGGGGTGGGGGACAAAGTCAAGCAGCTGGCAATCCCCCTTGAGCGCTGGGCAGAGAGCCTTAGGAAGCAAGGGTTTGGCCCAGGAGAGCGGCGGGGGAGGAGCTGGGGAGGGCGAGGATGAGACCTTGACCGTGTAAGTATGCTGTGTGTGTGCCCACGTATGTGCACACCCTGCATGCTCGTGCATGTGTTTGCATGTGTGCATGCCCGTGTGTTTGCCTGTACATGTGTGTGCCCAGGCATGTGTGAGGATGCAGGGGAGCACCGAGGAGAAAGAGAGAGAAGCCTGGGACAGGGGCAGGTTGGCTCTGAGGAGGAGGAACAGAGAGGCGCTCAGACAGGCCTCCGAGGCCAGTGGGGGATGGCAGTTAGATCAGAACAGGGTGGGACTCATTTGCAGATGTTTCCTCAGTGAGGGGTGGGGAGCAGGGCCGAGAGGACCCTCCACCAGTGGTTTCAAAGCTATTTTATAAAAGTCAGCCTTAGAAACACCTGCACCCAGCAAGTGGAAGGGCTGCCTCAGTGGGACCAGAGCCACACCTCACTCGCAGCCCACGGCCCCTACCCAGGGCTCCTGGCAACACCGCTCGCAGACCCTGAGCCTCTCTCCTCCCTCTTGCCCTGCTCAAAAGTGGGGCGCCTGAGGTCCGCGCTAGTTGACTACACAGAGAACCCCCCCCCCCCCAGGAAGAGTGATCTGTCATTGCTGGGAGAAACGGAGTGACTTCAGGTTTCAGGAATTTTTCTACAATAAAGAGAATAAAAATTAAGGAAGCAGCCTTCCCCCGGAGACTGGAGATGCCAAAGTCTTGCTCACTCACTGCCCAGGGCAAGTCTCACATTCTTGCACCGGACCTGCTGAGGGGCTGTCCCGGCTGTGGCCTCACCTCCCTCAGTGCCCTGGCCCTGCGGGGCTGAGGAAGGGGAGGCCAGGAGGCTCCCTGCCTGCGTGAAAGGACCCTGACTTCTCCTGAGCCGCCCACCCTGAGGCCCGCTCCACTCCATCTGGAACTGGAGCCTTCGCTTCCGCTTAGGAGACTCCAGAGAGGTACACATATAGTCAGCCAATCAGAGAGGAGCCTGGGCTTCGGCGTTCCCACCTCCAAGCCTCTGCACACACTGGGATACCAGCCCCACGACATGTCTGTGCAGGGTCTCACTGCCCTGAGCCACCAGCCCCACCCCCTCATCTGACAACCATGGGATTCCAGCCACAAGGTGCCAGGCAGAACGCCGGTGGGTTATGGGGTGAACGGGGGCTCTCTGGCAAAGGGAAACGACCCCGGAATCCAGGAAGAGGAGGGGGAGGACAGCTCCCAAAGGGCAAGGGCTCCATTCGAGCCTGGTGTCTCGCAAAGCACTTCCACAAATTGTCACTCAGTCTTCCTCATAGCTCTGTGAAGCAAATGCTCTCAGAGCCCTACTTTAAAGATAAGGAGACTGAAGTCCAAAGAGGTGGAGTGATGCTCAAGATCTCCTAGCAAGTAAGCAGCCAAGCCAGGACGCGAGCCCAAGTGCCTCCAGCCTGCAAGCCCGCGGTTGGCGCCGCTGCGGCCTCCGGAGCCCTTCCCTTCTCCGAGGCTGCCTTCCTGGCTCGACCACAAGGGAACTCGCTGGGCACTTTCTAAGGACCGCTTCCCACATTAGAGAAGCGTTGGAGCCCCAACTTGATCTTGCTCTGATAAGTTCCGTAGGATGAAAATCCACAGTGTGGTTGGCCTCAGTTTCCCTGTCCAATGTCATAGTGCTTCCTTTTTTTTTTTGCATGGACGATTATCACCATGAGAATAAGCTCTCAGAAATCTTGACACCGCACAGACGTGAAGCCTGTCGGCATTCCCCTTCCTGGCCCCCAGCCCCTCCCCTCCCCTCTGAGCTGCCCCAGAGGCCATTAACTGGCACGAGATGGGCTGCAGGAGCCATTTAGGCTGCACGAGTCCCCAGGGCAGCTCATCATCACCCTTGGCACTTCCAGGCAGGAGGTCCCGGGGAGCCTGGGGTGTACGCGGCCCCATCCCGCCTCCCTGCAGCCGGCATTGTCAGCTCTTGGGGAAACAGCACCGCCAGCCCTGTCCCCAGGTTGGCCGTTCCATTAAAGCTGACCACAGCCAGCTGGGCCCCCGGCCCTGCCTCAGGCAGCTGATGCTTAGAATGTGGGAACTGGGAGGGAAGGCAGGAGAGAGGGAAAGAGGGAGAGAATGAGGATGCGAGAGCTCTTAGGAGCTGAGAGTCAAAGCCTCTCAGAAGTATATGCGGGTTGAGGAGACTTAGACCCAAAGGAGGAGGAGGCGGGATGAGGAGGGTCCCGGATCCGGCCCAGCCTCGGGTGGGGCTCAGGCACCGGGGGTTTTCACGAGATGCTCCAGGCCAGCCCGCAGCCCACGGCCAGGTCCCCTCAGCCTTACCCCTAGGGAGCCATGAGGCTGGACTCCAAGACCCCATGGCACACCCCCGTCAGCACCTGCCAGCAGAACGCCCAGCCCCAGAACAGGGGTGGCAAGAGTGAGACACACAAGGTCCAGAACCAGCTGCGCGGCTAACTGTCCCTGTCTGGGCCTCAGCATCCTCCTTGTTGGGTTAGGAACTATGAGCCCCATGCCCTGCCTGCCTTCACAGTGGCAAGTTTACAGGGATGGGCCCTGCTTACCTCCCGGCCGGCAGCCAGGGCAGAGAGGGCCGGGTCATCTCCACCTCCCTCCTGGTCAGACTCCCTCATCTGGCAAACCACCGTCGGACCTCTGCTGTCTGGCCGAAGTTCCCCTTCCCCATCTGCACTCCCGCAGGCCCGCAGGGCCAGCCGTTACCTCCCCACTCACTTTGTACAGGGCCCTTAGTGTTCCCGAAGTCGGCCACCAGCCCTCCGATTCTTTTCTTCTCTCCCACGTCCCGGGTCCCTGGTCTCTGGCGGGGGGCGGCTGGGCCAGGCTAGGGCTCAAGGCCCAAGACCTGGGACACTGTGCCTGGAGCCCCGTCCAGGGGCGGGCAGAACAGAACCCCATCCGAGCCCCCTGAGCGTGCAGCACAGCCTCCGCAGAGCCCACCGCTGCTTGCACGTTCCCTGGGCAGGCTGTGCGCTGCCTCCAGGGACACAGCAGATGTTAATTAAGCTCTTTGAAAAGGCAAGACTTGATTCTAAGCTCTTTACGCCAGCTAACCCATTTAATCCTCCCCAAACCTTATGAGACAAGTACCATTATACTCGTTTAATAAATAAGGAAACTGAGGCCCCAGTAGGGCCCCAGAAGGTCAAGTTACCTGCTGGAGGTCACGCAGCCAGAGAGAGGTGGGGGTGAGATGCGGCCCCAGGGCCAGGCTCCGGAACTCACGCCCTCGATTTCGCTGCCTGTTCCCCTCGACCTAACCTGACTATAAAGAGCGTTTCGCTTAAAAATTCACAGTAAAAGAGGTTTCAAAAAATGTGTTTCCTTGGCGTATGCTGAATACCCCCCAGGGCCCTAGTCCTAGGGGCTGACGGGACTCCCAGGTGACCTCATCCCTGCTCCACTCCTCTGCTCTGTCATCTGCAGGTCCTGAACCTTTGTCTCTGCGTGTGGGGATGTGACCCAAGGGCAGAGAATAATCATTAGCTGGGGTGTGACTGGGGGGGAAGGTGTGAGGACCTTACCCCAAACCACTTCCTTGCTCTGCTCAAAGCTGTTTTATAAACCAGTTCTCCTAAAAGTAGCATTCAGAACCCCCCAGGGTCCTCTTGCCATCCCAGCCTCTCCCCGCCACACCCATTGGCTATGCTCTCAGTGTTGGGGAGAGGAGGGGGAAGAGGGGGAACGGAGGGAAGAGGAGGACAGTCCAGGGGAGGGGAAGGGGACGGGGATGGAGGGGGAATAGAGGGTGTGGGGAAGAAAAGGGAGAGGAGAAAGGTAGAGGGGAAAAGAAGGAGGGGAGGGGTGAAGAAGGCAAAGGGAAGGGGGCGGGAAGAGATGAGCAGGACCAGGAGTGAGAGGGATGGAGGGAGGAGGGGAGGAGGGTCGCAGGGGAGACGAACCTGGATTCCTTTGTGGAATCAAGTGGACTGAAAATGCAGACAGGGCTTGAACGCGTGAACCAAGGGCTCACCTTGCGTGCAGGCTGCGGCCGCTGGGGCGCTGGGTCAGTTTCTCCCAGTTCAAGAAGCCAGAGGGAGACTTTGAAGCCCAGCCTCCTCGGCCCCTGCCCCCTCACTCTCACGGAGCTTCAAACAAAGGGGGTAGCCCGGGAAGATGGGCTGCAAGCCGCCAGCCCGCCAGCCAGCGCGGGAGAAGGGGCGCAGGTGACAGCAGTCCCTGGCAACCGTTCCCCTGGCAACCATTGGCAGCTTCAGGAACTACGTCACTGCCAGGCTCCGACCCAACACAGCACAGGCCCCCTAACTTGTCGCCTACCCAAGTGCCCTGGACTTGCACGCTGGCCAGCGCAGGCTGGGAGCTGTCAGGAGGAAGGGCAGGGTGTAGGACAGTAGGTTACGGAGAGCACTTGCCCATCTAAGTTTGTCGACATTGACTTTAAACCCAAACCTTTTTAGAACCCAGTGGAGGGGAGATACTAACCCTGTGACTCAAAATGGCTATAGTCAGCTGCATTTTCCTCTAGAGGCTGCCAGCCTGTGGCCTTGATCTCAGCCCAGGCTGGACACTTCTTGAACCCCCATCAAGCTGCCATATCGGCTGCCATAAGTATAGAATGTGCACCATATTTTCCTGGAAACTGCTTAAGGAGCCACTTCTTCCAGGAAGCCTTCCCAGACTGCCACAGCCCACCAGGAATCTTTATTCTGAGTGAACGCTGGGGCTGGAAAATCCCAGTTTTTTTCCATTGCTCCCTGGGGTCCAAGAGTGGGTCAGACCTTACTCTATATGTCCCAGAATAAATACCAGAGGAGAACACAGGCCAAGCTTCTGAAACCCCATCTGTGTGCGAGGCACTACACCGAGCATTTCCGAGGTCCATTTCTACCACTCTGCAAAGTCAGCCCCGTTGAACCCAGCATACAGATGAGGAAACAGAGGGTTGGGGAGGTAAAGTGACTTGCTCAAGGCCACCTGGCTGGTAACAGAGGGGTATGGAATTCAAGCGAAGCTTTCCTCCGAGATTTGAAGACATCAAAGCCAATGCCGGCCTGCAGCTTGACTAATCCTGGCTCCCTTCCTGTGCACGTCCAAACTTTACTAGGTCACCTTTGGGACAGGGAGCTCCCTTCCTCCCCAGAGGGCACATCCCTTGGACCGCCAGGAAGTCCCACTGAGTCAAAAGGAAAAGATCCTCAGAGCCATGGGGGTGGCCTCCATGTGTCAGATAGGGCACAGGAGGACAAGGGGTGGGCACCACCACCAAGGCCTTGGGCTCCAGACCAGAAGCAGAACAGGAGACAGGCTGGGTTGCTCAGGAGGCTAAGGGCCCAGGGTCTCAGCCACGCAGCTACAAGCTCTTTCCCAGAACACGTGGGGAAATGTCTTGGCCGGCACACTCCAAGGGAATGGAGGGGACTTGGGATGATTCATGACCGAGGTCATGGGAAAGACAGCGAGGGCTTGGGGCCACGGGGCCAGGGTGCCCATGCAGCCCCACACCTCCGCCCCCACCTATGGACCAGGGCCAGGAGGCCTGCTTCGGTCAGGAGGCGGCTATTGTCTCGCTGCTGGCCCAGAGCTGTGTCCCATTCAGGCACTATTTTTGGCCCCTGGGGGAAGCGGAAGAGAAAGCAAAGAAAGGAGTTGCTGTTCTCGGTAGAACCTTGTCCTGGAAAAGATTCCAGGGCCTGCTGGGCCAGAGGAGGCAGTCGCTGTGGGATCAAAGATCCTGTGCTTAGAGGGAGCTGGCAGGGGGCGGCGGTGCAGGGGCGCCAGGGTGGGGGGCGGGGGCACAGAGGGGCACCCCGGCCTTTCACACACACTTGGTGCTCGCCAGCTGCAGCGCCGCACAGAGACAGAGGCGCAGCACCCTGGGTCCCACCCACAGCCACTAAGCTCTTGTAGTAACAAAAACACCCACAACAACTCACAGCTCATTGCTGCCCAGAGCCACGCCTCCCCCAAAGAGACTGACCATCCTCACTGAACACCCGTGAGACCGCTGGCCAGGGTGGAGGTGGGGCACGAAGTGACAAGACTCACTTTAGGTCAGATAACAGGCTCGGGGGCAGCAGGACTGCCGAAACGACCAGCTAGCAACCCGGCTCCACTCCCTCCACCTTCTGCCACCTCACCCTCCTGTGCGTTCACGAACTTCCTTCTACCCTTGGGAGGTAGACACGCAGGTCCGGGAGGCCCGGGCTTCACCCCTACGTCGCCATTCTGCCTGGACAGCAGTTCCTGCAGCTTCCCACTCTGGTTCCCCAAATGCACGTGGGGAGCAGAGGCAGGGCTCCCGGGTGTGCTGGCGCCTGCTGCGGAGTCTCCGTGGGGAGGCGCTGCTGTCACCCCCACCACCACAGCTGGCCGTGCGTGCTGCCCCCGGGCCTGGCTCCCTCTCCCCAGTTCAGGAACCGAGACCTGGGCCTTCTCGACACCCAGCCAGCAGCTGGAGAGCAGACGCTGCCCGTCTGGCCTGGGACGTGCACACAGGCAGCAGAGCCCAGGAGGGCGCGGCAGGCACGGTCACGGACATAGGATAAGCACAGCTTTGAGAAAACCGCAGGAGGATTCCTTCTGGTCCTGCCCCCTTTCTTGGCTCTCCAAGGGCAATGTCATGTGCATGCGGGCGGGAGGGGGAAGGGCCTCAAGGTTAGGGATGCCCCTACGCAGGTGCAGGCGATTGGATCACAGAGAGCAGGTGGCGGGGAGGGGGCAGCATCAGCTCCCTCGTGGTTTAGGGCGCTCCCACTCCCCCACTCCTCCCGCACTCTGGTCCCACTCCCTGGGGCCCCGCTCTCCCTCTGTGCTTCCCATCCAGCTCCCTGAGCGGCGGGCAGGCCAGTGGGAGCCCCCGGAGATGCTGTCGGAGGCACTCACGGTGGAAGCCCGGGCGTGGTGACAGCCTTGGTGGGGGCCTCACCTGCCCACAAACGCTGCCTCGTGCTGCTAGAGTGACCGACGCGCTGTCCGGGACTCCATCCCTGGGAAGAAGGCGGGAACTGGGCGCCTCTCACCCCCAGGGCCGGAGAAGCTCAGGGCCCGAAGGGGCCGTGGAGAACCCCACATGACGCCTGGGCCCCTTCCCTGCCTCCCCTGCCACACCCAAGCTCCCGCAGAGACAGCGAGCACTTTCCCTCAACCGGGGACATCGTCTATGCTGTCACGGGGAAAGGTCTAGGCTCGAAGGTAGGGGATCCAGAGGCGGGCCCCTGCAGCCTCTGACTGGCCTGGGGACCCGGGACCTGCTTCCTCCTCTGTGAAATAAGGATAAAAACGTGAATCTCCGAGGACCCACAGCACCTGGGACTGAAGGAGAGCCTTTGCTGGCAGTGAAGCGGCACACACCAGGGGTAGGGCGTTGGATTGTGAGTTGCCCCAAGGGTCTGACGCAGGCCCAGAGGGTGACGCAGCCGGAGAAGCAGAGGGCAGAGGGTGCCAGGCCCCATGTGACTCAGCTGCCCCCAGCATAGCCAGCCCCTGGGGTTCACCCCTTGCATTTGTCACCACCAAAGCAGGTGGGTCTGAGCAGTTGTCCCCCCGCCATAGGGTCAGAGACATAGGGTGCCAGCCACAGAGCCACACCCTGAGGGCCAGACTTTGTCAGACACTGAGAAGGAAACCCAGGGGCCAAGGGAACTCAGCCTGGCAGAGAAGTGACCACAGAGGGCTGTCCTGGGAAACCAGCCCAACTTGAACTCAGGCCTCCCCGGCAGGCCCAGGCCAGTGGCCAAGCTGGTCCGACCTTGGGTCTCAGGGAGCAGCAGGGAGTCCCCGTCTTGGAGAGCAACTCAGGTCAGCAGATCAGAACCCCACTGGATCAGAGGATTCGTGGCAGCAGGCTCTCTGGTCACGCCTTTCCCAGTGACATCATGGGAGGACAGGGCCACAGCTTGGGGACAAACTCGCCGCTGCTCTCTAGCAGAAGGGTTTGGGGCTGGCCCAGAACGGTGGCAATGACAACATCACCACACTGTGCCAGGCACTGTACTCAGCGCTGAAGACGCAGTGGCTCCCTGGGGAAAGCGAGGCACAGAGAGACTGATGCAGCTGCTCACGCTCACACAGCTGACAGGGCTGGGACAGAGCTGGGCAGCCCCAGGGCTCTGCACTTTGTGCTGCCTCTCCCAGGGGAACAGCTGCGCGGGGCGACGGAGGAGCCGAGGTCTTGGACAGCTGAGGACAGCTCCCCTGCCCGTGGGCCCTGCAGCATGTGGCTGCCACGGTGAGCCCTTGCACGGGCTCATTTAGACACGGGGGTTGCAGGTCTCTCCATCCCAGTTCCCAGCCTAAGTAATAAGGCTTCGAGGTCTCAAGCTGCTTGCTCAAGGTCGCTTTTCAAGGATTTGAACTTGGTTCTAACTCAACCACCCCATTACCCCAAAGACAAAGCCTTCAGCTCAAGTTTAGGAAGGAGCTCGCGCAGGCGCGCGGTGCGCTGAGTCCACTCCCTGCCGCGATTGATTGCCCCACCGTTCCAGCAACAGCCCTGCCATGGTGAAAATGTCACCCCCCACCCCCTGTGTGGGTGAGGATGCTGAGGTCCAGGGGGTTGGGGCCTCGGGCAGCAAGCTACCCCCGGGGGCCTAGAGCGATGAGGGTGGAAGGGACTGAGAGTTGGCAAAGGTGGCTCTCTCCCTGCTGCTCATCCGAGGTTGAGTTAAGCGGCCCTGAGCCGGGGGAGCCCCACTGGAGCCATCAGCTGCAGAACGTCCGGCCTTTAGGGGACTGGAGCTGGGCTGGCTGCAGGACACTGAGGGCCCCACCCGCAGGCCATCTCCTTCTCATGCGCAGGCCTGTCCCCTGGTTCCCAGAAGCTCTGCCAGCTCCTCCAGCCCTCAGCTTCGATCTCCGCCAGCCTGGAGCTGCCAAGCTCACCACTAACAGCCTGAGCTGGTATCAGCCCAGGAGCACAGGCCCCGTCCACAGGCCGCCCCGCCAAAGCACAAGTCAGGCTGGGGGTGGAAGCCAAGGCTCTTCCCGCAGCCCAGGTGGCCACCGCATCCTACGGGGAGGCAGAGTAAGTCCCCCAAGCTATTACAGGATATGCCTGGGCCTCGGTGCACCCATCGGCCCAATGGGGGAGACTGCGGCAAGACTGACATTTATATGGGCCAGGGGCTGTTCCAAATGCTTCCCTATTCACAACAGACCCCCACATAGATCCTGCTGTTAACTACTTTTTCCAGATGAGGAAACTGAGGCAGGCACCCAGTTCCCACAGCCAGAGAAGAACAAAGCCAGGGTCCTCCCCAGGCGCGTGGCCCTGCTCTCTCTGTGGGGCCCGGAGGGCTAGGGCAGCAGCGAGCGGGGAGGGGGCTGCAGGCAAGGGCACCCAGCACAGAGCCTGGCCTGGCCGGGGAGCCGCCTCCCCACCGAGGGCGCAGGAGAGCTTGGTGGGCGAGAGCCCCAAACACGGGCGGTCACTCACAGGTAAGCCCCTGCGCCTCAGGGTCCTCGCCTCTAGGTGGGCTCAGCACGCACACCGGCCTCAGAGCCCCCAAAGCACTGAGCCCTGGGGCCCGCCAGCTCTGAGGGCACAAGGAGCGTTCTGGCCCCGCCGAGCCTGCGGGACCAGGGAGAGCTTGGGGCTTGCGGCCCCGGCCGTGCCTCAGCCCGCCTGTGACGGGGCAGGCTGGGACGGAGCAGGGGTCAGAAATCGCGTGTCCCAAGCTCCTCCCCGACCCGTGGCCCCTCTGCCCAGCAGCCTGGGCCTGGCCCCCGAATCTGCACAGCTCCGCAGGAACCTGGGGAACTCCGGAGGGGGCTTGAGGACCAGACAGGCAGAGGGCAAGCCTGGAGAGGCTGAGCCCGGCCAGGTGCCGCCCCACCCCCTCTGAGAGGCCCCTCTGTGCCAACCCTGCCTGCTGCCCCCCGCCCCCCGGCCCCACCATCTGCCCATTCCCCGGGGTCCTGGTCTCCCAGCTGCCAGGTTTACTCACATGATGCCCCATCTGCTGTGAGTCAGAAGAAGAGGTCACAGAGCCACCCCCAGTTGGAGTTGAGGGTACAGAGCGAGCTGCTAAAGCTCTCGGGCAGGGTAGCACCGGGTTTGGCGCTATGCTGACACATTGCTCTCACTCCCCGCCCAGCTCTGCCCCTGACTCTTCACCCTTGCTGTGCAGAAGCCAACCCACAGCCCTGAAATTGGCACGGCTCCCACCACCCACACACGGTCCCTCGATCACAAGCCTGAGCCCTGCACCAAAAATGCTGCCCGCCCCGTCCTGCCCAAGGTGTCCTACCATCTCTTCCCCCGCGGGCAGATTAGTACCTGCCAAACTGGAACTCCAGCCCCCATGAGATGACCCGTACGTGCCAGGTCTCCATCTCCATCTCCTGCCCCATTCCCCGAGGCTCTACCATTCCCAAAACTTTTCCCACACAGCTTCCTCCTCCAGGAATGCCCACAGCCGCCCTCACACACACGCTAGGACCCTTCTCGCCGCCCTTACCGGTCCCCAGGCCCAGCCTGGGCATCCTCTGCGGAGCGCCCCAGCTCTCCTAGGTCAGAAAGTTCTCTCCTGCCTCCACCAGCGAGTTTATCTCACTCCTCAGCCTCTGATCCTAACTGTCTTGTTTGTTTGAGTCCCCCACAAGATTCTGGCACCTGCCCCGGGGCCTGGGGCAACAGCAGCACAGGCTGCCTCGGAGACCACACCTGCCTCCCTGCCTGCCCGCCCGCCTGCCCTGCCGGGCGCAGGAGAGGAGCTGGGAGCCCAGCCTGCACACAGGGCTCCCTCCCAGCAGGTCCACGGCAGGCAGGTTAGAACTTTAAGATGGACCTTGAAAGGCCCGTTCAGCTGCAGGTGTGGTCTCCCTCACAGACCACAATGGCATGGATGTCCTTCATGACCTGACACTCTCAGCTGAAGCCCAGAGAGAGGGGGAGGGCATGGTGGCCACCGTGCTGCCATGACCAACGTGGGTCTGTATGTCAATCTCTGCAGCAAAGGGTGGGGAGGGGTCAGGTCTGGCCCCAAGGGCTAGTCCCAGTCCTAGACTCCCGTCCCCTCGCCAACAGGAACCCCGGCCTCAGCTCTGGGAACAAACTCAGCAGCTGGTGGCTCTCTTGGACTGGAGACACTTCATGCCACTCAGTCTCCACCCCAAGGAACCAGCCCTCTGCCCTCAGGGTACCCATGGGGCGGGAGGAGGGCTGTTGAGGGCTTGGCTCTGGGTCTGGACTACGAGTTCTGAGACACATTGTTTGTCTCTTTCACTGCCCTGTCCCTCACCCTTAGGACAGTAGCTGACACACAGTAGGTGTTCAAGAAATGTTTACATGTGTAACTTCCTTGTCTCTCTAGACGCACGAAGGCTATTTCTACCCACCCATCCCCCGCCCCACCCAGGCCGGAGCTGCTCCAGGCAGGGTGGGAGTGGGGTGGCGGGGTGGCGGGCTGAGAGGGGCCCTCCAACCCTCCTCAGGAAAAGGAGCACCAGCCCCCTCCCATGGGGCCCTGGGAGACCCCAGCTCAGTACCACAGGAAGGAGGCTGGTAGGGGAGGGGGGCAGGACAGGAACCAGCAGTTTCCCCAGGGTGGGATCGGGTAGCTCCTAGGGGGAGGGGGCAGGGGAGGCCTTATCGGTGCCCAGCAGGCAGGAGCCCTGGGGCCTGGTGGTTCCTGGGCGGCGCACTCTCCAGCTCTCAGCCTCAGTCAGCCTCCCCATCTGTCTTCCTGTGGCCCCCAGAGTTCAAACCCCAGAGCCAAGATCACCCCCTTCCCAAGGAGGTCCGTGTGTGACGAAGAGTCAGACTGCCCTCAGCTCCCTTGGGGGCTCAGACCCAGCCCTCAGGGGCCGGGTGCCCCATCTCCTGCGGCAGCCTCTCCTTCCCGAGGCGGGACCCTGGGTCTCCAGCCCCAGGCTTGTCACGTGACCGCAGGTGACCCACCTGCCCTCTCAGAGCCTTGGTTCTCCCATCTGGGAGCGAGTGCGAAGAGCAACCTCGCCCCTCAGGGAGCAGCCCGCTGCTGGCTGTGCCCAGTAAGCCTCAGCTTCCCCAGCTCACTACTGACTAGTGCTTCTGAGAGTTCCATCCTCTGGGGCCCTGCCCCCTTTCCAGGGATCTATTCCCCCATCCATCTGCCCCTAACCCTAGAGAGCACAGCAATGCTCCTCCGGATGCCTCCCACCCAAATACCAAGACCTCCGAATTCCCCATTATACCGCCTCCCCTCTCTCCGCCACACACACTCCATCCCTCCTCCCTCCTTGATCTGGTACCTGGTGCCAGGCAGAGGGTCCCGAGGAGGGTCCCGAGGAGGGTCCCAAGGAGGGTGAGGCAGTTGAACCGCCTCTCAAGATCCACCTCCAAGGCTCAACCTGTCTGCCGTGATGCAGCCGGGAGCCGTCCCTTCATTCCCGTTCCTTCGCGTGTGGCAGGCTCCCAGCCCTGCTCCTGCGCAGGGCAGGGCAGGCAGGGCCAGCAGGCAGCCAGTGAGGAGGAGGAGGAGGAGGAGGAGGAGGAGCCTGGGGAAGTGTGAGGGTTTGTTTGGGGGGGGTGCCTCCTCCAGCCCCCGATGGGCTCCTCCCTCCTCCCCAGCACGGCTGAGGAGGACAGACCAAAGTGAGTCACGGATTTCTCAGAGGGAGGCTGAGCGCGGGCAGGGCTACGAGCTGATGCAGCGACCCTGCCTGATGCCTATGACTCAGCAATGGACAAGGGGGCACCTCGGCCTTACCCCTCATCCAGGCAGACAGGTGCCGGGCTCCCCAGACAGGCGCTGGCCAGGGATATCGCTGCCTCCTCGTTCTCCATCTGCCACTTCCCCAGGGCTGTTCTCCCCAAAGTTCCCGCAGAGGCCAGGGTTGCTACGGCAACAGGCCGCTTTGATGCTGCCCCCACCCCCAAGCCTAGGACACAACTGCCCCTTCCTGAAAGCGTCCAACCTCCTTGGCAGCAGACCTGACCGGCAGAGCGGAAGGCGCTGGGGGGAGGGGTGTCAAGCACCTGGCATGCAGCCAGCCAGTCCGTGCACAGCTGGCCACCTGACCTTGAGCCCTCCCTGAGCTCCGGTCCTCCCAGCAACGGGACCCATCTTAGTGCTCCCCAAGCACACACAGTGTCAACATCCCAAGACGCAAGCGCTGGGCTCTGAGATCCCAAGGGCTTCTGGAAAAGGCATCCTTTAGCCCATCTACTGGGCCAGAGAGGAAACTGAGGCCCAGGTGAAGAACCATTCATTCCTGGTGGCTCTAAAAGCTCAGAGCTCAGAGAGGGAAATTTGGACATGGGCCAACAGCCCCATCCCCGTTGTGGTCACTGGCCCCTGTCAGCAGCTCGCTCTCTCTGCTGAGGTCCCGGGAGTCAGGGGGATTTTGATGGCTCATGGTGGCTGGGACTCCTGCCCTCCCTCGTCCCTGTAAGTCACAGGTGCTGTAAGGATTTCACAACATTACGAGGGTAAGTGATGACAACAACAGCAATAACAACGGTGATCACTCTTACTGACCACTTATTACATTCCAGGCTTTTCCCTCACACTATGGCTACTGCACCACAAGACAGTGGCGGGGGGAGGAAGGGGGACGGGTTGCTCGGACCGGTGCCTGCTACTTGATGAGCCCTCGAAAAATATTTGCTGTAAATGTGGCGATGAGGAAGGGAGAGCACAAAACAGAGAAATGAAGCTCAGAGAAGGGAACTAACTTGCCGAAGGTCACACAACCAGAAGTGGCAAGGTTGGGACGGAAACCAGGCAGCCGGGCTCCGCACTGACCCTCCTGGTCACTCCCGAAGGCAGCCTCTCCGGGCCTCTGGGCTGAGGCCCGCACGGAGCTCAGGCTCAGGAACCTGCGGGGCCCTGCTCTCAAAGAGGAGGAAGGCCACCCAGTGCAGCACGAATGGAACTTTGCAGGCAGCCTGGGGGCCCGGGGTTGCTGCAGGTGGAGGATACCCCTCACCTACCTGCACAAATCAGGCTGCAGGGGGCAACAAAGCTACCTGGCGGGCCGCCCAGACTGGGGCTCCTGCCCGGGACGAGCAGGCACCGCAGGTGCTTGTCCTGCCGCTCCCTCCGAGGGTCACAGTGGACGTTCCATGATCAGGGCGGAGGGGCCGGCCCACCATGGGGGGCCGGGAAACACGGGAGCAAAAGCGAGTTATCCAGGAAAGGATGGGGAGTCCCTTACATATCATGTCCCCAAGCAAGTCACCACCTCTACGCCTCAGTTTCCCCAAGGTCTGTCCTTCAGGGCTGGGCCACCTGCTAGGTGGGGCAGCCTCAGCTGTTCCCTGGGATTGGGGCCTGCGGGGCAGCTATGCCCCCAGCCACACCCCCAGGGGGTGCTGGCCAGCAGGGCACAGATGGAAAGCTGGAGGCGCCACTCCCTGCACATGGCAGGGTCCTGCCGTGCTGGCCGCCCAAGCAAGGGACACAGAGACCTGGAGCCAGCTGCCACTTGGGCCACACAGGAAAGGCCTATGAGGCAGCCTGGCCAGGGCTGCAGTTGGCTCTGGCTGCCCTTTCCCCACTGGGCTTCTCAGAGACCTACTATGTGCTGGGCACTGTGCCGGACTCCGGGGTGGGGAACAGGCCCAGCTCCAGGTCTGATTCACATCAGGGCGATGCCAGGGAGTCAGTTTTTGGCACCACAGAGCTCCCAGAAGGCTCAGGGAGTCCAAGGAGAGAATCCAAATAACTTATTATTAATCACCATATTGCCTACCATTAGTCCTACTGACAGGCCTGAGAACAGCCGCTGTGTCCCTAGGGTCACTGTGCGGGACCCTCTGTTTTACGTGGTTACTCTAATTCCCTCCCCATCCTGTGGCCAGGGACCCTCTGGGACGTTAGAAACAAGGTAACGGAGCCAAGGTCACACAGCTGGTGTGTGGCCGGGCAGCCTGAGGTGTGGGCTCTAACCTTCTAGGCCCTTCTAAATTCCTCACAGTTATCACCTCCTCTGGTTCACACAACAGTCGCTACCCCCGCATCACAGAACCAGGGCGGAGGCCCGCAGCGGGGAGGGGCTGGCCGTGCCCACCAGGGACAGAGCCAGGGCTTGGACCAAGTGCGCTGACCCCAGAGCCCTGGCTGGGTCTGTATTTATCTATCTATTTATTTTTATTTATTTACTTTTAGAGAGAGGGAAAGGGAGGGAGAAAGAGAAGGAGAGAAACATCGATGTGCGTTACTGAAAGTAACAGCAGCCAGAGACAAGGTGGGGAGTGCAGGGAGGCTTTTACTTTCAAGGACAGAAGAGGGGGCCACGCTGCAGTGAGAAGTTGGAAGCCCTTACTCTGGACTCGGGTCAAGTGGCTTCTACTCCCGACCCTGCCCGCTGGGAGGACTCAAGTGGGGATGACAACAGCCCCGCCAGGAAGAATAAATGAGGCCACCAGGCCCAGGCCCGAAGGAGCGCCCCTGGTGCATCTGCGAGCGTTTTCCTATTCAGAGCAGCCTGCAAATGAGATCGTAATGGGACCGCCGGGGGGGCGGGGGATCTGGGAGCACGTGTGGACCCCAGGACAGGGTAAGAGAAGGGGAGACCCACGGAGCCCACTGGGTCGGAGGCCCGGGCAAGGGGGAGGACACGGCTTTGTTCCTGGAGGCCTCACCCTTCTCCGTCTCTAAGCCTCCAGCCAGAGTGGTGTGAGTTGGGCCCCCTGTGAGAAGGGCCACGGGCCACCGCTGCCTGCGTGGAGGTGACCTGTTGTTGGACAAGAGCTTTCAAGTCCAGGCTTCTCTCCTTGCAAGCTGAGTGGCCTTGTAAATCATTGAGAACCACACCTGGCACAATGTTATGATGTTACTATAAAACCGACTTCTAGAGGACTGGGGAGTCTCTCCTTTCGGCCAACGTGGTGGCAGGGGGAGATTCTTACTCTGAATGAACGAAAAGCTACCAAGACAACTGGATAGAGGAAAAAACCCTGCCCCCTCCAGTACCAGATTGGGGGTGGCTCCAGGGGAAGACAGGCACACATGCCATAGAAATCAGAATGGCACAGAGGGAGGTCCTGGACCAAAGAGACCCGTCGGTCTAGACTGGGGAAGGAAGGGATCGGTTGGGAGGTGAACCCACTCAAAGCACACGGAAGTTTGGGACGTTGATTGGTCATCTTGAGAAAGCTCCTGGTCTGTCCCCCACCCAGCTGATATAATCCCAGGGGAACAAGGAAGCTCTCTGGCTTATGACTGGCACAGTGCCTTAGCTCCATGGCCATGTGGCCTTAGCACCCATGTGGCCCATGGCCTCCAGGAGGGAGCCTCTCTCGCTCTCTCTTGCCCACCTGGTGACGAGCGTGCGACCATGTGGTTCTGGCAGCGGCATGGTCCATGGCCGTGTGGACTCCACACGCGGGATCCAGGACGGAGCCTGAAATGGATCGCAGCTGGAAACAAGCTGAGCCGCCTGGATGGGGCCTAAGTCTGCTTAGCAGCCTCCTGCGTGCTCCAAAGGGCTGTGCCTTAACATGGAGCAGGAACTCTGGCCACTGGCTTTTGTCTTGGTCTTGCCGAGGTTGGCTGGACTTGTTCCGTGGCACAGAGTGACGATGGGTTTTGAGACAGAGCTCGCCATTCTCCCAGGTCACCCAGCATCTGAATAAAACCGCCTTCCTTTTGCACGAGCATCTGTCTCACGCATTTGGCTTTTGTGGCGACACGTAGCCAAACCTCTGTTTTTGTTTAGTTACAATTATGACTATAATAAAGTCAACACAAATGCCAAAAAGCCCAGCACTCCACAGTATACAAAGCCCTTTCATGTCCAGTATCCCTTCTAGGAAACAGTGATGACTGTTCCCATTTTACAGAGATGGAAACTGAGGCTCAGAGAGCCTTCCCAAAGCTTCGCAACACGTCACCAGCAGAGGCAGCGCTTGAACCCTGGTCCTGGGATCCAGACCGCGTGCTCTTCAGCCGATGCTCCCAGCCACCTCCACTGTCATTCCCGTGGGAAAGCATCCTGGCCACAGGCGTGGGGGCAGCCTCAGCCACCCCATCACGCCATCTCCCATCACAGCAGCCCCAGGGCCCAGGGAGATGGCATTGCCCATGTGACTCAGCCACAGTCACAAAGGGAGCTGTGTGCCCTGTGCCCCAGGCCCGCCTTCCCTGCCTCCGCTCATCCCCCAGCTGGAGAAGAAGCAGGGAGCCTGACGAACCCAAGAAGCGGGAAGAGCAGGAAGGACTGTTGGCCATTAAAATCGCGCAAGTCTAATGGCGATGCAAGCCTACGCTTGGGGTACAAGAGGCTGGCGAAAGGCCCAGGTCCCAGGCAGTTTTCTGAGCCCTTATATGGAGATCCAAGGACAGCCTCAACCTCATTGGCTCCCTCTCTAGGGTTGAGCCCAGGCAGAGGCCCCACCCACATTCACCTGGATCAGGTTGCTGAGGTCCGGGGGCTTGTGAGGAAGAGCCAGTCATTCCCTGATGACAGGCAGGCTCCTGGGTCAACACCTGTCCCCGGCAGGGACTTCTGTCTACTCCTTCCCCTGAAGGTGTCAGACCGGAGCCCCTGTGCCCCTGTGGAGCCCTGGCCGTGTGGAAGGCAAGTGACTTGGTGTTTTCTCCTGCACCCTGTCAAGGAAGCCTTGCTCCGTGTGCTGGAGGAGCAGACTGAGGCTCGGGGAGGGAGGGGGGCCAGCCCAGGTCGCAGAGGGCTGGAGCCAGGGTCTGACTTTAAGGCTGGCCTCCCTCTTCCTGGTTCCAATGGCATGTTGACCACTTGCCAATAAGAAGTGACCTTGGGCCCAGCCCAGACAGGCAGGCAGACAGACATCACCCCCACTACAGTCACCCTATTCCTGTCCTGCTGGAGGGGACACTACAGAATGCAGGTCCTTAGATAGAGTTTGGGCTGGCTGCGCCTCCCAGACCACCCCTGCTGACCTCCCCAGGAGGCGGGCACGCCGGGGTGCCCGCTACCGGAGATAGAGGGCAGACAGGGCAGCCGCCCTCTCTCCCTACACATGACGGAATGTCTGACCTCGGCCGGCCCCCGCATGCACTTGGCAGGAGGTTTGGATCCAGCCAGAACAGGCCTAGGAGGTCGTTGTGGCCACATTCCTGCCTCCCAGCCTTCCGGAGTCCCTGAGACCAAGCAAGGATGGGCCCACCCAAGAGGGGCTACGAGCCCTTTCCCCATTCCCATGCTGGTCAGCCTGCGCCACCGCCGCCGCGGGAGGCCGGGGCAGGGCCGGCCGTGCATCCAGAGGCCTGGGTTTCTCTGGCGAGGCCCCAGCCACCTCTGTGCATCACCCCTCCGCAGCTCAGGAGATTGGAGCTGGGTGGGCTCAGCCTCCAAAGCCAGAAGCGCAACCCCTCCTCGGGGTGTGGCAGTGGCAGAACTGGTCTTCCCAAGGGGCCCCTTGGCGGCCTGCCCAGGCCTAAGGGAGACCCAAACTGTTCCTCGCCCCACCTAGGCTCCCTGCAGCACTTCCTCCAAACCCTTAAATAGCAGTGTGGGACCCGGCATCAAATTTCCCAGCTCTGAGCTGTCTGTGGGTGCCTCAGCACCCGCAGGTGCAGTGCGGAGGCTCAGGGCCTGTCTGGCAGGTCAGACAGCAGCAGGCGCTGCCTCTCTCCTGGGGTCTCTCTCAAATGCAAATTCTCCCCATGCAGGGAGAGGAAGAGGCTTCCATCTCCTCCACAGGAGCCCCCTGTCCTGGCCCCAAGGTCCCAGACAGGCCATCTCAGCTGCTGCTGGTGTCACTACGGTTGCGACCCTCTCGGTGGCTCTCTCAGCCCTGCCCTGGGGTTTGGGGAGCAGTGGCTCTGGCTCCGATGCCCGAGACTTGGTCCAGGAGCCTTTTGTCGGGCGGTCACTCCCAGACCCTGGACCGGGATGGGGAAAGGGGATGCGCTGTCACTCATATGCCAAGGGAGGCAAATGACGCCCAGAGATTCAGTGACACCCACAAGGCAACACTGTACATCGTGTGCAGAGATGGCAAACTTTGTTTTGTCTTTTGAGGGTGACAATGTGCCATCTCCGTCAACTGCCATAGGGTCCGCAGGGCTCACGATCTCGCCTTTGACCTCCTCACGTGAGGAGGAGGAGTTGGATGACCTTCGCGCAAAGCCCGTGGTGCGCCCAGCCTTGCCCTGGGATGCCTCCCAAGAGCGCTGCCTTTTGCACGTGCCTCTGCCCAGCAGCCAGGGTGCCCCGGGTCTCCCGCTAAGTGCTGGGGCGCAGATGGCTCAGGAGGCGTAATGGAGAAAGGATGATAGCTCCTCATTAGCGGGGGTGGCCTAATTAACAGAGGGAACTGCCGGGGGGAGGGTGGCGGCGGGACCCTTTCTGCCCGTGCACCCCAGGGAGCCACATTGTAGGGGCGGAGCTGGCCAGGCGCCAGGGCCCTACCAACTCCAGCCACCCTCCTCTGTCCAGCTGGCATGTGGGGCCAGGAGACAGGGTTTGCAGGGGGTGGGGGGCAAGCGGGGGAGGCTGGGGCTGGGGCGGGGGGTGGGGGACTGCTGTTCCAGGCTCTGTTTTCAGGCCACTGCCTCTGCCCACCTCCCTCGCAGCAGGTGAGGAAGCCGCCCAAGAAAGCAAGGCCTGGCCCAGGGTCCCACAGCGGGCACTGGCAGGGGCCGGGCCTTTTCCTCCACCACGGCTCCCCTTCCTGGCGTGTCCTTGGCCACTGTTTAGGAGTCTCATTGCAGTGGCCTGGCTCAGCGAAGATGAGCGGCCAGTTGGGAAACAAGCAGTTTGGCTTTCAGCTCCTGCCTCTCGCAGCCAGGGCAGGAAGGGCTGTGCTGTTGGGTGAAGGGCTGGGGCGAGGCCGAAGGACCCTGGGCTGGCCAGACAGGGCAGGCACACACCCCAGGGCTGGACCCTGCCCCTTCCACTCAGCTGACCAGGGGAGGCTGCCTTCTGCCTCCTTGTCAAAAGTTAAACAACCCAGGCCAACCTGCTCCCAAACCGGTTTACCATGGGTCCCAGCAGGAAACAGGCTCAGGGCACTGGGGGACGGAGAAGCACGGATCACAGCGGCACAGGCTCAGCCTCGCCGTCCCAGCCCCAGGGTGTGCAGCCTCACCCTGGCCTTCGACCCTCCGCAGCGCCTCATCTGGGCCCTGGGAACACACCAGACACCCAGCCAGCTTCCCAGGGCCACCATGTGAACGTGCCCAGCTCACACTCAGAGCAACAAGGGGCCACCCTAGGACAGCCAGGGCCTCCCAAGCAGCCCAGGACCCTGAGCAGCTCAGGGCTGGGCTTCGCAGGTGCCTTCAGGTCATTGAACCAGTCAAGTTCAAGTGGGCCAGACTGGGAAGCCACACCCTGCTGACCTTTCCCACCCCCTACCCCACCAGGAACAGTAACTCCTTACCTCCGTGTGTTGCCTGCAGAAGCTGCCTCCTCCCCTTCCACCTCCTCCCAGGGCTCCCGGCTCCCAGTCTGAACTTGTCTGGGTGCGTGGTTACAGGGAGGCTCCGCCTGTCCGTCTTGCACTATTTCCGGCTAGCCCCACGGGCACGGCTGCCACCTCCCTCTCTCATTCCTGGGTTTCCATGCAGGAGCTGACCTGGCCCCTTGGGTGCTGAGCACCCCTCACCCCTCACCTTAGCCCTCCAAGAGCATTTGGCACCTCTCCTCAGGGACCCGCGGGCTATGAGCTCATCCACGGATCCTGGGTGAGCCTGTGGGGGGTTGTTGAACGTCTCTGAGCCTCGGTGGCACCCCCAAGGCAATGGGGGGGTGCTGCTCCCACATGTAATTACCAACTCTGCGAGTTCCCTCCTGCCTCCTCCCTAAGCTCAGACCCCACATGAAGTCTGGACCCAGACTCACCTGCCTGCAATAAAAACAAGACAACAGTCCACAGACGGCTGGAGGCAGGAGGTGCAGGGTTCAAAGGAGTGGGGAATAGGGGGCAGGGAATGCGGTGCTTGCTCCCAGAACACCCAGCCTCCTGCAGGACACAAAGCAAGAACAGGGACACGGGGCGGGGGCAGGGACGGGGCAGCTGCTTCAGGTGTCCCAGGGGCTGCAAGGGGAATGTTGCAGGCAGGCTTTGTCCCACCCAAGAGGCCCCCACGGAGACACGGGCCACACCCCTCTCAGCCTCCCCCGGACCACTGGCCCCCAGCCCTGCCCGGCCAGCTCCGCGCCACGCTTCTGGCTCCCACAAACCAGCACTTCTCCGGAGGGAGCTTTTCCAAGTTCTCACACCCAGGCTCCCAGTCCCCCAGGTGGCTTCCGATTCCCACTCCACCCCTACTGTCCCCAACATTGACAACTGAGCCACTCTTGCTAGAAGCCATTGATTCATTCCACAAAATCTATGTCAGGCAGGGGCCGGCCCCCACGAGGCACTGCGTCTCTGCGCTCTGGGAAATTCCCCCCGATCCCATGTGTCCCCAGAAGCTCCCGGGGGTCCTCTCACTTGGGATCCATCCCCCAGTGTCAGCATTGTCTTCCTTAGGTGTGTGCCCTGCCAGATCACCAAACCCATGCTCCAGCTCAGGGTCTGGTGCAGGGAAATTCCGGGTGACTGGTGGGATAAGAGAAAATGTAGGAAGAAGGAACGGAGGATGGGTGGGTAGATGGACGGATAGATGGATGGATGGACAGACAAACCAGTGGATGAACTCAGCCATGCAGTTAGAAAGGGTTGATTGAGGGTCTGCTGTGTGCCAGGTACTGTTCCAGGCACTGGGGACACAGCAGCGAACAAAATATAAACAGCTCTGCCCTCTTAGAGCTCGGGGGAGACAGCCAATAAATAAATTAACAAGCAAATAAATATAAAATTTATTCAATGGTAAGAACTAGGAACAAAATGAAGCAGGGGGAGGGAAACAACGATGGAGGTGACACTTGAGCACAGACTGAATGCGGCAAGGGAGGTAGAGTTGCGATGCCTGGAGTCAGAAAATCCCAGGTAGCGGGAATGGCCTGTGCAAAGGCCCTGTGGTGGGCAAGTGCTTGGCGTGTTTCCGGAACGAGGAGGAGGTGGGCCTAGGTGAATGCAGGAGCTGCAGGAGAGAGAAGACCAAGGAGGCGAAGGAAGGGTAGGTGGACAGAGGGACAGGTGGGAGCAGAGATGGACCCAGGCTCGGTGAGGTGTCGGAGAGCTCCAGTCCTGGGGCTGGGTCTGTCTCCCGGCCACAGGTCAGACCCGTACCTAGAGGCTAGTCCGGAGCCACCGGGGCTCCCAGTCCCTACGTCACCCCGGCACCATCTTCCTCCTGGCAAATTTCCAGCTGCCAATACTACCTCTACTCTGCCCGAGGGCAGCGGCATACTGTGTCCCCCCCGCCCCCACAGGCTGAGCTCAGATGAGGGGGCGCCAAGAGAGACAGTGTCTGAGAACAAAAGGGGCTACAGGAAGACAGCCTCCTGCCCAAGCCTCGGAGTTCCCCGAGGGCCCAGGGATGCTGCCCACCCTGACAAGGACACCAGGGGAGTCCCAGTGACCCATCGGTGACTACCCCACTCCTGACACCCACACTCCGTCCGCCCACCCCACCCCGCCCAGCCCTTCGGGTGCCTGGCAGGGATGCGATCGCAGAGCCCTGCTGAGCAAGCCGCAGGGGCGGGGCGGGGGCTGGAGCCGCAGGTTCAAGCGCTCCCTTGCTGGGTGCACTGGGAGGCTTGCTGAGCCTCTGCACTTCAGGTCACCTATTAAATGCAGAAATACATGCCCTTGCCCTGCTGGCCTCTCAGAGGCGAAGGGAAGAATAGGAATGTGGCAGGAAGGTGCCCTGCCAGGGCAGGTATCTGAGGAGCATTTGTGGGGCGGGGAGCTTGGTCTCCAGGTCCCTGGTATACTCGACTCCTCAGTATACACTATGAGGCAGGAGCCACCTTTTTTAACTCCTCATCCGAGAATTTGATTATTAATTTGAGAGAGAGAGAGAGAGATTGCTTCCTGCACACACCCCCACTTTGCCCCCTGGAAATCAAGCCCACAAGCTAGGCATATGCCCTGACTGGGAATCAAACATACAATCTTTTGGTGTATGGAACAATGCTCCAACCAACTGAGCAACCCAGCCAGGACAGGAGCCACTTTTTAATGTGTGTGTGGCCTTTTTTCTCACCTGGGGTAAGCCCAGTTCCCTTCGCTCACACTGCTCTCACTCAGTGGGAAGACTCAGGACATGCAGAACCCCTCCCTACCTGGGCATGAGGATGAAGTGTGGAGGGGCACGGAGGGCACTCTGACGTCTCAGGCTCAGCCTTCAGGCTCCCTTTAAGAGCTAGTCCTTCTCACAAAGTCAGGGAGTGAGCTCCCTGCTTCTAGGAGAAATCAAGGAAGTACTCACCCAGAGTGTTGCAGAGAAGACACCTGCCACACTCATGGGGAGAACTAAATGGGCTCTAAAATCATTTTCTGTTCATGTGAGCCATTTTTTTTTTTTTTTTTTTTACTAATTCACATATTGGTTCACTAAACTGATATTTAGAAAAACTACTAGTGGCCAGGACCTTGTGTTTAAAAAAACAAAACAAAACTGCCGACAGGACAGACAGCAGAGCTGTGACTGACGGGGTGTAAGGGTCCCTGCTCTACTTCCAGACAGTTTACCGCCTTGAGCCTGGGTTTGCTTGTTTGCAAAATGGGGGTGACAGCGTCTGTACCCATGACGTTGTGAGGTTAAACGAGAAAATGCTGGAGCGCTTCCACTGGTGGCCGGTACATGACATAGGGACTCAGTAAGTGTTTGCCGTATCCAAACGCAGAGGGGCATTTAAATCCTCTGGGCTCCGGTGTGGCCTCTCCATTGAATGGAATTGGCTCCTTCCATTGCAACAATCGGCAAACCTTCCTTCATTTGGGCCACATCTGGAAGAAGGTGACGTCCCTGGCCAGCTGTGGGTGTCCGAGCCCACAGCTCGGGAGCCGGCCCTAAGATCAGCACCCCCCCCCTCTTCACGGGGCTGGGGTGGGCTTCCCCTCTTCAGAGAAGAGGAGGAGAGATAGCCACGGTCATTACCCTGCTTCCCACGGTGACATCATGCTCTCCATCACCTGCATACTGGGTCACACTCACCTTCTAGGCTCTGTCTACACCTGATCATCCGCCTGCGCCCTATGTGGGGATCAGGAGGCCCGGCTCCAGTCCTGGGTCTGCCACTCACTGGCAAAGGTGCTGAGCGGCTCAGGGCCCTTCTCTGAGCCCCCGAGACCCCTCCTGTGAAAGGGGGACAATAAGAGCGCCCATCCTGCCATGTGTTCAAATGAGCCTCACAAGGAGACGAGGGGCCGGGGAGCACTCTGAAGCGCGCTGTGCCAACCGGAGGCCTCAGCTCGCCGTGCCAGCAACCCGGAGGCGTGCCTTTCCCCGTTTGAGGAGAGCCACCCAGACAGTCAGCGCGGCTTGCCTGAACCCACATGAGTCAGTGGCGTCAGGCCACATCCTTGGCGTTTCGTGACACCGCGGGAGCTGGCCTAGTATAGTCCCAGAGGTCCCCTCCACGTTTGGCTTGTGTCGAGTTGACTGAGTTCTACAGGGCTGGGGTCGGGGCACCGGACCTCCTCATGGTTCTCCCCCTCTTCTCTGACTTAGCGTTGCCTACTTAGCGGCCAGACTCAGAACAGAAAACGGGCGCAAACCCAGGGGCAGGCGGCTGCGGGCCCAGGACAGAGAGCAGCACCGAGGGCGTCCATCACAGCCCAGGGCAGGCTGACCGGCCCCCGGGGCTCAAAACGGGACCAGGGCTGTTGCTCCTCTCCTGGTCTCCCCACCCCCATCTCTGCCTGGAGAATCCAACCACCCCTATTTATAGCCCAGTTCAAATGCCCCATCTTCCAAGAAGCCCTCTGGGAGTTATCCCGTCCTCCTCTGCAGGAAATCAGCCTCTGAACCTCGGAACCTCAGAAGTCCTGCCGCTCTTTACCTACGAGGATACTAATGTCTAAGGCTCTCGGGTGCCTCATTGTGTAACAGGCTCTAGCCTTAAACTCCGCATGGACTGATTCCATAGAATCCCCAGAACAATCCTATGAAGGGGTGCTGCTGTTACAGACAAGGAGACTGAGGCCCAAAGAGACAGAGTAACTCATCCTAGAGGGCATGGCCCATACGTGTCAGAGGCGGGATCTGAACCCCCAGCTCTGTTGGACCATTTCCCCATTTCCATAGATTTATGCCTTTGTCATGCAGCTTCTCAGTAAATGTATTTCATTGACTGATTCAACAAACATTTTCCAAGTGCCCACGAAGTGCCAGGCCTTACTCTGGGCTCTGTGAGACAGATACCACCCCTGCCTTCATGGAGCATATAGCTTGATAGGGTGAGGGATAAAAACAAAAATCAATGAAATAATGAATTAGTCAAGTAATTCAGTAAGTATGAAAACAAATAATTACATATGACGTAAGGGCAATGAAGATGCTTTACTCAGCCACGTAATCACGGAAGCCTTCTTGGAGGAGACAACATTTGTAACCAGATCTTGGTGGATGAGGAGGAACCAGACTTGGAACAAGTCTGCCTGGGGCACAGCGCGCCAGGCAGAAGGAACAGCATTGTACAAAGTTTCAGCCAGGCGACGAGCTCAGTGTGAAGAAGCAGGCAGCCCTTAAGTATGGCTGTTGGGCAAGGCCAAGTCAAGCCGCCTCCCCTGGCACCACACAGGAGCCCTGCAGAAGTCCCCAGGGCAGAGCGGAACGGCCCCCCACCCCTGCAGGGGGGAGACACTCCAGTGCACCTGCAGTGGCTGGTTCCCACAGAGCTGGAAGGCGGGCGTCCATCTCCCCCACCGCGAGGCAGCCTGTCTGTCCATCCACCGGGCAACACTCTGCAGGCTCGAGCCCCTCAGTCCGGCGCAGGCCGAAACCAGCCGCCCCCACCCCTCACCAGCGTGAGCTGCCATGTGGTAGCAACGGCCTCTGTGAGTCCTGGGCAGACAGGGATCCTGACTGATACCCTCATTGACACGGACAAGACAAAAGGGGGAAATGATAAAGGCATGTGTTGGAACTTCACTTGTTCTCAGTGACGTCAGCGATCTTTTGCTGAATTGGATACCAGTTCTCAACTACTGGAATCCTCGCTGACTCAGATAATAGCTTTTGAATACATTCCCGAATGGGACAATAGTTCTCCATTTTTTGTGGGCTTTTCTTTGTGCTATGTGTGATGTAACTACCGCAGGCATGACCCACTGGGCTAAATGTGCTTTCTTCACATTTTCTCCACCACTCTCTTGCATCTGTCTGGACAACCAACAGAACGGCACCAATTAATGCCTGACCTGTAGCACTTGCAGATTTCCATGGTGTAAGCACCCCTACCAGGGCCGGTTTCAAGATGCATGCATTGAACTGCATCTTGAATTGGGAGAAGGTGAGCCCCGGCTCATTCTCTGGTGTTTCCACTTTACCAGTACAATAGACGCTGATAACCTCAGGAGCATGGGTGATGTGTTCGTCAGGGCTGCCGTAACAAAGTACCTCGGGGTGTTCGTCAGGGCTGCCGTAACAAAGTACCTCGGGGTGGCGGCTTAAACAGCGGAGTGTTACTGTCTCCCAGTTCTGGAGGCTGGATGTCCAAGATCAAGGTCTTGGTAGGATTGGTCTTCTCTGGGGGCTGTGAGGGGGAATCTGTTCCTTTTCTACCTTCTGGTGGTTTGCTGGCGACCTCTGGCACCCCGACCTCTGCTCTCCTCTTTACATCACACTCTCCCTGTGTGCGCCTAGGTTCAAATGTCCCCTTTTATAGTGACACCAGTCATACTGGATTAGCCCACCATGATGAGCTCATCTTAACTTGATTATGTCTGTGAAGGCCCGTCTCCAGATACGGTCATGCTCCAAGGCACTGAGGGTTAGGGCTTCAATATATGAATGGGGGCGGGGGGCGAGGTCACACAATTCAACCCATAATGATAGATAGTAGCCAAGTGTGATGTAATAATTAGAAAGTAATTTATTTTGAGTATTTACCATCTTTAATATAAAGTTTATGTGATTTCATTCTTAAAGCACAGTTTAACACAGTGGCTCTATCTAACAACCAAACCAGCCCTTGAGAGCCGGTGTAAGCAGGATCCAGTACACAATGGCTCGTCCCCCGCTCATCCCTGTCCCAAGTCCCCAGCTGAACTTCCTGCCAGCTCAGATGAGGGACAGGCCAGGAAAGCTGGGTTTAAGTCCTTTACTTCTTCTCTGAGGAACCCCAAAAGCCAGATCTCCTCCCACCCAGCTCCTGAGGAAAGGATACTGTTGTGGTCACGGACCTACCCAGCCTGCCCGACCCAGGGCTGGAAATAGCCCAAGTGCCCAGCACCAGCAAATGGCTCGGAAAGCACAGCCAAGCTCTGCCCCCGAGGGTGACCAAACATCTCTATTTGCCTGGAACTCTCCCTGCTTTATCCCTGAAAGTCCTGGGTCCAGGAAGTGCCTCAATCCCTGGCAAAGAGGGACAGTTGACCACCTGCACCTGATGGTCATATGGTCATGATAAAAAAAATGTTTATAAGTACTAAATTCAGTGATAACAAGCAGGGGACAAAGGTGATGTCGCCACATGACCCCAGGGTCTGTTTCTTTGTTTTGAGGCAGGGCTGCTACTCAGAAATGCTCTGCAGAGCATGAAGGAGGCTATAGACTTGGTTTTTCTGAGTTGCGCCTAAAGGATGCAGGGGGCAGGGACGAGAGAGGCCACCGTGAAGATTGGGTGCTATTAGAACGGTAAGTCAACTGGTAGGACTGTGGGTATTTCTTTCCATTTTAGAATTATTTCCATTATGTTTGGTCTTATGTCTTTTGTGCAATGAAAACAGAACCTGTAAGTATCTGTGTCTGTGATGTGTATAAATAGAGTCTGCAACCCCATGTCGAGCCGCGGTGGGGAGGGGTGCAGCGGGAGCTGCTCCCCGGACGCTGTGGCTAGTCCCGATGCATGACATTTCACGGAGCTGGAGAGACAAAAAAGCTGACAGGAGACGGAGCAAGCGCCCTCTGAGGTTAGGCCCATTCATATGAGAACTAAAACCTGTGCGAGCTCCAGCGGAGGAAACAGGAGGCGGCGGGCACGGCTCCTGACTCAGAGGGCCTCTGTGTTTCTAGGGCAGCTGGGGGCAGCAGGACCTAGGTCCACCTCTGTGGCTGACAGAGATTCGGTCCCCTCCGCATTCCCCCTCCCCAGCCACAGCCCCAAGGGAGGGAAGTCAGCCGGTCACTCAGAAGGGGCTGCCACACCCTTACAACCTGCTTTTCAACTTGCCTCTGCTCTCCTGTCCCAATAACCAGTGTGTCCTATGCAGGATGGATGGAGGGACGCGCCAAGGGTGCAACATTTAAGGAGGTGCTTGCTATCAGGTGTCAAGGACCGGGCACCTCATTTTCTCCTGTGACCGCAGGTCACATAGTCACGGTCAAAACAAAACAAAACAGGAGACCCAGAGAGCAGGCGTTACTCGCCCTGGAAAGTGGCAGCGCGGAGATTTGAACCCTGGCCTGTCAGGCTCTAATGCCTACTGTCTTGACCACCGGGCCACCCATCCCTTCTGGGCATGTGGACAGCTGGCAGACCCTCAGGTGACCGGTGTGGCAGAAAGCACACAAGCTGAGTTTGCAGGATGGAGCTGGCACCTGAACTCTGGTCCAGGCTCACTGGGTGACCTTGGACAAGTCCCTCTCCTCTCCATGTCTCGGTTCCTTGTCTGTGGAAGCTAATGGCTGTTCTGGAGCAGAAGTCACAGGCTGCAGTGCCCCCGGGGCCAGGCAGGCCACGCTGGTGAGAGCAAGAGGGAAGTGGGGGTGGGGGGGCAATAGGGAGCAGTGGGGTGGGAGGCTGCAGTGAACTGGAGAGTTAGGTCATCTTGGGGACCTCTGCCCAGCGCCAGCCAACTGTCACCTGAGGGGATTTGGGCCCAGTGGGCCCTGACCTTTAGCTTTCAAATGGATTTAAAACCCTTTAAGAATCAATCCAAGCCTCTGTAGGGTCAGACCCCACCCAGGGCCCCAAGCAGGCAATCCACGGACCCAGTTCAAACGCTTTGGCTGTGCCCCAATACCCATTTCTTCTAGAAGACTAGACCTTCAGCTTTTTAGCTGGGCTCATTGCCCCCCAAATAGACACATCATCCCGATTCCCTTTGCGGCTCAGTGTGGCCACATGACTCAGGGCCCTCATCTGCCCAAAGGTAGATCATGGTAACAGCAACATTTACGCGGGCCAGGGGCTATTCTGAGTGCTTCTCTACAGTAACCCCTTCATCCCCACAACAGACCCCCATATAGACACTACTGTTATCCACTTTTCCAGATGAGGAAACTGAGGCAGGCACCCAGTTCCCACAGCCAGAGAAGAACAAAGCCAGGGTCCTCCCCAGGCGCGCGGCCCTGCTCTCTCTGTGGGGCCCGGAGGGCTAGGGCAGCAGCGAGCGGGGAGGGGGCTGCAGGCAAGGGCACCCAGCACAGAGCCTGGCCTGGCCGGGGAGCCGCCTCCCCACCGAGGGCGCAGGAGAGCTTGGTGGGCGAGAGCCCCAAACACGGGCGGTCACTCACAGGTAAGCCCCTGCGCCTCAGGCTCCTCGCCTCTAGGTGGGCTCAGCACGCACACCAGCCTCAGAGCCCCCAAAGCACTGAGCCCTGGGGCCCGCCAGCTCTGAGGGCACAAGGAGCGTTCTGGCCCCGGCCGAGCCTGCGGGACCAGGGAGAGCTTGGGGCTTGCGGCCCCGGCCGTGCCTCAGCCCGCCTGTGACGGGGCAGGCTGGGACGGAGCAGGGGTCAGAAATCGCGTGTCCCAAGCTCCTCCCCGACCCGTGGCCCCTCTGCCCAGCAGCCTGGGCCTGGCCCCCGAATCTGCACAGCTCCGCAGGAACCTGGGGAACTCCGGAGGGGGCTTGAGGACCAGACAGGCAGAGGGCAAGCCTGGAGAGGCTCAGCCCGGCCAGGCGCCGCCCCACCCCCTCTGAGAGGCCCCTCTGTGCCAACCCTGCCTGCTGCCCCCCCGCTCCCCAGCCCCGCCATCCGCCCATTCGCCGGGGTCCTGGTCCCCCAGCTGCCAGGTTTGCTCTCATGATGCCCCCATGTGCTGTGAGACAGAAAGAAAGGTCCACAGAGCCACCCCCATTGTTGGGGCTGGAGATGCAGAGCCTGCTACACTCTGGTTCAGGGGATGAGGCTGCACTGGGTTTTGGGGCTACGTTGCCACATTTCCCCGACATGCCTGCCTCCTCCGCGCCTTCCCTCAGAGCCCTGCCTGCAAACTCTTCACCTACCCCTATCTCTGAAAGGGCACAGCGCCCCCACCCCCGCCCCTACCCGCCCACCCACTTGTGGCTCTTGCTGAGGATGAAGTGACGGGGGAGAGGGCTTGGCTGGAACACCGTCCATGCGGACCCCCGCATGGCTGTCCCTGACCCTCCCCTCCTGTCCTTATCGTGCTAGGTCAGGCCAGGAAGGCCATCCCACAACCCACACACCGAGCCACAGCTCTGCGGCCTCCTCCACAGGCCGTTCCTTCTGCAAGGCTGCCCCTCCCCCTCTTCCCACAGCCGTGAAGCCACCCAGCCCTAGTTTCCTCATGGCTCCCACCACCGAACAGGCCTTCAGGCACAGGCCCCTGTGCTCTCCTCCCGCAGCTGCTGTGTGAGCACCAGCAAGCCACGGTCCTCTCTGGGCTCCTCCCCATCGCGATTCATGGCCTCCCCCCGCAGTTTCTGATTTGATTGGTCTGGGGTGGTGCCCAGCTTTGGGAGTGCTCTCAAGCTTCTCCTACCAGTTGACTCCAGGGTTAGGAAATGCAGAGGGTGGGGCTTTCTTCCCGAGGGTGTTCGGTGTCAGGCCCCCACGTCGCCACCGGCCTCGGTCAGTGGCTCAGCCTCTGACCCGGAGGTGCGCGGTACCCGGGAACTGTGATGTGGAAGGCAGAGACCGCAACGGGGCAAAGTCTGCGCCCATCGGCAGTGGAGACTGAAACGCTTGGCTGGCCAGATACCGCAGGGGCTGCTGCCCCAGCAGCTCCACAAGCAGCCGCTGCCTCCAAGCAGCAGGAGGGCTCAGGCCAGCCTCCTGCAGGCACTCAGCCAGCGCCACCCACCCTGGCCAGGCCGCGCCTCTGCCAGAGTGAGGGAGGTGGGCCACAGGGTGTCACAGAAACAGCCAGTCCCCGGAGACACGCGGACAAGGGTCCCGTCCCCCTCCCATCCAACCTGCAGCGACCTCAGGCAAGCCTCTGTTAGACTCTGGGCCTCAGGGGGCCTAGAGCTACTAGCAGCAAAATGGTGAGGCGCCCAGCCCTGCGTCCTGCTGGAGTCAGAGCAACTAAAGCACCGTAACAGGAAAAGAAAAGAGAAAAAAAAAAACCAACCCTAAGCTGATTTTTCTTTTTTCCCAGAGCTTACAGAAGTCAATAGAAAATGTCCCAGGTTAATAATACATCAGGAAACAGTAGTAGAAGCGCGTTATTTATTACTCTGCCCATGGCCGCCGCATGAACGACAACTGTTGGACTGGCTGCCTCTCAGGGGGCAGTTTGCAGGAAACTGGACCTTTTGATAAGTCCTTTTTACCAGTTCAGGTTTATTAATATCTCTTTATTAAATGTATTTATTAAAAAGTGACTCCAGCCTTTCCAGTGTTGTTCTGAGAGGCCAGCGCTGCTAACAGAAGCATTTTTGGCCAATGAAGCCAAAATAAGGGCAAGGGTCCCCCTTCTGGAGTCAGGCTGCTGGGGTTCAAATCCTCGCTCTACAACTGACAAGCTGTGCCGCCTGGGGCCAGTTACTCAGCCACTCTGGCCTCAGTTTCTTCATCTATAAAATGTGAGTAATAGTCACTCCCTGGTGCTGGCTTGTATAATTGTGAGACATTCTCATTGTATAAACCTGTAACTCATACAAGCAACTGTTTTACAGAAACAGGGTTATTCAGCTATACACCGTTTGTGCTGCTTCCTTGCTTTCTTCTTGCCAGGAGATTATGACTATTGTTCCAGATCAGTACATGGAGTTCCGTTTCATTCTAACTGATGCCAGAAGTCCACTGCACAGAACGTAGTATTTACTTACCCATAACCTCCTATTAAAGGAAATGCAGGCGTTTCCAGTTTTTAGTGTAATATGCTTCTCAGCAATTCACATCTATCTGGGGGCACATGTGTGGTTATTTCTAAAGGATATTCCTAAGAGGGAGATAGCTGGGTCAGAGTTTATGTAATTAAAACTTTTATACATACTGCTAAATTGCCCTCCTTAGAAGCTGGTACCAGTTTAGACTCTCTCCAATACTGTAAGAAAATGCCCATTTTCTCATGCCCATCCTGCTGGGTTTTAACTCTTGCTGATCTACTGAGGAACGATATCATTGTTTCAGCATGCCCATTTATAATTGGGAAGGAGACCAAACACCTTTTCCTAACTTTCTTATCCATTTTTGTTTCCTCTCGTGTGAACCAAATGTTTACGTCCTTGGCCCATTTTTAATTTAGCTTTTTGTCACTGATCTATTCATTTTCTTACTGATTTATAGGACCTCTTTTCAAATTAAAATCCTTAATTTGTTAACACATACGGGGCAGTATTTTCTGGTGGTCTACTGCATGCTTTTTAGAAAAAATTCTTGGTGTCTTTGGTCATAGAAAGTTTTACATTATTTTTTAGTTAAAGATCATATTCCTTATGAATTTTGGCTTTCATGACTTAGATTTCTCTAGTTAACATTTGTAAAAAATATGTCCTCTTGCCCTGGCTGCTGTGGCTCAGTGGATTGAGCACTGGCCTGAGAACCAAAGGGTCACTGGTTCGATTCCCAATCAGGGTACACGCCTGGGTTGTGGGCCCGGCCCTCAGTAGGGGGTATGTGAGAGGCAACCACACGTTAATGTTTCTCTCCCTCTCTTTCTCTCTCTCTCCTTTCCCCTTCTCTAAAAATAAATAAAGTTTTCAAAAACAAATATATATCCTCTTATATTTTCTTTTAATACTTTTATAGTTTTGTTTGACATTTAACCCACCCATCTTTAATCCACTGGGAATGTTCACATATATGTATAGGATGCGAGGTAGGAATCTAATTGTATTTCCTCCTAAATAGAGAGCCAATTGTCCCAACAACAGGTGTTGATTGATCCATCGTTTCTTTGATGACTTGTGATGTCCCTTTGCCAAATGTAACTCTCTGACATTTCAAGCAGGCTTCTTGTGACTGGTACATGGCAGAACTGTAAATGTTGACTCTGAGAACAGCTGAAATGTTATCTAAATATGAATTAGCGTATACGATAGGGCAGCAAAGCACAGGTCTGAGAACGCAGAATGGACAGTGAATCTGAGTGGCTTCTGACATAAATACAATATTTGTGGCTTCAGCCTGGGTTCTGTTTTCAAACTAGCTTTCTACACTTACAATATAATTTCTACATTTTAAGTGTACACAGGCCAATGACTTAACAAATGTGTACCCTTGGGTAACAGACACCGCCAATCAAGATATACAACATTTCCATCTTTCCAGAAAGTTCCTTTGTGCCCCTTTGCTGTCAACCTCCCCTCCACCCCCAGCCCAGGCAACCATAGTTCTTCTCAAACCGTGTGCATGTAGTACACTGATAACATTTTCAGAGGAGCGCATAGCCCAGCTGCTGCATGAGCCCGTTGGCTGGGAAGGAAGGCCAACTTCCCCTCCAGAAAAGGACTTCTCTCTTGGGGCTCACAGACACCTCCCTGGACCTGTTTGGTTAAAAGATGGTGGGTAACCCAGGCCGGGTCTCCCCAACGTCAGCCAGGCAAGTTCATTCTGACGTTTTTCTCCAAGTCTACAAATCAAATCTGCCAATTATTTACCTCACATGTTTTGTTTTGTTTTTTTTAGATCTATGGATCTTTTTAAATGCAATGCAAAATGATTGCTTTTAAAAGAAAACATGCTACCCCTGTGTTAAGCAGCCAGGGTCACATGCCAGAATTAACAAAAGGCTATTGATGAGACTAAAGGTCAAAATTACTCTTCCTGTGTCATCTAACATCGCACTGATATTGCCTGATGGGGAGAACCAGATACAAAAGAGGTAAGTGAGCAGCCGAGGAAGGATCCAGAACTTAAAATGGAGGCTTGTGCTCTGAGGGGCCAGACAGCCTCTCGGAGGGGGACAAGCCAGCCTCCCAGGGTCGGAGGGCCCGGGGGGCCGCCTTCATCCCTGAAGCTTGGGGAACAGACCCCCTGTGGGGAAAGCCCACACACCCTCTTCCTGCAAGAGCCCCTCTGCTCACAGGTTCTGGGGCCTTCCATCCAGAGAAGAAAGGATGAGTGTTTGGAGGGCCACTCCAGGGGAACGTACCTTTGGAGTCGGGCAGACTGGTACTTAATTCTGGGTTCTCAGGGAAGAAAATAACCTTTCTGAGCCTCACTTCCGCCACCTGTGAAATAGGCAGAATAACAATACTTTATTGTAAGGACTGAATGAGGTGCGGTTTGTAAATAAACTGCTTGGCTCGCTTGGCCTTGCTCTCTGTAAACACAGCCAGCCACCTTTCATTTCCCCTAGCGTCTTGGAAGATGCAGACCTTGGAGACAGCGGCCTTTGTCCCAGTGACAGAGTAGTTAATAAAATCAGCCCATGCTGAAGGAAGTGGCTCTGCAGCCACCAATTAATTAGTTGTTCATTAAAATCTTCTTGTGTTGCTAATAGGAGCAATGAACCACCTGCAGGCTAACTGAACGGATTGGGAGCTCGGTCTGGAAGCAGGGCCCGCAGGATTTGGGTGTGTGGAAGCCCTGGCCATAGAGCAGGAACCGTGGCACCTGCTCTGAAACCACCACACCAGAGGCTCCTTCTGGGCGTGGACACCCAGACCTGGACGGGCCTGGGAGCTAACTCCAGCCCTCCAGGCCTGGCAGGGGCAGAGAGGCAGCCTTGGTGGGTGGGAATTACTTTTTGCAATACCGGGCACATCCACGGTGCCAGGCGCGGGGCGGCTTAGCTCCCGTAACCCTCCCAGCCCTGCAGGTGCAGGGGAGGAGCTTGGAGGCTCAGAGAGGACGAACAGTGGGAGGCTGGGGCCGGGTCCTTGCACTAACACTGCCTTTCCCCTGCAGCAGTGGACGTGGAGATCCGGGCCACACCCCGGAGGGACCATCACACCCTGATAGGCCTGATGGGCAGGGCCGGTGGGGCCCTTGAAATTCATGCACAGTGTCCCCTCTCCCTTTTCCCTGAGGTGGGACCGAGGCTCAGAATGGGGCAGGGACTGGCTTAAAGCCCAGAGCTGGAGGCCAGAGCCTGCCTCAGCTCAGGGAAGGCAAGACAGAGGGCCGCAGTGAGTTGCGCCTCAGAGCTATTGCTCACCCCTCTTCCGCAAGAAGCTGCTCACCCAAGCCAACTATTGGGTTAACACCCTTGTTAGAGATATAGGTGTGAAGGCAACTGGTTTGGGGCCCTGTCGTTCTCAAGTTTGTGGGTTCTGTAGGCAGCTTCAGCTAATTAATGATTTCCCAGTCACCATAACCCCTGAACCTTCCAACGCAGACCTTGGCGTTTGGCTATAGCGCCCTCATCCCCAAAGGTCAGATGGAGCTGGAGGCAGACAGAGGGATGAATGGCCCTTCCTCGTGGTTCACCAATGGGGAAAGTGAGGCCCAAAGAGGAAAGAGACAGGCCACAGTTACACAGCCACGCAGCAGTGGCAAAGCTGGGGCTAGAACCTGGAGTGCCACCCTCCAGGCGAGGAAGCCAGGGCCTGCTGAGCGGCTCTGGCTGACGCTCTGCCCTCTCTGAATCTGTTTCTCATCTCCAAAATGAAGGTGTTGCACTAGATGAGAAGAGCAAGCACAAGAGTAGTATCGTGTCCATTCATTCCGTTGACTTGGAGGGGAATGCGAGACTGTTTTACGATTCCATTTTTCAAAACAGGTATTATTTATATGCATTCTCTTAAGGGCATTCCAGTGATTAACTCTGTTCTCCTCTCAACTCGGGGAGGTGCTTCCCGTGAGGACCACGCGCACGCTGCAGATCTGGAGGCTGAGGCCTGGAGAGGTTGGGTCGCTTCCCCGGGGTCGCATCACCCCGGCGTCGGGGAGCTGGGACCCCCCCGGCCGGCCCCGCCCCAGGGCCCTTGCTCTTAACCAGCCACCACAAGCCCCCACTTCATAAACCAGCCGGGGAGGAGGAGGAAGGAGGTTCTTGGGACAACTGTGTGGGGACAGGTGGACATAGGAGAGGTCCCCGAGAGATGTGCCACTGGTCGGGGAGTTGGAGTCCACGTACCTGCCTCCCCAGGGAAAGGAAGTCACCTCATCTTCCTAGGTCCTGCCCGTCGTAGGTAATTCACTTCTGCTCACGCCACCGCAGAGAACAGAGATTCCCTGCAACGGTAACACCGAAATGATGACAAGTTGCAGGTGGGACATGTGTAGAAACGGACATTACAAAAACAACATTTTCTTTTATGCAACTCAACATGATACAGCCACTTGATGGATACGTCCCCTTAGACCCTCAAATTCAGTGAATCTAAAACTGATATTGCGATTTCCATGGCTGGGGATGGCAGAACCTGCTTTTCCCATGGAACATAGTTTAGAGTGTTGAGTAAAATGTTTTAAGGTGCTGAAGGGTTCAAAAGATCAAGGAGAAACAGCAGGCCAAATTCAAAGGGGAAATATAAACCCAAAGATGTAAGCGAAATGACAGAACCACCAAAGCCACTTCTGTATTAGAGGTGTTTGCAGATGCTCCATGCTTGGGCTTAGGTTCAGGGGTTTCAGAGAGAGCAGCATAGAAGTGAAGGCCAAGGGCCAGTCACAGCAGAAAAGCCAAGCCTTTCCCTGTAAACTGGGACCCTACCTCAAACCAGAACTGAACCGTGCCCCTCCCTCTGGCCCCAGAAAGTGATTTGGAACAGGGTGGAGCAGGAGCAAAGCGGAAGGGGAAGAAGCCAGTTCCGAGAACTGGTAGCCACAGGCTGCTGCTCATGTACTTTGCCACCCCTAGTATAATGGTCCGAAATGTTTCCATCTATAACTGTCCCAACTGCGTATCAGAAACAAGTGCAAGGCCAAAGAGAACCACATTCACTCCAGACATTGTGAGAAGTCTCACAAATAATTTTTCAAAGCCAATGACTGTAACAAGGTCAAAGATGACAAAGTACATGAAGACAAGAAGGGATGTGAGCAGAAGCAGACCCATGGTTATTGCAAATATTATAATGATCAGACAAAGGGGATAAAATAACTCTTCTTTTGAAAAAAGTGAACAAGCTGAAAATATATGCAGAGAATAGTTAACTATAAAAAGAAGCATGGCGTATTTGAAAAAGAACCACAGAAAACTTTTAGAAATTAAAACAAATGTCAATTAAAATAGAAATGCAATGGACACATTTAGCAGCAGACTAGACATAGTAGAAGAGAAAATGAGCAAACTTGAAGATAGATCTGAATAAATTATCTGGAATGTACTCCATAAAGACAGGAAGATAGAAAATACTGATAAGAGTGTATGAAACATAGAGGATTAGTAAGAGAAACATCTCACTTATATTTAAGCAGAATCCTAAGGAAAGAGAATGAACGGGTCAGAAGAAATAGCAAAGGACAGTGACTGAATACTTAAGAGTATTTTCCAGAATTGATGCAAGTTATCTGTCCTCAGATTCAAGTGGCCCAGAAAATCCCAACCAGAATATATACAAAGATATTGACATTTAACAGAAAGATGAAAACAATGAGAAAATATTAAAACCAGCCAGAGGGAAAAGACAATTTACTTTGAAAGGAATGGCAATTAGACTTATAGATCATTCTCAACAGCAAAGGTGGAAATGAGAGAACAGTAGCATAAAATACTTAATCTTAGGAAACAAAATAACTGCCAACCTATAACCTATAGTCAGCTCAAATATCTTTCAAAAATGAAGACAAAATAAAGGCTTTTTTGCTGGCAAACCAAAACTGAGAGAGTTCATCACCAGCAAACTCTCACTACACAAAGCTCTAAAATAAGTACTTGAGGCAGAAGGAAAATTATTTAGATGGAAGCCTAAAGATATAAAAAAAGAATAGAGAGTAGATAAAGGGGTAGATATGTGTGAAAACATACAAAACATTAACTGTATAAAACAGTAATAATAAAGTCTAGCAGATTTTAATATTTAATGAAAATGCCAGACAACATGACATAAATTGGGAATTGGAAGTAAACACCGTAGAACCAAAATGTTCTAATATCAGTGTGTTATCCAGAGGAAGGGTAAAGGTTTTGATTAATTTTAGACTTTGATAAATTAAGCGTGCTTATTATGATTTTTAGGGTAAACACTGAATCAAGGGTCAGGACATTCTGACCCAAGGACTCAATCCGTTTGCAGTCAGCTTTTGTGTGGCCTGCAAGCTAAGAATGGCTTCTACACATTAAAAAGTTTATAAAGATTCCAACAAAGAATGTGTGACAGACTGTGATACAAAAAGCTAAAAATATTTACTACCTGGCTCTTAACAGAAATAGCTTGTCAGCTCCTGCAGTGAATGAGTAGAAACAAAGTATATCATTACAAACTAGTTAACGGAATAAAATTAAATGATAAAAAACAGGCAAACAATTTTTCAAGCTCAGAAAGAAAAGAAAAAGATGAAAATGAGTAAGAGAAGTGACACAAAATAAGATGACAGGTTTCATTCTAAATATTTGCAGCAGATGTATGTTACATTTAATTTATCCATATGGATGTTTACATTAACTATAACTGGACTAAATGCTCTATCTAGTTAAAAGGCAAAGAATTTCAGATGTGTGTGGGGGAGGGTTTATGCTGTTTGAAAATGAACAGACACATCTAAAACATAAGAGTAAAGTTTAAAGTAATAACATTAAATAGTTGTAAAAAAAGAAAACTGATGTAGCTATACTCCTAAAAGACAAAATAGACTTCAAAGCAAAAAGCCCTGGAGATGAGATAAAGATCACAATAAAAGTTCATTGGACTAGGAGGACATAAAATTAAATTTATATGTACTTAATAATATAAGATGAAAATATACAAAGCAAAACTTACTGAGGCTCCATGGAAGCATAGACAAATCAAGAGTCATAATAGGCTCCTTAGAGATTTTAAATAGATTTTAAGGCTCCTTTTTCAATGGCATAATGTACACAAGGACATAGCAGATTTGAAAAACTCAGTTAATGAACTAGACTTAACAAACATGAACAAAAACGCTGCACACGACAATTGTTAAAATACACATTTCAAGAACATCCAGACATTTATTAATATGGCCTGTATTCTGGGCAATGAAACAAATCTCAATTCATTTCAGGGGATTTAAATCATTGAGATAATTTTATAACTAGGGAATCCCCATATATTTTGAAAAATTTAAAGACATTCTTTTTAATAACCTATGGGTCAAAGAAGACATCACAATTAAAAACATTTCACCTTGGCTGGGTAGCTTAGTTGGTTAGAGTGTCGTCCTAGACACACCAAGGTTGCACGTTCAGTCTCCCATCAGGGCACATGCAAGAAGCAACCAAGGAATACATGTATAAGTAGAATAACAAATCAATGTTCTCTCTCTCTCTCAAGTTAATAAATAATAAAATTTTTAAATTTCTAACCGAACAATAATGAAAACATTACCATTCAAAACCAGTAGTTAATTTTCCTAAAGTAATACTTATAGGGAAATATATATGTTATATATAGGATATATAGGAACAAATAGGGACTTAACCTTCATTATATAAGCATCCATTTCAAGGAGTTAGAGAAAGAAGAGTAAATTAAACCTAAAAAAAGGAGCAAAAAATTATAAATGTAATAGCACAAATTAACAAAACAGAAAGCAAACATACAATTAAGAAAAGCAACAAATCAAAATTGTCTTTTGTGAGGTAGATTTAACATTAGAAAAAACAACGTAATTCACAACATTAACAGATCAAAGGCAAATATTCTAATGATCATTGAAACATACACAAAATAGATGCTCAACAAAACCCAGTATCCACTCATGATTAAAAAAAAGAAAACCCTGAGCAAACTAGAAATGGGGAAGGACTTTCTCAATCTGATAACGGGTGTGTCTCGTTTCGTTTTATGAGTGGGTACAAGTCTGTTTATTTCACACTTACACTTTCATTTTCTTCTGTTGCCCTAGGAATGACCATGGCTTCATGGCATCAGACAAAGCCCGTCTATTATCTCACAGCTGTGTAGGTCGAGTGAGCTCAGAATGGCTCAGCTGGCTCTCTGCCTGGCTAGAAATCGTGGTACTTCGCAGGTCTGCAGGGCTTCTGGAGGCTCTGGGAACTAGTCTACATCCAAGCTCTTGGCTGAACTCAATTCTGTGCGGTTTATCGCAGGACTAAGCTCGACTCTCTTCCTGGCTCTCCGCCAAGGTTGATTTTTGCTCCTAGAGGCTGCGGGTCTCCTTTCTCATGCTTTTCTTGCGCTCTCTCCAGCAGTAGCAGGCGAAATCCCTCACACACCTTGCATCTCTGAGTCCAGCTGGAGAAAATGTGCTTTTAAAGTGCTCGTGTGATTAGACTGGGCACACACAGGTAATCCCTGGTAATAGTCCTATGTTGAAGTCTGTGTCCCTAATTACACCTGCAAAGTCCCTTTGGCCATGTCCTGTAATGTCATCCTTCGTTTTTACCTTCCTTCCTCCCCTTTCTTTACCCTTTGGAGAAAAGTTCAGGGTTTCAGTCCCTTTTTGCCGAGTAAAGAAAACAGATGGGATGAAGTCTAATGCCTTGTTGAACTCCAGCCGTACGGGAGACAGCAGGTTATCAAAAGTCACAGATATTTATAGCAACTTTTTTCATAATCATCAAAACTTGGAAGCAGTAGGTGGATACATAAACATCAAAGGCGAACGCGGACTCCCCTGAGCTACCGCTTGTCGGAGCCCAGTGATGGGCCACCCGGAAGAAGCGCTCCAGGTGCGCTTCGAGAGCGCTCGCCATTGGCTGCTCCCTCGAAGGACCGTGCTCCCATTGGCCAACGCGCTGGCTGGGGCGGACCTCCTGGAGACCTCCCGTAACCCCGAGAGAGAAGTGCCGCATTGGTCCAGTCCCCTGCTCACCTGCTCGCAGCCCCCACGCTCACACCCTGCCGGCGGTGGTGTTACCTGGTCGCCCTGAAGCTCCCGCTCCGGGCCCCGGGTGCCGCACCACGGGTGTGTTTTTAAAAAAACAAAACCAAAAAACCCTATAGCAAGTATATTTTAAGGTGAAACTGTCAAAAATTTTTTTCTTCGAAATTGGTAGCGAGATAAAGAAGCATGCTTTTACTACAGCGCTTCAATATTGTTATGTAAGACATAGCCTGTACAGTAAGGAAAGGAGAAGAAATAAAACATACAGGAATTGGAAAGAAAAAACAAAGCGTCATCATTCATGGATAATATGATGAGTTCATTAAAATATTTACAGATAAACTATTAGAATTAATTAGAGTTTACTAAGGTTGGATACAAAAATCAATATTAAAACATCGTTATACAATACTATATAGTAGCCACAATTAGACAATAAATTTTTTTAAAAATCATTGAAAAGTCCTGACAAGCTGGTCCCATATGCCCCTGCGTCCAGGTAGCCATGCTTCGAGGTAGTCCCCTCCCCTTGCACGGGCTACATTTAGTAACTCATTTCTAATGAATAGAATATGGCAGAAAACACATGATGTCATTTCTGACATTCGGTTACTAAAAGACCGTGGCTTCCACGTCCCCTTCTCTCTCGGCTCCTCTGCTCCTGGGGAAGCTGGCTGCCACGTCCTTGGGCAGCCCTGTGAGTCCCCTCCACAAGTCAAGCCTCCAGGTGAGACCGCAGCCCTAGCCATCAACTTGACTGCAATCTGATGAAAGACCTTAAGCTGGAGCCGCCCAACGAGGTGCCTGACCCAGAAACACTGGAGACAGTAAATGTTTGTTGTTTTAGACGCTAAGTTTAGCGGTGATTCATTACATGCCAATAGATAACTATTACGACTACCATTGACAATACTTCAAAATATGTCCGGTCACTAAAAATAAATCTAACCAGAAATGTGCAAAACTCAGAAAAAAATTCTAAAACTTAATTGGGATGTGCAGAAGTAAACTAGAGCAGCCACCAACAGTCCCACACATATGTGGCTGCCTGGCTTATGGCCAAGGTGGCATTTCTGAGCATTAAGGAAAGAGCTGACTTTTCAATAAATGGTGCTAGGACAGTTGAGTATCCATGTGGGAAAAACAATATTTGACCCTAGCACGTACTATTCATGAAAATCAGTTGTGGGTAAATGACAGCTCTAACTGTGAAAAGTTATAAAACTTTTGGGCAACATAGAAGAGTGTCTTCCTGATTTTGAAGTAAGGAAGAATTTCTTAAACACAAAATCTTTTCTGTAAAAAGAAAGTTAAATCAATGAGAATAAATTAAATGGAAAAATTTCTGTTTATCAAAGGCTCATGAGAAAAAAATAAAAAAAAACTGAGAGGGAGAATAAATTTGCAGTAATATAACAAAGGAGTAGTACCCAGAATATGTAAATATCGGCTACACATCAATAAGAAAAAGATGAGAAGGGAGCCTAGGATGAGCCCTTGAGTAGGGCAGTGTGTGTAGAAGAAACTGCCAGAGGCAGCAGTGAGTGGTGGGGACAGCGGGACAGGTAAGCAGATGCCCCAATAGAAGGGCGTTATCAAGGTTGCCGCTGAAGGCAGTGAGGTCTCCATGACCTCAGGGGCTCCAGAATTGTTGCCCTGAAGGACGGGAAGCTGGATTGCCGACTTCCCATCAGCCAGCACCCCCGTTCGGGTCTTTTCCACAATGTTGGGGAAGCCCCGGGGGTAGGATGAGGAAAACCAGGCTCTCTGACACTGGTGGTTTGTCCTACACAGTGGCTGAACTCAGAGCGACACTGGCACCAGAAGCATCTGTCACAAAGACAAACAACCCAATAGAAAACAGGCAAAAGATTTGAATAGGCACTTTCAAAAAAAAAATAAGAGGAAATCCAACTGGCCAATATATATACACGAAGAGGGGCTCGATCTCGTCAATTGCCTTGGAAATGCAACTTACAAATGCAACAATGAGATCCCACTGCACACTCAACAGATTACTAAAAATTAGCAGTGCCAAGTGTGGAACCAGGGAGTCATGGGAACAGTTGCCCAGTCTGGGTGGGACTCCAGCTTTATTTAACTGCTTCAGAGAACTGGCAACATCCAGGAAAGTTGAAGATACCTACCACCTATAGCCCAGAAAATCTCCTGCACATATAGCTTGGAGAGAACCATATATATACATATGCACCACGCCTTACATAGGTGAGTACTGCTGGAGCATTGCTGACAAGAGCAGCCCAACTTGCAGAATGTCCCAAACGGCCCTCAGCAGGAAAATGGGCTCGCAGCTTGCAGGGCGGTCCTGCCGGGAAGAGCATAGAGCAATGAACACAGATACACGGTATCTACATGCAACAACCCAGATGACTCCAGCACACAGAACGGTGAGTTGAAAGGAGGGGGTTCTGTTCATATTGTACCATCTTCCAAAACAGGCAAAACCAGACCTCTATTGTGTAGTGATGCAGCTTCAAGTGGTAAAACTATCAAAAGTGAGGAAGCGGTTCCTCTACAAGCCAGGACGCTTCCCTCTCCAGCGCGGGGAGGCGTGGCGCGGAGGCCTGGAGACTTCTGGGTGGTGGTCACTTGGGGATTTGCTTTCTAATTGTTGTTAAATTGTGTGTATATCCTGTATGTTCTCTATAGTTCACAATCTTTTTAATGTGTAATAGTCAACAATTACATAAGTAAAACTGACACACACACACACACACGCCACTTGTCCTTTCTTCTTGGGCTCCCCACCCAAGTTAGAGACAAGTCACCCCACCTACCCAAGACCCCAAGTACCGGCTTTGATGACTCCCCCCTCCAACCTGATGTTCAGTCTGGCATCCCGCCTGTGGAGGGTCCCCCTCCCGGCACCTCTCAGAGTCGCCCCCCTCCCTCCACCCCCCTTACCCTGCGGTTCTCTCACTTGTCCCTCCCACCGCCACCCTGCCCACCGAGCCCACTAGCTTGCTCTTGCTCTCTCTCTCTCTCTTTCTCTCTCTTCACCTCCCAACCCCAAGCTTCCACCCCAAACACTTTTCCCCTCCCTGTTCCCCTGTCCAACCCTGTGCAACACGAGGTCTCAGCTAGAAGCCCCTTGGGGGAAGAAACCTTCCTGCTGGGCAGGGTTACACCCCTCACCCTGACTTAACACCTCCGCCTAAGGAAATCACCAACCCACAGACTCCGGGCTCCAGGCTCTGGGCTCCGGGCGCCTGCTCTGGGGAAGTTTTTGTTTCTGCAGCCCGGGGGGCCTGGGCTGTGGGGACAGAGCCAGGACTTGCCTGAGACCAGAGGTTCCCACTGTTGGGGACAGCTGGAAGGAAAGCCTGAGGTGTCTCAGCGAAGCTTCCCCCGAAACCAGGAAGCCTTGGGAGGGGTAGGGCAAGAGCCAGAGCCAGCATCAGAGACCCCATGGGTTTGAGAACAAGGGCAGCAGCAGTGACCGTGAAGGGCTGAGGCTGAACCGAAGGCCCTTTCCCCGGATTCCTTCCAGGAGAAATTTAAGTCTCCCAGATGGTCATTTAACTCAAGGGCCTCCTCTGCAAATGACAAACTGAACGTCCTGCTCCTGCAGGGGGTGAAAGGTGTGAGAGTCTAATGTGATATAAAAATTAATAATGAAATGTGCCATGTTTGCACCCCCAAGTTTGTTCATACATTGCACTATGCTTTCACTGCCTGCTTCGTGAATACACTGTAAAGCAGTGATTCAACTGCACATTTTTTCCCTCGTAGGAGAGGACTTGACCTGCTTCATGTACCCAAGTGTCCCGCCGGCCTGCTGGTCTGCAAGCTCCACTCTCAGATATTCCTCTGTCTGTTTCCAGACTCTCCTTTCTGTTCTTTGGTCAATTGGTTTATCCCTGTGACATATTTCTAAATATACAGGGGGGGTTTAATTATATTTTTGTTATTCCTATCTAACTTCATTGCATTGAGATCAAAAAACGTATTCTGTATAATATCTATTGTTGAAATTTTTGGAAGCTTGCTTTCAAAGCCAGTATGCAATCAATTTTTTTAAATGGTCCATAAGTGCTTGAGAACAATCTGACTGCAGGACACAGAATTCAATTAATGTCCATTAGATCAAGCTTTGTACTCACGTTGTTCAAATCTATATACGGGTCAACATTTTCCAGCTTTGCTATCAGTAATTGAGAAGCATTTGAAATATCCCATGTTGATGGTAGATTTGTCGGTTTTTCTTTATTCTATCATTTTTTAAAGTCAGTTTTATTGAAGTAAATTTACACACAATAAAATTCACTCATCCCTGCCCCCGCATCCGGTGGAGAATTTCCAGGAAGTGGCCGCATCCCAGAGCCCGGACCCCAGTGGGTCTCAGGACCACATGCCTGGGACCATTTCCTGGAACCACCGGACCCACTCTGAGCCGCCACGGCCACATCCTCTCTTGAGTAGCCCTTGGCAGGGTCTAGGAAGCCAGGCCCCGACTGGGGGTGAAAAGGGAGGTCCCAGGCAAGGTCCTGTTTCACTGGGCTGCCCAGGTGCCTGGGTCACTGTGCCCCGGTACCGCCCTAGAGAGGGGCTGGAAGTTCCCATGATCCCTTCGCACCCTGATTGGAATAGGAACCACTCCAAGGTCTGGGGAGCCTGGACCAAGTCAAGGCTGGGCTAAACCTAAACTGGGGGACTCCCATCACTCTGATAGAAGTGGGGGTACGCTCTGCTTGGAGTCGGAGTGGGAAAGACACCTTCTCTGCGGGGCACTTGGAGAGGTTCCACGGAAGAAGCGATACAGGAGCCATCGGGTATTTAAATAGAGCAGGAGTCAGGGGATCGAAGGGTGCGGGACATGTGGCAACAGCACGCAGGCAGCGTTGTGTGGGGAATGTTCCTAAAATAACAAAAGGCCAGCTAGACTATAGAGCATAGGCCGCTCTGGGGAGAGGCGGAGGAGGTGGCCAGGTGCCCAGCGGGCGGCTGGGCCTGTGAGGATGCGCAGACCTGGGCCCGGGGCTTAGACAGGCTGGCCTCAGAGGCTCCTCTGACGCTGTTAGTAATAATAGCAAAAATACCACGATAACAATAATAACCATTTGTTGAGCACTTAATCTTCATATAGATTATTTTATTTAACCTCCAAAGTGAGTCCTACTGTACCCCTATTTACAGGTGGGAAAGTTAAGGTACAAAAAGATTGAGTGGCTTATCCACAGTCACTGAGTTAGCAAGTGGCAGAGCTGGCCTTTGAGCCTGTGCAGTCTGGCTCCAGCTCTAATTCCTTCCCTGTGCCATTCAAGGTCATTACAGTTTGTCTGGCAGCTTGGAGCCTATACCGGCTCACTGCGCTAGGGCCAGGAAAGCCCAGAGCACAAGACCCCAAGAGCCAGAGCGGGCCGCTGTGTTTGGTAAAGAGACAAATAGCTGTGTGAACAGTGCGGACATTCCTCCTCCTGGTCACTCAGCAGGCGCAATCCTGGAAGCAGGACCTCTCCCCTCTGGTGTGTCATCTTCACAGACAGGTGATCTCAGCATTTCCAGACGCGGTGCAGTTTTGTTGCCAATCGCCTCTGAGCAAAAGCCAACAGCGCCCCCTGGTGTGCATCCTGGGAAAGGCTCTGGCTTCATGATTTTCCCGCTTGGTCTGACATACAGGTCGAGGGCAATGGTGATTCTGGGCAACTGCGGCCAGGGCTTGGATTTAGAATCCATACCCTCACGCCTAAAGGGAAACTCAGTTCTACCCAATCGTCCAATAACCGAGTCATTGGGGCCCATCTGGCTCAGGTGTAGGGGAAAGAGACATTCCCCTCCTAACCCCTGGAAGCCCTGTGGCTCCGGCCCCTGTCTAAATGGCCTAGGGAGACTTGAGAGCACTGGAGGGAGAAGGAGCCTCTGGGAAGGACCGGGCTGTCTGATCGTTGAGGAGAGTGGGCATGGCGTTGGGGTCACCACAGCTTTGGGGGGGCGGTTAAAGGAAGAAAGTCTTTGGGCATAGGCAAGTAAGGTCTCAGACAGTGAGTGGGTCCCTAAGCCCTGGCCCTGGGCCAGGACGTGGCCAGGAGGAAGGTGGTAGGGCCCAGCAGGCTGCCTGGGACCCTGACCCCAGCAGGCAGGTGGCGTTAATGGGGCTCACTATGGCCCTCTTCCTTCCAGCCTTATCCAGTCTTCACAAAACTCTTAGGCTATGCAGGACCAGAGCCATGTGACTCATGTCGGATGTGGAAACTGACGGTCTATGAGAACTGACAAGCCCCAAGTCCTACAGTCATCCTCAGAGCCAGGCCTCGAAACGTGGCCTCCTGATCCCAGGCCAGCGCTCTGTCCATCGGCCTGGCCAGCTGGGCCCAAGCACCAGGGCCGAGTTTGCTGTCCCCTGGTGGGGGTAGACCTGCCCCAGAGTAGAATGCCAAGGGCATTCTGGGCATTTCCCTATGGCCCCGGGGAAGCCATGGTGGTGAAACGCCCCCTAGAGGGCACCGCATCCCTGGAGTACAGCAGCTGGCCTGCCATCTTCTCTGGTGGAAGCCAGGGCCTCGGGGTGCACGCAGCCAGAGAGGCTGGGGGCTCCAGGCCGAGAGGTCCAGGCTACTGTGTCATCTTGGAGGAGCTGAACCCCTCCATCTCCGCCTCTGCCCCTGCCTCCGCCTCCTCTCTGGAGTAACACCTCTGGAAGCAGAACCACAGGAAGAGGAAGAAACCTGCGAGCAAAAGGCTGGTCCGTGAGAGCGTCATGGGGGCATCCTGGGGCCTTTCCCAGAATTGGGGGGCCTCCTTGTCAGAGAGAGTTGGGCTTCTCTGAAGCCCAGGAGTAATTCTCAGAATGCCCTACTGTTGGAGGCCAGAAGGGGCAGAGCGTAGAGGCAGGAGGACCCGGCCACTGAGAGCCCAGAGGGTGCAGATTACAAGGCAGCCCCTCATCCTCCAGGAGGAGGCAGCCCCTACCCAGCTGGTCAGGGGGCTAGCTGTCAGCTCCTGACCCCACCCCCGGCCTGAGCTTCTCAGCAGGTGTGCACGACCCCCCAGGGCTTCCTCCAGACCACCCACAAGACCCACCGTAGAGTGAGTTGAAGATGGTGAAGAGGAAGTGCTGAGGCAGCCGGAAGATGCTGAAGGAGAAGAAGGCCAAGGTCCAGGTGGTGCCCAGTAGCATGGTGAGGCCCAGCACGGTGACAGTGTCCCTGCAGGCTCGGGTGCCTGGTGCCTTCGATCGAGCCTTCAGTGTGTGCAGGACCCGCAGTGCCCAGGCCAGCACCACCAGGTTGAAAAGGGACGTGAGGCCACCATAGCCTAAGACCAGGGCCCTGTGTACCACAGGGCTCTGCACCCAGCACCTGCAGGGGAGGGGCGAAGGGTCAGGGTTCGGGGGGCCAGACTGGGGGAAGCTGCAGGCCCTGGGCCTGGGGACCGCCTCTCGAGCCTGGTTTGGTCTCCCAGCCCAGACCTCTTATGTCTTGTCTGACTGGACAAGGGGCGAAGTCCTGGGCCCAGCTTTCCAGCCAGGCCACCATGATAGGACCCACCTGCCACCTCGGCCCCCCTATCTGCAGCCCCCATAAGCCTCCTTTCCAGCCCTTTGCCTCCCCAAGACACCTTCATGACCGGTGTTGCCTTCTACCCTGACGGACACTGTGTCACATGCTTTGGGCAGATTAGTCCATTCAGTTCTCATGATGACCCTGTGGGGCTGGTACGTGATCCTCCCCATCCTACAGATGAGGAAACTGAGGCTCTGGCTTAGGAACACACACCAGCAAAAGGCAAAAGTGGGACTTGAAGCCCCACAGTCCAGAGCCTGTGCCCCTAACGGTCACAGTCACCTGCTCAGGCTCCTGCCACTGCAGTCACAAGGGTCCTTGAACATTATTTTGGGGCTTCATCCAAGTTCATGAGTGTGGTCATGGATCATTCCCTCTCATGGCCCGGTAACCACATTTATTAACCCAGTGTCTGGTCCGTGGGCACTGGAGTTATTTTCAAGAGTTTTTTAGCCCTGGCTGGTGTGGCTCAGTGGATTGAGCACCGGCCTGCGAAGCAAAGTGTCGCCTGTTCAGTTCCCAGTCAGGACGCATGCCTGGGTTGCAGGCTGGGTCCCCGGTGGGGAGCGTGCAAAAGGAAACCACACATTGATGTTTGTCTCCCTCTCCATCTCTCTCACTTACCCCTCTCTCTGAAAATAAAGGAATAAAATCTTAAAAAAAAAAAAAAAGAAAGTTGCTGAGAGAATAGATCTTAAAAGTTCTCATCACAAGAAAAAAAAATTCAATAACTAAGTACGGTGATGAATATTAACTAGACTTATTGTCACGATCATTTCGCAATATATGCAAATATAGAATCATTATTCTGTATAGCTGAAACTAATATGATGTCATATGTCACTCATATCTCAATTAAAAAAGACATTAACATTTAAAAATAATTTAAAGAACACATATGTATGTAGGGAGAGTTTTTTAAATGCAGCGGAGTGAAAGTCACAAAGTCCAGGGTAAGCGGTGAGAGGGAGAGGCGATGAAGATTGTGAGAAGCTGGTTCTTAGGGTGAGGTTCTCTGACAGCCCAGTGTTAAGGGGCCCCCTGTCCCATAGAAGTGGCTCTTTTGTCCAAATCACATATCATAAAATACAGGTATTAAGAGTCCTAAGTCACATGTCCTCTGAACAGCCAGCCCGGCCGTCACAAGTAGAGGAATCAGCCTCTCCTCGGCCCCACTCGGCCTAGAGCCCTCGCTTCAGGAAGCCAAGGGGGACAGTGGTTGGGGGCCAGCTCTGCCATTGATCAGCTGGGTCTCCTTGGACAAGGTTCTTAAGCTGCCTGTGCCTCACTTTCCCCCTCTGTAAACAAGGGCTGGCAGTAGAACCCTGCTTTTTGTCCTGAGGATTAAATGCAAATACACAAGGTCCGCCAGAGTCAGCCCTCAGCGACCTTGTGTCAGCTGAGCAAGGAAAAGGGGTCAACAGAGGTTTGGGAAGCTTTCTCTCTGCATCGGCTGTTAGAGACGCAGAGGGTTGGTGTCCTAGGGCACAGAAAGGGGCCACAGAGTCTGTCCCCCAGGCCCTCGGAGTCCACCGCCTCTCCTTGCCCCTCCCCCTACATGTGCCTAAGCCCCATCCCTGGGCCGGCCCAGCCCCCTCGCTCTGAGTGGGACTTGGGCTCTGTCCCTGCCAGGGCAGGCACAGGTCAGAGGGGCCTGATGCGCAGCGGTGGGACAGGAGCACGCTCAGGGTCAGGCCCAGCCCCACCACAGAGCCCGAGAGCTGGTGGAGGCCGGCCGGCAGCGGCGTGTTACCAGGAGGCTAAGGCCTTGGAGGCCCGTGAATGGGCGCCGGAGTCCAGGCCACGGCTTCCTAAAATCAGCTGACATGGAACTCCAGCCTGCCCCGCAGGAGACTATCGGGCCCAGCAGAAAGGGCTGTGACAAAGCCCCCCCGGAAGCCACCCTTGCCAGGGCCGGGAGCCCGCCGCCAGGCGTGCACTCACATGGACACGTTCAGGGAGCCCGTGCTGTTCCCCAGGCTGCCAGAGAGCTGGATCGTGTGACGCCCGTAAACTGACTTCTTCACGGCCAGGAGGAGCAGGACCAGGAAGGCTGGGACCCCTGCGGAGGGGACAGAGGCCCGGCATCTGTCAGGAGACCCCAGGGACAGGCCAGTTGTGGGTCCCTAGGGCTCTGAAACAGAATTCCATTGGGCAAAGGGACAGGGTGGGAAAAGAGACTGTTCTGAGCCCCCAGGCCCTGTCACGTGGTCCAACCTCAGAGCGATTAGCCTTTGAGAAGGCTGTTCTCCAAGGTGATGTGAGTGACATCTCTGGGATGGGACCCTAGTGGCAGCAGTAGTGGTCACACTGGGGAGGTGGTGGCTGGGAGCTAATGGGAGAGAGGGCTGGAGAACAGATGAGGAACAGAGAGAGGGGGTGAGGGGGGCCCTGGGGACAACAATGACAGTGGTGCCACAGGTAGCGGTGAAGACAAGGATGAGAGGACGGTGGTGACCAGGAGGTGGTGGCAGAGGCGATGGTGGTGGAGGCAGAGGCGGTTATGGGGGCAAAGGTGGTGGCGGTGGAGGTGACGGTGGTAGAGAGTGAGGAGGTGGCAGCAGTAACAGTAATGTAGGAAGCGGTGGTGGTCGTTGGCAGAGACGATGACCCGTGGCCGTGGCAGTGGTCACTGAGAGGAGGAGGAAGAGAAAGGGAAGGCCAGGCAGGGGCAGGCGCCCCGTCCAGCTGGAAGTCTCAGGGAGCAAGAGAAGAGGGAGACGGGCTTACCCCAGCCCACGGCGCAGAGCTTGAGCACGTATCTTCGGATGTAGATGTTGTAGACACGCACCAGGAGAAGGTAGAGGTTGAAGCCCTCGATGGCCGTCCAGGTGAGGCAGCTAAGCAGCGCGTAGTGCAGGATGGCGGCCAGGCCTATGCATGCGGCCCCGGGCACCGAAGGCACGGCCATTGTGGGGCTCAGCAGGAAGGCGACATTCAGGAGCAGCACGGAGGCTTGCAGGTTCATGTGGATGCATGTTAGGGAGTCACCCTTCTTCCTGAGGTGGGGAGCATTGCCCTTGGTGGCCTGGGGACATCACCCAGGCAGCACCACCCACTGGGCTCACAGACACACGTGGACGGGGACACACATCTCCTGCCTCGCAGCCCCTGCCCCCTTGAGAAGCCCTTCCCACTCTGGCGGACAAAGTGGGAAGGAAAAAGGAGCGCTGAGCAGCCGCGGGCGGGCGGGCCTGGCACCGGGGCAGGGCGGGGGGTACCTGGTGTATAAGTACAGCAGAATAGTGAGCAGGGAAGCAATGATGGAGATAGTGCAGCCCACGAAGGAGATGTACGTGAGAGGCTCCAGCAGCTCTGCAGGGAGCGGGGCTGTGGACAGTTGCTGCGGGAGGGAAGGGGGGCTGGAGGCCAGACGCATGGAAATGCCTCCCCCAGGCTCAATCGGGAGAGACCTTCCAAGCCCCCAGTTCCAAGCCCCCCTGCCCCACAATCCTCACCATGGCCCTGGCTCAAATAGACATGGCAGACACAGTGGCTTTTCCTTCCTCCCAACTCCCAACTTCCCTTCCTCTGTGAGAGCCCGTCTTCCCTCACTGTCTGTACACAAGGGTGGGCCCACCACGCCTCCCACTGTGTGTGCACAGGGGTACCCCTCCCGGCCTGCCAGAGCCCTCCCATGTCCCGCCCACAGTGATTGGTTAAGGGGTACATATGTGACACACTCTAGGCTTGGTGGGACTCAATTGCAAGATTCTGGCGGACGGGATTGGGTCAGAGAAGCTCTCATTCTACTGGCCTAAAAGCTAGTAGGAAAGGAGGCCTGTCTAGCTGATATGGAGCCCCCGAATCAAGCCATGCCTGAAGCCTAACCCAGCCTTTTCGGGAACATAAACACGTAAGTTTCTTTTTTGTCCCTGTGAGCCTGTTTCAGGTTGGGTTTTCTGTTCCCTACACTAGCCTTGGCCCTGTTTCTCTGTCCTGAGCACAGGGCCTTCTGCAGCTCTGACCGCCGGCCCCAGGCTGCATGCACACGTACCATGAGAACAGCAAAGTAGCTGAGGTGGTTGCAGCGGCAGATCACCTGGGAATTTGAGGGCTTCTCCGTGCGACAGCCCTCAGGGCTCCAGACACCCCAGTAGTGCTTGCTGGCTCCCTCCTTCCAGAAGACACAGGTCATCGTGTAGCCTTCCTAAGGGGAGATGTCGGAGTTGGATGCCTCCAAGGGATTCAGGGGAGGGATCAGGGGCTGGAAATTGTGGGAGCCAAAGGTGACTCAATGGCACCGTTGTAGACAGTTTACTAGGCAGTGGCTGGGCTTTGCCCTCAAGCAGACCCAGAGTCTAGCCCCACCTCCACCGTGGACCCTGGGGGTGATGTGAGCAAGTCACACAGTTTCTCTGAGCCTCGGTTTATTTATCTGCAAAATGGGATTGTTTATACCAAGTTGTAGGATAGTGGAAAAATGCAAGGCAATGAGGCATCTTGAGGGCCCAGTTCCGGCCTATTCAGTAGGTGCCTAGAGTCAGCGGTCCCCTTCCTCCGCCGCCCTGTGACGAGCGATGGTGGGCGAGACCCTTTCCAGTAGGATTCATCCACAGACAACCCTGACACCAAGCCATGAGGGAGGAGGGGTGGGGTAGTGCCATGGAAACCCACAGAAGAAGGGGCAGAGAAGCGCTGAGGAGGGCAGGGACAACCGGGGCGCTGAGGCCTGGGAGGACACGCTGGATTGCAGCTGAGGTGGAGAAAGAACATTCTAGATGGAGGAAACTACAGGGGCAAAGGCCCAGAGGAGTGAAAGGAAAGGATGAAGGTGAAATTGAGAGTGCAGAGAAGAGGCTGATGGGAAGACAGGGCCGGAGCATAAAGGCCCCGGCCTTGTCAGGGAGGCTGGGGGCAGAGGGGAGGGGGCTGCAGGGTTGCCCACCCGGCGGCCCAGCTGCCTGCTTCCCCTATCAGCCTCTGCACTTCTCTTGGGGACCTTCCCACAAGGGCAGGTCAGATAAATCCAGCTTGGTCCCTGGGCCATGTGACCCAGGCCCGGCCGATGCACACATTCCATCCTCCTGGACAGCGATGATCCAGGCTTCCTATCAGTCACAGGCGGGCCTTTAGGGCTCCATTCTGGGACCCTGGTTTGCACTCATGAGAAAGAGCCCACTGAGAAGAGGGAAAGAAAGTCCAGCACTTCAGCTCCCATCTTGCCACAGAGTGCAGAGCCAAGGCAAGAAACCATTGCTGAGAGATGGAGAGAGACTGAGCTATCGTGGCATCCTATCTGCCCCTGCATCCAGCCGTGCCCGAAGCGAGAGACCAGCCCAGGACATTTCATTTACATGAGCCAATAAATTCCCTTTTGTGCTTAAGTTGGCTGGAGTTCATTTTCTATCATGTGCAATTCAAAGAATCCTGACTAATGCCGTGAGTAAAAGCTTCTCCCTTATTTCTTTGGCACAAACTTTCAAAGTATGATGGATTTAAAACAGTTCATTTTCAAGAGGGTCCCACAAGTTTGAGTTTGGTTGAACCAATGTTCAGCAGGACAGACTTAGGGGGGCAGGGATGGGGTAGAAATGGTGGCGTCCTCAAAGTACCAGACTTTGGTTGTGCCAGAAGCTGATGTTGATTGGCTCCCTGAGGTTGTTCACGGATTCGTTGTTCAGCTGGGCCCCAAAGACATAATTATGGAGCAGAAATGATTTGTTGTCATCCTGGAAGGGCAAAAGAAAAAGGTGTGCCTGGAGGGGACAGGAGGAGACCTGGACAGGGTCGCAGAGCCCCCACTTCTCCAGGCCATCCTTCCTGGCCGAGACGAGCACCACGCCTCTCCTGTGTACCACGTGGGCCGAGCCCCTGCCTTTGCACACGCTGCCCCTCCACTCGGAAAGCTGTCCTCTCGCCACCCTCCTGCTCCACCTCCTCTCTGCTTAATGCACCTTCCGCTTCACCACTATCCTAATTGCTCCCACAGCCAAGGTTAAAAGGCACCTTCTCCAGACGCCCTCCTGGACTGCTCACAGGGAATATCCACAGCCTCCCCTGGCTCACCCATTGCTTTGTATCTCTATGGTTATAACCAACCTTGAGCTAAAATTAAGTCTCTAAGATCCTAGTCTAATTGTCAAGGTTGAGAGATCTCTGAGGACAGGGCCCTGTGGCCCTGTTGTCTGTCTCTGGCCCAGGGACATGCACGTACAGAAGTAGGTTCCTTAGGTCTCATTTGCACATTATAAGTGCGCCTCCCACCATTCAGCTAAGGTTGAGGCCCAGAGAGGGGCAGCGGTGGCTCCGGTGGCACAGTGGGCGGGTCCCACTGATGCCGGTCCCCCCTGGAGCGCAGGCGGTGGCCTGGGTACCTGCAGAACCCCTGGGAGAGGGCCAGCGCCAACCCCCCCCCCCCCCCCCCCCCGCCCTCATCCCCCCGGGCCCAGCATGGTGCTAACCCGGAAGAAGTGGAAGAAGCGGTTGGTGAAGAAATAGATGCAGATGAGGCGCAGCTCCCTGGGGCGGCGAGACTTGCAGGCGTTCTGGGTCAGCTCCTTCGGGAACTGCATGGCGTGCGGGGGCCTGGCCCAGGCCTGCAGAGGTCCAACGATTTGCTGAGCCTGGTGTCAAGCCTGGCCCCAGCACCTTCCCTCTCCCTGCCCCTTGCGAAGCTCTCTCCACCTTCTCCCAGCATTTCCTTCCCCAGAGCCTCCCCCTGCAGAACCTTCCTCACAGGCCGCACCTTCTCCCAAACGTCCCGAGTCCCAGGCCTTCTCTCCAGGCTGCTCAGGCCCCGCGCAGCGGGCCCCGGGGAGGACGGGGCCCCTCCACCGCCTTCCCCCCACGCATACCCAGCACCCTTGCATTCAGCAGGAATTGCACCAGCGTCTTCCAAGCTGCTCAGATTCTCTGGCCTCTCCCGCTGCTGCCCCTGACCCCTCCCCCCAGACCTGCAAAAGCAGGAAGGGGGCACTGCCTTAGAAGGGCCATAAAGTGCCCTCATTTCTTCATTCACATGAGGAGCATCAGTTCCATTTTACAGAAAAGGTAACTCATAGCTATTAGAACAGGGCCCCAGTTGGTCGGGAGCGGGATGGATGGATCCTGGGGAAGGTTCAGGTCTTACACCTCTGGAGGATTTTTGGGATGGAGACACCAGCCCCCTCACCACCTGGCCATCTCTGACCTGGCTCTCACTGTTCAGTGAGAGGCCAGTAAAGTTGCAGCCCAGCTTGAATGCCAGCGCCTGAATGGTGTCTGTCTGCAAGCTCAAACTGTGGTCCTTCAAGCTGACATCCAGCAGTCTCTGCTCCAGACCACGGACAAGCCTGTAAGGTGACCTGGAGTCGGGGGGGGGAGGATGAGAAGGGTCCCAGACAGACTGAGTGGGCAGGGCTTCCCCGACCCCACACTCCTGTCACTTCCACCTCTGGACCTTTGCACACTCGGTGTCCCTGGCACACTCCTCCTTCCCCACCTCACTCACCCCTGCTCTTGATTAACTCTCGTTCATGTCCCAGTTTGTTGACACCTCCTCCAGGAAGCCTTTCTTGGCTGCTCCCTGTTGACTGACTGAAGTGCCCCATAGTCCCCAGGCTTCCCTGGCCAGTCATCAGCATTGACCTCTACCCAGAGCTACTCGGCCTCTGTGTCCCAGGCTCTGAGAGTCCAGCCCAAGTTTTAGAGCCCCTTCCAAGAAATATGTAGAGAGACCCATGATTCTGCACCTGGTTCTATGATGTCCATGGTTAAAGGTCCCCAACCAGGCAGTAAACTTGGTGAGGGCAGAGAGACGCATCTATCCTGCATCTCCAGAGCCTAGTGTCAGGCACATAATAGGTGCTCAGTAAATGAACATTGAATAAATGAAGTAATGGTCTACACTAGACCAACTTTGAACCACTGATTCCAGGGCAAGCTGGGACTGGGAGACACAGCTGCCTCTCAGTAGGCAAGGTAGGACCCGCAACTCACTCAGGAGTATCAGTGAGCATGATCAATTCCATGGACGTCTCCATTGTCTTCATCCAGTTCAAGGCTTCTTGCTCTCTCTCTGTGGGGAGCGAGTCAAGTGTCCCCACCTCAGCCTCTATCCACAGCTGCTTCTCCCTCACCACGGCCTATGGGCCTTCCACCCCAGCCTGAGACCGCTAGCCCACCTAGCTGCTGCCCCAAGGGGCCCTTCCAACCTCCCTTGGTTTGAGGTCACTCCCTTTCCCGGGTCTGGGCTAGGATTGCCCCCGTGGCTCAGCAGAGCCCTCTTACCTTCTGCCCTACTCTGAGAAGTCACGAGACATAGGCAGAGGAAAAGGGCCGCATGGGAACTCATGTCCTGAGCCAGGTCTTCTCCAGCAACCAGCTCCCACCCTGGAAAAGGGACCCGCTGTCATCGTCAAGGTCCAAGAGTGACCTCTAACTTCTTGGTGTCTGGCATGCCCCAAGGGTAGGACAAACGGCACCTTACTTGGTCCTCATTACTCCTGCATTTTACAGATGAGGAGGCTGAGGCTCAGTCTTGCTTTGCTTGAGGCAGCCCAGAGCCAGGTCCCTGTGAATCTAGAATCCTTGACCCGTTGGCTGGTATCACCGGCCACGAGCAGTTCTGCTTGAGCCCCTCCAACCTCCCCCAAGATGCTCCTTCTGGGGGCTTTCCCCATGGCCCTGACCTCACCCAGGGGAAGGTTGCTTGGGAGCAAGCAACACGCAACCCTGTCCAACTCTGTCATTAACTCACTGTGAGCTCTGGGCAAGGATCTTGCCCTCTCTGCCTTCATTTTCCTCAGTTTTAAAATGAACTAATAAAGGCTTCTGCTTAAAGGCAGCAGATTTATGGTTATAGCCCCTGAAGCTCCAACAAAATGAGAGTGAGTGAATAAAATAGATGCCAAACCACAAAGACACAACAACGGGAGGGAAGGCAATGGTGGGTGAGCGACGTCAGCAAAACTCGGGAGACCACAAAGCAGGTGATAAACGTAGCAAGCCCTAAAATGTTGATTCCAAGTGCCTGCTGTGGGCGTGGGAGAAGGGACAGTGAGAAGCCAGCTGGCTCGAGCCTCACAACTTTGAAGCCCCTGAGAAGTAGAGGCAGCGGGCACCTCTCAAGGCGGGGATGGAGGGTGTGGCTGAAAAGGGGATTATTGGTTGTGAGACTTTAAAATGACCACCTCGGTCCCCAGATCTCCTCTGGCACCGTTCTTGCCACACTGCCCTTCGCAACGCCACCCCAAAATAAGCTCACTTCCTGGTGCACATAGATAAAGAATCTGAGGGCAAGGGTGGCGTGCCCTTCTGGGACAGGAAAAAGGAAGGCAGATCCCCTCTCTACCTCCCCTTCCACTTAGCTTCCAGAAGACCACAGCGGCTCTGCTGATGATGCCCCAAGGCAGGAGAAAATTCCTCTCTGAAGGACTGACCATTCCAAGAACGGTATAATACGTAGCTACTGACATTTCGACGATCCTCAATAAAATGGTCAGGGCCAAACTTATGGCGAAGCTTCACTTTTAAAGATGAATGGTCAGCCAAGGATCACTAGATATTTTAAAACACATACCTACTCTCTCAGGAAGCTGCTGCAGGATCTGCTCCAACAAAATGAGGGAGTAAATCATGAAAGAAGACATAGAGTACCAGAGGAGCAGTGAAGTTACTTCTCAGAGAATGGGTGGAAAGAAGGCCCAAGTTGATGGCTGCACAGCAGGATGAGGGGACACTAGTCCAGAAAGTGGGCTCCAGAAAGAAGGTCTCAAAAAATAAAAGGAGGAATAGAATAGACAGGCTATCTGACAGCTTTGAACAGCGAAGAAAATTATTTGAAGAAATGCCCTATAAAAAGCTTGCAAGTGAAAAAATAAAAACAAGCCATTAATTTCAAAAAACCCAAGTTGTACAAGAAAGAAAACGTCATCTTGCTTCACAAATTATTTAATCGGGGACACAATTTATATAGTCAAAATGAAAACATGGAATGGGAGATTTTTTTTAACTGAGTAAAAACCATATTAAAATTTTTTGACTTCCATTTACGATGTAGAAAAGCCACAAGAGAACATCACTCCCATCATGATGATGGAAAAAGGCAAATAATGTACAAAATTAATTTTGGAGCCCTTTAGAGAGCTGCAGTCACGAGGTAACCAAGTAAACTGATTTCCAGAGGCCAATAAACCCCTCAAGGATGAACTGTTTCACCTTTTACATAACAAAGAAGGGAGAGGAAGTTGCCACAAAAGCAGAAGAAAACAACTGATACCTTAATGAATTCTTAAAGACTGTGAACTAGCATGGCAGTTCAGAACCCTGGGAGTCCCAGATACAAAGGGACTCCCACAATTTTCTTCCCACAGTTTTCTACAGGATGTTCACAAGAATGACTGGGGTAGGGCAGAGACCTGAGAGAGCCCCAGGGGGACAGGCAGGAGGACCTGCCAAGGCTTAAGGGTGGAGCACGAGTACCTGGACAAGCTATCTGAGCTCTGAGCCATGCATGAGTACAGGTGGTGATTGGCTGCCGCTAGAGAGAGACATCTGCACCCTGGTGTTCTTAGGGTGGGAGATCCTCGTCCCACAGGTCCCTGACCTGCTACCATGCAAAGGTCTGCTGCCTCTGGTGGAGAAAAACCCGTTATATACAGAAAATGAAAAACCTACCTATCCCAGACCCTGCAGTGACACTAGGCAAAAGCCATCTGCCACTGGCAAGGAGCGTGAAACCCGCTAGTGTCCACTGATAAAACACAGAGGGTGGCTGCTGCTAGGAGAGAGGCAGGAACCTCACTCACACCCAAGACTCCTCTGGTGTGACAGAGTCTGGTGCCCCCGGAGGTGAAAGACAGGAAGTCTGCCTGCGTCTAGCACCAGCTCTGAAGAAAAGGCAGAGGTTGTCAGTCACTGAAGGAGAATCAGAAAAGCTAAGCTAGTCCCAGGCCTGGGGCTCAGGTACAAGGCTGCCTAAGACTGAGGCTGGAGCGAGAGAACCAAGAATCCCCAGCCTCTACCGCAAGCCTTGCACCAGGTAACAAGCAACAGCAGTACCGCTGCCAGAGGGGCTCGAACGTGAAACGTGATAACTTCTGTGTTGCATACACACAAAACTGACAGTGGACACAGATACTGAGGATACCCTGGTGGTGCTCAAGGCCTCATGCTAAGCACAAAGCAGTGGCAGGCCAGCCCTGGAGAAATTTGGAGCCTCTGGTGCACAGAAGCAACAACAGAACCTAAACCCAAATCTACTGCAGACTAGACTGACCCAGTGGCCTATACTGAAGCCATAACATAAGAACTGCATCCATTTCTGGGTATAAATACATTTTACCTCACTCACTACTGTTCTTTTACACACAATGCCTCATATTCAAAGATTGTCACCCACAGATAAAATCAAGAAAAAGAAAAAAGGCTCTTCGTAAGGAGATGAAAGAGACAACAAAAGCGGGCCCAGAAATGGCCAAAATGTTGGAACTAAAAGGCTGATAAATCTCTAGCCAGAATGATCGAGGAAAAAAAGAAAGAAGGCACAGTTACCAATATCAACAATGAAAGAGAGGCTGTTCCTGCAGGACCAACTGACATCAAAAACGATAAGGGAATAATATTAACGCCTTATGCTAATAAATTATATAACTTAGGTGAAATGGAAAAATTCCTTAGGAGATACAAACTACTAAAGCTTACTCAAGAAGAAATAGATAATATTAATAACTATTTATTTATGAAAGAAATTGAATTTGTAGTTTAAACACCTTCCCACACAGGAATACAAAGCACCGCATAGGAAGCACAGTCAATACACCATAGTAACAATGTGCGGTGCACATGGGTGTTCAACTTACGGGGAGGAACCCTTCCTAAATTATGCAAATATCTAACCACTATGATGTACACCTGAAACTAACATAATATTTAATGTCAACTGTGATGGAAAAATAACAATAAACCTTCTCACCAAGAAAACATTTGTTCTAACTGGCTTCACTGGTTAATACTTATAAACAATTAAGACAATTTTACTTTTTTTAGTAACATATTCTATACACTGTTCTGCACTTTGGTTTTTTTTCACGTGAAAACACAACGTGGAGAGCTTTCCATACCCATACCCAGACGAGTGTTGCAGGGACAAACCACCGTTTATTTAACCAGTCCCCTGTTGAGAGCCATGTGTGCGGGTTCCAGTCTTTTGCTCTAACAGACAGCGCGGCTGTGCTTGAATAATTGCTAGTATGTCCGGGTTCATCTGCCCATTTTCATGTTGGGTTAGACTCTTCCGTATCATCTCCTAGAAAATCTTTACGTAATAGGAAAATTAGCTCTTTGTCTATTGTGTGACTTGCAAATATTTTTTCCTAGTTTGTCGTTTGCCTTTTGACCTTACAAGGGGTCCTTTAGCCATGTGGAAGTAGGTATAGTTTTTACGTAATGAAAATTACCAGTATTTTCTGTTTCAGCTTCTGTATTTTGAGTAGCAGCGGGGAAGGCCTTCCCCGCACTGGCCTTATGAAGGAACTCTAAGGGTCTTCTACTACGTTTCAGGTTTCGTTATTTGCATTGCAATCTCCAGTCCGTTCCCATCATCCTGGAGTAAGTGCAGTGGAAGACATCGGTTCCGTTTTATTTTTCCCGGTGAGCACCCATTTGTCTTCACATCACTTATTAACACGTGTTTATTTTTAAAAAAAGAACAGAATCTTTGGAGCCATGGAGTGTTGGATTGTTATTTCTTTGGTTGTGTCACCTTGGGCTAGTCACTCCCCCTCTCAGAACCTCAGAGAAGAGAGGGAGGGAAAAGGTTTGAAAAGGAGCCACTGAATGAAACCACTCGAAATGTTTCGGGTGAGAAAGCTGAGGACCCGACAGTGCAGATGTGCACGCTTGGGCCGCCTTATCCATCCTCTCACAGTGCGAATAGAAAACTGGGGTCCAGACAGTGGTGTGGATTTGACCTCCAGGGCCTGGACCTTAAGGCCGGGTGCCAGGCAGACACAGAGGGAAGAGGAGGCTGACCTCACTGCCCTGCTGGGGAAAGCAGGCCAAAGCAGAAGTGACGCCCTTCCAGGCACTCCAGATAGAACACGTGACTTCCACTCCGCTTCCCGGGAGCAAGCCGCAGTCTTCCCTCCTGCCTGCAGCGCCCCACATCCCATCTCCATCCCTCCAGAGGCCACCGCTCACCGCTCACCGTTCCCATCAACCCATCACCCTGCAATTCACAGTGCAGTGCCCTCAGGAAAAAGGAACCCCTGCCCTGACTTCCAAAACGGTTCCAAGTGGCCGTGGGAAAACAGAAGAGCACACAGGAGTGCGCCTGGGGTCCTGTGGCAGCCCAGCGGTCCAGCTGGGACTCCAGCCCGGGGCTCCGGACTCCAAGTCAGATGCTGTCCCCGCTGCGTGGCAGCCTCCCAAAGGTGGCTGGGTGGCTGAACTGCCGTGTGGACGCCTCAAACCCTATTTAGCCCATGGAGAGATTAGGAGAACTTCGGAGCACAGCACAGAGCCTTTGGAGGATGCAAATTTGATAACCACTTCTGGTGTTCAGTGCCTGGGGTGTGACCTTGGGGAGGGAACGTGACCTCTCTGTGCCTGGGGTTTTTTCATCTGTGAGAAGAGGCCAAGAAGACCTATTTCCCAGGAAGAGAGACTCAAGCAACCATTTCCATGATCCGCATGCCCAGGAATCGAGGCCTGACCCAAAATCCCCGGCCAGGAAGGCACCTGAGCTCCAGACTTGGGAACTCCTGTCTTCCTCCTGGAGCCGATCACACACCCCCACAGCCCACCCTCTCCCCACCAGCACCGGGGCCTGAGGAGCCAGCCAGGCTCCTGTCTGTGGCCCCACCTGCCCCTTCCAAACAGCTGACCCTGCCAGCTGCAGGCTGGAGCCTCCGAGCCCCAGAGCCCCACCTCCAGCCTCGCCCTGGCCTGGGTGAAGGTTGGCCCCGGGGTCTCTGCAGGAAAAGCCCTGGCAGGTGCTATTATTAGCCCATTTCACAGGTAGAGAAAGCGAGGCCTCGCCAAAGCCCAACAGGGAGTCTGAGACCAAGCCAGCACCAGAGCCGTTTCCCTGGCACGCTCTGTCCCCAGGCTCTAGTCCAGGTCACCCTGAGAGGAACTGCCCCTTCTCCAATTTCCCCCGTACAAACTCTGTGCGAGACCTTCACTCCTGTCACCTAAGGTGCAGGTTACTGGACTAGCCCCACTTTACAGATGAGAAAACTGAGATCCAAAAAAGAAAGGTCCAATAACTTGTTCCAGGCCACAGAGGGGGAGTTAAGATTTGAACCCAGTTCCTAACCACCCCTGAATTTAAACTGCCTTTTTTAAAAATCATAGATCTCTGCATTCCCCTACATCTGAAGCTGCTTCTAAGAGCCCTGAAACTGGTGAACGGAATGAAAGTGGGCACACAGCTTGCTGCTCTCGGGGAAGTCCCCAGCCTGGTGCCCCCGGGGCAGGGGCCTGCCACCTGGGCAGGGGCGTGCCCAGTGCCTGCTGGGGAACCTCCAAAGGGGGACAGAGAGCTGAGGGAAGCGGGGAATAGAGAGACCCAGAGGGGCTGACCTGCGAAGCTGCGGCTGCCTGCCTGCCGGGCTGCTGCTGCGCGCTGGCGGAAGGGGAAGGAGGGCGAGCCAGGGACCTCTGTGCTGGGGCAGCCTCTCTGCTCCCTTCACTGCACGCCTGCCCACCACACTCTCACTCCACTTCTTCTTTCACTGACAGAAGCCTCTTGCTTCCTCTGCAGTGATAGCAACGCCCAGCTCACCCCTTGATCTCCAAGCCCAGAGCTGACAACAGGCGAACAGGCACCGGGAGTCCGTGGGGAGAGGGAAGAAGGCTGGCCAACATGGCACCCTACCGAGTCCAAGGCCCACCTCAGCTCCGCACCCTTGGGCAAGGTATTTCACTTCTCTGGACCTCAGTTTCCCCATCTGTAGGAAAGAGAGAATGACCCCGGCCTGACCCGCCAATTGATGAGATTGATAGTGGCAAGGACCGGGTAGGGGCACACCCAGGGCCTGCTGGGGAACAGCCGGAGGAAGGCAGAGAGCGGGGGAGAGTGAGGGACAGAGGCCCGGGGGTGCCCTGAGGAGCCGCCGCCGTCTGCCTGCCACTCTGCTGCCGTGCGTCGGAGGGCAAGGCAAGGACCAGGTCGGGCTGCCTGGGTTCAAACGCCCAGCCCACCATTCATAGGATGGGTGGCTACGGGCACCCAACCAGCACTGGAACCTCAGTTCCCCCTCTGTAAAGTGCAGATCATGACAGCGCCACCTCACAGGGAACTGTGGGGCTTAGAGAAGGCAGTGCTGCAAAGCCACCAGAAGGGCTCCAGATGGGGAGCACTCCTCACAGATGGGGAGCCCTAGGCCTGGCGTGGACAAGGGCTGGGCCCAGGTTGACCCAGCAGCAGAGCCCTCCGGGGACGGGACTCGCTGGGAGCAGAGCTCAGAAAACGCGGCCAGAACAGTGCGGCTAAACGGCTGGCCAGCTTCTCCTTGAGCCAGGGGTCTGGACAAGCCTGTCCTGCACCAGCCACTTCCTCCAGAGGACCCTAAGGAACAGGGAGAGGCGTCTGTGCGTGCCTGTGGCGAGACAGTGCTCTTGTTTGTCTGGGCCCCATCCAGACCTCCTGGGAGAATTCTGACTTAGGAGCGTGCTTCCCCTCCCTCGCTGGGGGTGGAGGGGTGGGATGTGGGTGTAGCAACAAGGAGAAAGAAGGTAGGTCCCAACATGGTCTCTCCTCTGTCCCCAGCTTGGGGACCTTCCGACGTCAGCCCAAGCACAGCCCCAAGAGCTGGCCCTGCTCTGCCTCCGCCCCGGGGCTTTGCAGGATCAGTTCAAGCGCAGCCTGCAGGTAGCTCAGCAGTCCTCTCTGAGAAGGGAGAGGGGAGCCTGCTGCTGCTTGGAGAGCAGGGCGGTTTCGGGGCAGCACAGGCCCTCCAACAGCAGCTGCGGTGCAAAGGCTTTGCAGGACCCCCGTGCACCTGTGTCCGGACCCTTCGGACACACTCCCGCTGGGTCCGCACATTGGTTTTCTGCGATGACCACCCTGGCGTTGACCTCCAGGCCCTTCCTTTCTGAGGTCTCCCTGCCACCTCCAGGGTTGCAGCCCCAGCAGCCTTCCTCCCGGGCTGTCTGAGAGCCCAGGCGGCTGCTTCCAGGGCCAGGGAGGAGGCTCCCCCCAAAGCCCGTCTCTCCTCCATCCGGGATCTGTGCCAGCAGCGCCGGCCGCCTCCGCTGGGGGTGCTTCTTCCCTGGCCCTGCGCTCCAGGTCCCGGGACTCCCCCCAGCTCAAAAGCCAGCAGTGGCTCCCTACTGCCTTCATGGTCCAGCCCCATCTAACTTCTACTGCCACCGAGTTCTGGATGGGCTTGCTGTATTCAGACCCACCTCCCGGCTCTGTCGCAGCCTTGACACTCCCAAGTACCTAGGCAGTACCTTGGCTCCTATCTGTCCTGCAGGGCTCCTGCCTCCTCTGGGAAGGCTCCCCCACCTCCAGCTCCTCTGTAAAACAATCCAGATGCTTCAGCTTTAGGAGGCATACCAGTTCCTAGTTCAGCGCCTGGGGCAGGAAGAGGGCAAGCCACCACCGACTCCCCGCCCTCAGAGAACCACACACCATCCCCAGTGAAGAGTCCCTCCACGCGGGGGCTCCTCGCCCTGGGGATCTGTGAGAGGACAGTAGGCGGGATCCCTGACAGGACATTAGATAAACTGAGTCACACCTTGGAAAACTCATATACTTTTCCTAATCCTGCTTACATCCAGGCGAAGCCTCTGTTGAGACGTAAGTTGTTTCTAACCCTCTCTACTACGACCTTACGTCCTTCCCTCGCCCCACTCTTCAAATCTTATTGGACATAGAAAACAACATATTTTTTAAAAGATTTTATTTATTTATTTTGAGAGAAAGGGGAAAGGAGGGAGAAAGAGAGGGAAAGAAACATCGACATGAGAGAGAAACATCAATCGGTTGCCTCTTGCACGTGCCCCGACCAGGGATGGAACCTGCACCCGAAGCATGTGCCCCAACCAGGAATCAAACCTGTGTCCTTTCCCTTTGCAGGATGATGCCCAACCAAGCCGCGCTGGTCAGCGCTACAATGTATTTTATTTTTAATGATTTTTTTTAATTGTGGCAAAATACACGAGAACATAAAGTTTATCAGCTTAACCATTTTTTAAGCCTCCAGCTCAGCAGCATTAAGCACACTCACACTGCTGCGCGACCATCACCACCATCCACCTGCAGAACTTTCCATCTTCCCACACTGCAGCTCTGTCCCCCTTCCCCTCCGCCAGCCCCCAGCCACCGCCAGTCTACTTTCTGTCTCTACAGATTTAACTACTCTGGGGACTGCCTATAAATCACATAGTATTTGTCCTTCTGTGGCTGGCTTTCACTTAGCAGAATCTCTATGGTTAATCAATGCTTTAGCATGAGTCATGATTCCCTACCTTTTTAAGACTGAATAATATTTCTTTAAAGGTATGGACCTCGCTTTAGTTATCCATCTGTCCACCGACAGACACTTGGGTTGCTTCTAGCTTTCGGCAACTGTGAGTAACACAGCTCTGCACGTGGATGGGCATTCATGTCATGTCCCTTTTTAACAAAGAAAAAGTTTCGCGCCGGATCGAAGATATTTGTTGACGTGGTATTTATTTTATGATTTTCTCCCATCTATGCCAACCAATACAAATGGCCTATTCCTAAAATACATGAACATTCTAAAAAGTAAAATGACTTAAAAAAAAACCCCACTAAGTAAATAATGGCACAAGTGTTATGTGTTGATGGCAAAAATGGTGGCAGAGGTACAGGACAGACAACTACAGAAGTGTAGGAAATGTTGGCACAGGCCCCGGTTACAAACCCCGCTGTGCTGAGCTGGGGAGGGAGCCCCACAGTGGAGCTGGGGGTGGGCACTGGGAGGCTGGCACCAGATCAACACTTCATCCTGAGGGCTGCCTGAAGGCTTGGTTTTAGGAAAAAGAGCGATCGTGGTAAACTGAGTCAGATCTGGGCTCTGAGCCCTCCCAGCTGTGTGACCCTGAGCCTTTCATTTGACTTTCCGATGTTTACTATCTCATTTTGACATGTTAACAACACCCAGCTCACAGGCTGCATATAAAGCAGAACTGTCAAGGCTACCATCAGCTGTCTTAGTTCTAAGAAAAGGTGGCTCCCTAACACACCACACCCTGAAAGAGACACCCCTAGGACAATTATTTTGCTTCCTCTGTCTTAAGGGGGAAGGCCCATCCTAGCTGGGGTGGCTCAGTGGATTGAGCAGTGGCCTGTGAACCAAAAGGTTGCTGGTTCGATTCCCAGTCAGGCCCCATGCCTGGGATGCCCATCGGGTCCCCAGCTGGGGGCGTGGGAGATGTAATCCATCAATGTTTCTTTCCCTCTCTTCCTCCCTTGCCTCTTCTCTAAAAATAAATAGATAAAAATCTTTAAAAAAAAAAAAAAAAAAAAGGAAGGAAGACCCAACTGTGATGGTATTATAATTGGAGTTTCTGTTCATCATCAACTCAGCCTCCTCCTCCTCCTCTGTACTTGGCCTCTGGAAACCGTAGGGAGCTCTGGGCCCTTGGTCCACGGCTGTCTTTAGTGGCTATGGGATTTTGGCTATGTCTGAGCCAACAGGCTCCCTGAGCATTAAAATGGGGACTTCCCAGTCCTCTGGGTAGTCTACATCTCAACCTCATAGGTCCCAGACTTACCCTAAGCTTCCTTCTCAGACATCACATATCCCCACCCAAATCTGTCTCTAGGTGTCTGGTGCTATCAATATTTAACCATACAAATACAAAGCAAATGAAAAAGAGTGAAGCTGCAAATCTTCCAAAAAAGTGTGGGGTTTCATGAAGTTGATGGAAGTAAAGCCATAGAAATGGAGCAGCAGCTAACCACACAGAAAGAGAACTTCTGCAAGAAAAATGACCACGCCCTTTCGGAGAACTGTTTGACCATTAAAGGATTCAGAATGACCCTTGCGTGTGTGTGAAACCCTCAAATATTTTTGCAAAAAAAAAAAAAAAGACCCTTTCGTCACAAAGAGCGGCCTCTTCGGTCATTCTGATGGGTGCATGATTGCACTCATAATCTAAATATTGTTCACCATAGGTGAAAACTAACTTATCTTCAGCATTTTTTATCTTTGACGTAAAGTCCCAATTCGACCAGGTTCCCTCTCACCTTCTTTCTCTGGATTTTTGATCCTCTCTGTCTTTTCACCTCAATCTGCCCTCCGGGATACAGGATGTGGTAAGAGGCCCTCCCAGCGTCTGCAGCCCCTCCTGCCAAAACCTCAGAAAACACTCCCTCGCAACCCCCACCCCCACTGCTAAGTGAGGCAGGAAACCCCAAAGCTTCTGGGCGCTGGCGGGAGAGACTTGCTGCTCCCCGTCCACTAGGTAGCAGAGCTGGCACTAGGCAAAAAGCAGTTAACAAAAGTGAACAGTCGGTAAGCACGCTCCATGTGCCGAGCCGACACAGGCGGTGCCCACTTCTGCTGCGGGAAGTCTGAGGCGGGAAAGCCGAGCCCCGCGGGGTCTCCAGCCCCTGCCTCCAGTTCCCCCCTGCTCGGCCCCCCATGCAGGGGTGGGGCCTCTGTCGGGGTCCCGCCCGCTCCGCAGCAGAGCCCGGTGCCCAGGCCCTCGCCCCTCACCCCCAAGTTAGACGGGTGCCCCCATCTAACTCGGGGTCGCAGCCGGGCCGCAGTTTGCCGGGCGCCCCACCGCCCCCACCCCGCGGCCGTCTCCTTTCCCTCCCCTCCCCCCGGGAGGGAGGAGGAGACTCTGCGGCCCTCCCTCGGCCCTCCCGGCGGCGGCCGCAGCCAGCCCCGTGCCCGCTCCGCCCAGCCGCGGCGGGTCGGACGTCCGGAGCCTGAGGGTCCCCGGCCGAGGTGAGCTGGGGCGGTAGTGCCAGGACGGAAAGCCACCGCGTCCCGGGAACCCCCTCCAGGCCGCGAATCTTCCGCGGGAGGGAAGGAGTTAAGTTGGGGACGAGCTGGAGAGAGGGGGGCAGCGGGGGTTCCCGCGTCCGCAGCAACCCCTAACTCAGAGCAGAACTTCCTATCCCTCTCCCCAGGCTCCCCCAGCTCCTGGGCCCCTGGGCCTCAGGTGTGGAGGGGCTGCGGGGTTGGGGGGTGGGGGAAATAAGGCCGCCTGCGGAATGCCGTGGGCTCGGCGAGGCGGGAGGGGGCATCGGGCGGGGGCGGAATTTGGAACTCTCCCGGGGGACCCAACGTGGTCACCATGGCGAGTGCGTGATGGACGGGCGGCGTGGGCCAATGGGGGTACGGGGCCACCTCCCCAGGCCCTCTAGGCTGCCAATGGGGACCGCGCGGTATGGTGGGCGGGACAGAGCCTCGAGAGCCCGGGAGCCCCCGCAGCCCTCCGCCCGCCGCTAGGGGGTGCGGGGCCGGTGGCTGGACGCGGGCAGCCCTGGAAGGGGGGCTAGGAAGTTCGGACTAAGGGGACTCAGGCCTTGGAAAGGACAGAAAGCGAATTTCTGGAAGGTGTTGGGGCAGGTGGAGTGATGGCCAAGTGCAAGGAGAGAGGAGTGGGCCCCAGCTGCCCACCGTTCTCATGATGCCAACGGGTGATCCCTGGCCAAGCCCACTCCCCCACCGGGGGCTTCAATTTCTCTATTATAAGTGGGGGTTGTTAGGTCTGTGGCGTTCGATTGATTCAGGTTGGCACAAGGTCCAACCACTTTTAGGAATCTTGTTAGTGCCTCTTCCCAACGTACAGGTAAGGAAATAGGCCCAGGGAGGACAGAGACTTGCAGATACCACACAGCATAACAGTGGCAGAGCTGGCACTAGTGGGTGCCTGCTGTGCAAGAAGGAATAGATCAAGAAGTGGTTGAGAGACCCAGAGCTGAGGTCGGTCCCCACGAGGAGCTTCCACCCTTTCCCATACCAGCCCTGTTGGCCACTTGGCCACTTGGCCAGATGCCTGAGGACACCATTGTGGTGGTGCCCCAGAAGCAGACGTCACCTAGGAGGAGAAACATCCAATCGCAGCACTCCAGCTTCCTCAAACCCCGCCCCCTCCCCTCCAACACAGACTTTGCTGCTTGTCCTTTATGTGGATGTGGGCAAGTGGCTGGTCCCTGGGAACTCAGTTGGGCCATTTGTAAAGAAAGGAGTTCTAATCAGTGATCTAGGCTCTCTTTGTGGTTCCTCCGTCTGCCATGGGAGTATCTGGGACAGTCCAGGGGTGGCGACCCCCAGGGCTCAGGTCCAGCCTGTGGACGCAGTTCGCCCTCCTCCATCCCCTCAGTCCTCTCCTGGAGGTCCAGTGGCTGGAGCCCAGGCAGCAGGTCAGAGAGACAGGTGCCCACAGTTTGTGGGCTGACCAGCCTTGGACCCTGCACTTATCCAATCAGGCTGTCCTCTGCGGTTTCCTGCTGGGCTCCGCTCCCTGCCCGCAGCCAGCCTGTGGCCATAGGCCGGCCCCAGATCCCCACCTGAAAGGCTCTGGAAGGACAGAGGGGGTTTCTGAGCTGGAGGGAGGAGGTGGGCCTCCAGGCGCACCCCTGTCCCCTCACCTGGCCCCCATCCAGCCTCAGCATCGCGTCTTTCACTGGATATTGAAAGTCATCTAAACACGCTTAGGACAAAACACAAAGTTGTGCCCTTATGGACCCATTATGTTTCCTATGATGAGAGGCCTGACCCCTGACCTGTCCATGAGATGACCTCTGACCCTGACCTTGGCCACAGACAGGCTCAAAAACTTACCTGGCTCAGAGCATGGCCACAAAGTGACTCCTGATCCTTAGGATGGTCAACCCTCCCTGGATGCAAAGGAACCCCTAACTGTCCATCTTTCACCCGTAGCCGGGGAAGCATTTATGCAGCATCTGCTGTATGCTGGGCCCTATGCTGACAGCCAGCAAGACCATGGTGCCCTGTGAATGTCACAGTGTGGCCATTGCTGAAGAACAGGGAGGTGCCAGTGCCTTGGGAGCACTAACGTAATCTGTGTAAGGGGTCAGGGAAGGCATCCCAGGGGAGGGGAAACTGAAGGTGGCTCTGGAAGGATGTGTAGGAGTTTGCTGATGGACAAAGAGGGGAGAGATATTCCAGACTGGTCCACAAGCAGCAGGAACCACCGGTCACTTCCTGTGGGCAAACCTGATGAGGGCGTAGCCAGAGGCGAGTATTTTATCGGAACATTCTCGTTTCTGTCCTGGGGTGGGCCAGCAGCTGTCTGGGGCAGTGGGGATGGCTGCGGGGCTGAGGTTCAGCAGCTCTGTGCCCCACTCAGCCCTGCCGCCCAGCTAAGGGGGTGCACGTCTCAGTTCAGCCTCCGTTCTGCACCCCACCTGTCGGACAGAAGCAAATCCTCAACTCAGGGCCTGTCCGAGAAGCTCTGGGTGGCATGAGTCCCGCCTGCGCGGGCGGGCGGGCGGGCGCCTGAGCTGCAAGAAGAGGGCTGCAGGGCTGTGCTCCTGGGCAGGGCGTGCGGCTGGGGAGATCAAGGCACTTCCTGGAGGTGCTGGAACTGAGCTTGAAGGATGGGTTGGGGGGGGTCAGTGTTCCAGAGCGGGGGAGGGGTGCAGCTGGAGCAGAAACTCCCGAAGGTTAGAGCAGGAATAGACCCCTGTGGCCGGTGGAAGGCAGGAGAGAGGAGGCTGGGGGAGGAAGTGTCCCTGGGACCTGGGGGTCTGGACCCTCGTGGACCTGCTCCTTGAGGGGTGGTGACACCCTGCGGGAATCAGGAGGCCACCCTGCACATATATAGGCACAGCCTAGAAGAAGAAGGCACTGAACTTGCTGGGCAAGGGCAGCAGGGCAGGACAGCTGGAGCCGGATGCATCGGGCTCGTGGTGCGTGACCAGGGCTGTGTGTGAGCTTTTGTCCCCAAGGCTGTGTTATGTGAGAGGGGTGGGGGGGGGGGAGGCGGGGTGTGCAGTGCTTGGCAGCCCCCGGTAGAATCTACGTGGGTGTGTAGGGCTCCTGGTGGGCCGGGGGATGAGCTTTCCAGAAAAACCAACCTTGGGGACCCTCCCACTCCCACTCCTTCCCACAAATGTGCATACACACCCTCCAAGGGACCCTGGGTCTGCAGAAGGACAAGCAGGAGGGCCGTTCACAGCCTGTCTGTCCTTTCTGCCGTCGTTCCTTTTACCCAGCCCCCAGGAAGGGCCGGCCAGGCTGCTGAGAAGGGGAACAGGAGCTGAGCCTGGAGCCTACCCCGGCCTTTAGCATGGGCGCCTGGAAGCCATTAGGGGCCTGGGTGGCGCCCGCTCTGCCCCTGCGCGACAGGCTTGGATTCCTGCAAGGAGCAGGCCGCCCCCTTCCTGCCAAGCCCATGCCAGGCCTGGCAGCTCCCAGAGGCAGAGAGGATGTGGCGGTGGCCCCCTCCCGCCACCCTCAGTTTAGGGGCTACAGGAAGGGCCCGGCAGACAGGACCCCCTCAGCAGCCCTCATTCCTAGCACAGCCCCGGCTGCCAGGCTGGCACAAGGATTTCCTGCCTCCTTCCCCTCCCCCGCAGGCTCTCACATTGTTTTTCTTTTCCAAGAGCTTCTCCACGTGGAGCCTGGCCAGGAAAATGGGAAGAGGAGAGTGCACGTCCCGTCCGTTTGTATGTTTGTGTGTGTATGAGTGCGCGTCTGCGTAGCAGTGAGTATCTTTGCATTTCTCTGTGTGTGCCCATCCATGTGTTGGCATGTGTGTGTCTTCAGGTGTCAGGTGTGTCTGGGACTCTGTATCTGCTGGTGAGCATCTTCCCATGCATCGGTACAGTCCTGCGTGCATTGGGTTGACCTCCGAGTATGCACATTCCTGCCTGTGTCTCTTTGTGTTTATGTGAAGGTGGGTGTGTGTCTGCAGTGTGCCTAGGTGCGCACTGATGTCTGTGAGGGCACATGGCATCAAGGCCAGCGACCTCCCTGCACAGGTCGAGAGACTGAGTCACAGAGAGGGTGCTCAGCCTGCACGGGGTCCTTTGGGGAGTTGGTGGTATTCTGGGAACTGGAACAGACGTCTGGGTGCGTAACTTTGGGCAGGTGTTAGTGGAGTTGAGACACACACATTTGTGTCTGGGGACTTCCGGGGGGAGACCAGGCATCACCAAATACCCCAATGTCCTAAACTTGAACTATTAAATTATAATTCCCAGCATCATGTCTACTAAGCCAGAGACTGCCTTTAAAGCAACTCTCCTCTTAGGGGCAGAGCAGAGGGGACCTTGGGGCTGGGGGCAGGGCAGGGAGGCAGTGCCAGCCTCAGGGCTTACTTTCCACAGCCAATTCTGGCGTCAGATGACCTGCCAAGAGCGAGGGGGTTAGAGACTGGAAAGGCTGCCGCAGAGGGCTGGCCAGGCAGCGATGAGACAGTACTCTGGTTGGTCACTCAGAAAAGGAAGAGAGAGGTCAGGGCAGGGCCTTAGGTGCTGGTGGGAAGGACAGTTAGCGGAGTGGGGAATGGAGTTCAGAATGTCTCAAGGGGCTGATGAAGGTGGTCAAAATGAGGCCGCATGGAGGGAGAATGTGGCAGGTTAGGGACAGAGAGGGACATGTGACTCATTTATTTTAAGTGGGATGCATCCCATGAGTAACAGCTTGACACGTCACCGCAGCCCCGCCGTCTAATAGACGCTGATTTATTGCCACCGTACCACCGGTGCCTGCGTGCTCACCAAGCCCTCCCCAGGGTTTACCTTTGGAAGGCACCGTATCTGGACCTGCTCTGAGTCTTCCCCTTGCTGAGCCTTCCTCTCCTCTCTAGTAAATGTCTCTAATTTCCCTTGAGTCTGTTGAGACAAATAAATGAAATTATTCACATAAGGCATGGTACCCGGTCTGTAACCCGCCCTCCACAAATGCCATTGTCATTGTCATCATGTGCTAAGACTAAAGCAGTGAGCAAACTCACAGCAGTGAGAGTGGGGAGCACACAGGGACTCCCATTAATGGTACAACAAGGTTAGTTAGTGTAGTGATAGGGACAGGTCAGGGTTTGACCCCCTGGCCTGAGATGGCCCGGGAGGACTTCTAGGAGGCAGTGACGTCTCAGAAATGCTTTTAGGCCCACTTAGGAAGAGGCAGGAGGGCCAGCATGGAAGCATGCTGTGTTCAGGCTGGAGATGGGGCCTGAAGGTCAGGGACAGCAGATCAAGGTTGCAGGTCAGCTGCTGCAGACTGAAGCCACTAAAGTGGGGAGTCTGGTGGCCAGTGAGGAAGTGATTTCAGACCCTAGCTCACCATTCCAGCGGCACAGGGGTCCTCCTGGAGCAGGCCGTTGTCTCCCACCGCCTTTGGCCATGCTGTCCGCTCTGCCGGTTATGCCCTTCCCATTGCTGATCGTATGGATACAGACAGACGGTGGCCACGGTCTAATAATGATGTGCTCTCCTACAGGTGCCAGAGGCATCCCCCATCCTGTGGCCGGGAGAGCAGTGGGTAGAGGTGGCCATCATGCACAGTGGTATCACATACGCCAAAAGTTCCTGGCGCCGCCCCTGAGTCCAGCCCAAGTTCAAGTCCAGAGCCCGTGAACTTCCTTGCACCATGAGCCACGGACCGAGCCCCCGGCTGGCCGAGTCCCCGCAGCTGTCCAAAGGGAGCCTCCTGACCATCCTAGGCAGCCCGTCGCCAGAGCGCATGGGGCCAGCAGACTCGCTGCCTCCCACGCCGCCCAGCGGCACGCCCTCCCCAGGGCCGCCCCCAGCCATGCCGTTGCCGCCGGCACCCTCGGCGCTGCTTGCGGACGGGGACTGGGAGAGCCGCGAGGAGCTGAGGCTGCGGGAGCTGGAGGAGGCACGCGCGCGGGCAGCGCAGATGGAGAAGACCATGCGCTGGTGGTCGGACTGCACTGCCAACTGGCGTGAGAAGTGGAGCAAGGTGCGCGCAGAGCGCAACCGCGCGCGCGAAGAAGTGCGCCAGCTGCGCCAGCGCCTGGACGCGCTCACCAAGGAGCTGGCGGGCGCCCGCCGCGAGCGCCAGGAGGTGCAGGGCGAGTGCGAGGCGCGGGGCCGAGAGCTGGCGCGGCTCCGTGGTGCCCGAGGAGGCACTGACCCGACGCCCGATGGACCCGAGACGGAGCCTGAGCGGGAGCACGAGCCCGTGCGCGATGTCGGGTCAGAGAGGCCCCCGAGCAGCCAGGTGTGTGGAGGAGGCGGGGCTGCTGGGCAGGGAGGGCCTTAGCCCTTCGGTCTGAAAGTGGACCGGGCTGATTGATTACGCACAGAGGTGGTGGCTGCCGGGCTCAGCAAGAGGATGGTAAGGGCTTGGTGCCCTAGGAGGCTTTACTCCTGTGGGTCGACCTGGTGGGGCTCCAGGTCACCTCGCTTCTAGAGAGTCCTGGGTTCTGGTGGTCCCTCCACTCTCACACCTGAGCAGTCAACAGAACCAGGGAATCATTCATTTTGAGCAGGAGTGGGATCTATCTAAGCACCTGCCCTGGCAAGTATCTATTAGTAGCAGCGCTGAATCCATCCATTGGATCAACTTGAATTGAGGGTGGGGAGGTAAACATTTATAGCAAGCATCAGTTAAGAGAGGTCGGGGTGGAGGGGCCTGTGAGGGCACTGGGAGCACAGATCCAGCTTTTAGGGAGGGGGCTGCACAGAAGCTCTCCTTTTAAAGAGGTCCCGTTTAAACAGAGACTAGGAGGATGCACAGGAATTAGCTGTGAAAAGTGCACATGGCACTCCAGGCATGGAAATGGCCTGTGCAAAAGCGCTGAGGCAGAGGGCGCCCGGGGAGTCTGGGAACTGGCAATAGCGGCTCCCATGATTCAGTGGGCACCTACACAGAGCGCTAAGCTCTGCATGGGCATCTTCTAGGTCATTCTCACAGTGACCCCAGGAGGGGTTTGCTTTATGGAGAAGGACACTGAGGCATAGACAGGTTAAGGAACAATGTCTCCCAGCTGGTGACAAGTTGCTGGGGAGCTGAACCCAGGGGAACTCCAGAGTCCATGGTAATGATCAGTGTGGCTGGAGCACCGATGGTGGGTGTGGAGGGCAGCCTCCCGTGAACCCGCAGGCCTGTCAGCAGAAGGCAGTCTAGGGACAGAGTCCAAGTTCAGGTTGCTCCTAGCTCCATCCCCAGACTCTAGGTAAGATTCTTGGTTGCCCCACCCCTCCCCTGCCCTGCTCCCTTCACCCCTGTAGGCTAGAGTGGGCACCGCTACCTCCTGGTAGCGGACGCCCCCTCTTCCTCAGGTTTGCCTGGTGTTTGGAGGTGGCATTCATTGCTCTTCTTTGGGGCAGACCACGACAGCCCCTGTCAGCCAGCCCCGCGGTCTCTTCCTGTCCTGTCCTTGTTCTGGTTGTCTGCCACAGTCCAGGAGGTGGCAGGCGCGGCAGTGAGGGCCCTGGGCTTGCGGTCTGAGTTTGCTCTCCAGCCCAGCCACTGTCTGCTCTGTGGCCCAGAATAAATCCCTCCCCTCCCTGTTTTCCTGTTTAAGAAACAGAGCTTTGGACCAGGTAGCACCTGAGGCCCCCACCCAGACTCTGAGTTACAGGAGGAATAGAATCTCACTCCTTGGGGAGTCATCAGAGCCACTGTTCCAGGGAAACCAGGAGCCAGCCGGGCAAGGGGCTGGCCCACTCACATGGGAAAACCAGGCTGCAACAGAGGCCTTGGGTGTCTGGGGTTTGTGGTCAAGGCAGGCCTTCAGGGCGCGCAGGGTTGGGGTGGAGGGGAAGGGGGTTCAGGAAGGGAAGGGGGCTTGGCACTGGGTTAATAACCCCCCACAGCTTCCTGTCTGGGAGCCAGTTCTACTTGCAGGGCCGCCCTACCCTTCATCTTGTCGCTTAGCTCTGGTGTCTTAGCGTTTGCCCTGGAAAAAATGGGGTCTTAGAGCCGGAATTCTTTTGGAAGGAATCTCGTTTTTATTCACTGTAGGAATTCTCTGCTTCCACATTGATTCACACCAGTGTCTCACCATATGTTTGCATACTTAAAGCGCTAGGGAACTCACCACCTGTCCTAAGAAATCTTCCAGGATACAGGGAACCTTGGTGGCAGACTCGGCGTGCCGTTCCAGGACAAGAACAGGGAGGCCCAGAGGAGGCTGTGTCCTTCCCTTTCTAGGATGGAGAGAAAGGCTACAAAAAAAGGGAGCCAGGACCCAGAAGGGCTGTGCGACCTGCCCAAGGTTACCCACCGAGATGATTCCAGACCCAGGTCCTGGGAAAGGCCAAGAGGGCTCAGCAGGCTCTGGTCCATCTTCCACCTTGGTCCCCGCAGGAGCTGGAGCTGGTGGAGAACCTGCTGAAGAGCAGACCAGAGGAGCCCGAGGGCTGCTGGGAGGCACGCAGCGTAGGGGCCGGGGGCCCACGGGGCAGCTCAGGCCGCCAGGAGCGCAGCCGGCTGCCCTGGGAGGACACGGCCGCCATCGAGGAGGATGCCTCCAAGTTGACGGCCCTACGGCTGCGGCTGGATGAGTCCCAGAAGGTGCTGCTCAAGGAACGCGAGTGAGTCCTGGGAGGCAGGCAGGGGCCAGGGGGCAGGCCAGGGGACCCTTAGCATCACAGAATGAAAGTCGGTTGTCGCAGAACATGAGACACGCTGACGGGGAATGGTACTGTTGGGGCTCGAGTCGTGCAACATTAGTGCTCTACCCGAGGACCCCATGCACGTTTCATTTGTATTAATTCCGATAATACATGTGGGCATCTGCTCTGCGTCAGGCACTGTGCTCGGCTGTGAGGCTACAGCCATAAATGAGGCCAGAAGTCCTCGCCCTTGTGGCACTTACCATATTCGCTGTGTTCAATGCGCACCCACGGTTTGGTGCGCATTATACTCGGGACTATTATACACCCATCACGTGTAATCGTTATGCCCATGTATAATGTGCATCTTTATTTTTCCCTGAGAAATTTGGGCAAAAAGGTGCACATTATACATGGCAAAATACAGTGCCTTTTGGTGGGGAGAAAGGGCCATGGGCAAACGTTTAACCAGGGAAGGAGGGACAGAGAGGTTGAGGGGCCGCGAAGTTGATTTTGGACGTGTTGAGTCTGAGATGGCAGGGTGGCGGCTGGGTCCGGGAATGGGCCTGCAGTCGGTGAGATGGGCCTCTCTAAAATCAGTAGTTAAAAAATACAAAAATAATTGAAATAAAGAACACAGAGGCCACCAGTGACCTTGATCAGGGCACACACTAGATTATAATGAGTATGTTGTAGCGCCCCCTTTCCCATCTAGATATTTGATGCATAGATAGGATAACCTAGCTACACATGGTTTTCTTAAAAAATCAACATAATGCCATATAACCATGAAGGCAAATATCAAGGTGATGCTCCTACCGGGCAGCATCGGGGACACCAAAGAAGGCCAGCACACCACCAGGAGCCGGGGGGGAGCATGGGGCAGACCCTCACAGCCTTCAGGGGGAGCCGGCCTGCCAGCACCTTGATCTTGGACTTCTAGCCTACAGAACCATGAGGCAACAGATTTCTATTTAAACAAACAAAAATCAACCTAACATACTAACTGAAATGTAAAGTAGGAAGGAAAAGAATTTATAAAATATATGTACAATTGACCCTTGAACAACACAGGGGTTAGACATGCCGAGCCCCTTGCAATTGAAAATCCATGTATGGGATTTGACTCCCTAAAACCTAACCATGGCTGTCCCTCCATATTCGTGGGTGCTCGAGTCCCTTATATAAAATGTCATAGAACAACGCGTATACCGTCAAACGTCTGTTCTTGAACATCTCCCGGCTCAAACAATTCAGTTCTCAAACAGCCTCTGGAACGAATTAAGTTCGGACACTGAGGTTCTACGTGGAGTTGGCCCTTTGGATCCAGGTTCCCAACCACAGATCAAAAATCCTGCAAAACCCGGGAATACAGAGGGCTGACTTGGTATTTACTGAAAAAAAAAACTTGCATATAAGTGGACCTGCTCAGTTCAAACCCATGTTGCTGATGGGTCAACTGTATTATGATGTGGAGATGCTTGGGTGCGGTTCCACTAGAAGGAATAATGAGGCGATGAGAATCTGGTGACATTGCGTGGAATGATAGTGACGAAGACCATGACAGCCAGTACCGACATGCTCCGAGTCGGGCAGAGGCTGAGGCTTTATGCGTGTCCGCCCATTGGAGTCACCCGCTAGGTGAAAAGCAGCGGTGCAGGTGTGCGGGGTGGCAGTTCCACACCCGAGGGGTGTCGCTGTGGCGATGGGATTTCCTGAGAGGTGAGCAGCCTTTGGGCAAGTGCTAAACGAAGCGAAGTGCGGTCTTCCCTCATTTATACAGCGGTTCCGTTCCTGGGAAACTGTTAGCACACAAGGTACTTCCCGCTTACGTGTAAACCAGAGTGAGGTTCTAGGCTCGGATCGTTCTCACTCCCAGGGATGTCAGGCACCGAGCTTGTTACCCATGATGCTTCATTTGTGTGCATGGTGGGGGTCTTGGAAGAACAAGAGAATCCTGCCCTGTGATGACAACAAGCGGGGACCACTAGGTCCGAGAGTCACTGGACAGTGTTTTCCAGCTTTTCTAACTGCAGAACCGTGTTTTCAAACCAAACCTTACAGGAAACCACAGTACATGGAACAGGAGCAGGGGTTATATCTGGCAGGAGATCCTGGGGCCCGGAGGAGGGAGGCACCTGCCAGGGGTGGCCCGTGCCCCGGAGGAGGCGTGGCCACCTCCCCACACCCTGAGCTGGGCACCTGCACTTGTGGGAGGAGTACCGGTCCAGGAGAAATGCAAACCCAGGGTGCCTCCCACAGTGTGGGGTCCAGGGCCTTGAATGCTGAAGCAAGGACTTTGGCCATGGGTTCTGCAGGTGCAGGCTGCACAGGAGGACTCTGAACAGAGGGCCCCAGTGGGCTCACCCTCACGTCTGCCTCTCCCTCTTCCCTTCCCAGGGATAAACTGGCACTGAGCAGGAACATTGAGAAGCTGGAGGGGGAACTCAGCCAATGGAAGATCAAGTATGAGGAGCTGAGCAAGACCAAGCAGGAGATGCTCAAGCAAGTGAGTCTTGGAAACCAGGGGGACTTCCTGGAGGAAGCAGCATTGCACGTCTGAATTTCAGCAGTGGGAATAGACGAAAGAAGGGAATTCATTCATCATCAAGTGTTGGTCATGTGCCACGCAGTGTTCTGAGTGCTGGGGCGGGCAATGTCCCTGCTTCCAGGAGCTCACCTTGTGGGAGGGGATGGGGGGAAACCAATAGAAACCAGGCAGATAAGTTCATAAACTATGAAACAGTCAAAACAGTCTAAGAGCAATGAGGTGGTAGGTCAGGAAAGGCCTGTGTAAGAAGGTGACATTGGAGGTAAGACCCAAAGCGATTAGAAGAAGCCACCCTTGAAAAGATGTGGGGGCAAAGTTCCTAGCAGAAGGCAAAGCACATGCAAAGGTCGTGAGACCAGAACAAGCTTGATGCACAGAAAACGAGCCAGTGTGGCTGGTGGTCAGTAAGTGAGAGAGGAGGCTGAGGCGAGAGCTTCATAGACCAAGGCGAAGGGGAGGCATCGGGATGCAGCGTTCACTGGGTGCCTGCAATGTGCCAGGACTCACCGACGCCTCATGGCCGTCAGGAGGCTGTCCCCCTTTATAAGTGGGGAAACTGAGGCTCCAGGTGGACTTTACCGCAGTGTTGGGGACTGAGGGTAGGCAGGGACAGGCTAGGCAGCCTTTACCACCTGCCGTGCAGACCCGTTGGCCAGCAGGGGGCACAGCCACCCAGAGAAAGCTGGCTGGATTGGCCGCGTTTCCCAAAGGCGGGAGGACCACAGACAGATCTCAGACCCTGACACTCTGCCCTGGAAGGGCTGACACCGGTCCTAGGGAATCCCTGGAATATAGACTCCCAGACCCACACACATGCTCCTGAGTCATCCTTTTTGGGACCTGGATTGAGGAATCTGTCCTAAGTTTTTCTGATTGTGAAGTGTAATCATTTGCAGGAAAGTGAATAACACACCAATGTGCAGTGTCGTAGATAGTTATAAAGATCTGCTTTTGTATCTGACTTCTTCCCCTCAACCTATGTATTTGAGGCTCACTCCCGTCTTTACCCAGAGCAGTAGTTAGTTGCTGTTCCCTCCTGTCAACAGCGACTCTGCACCATGTCAAAAGTGCCCCAGGCCATTCTGATGTGGCCAACCCCACACCCACAGGCAGACCACATTTCAGATCCACTGGATGCGTTCAGCCAGTGTACGTCAAGGGCTTCCCCGTGCTGAGAACATAGAGAGGTACAACACTGGACAGACGGACAAGCTCTCTGTCCTCCCAAGCTCCCATTCCTGTGCAGGGTGGGATATTCTCCACTTGGGGGGATAGGAAAGGCCTCCCTGAGGAGGGGTCATTTAGGCCAAGGCCTGAGAATGAGAAGAGTCCATGCTGCAGAACACCCTAGAAAAGACGTATCAGGCAACGGGAGCCACACGTGCAAAGGCCCTGGGGTGGACAGGGGTATTCAAGGATTAGAAAGGAGGCCACACAGTCAACTTGAGGGAAGGAGGCGGGAGGATTTTGTGAGACCATAGGGAGGGGTCAGTCTTGACCCTAAGGAACCCAGAATGGGGACATGATTGGATTTATCTTTTTAAAAGTTCACTCTCAGCTACTGTTGTGGAAAGTGGGTTGAAGGAGGCCAAGAGTAGATACTGGAAGGCTAGGTGGTAATGAGGTAGGAAACACTCCTCAGCAACACCCCGGCCCCCCAGGCTGGTTCTGGGATGTAGCCGGGCAGTGCCAACATAACCAGGCAGGGTTGTGTCCTGCAGCTCAGCATCCTGAAGGAGGCTCACCAGGACGAGCTGGGCCGCATGTCCGAAGACCTGGAGGACGAGCTGGGTGCGAGGTCCAGCATGGACAGGAAGATGGCCGAGCTGAGGGGCGAGGTGGGGCCGTTGGCAGGGCCTGGGAGGGCGGCAGGGCCAGGGGCCCCACCTCTATCAGCTCGAAAGGGGCCTGTGCCCTGAGGGGGGCCAGCCACACCTCGGGGGGGGTACCCCAATCTACCACGGGCAGTCTCCCTCCCCTACAGAGACCAGAAGCACCTGCACATCCTGCACACAGTGCAATAGCCCGGGTTAATTATAGCCACCGCAGCTGGGCCAGCTTCCTGGAGTCAAAAATGGCTCCAGGAGGAGATGGGGTCGGGGGAGCCTCCAGCAAATGCCCTTCCAGGCCCTCCTGCCCTGGGGGGCCCTCACCCCTCCTGCCCCATTGCAGATGGAGCGGCTGCAGGCAGAGAATGCAGCCGAATGGGGTCGCCGCGAGCGGCTGGAGACGGAGAAGCTGGGCCTGGAGCGGGAGAACAAGAAGCTGCGGGCGCAGGTCGGGGACCTGGAGGAGGCCCTGGCCCGGCGGCGGAGGCAGACAGCCAGCGCACTGGACTGCGACCTGCGGGCCAGCCAGGCTGCCCTCTTCGAGAAAAACAAGGTTAGGCAGTGGGTGGCATGGCCAGGACTGGGGCAGCCCTGCCTCCCCCTGCCCGTTCAGCCAGGGTGGAGCACCTGCTGTGCGTCCAGTGTCAGCTGACAGGGGCCCGGGGACCCCTGAGGCAACAACTAAGGACAGAGGAGATCTCGATCACCCCAGAAGCCGCTCCTCCCGGGCACCCACACAGGGTCAGGCTCCGTGGTCACTGCGGTGCCTGCCTTTCCTGAGCGCCTCCTGTGGGCCCGGTGCCAGCACTGTCACTGTTCTCCTGGGGCAGCAAGAGGTGGCGGAGGCCGAGGCCAGGCGGAGGTTGGGGAATGGAACAAAGCGGGTGGATTCAAGAGACTCTCGGGCAGCGCTGAGCCCCATCGCACAGATGTGAAGACTGAGGCTCAGAGAAGCCGCAGGGCTCGGAGGTGGGCGTCTCCGCCCCTGGCTGCTCATCTTCCTCTCGGCCACCCTGGCTTCTGATCTCCTTTCCGCTGACACCCACTCCCAGCTTGGATCATCCGCAGACCCAGGGCTTCAATCACATCTAGTGTAGATACCAAAGACTCCAGACCCCACCCCTGCTCAGAAAACCTGGCTCAGCTCCACTGGCCTGCGGGGCATCCCACGTGGCTTCCAGCAGGCACCTCCACGTTACACATCCAACACGGGGCCGCTGATTCACCCGCCCAGCCCCCTCCCCTCATCGACTCCCAGGCCTTTTCGCCTCAATAGGTGGCACCTGTGGCCTCCAGCTGCTCAGCCGAACCTCTGGTGCTCCTATTTCAGACAATGGGTGGAGAGATGCTGGGGAGAAGGGACACCAGCACCCCCTAGCACGGCCTGACACCTGCCTGGCACGGCGCCCTCTGACCCCGAGCCCTCCCCTCACCTCTGCTCCCCTGCAGGAGCTGGCAGACCTGAAGCATGTGCATGGCAAGCTGAAGAAACAGTTCCAGGAGAAGGTGGCAGAGCTGGCGCATGCCAACCGGCGGGTGGAGCAGCACGAGGCAGAGGTGAAGAAGCTGCGGCTGCGGGTGGAGGAGCTCAGGAAGGAGCTGGCCCAGGCCGAGGACGAGGTGAGCGCCTGCTGGGGCCCAGAGGGCGGCCTCCAGACCTCAGCTGGGAGAGGAGTGTCCTCTGTGCTGGGTCCCCAGTGCCCGGCATGAGCCGGACTCTCAGGACGTGCCCAGGGTAGAGTGGGTGGGTGATGGATGGGAGATAGGTGTGTGGGTAGGAGGATGGGAAGAAAAATGGGCAGACGAGGTGGATGAGCGGTTGAATAGATTAATGGACGGATGAGTGGGTAGACGTATAGGTGGTTAAATGGAAAGACAGAAGGATAACTCCACGGATGGATGAACAGATGGATGAGGGCCTGGGCGGACAGATGGATGGGAGAGAAAGGGAGGGAAGAAGGATGGCTGGATGAGATGTGACAACAGCTGTCTGAAGGGTGACCGGGTGGACGGCTGGATGGGGGGATAGATGGGTGATGAGTGAGTACGTGGACAGACGGATGACCAAGTGGACAGTGGAAAGACGGAGAGACAACTGACTGGACCAGCGGGTGGAAGAATGAATGCTCAGGGAAAGGACAGAAGGATGGATGGACAGAAAGACAGGTGTGTCTGGGAGAGTGGAAGGACACAGGGACAGACAGGATGACGGGGTGGCTGAATAGATTAATGAGCAGTGAGTGGGTAAGTGGGCATCACCATGGGCAGATGGATGTGCCCACGGATGAGTGGTCACGTGGACAGATGGATGAGGATAGATGGGTTGATGAATGACCAGTAGCTTGGAGCCTTAGAGGATGGATAGATTTAGAAGGGAGGGGCAACAGGGGGGTAGAGGAGCAAGAGGGATGCTTCCCTAGGGGACGTGGGCCTTGATCTAGGCCTCAGGAGAGACGGCCTGCTCTCCGGAAAGGACATTCCCACTGATGAATGGCAGTTGGCAGGCCAGGCCGGCCCAGCCCAAGGTGACCCCCCTGCTGTTGGCCCTGCTCACCCCCCAGCTGGACGAGGCCCACAACCAGGCCCGGAAGCTGCAGCGGTCGCTGGACGAGCAGACGGAGCAGAGCGAGAACCTGCAGGTGCAGCTGGAGCATGTGCAGTCCAGGTGGGCCCCACGTGCACCCCTGGGGGGCCCGGGGGCCCAGTGGGGAGAGGATTCCTGGCCTGGGACACAGAAGCAGGGCAGAGAGACTTCCAGCCAAAGGAAACCTCCCGCCTTCTGGGCAGGGTTGGAGCTCCGGCTGGAGGGGAAGACAGAGAAAGAAGAGGGCCGGGCTCCCCGGGGCCAAAATCCTGTCCCCTTCGGGCTGGAGGGGCCAGGAAGCCAGGGAAGGGGAGTGCAGGAAGCAAGACCAGCTGGGAACCTGGAATTGTCTCCTGCGGCCAGAGAGCAGGAAGGGTGGCCGAGCAGGTCAGGGCCAAGGTGGGGCAACAGGCCAGCTGGGATCAGGGATTGCGGGGGTAGGCCCGAGCGCTGACAGCACCGCAGGGTCCCTGGGGGACCCACACTCTGCATGTCCCTCCTGCCGCCCTCCCCATCCTGACCCCTGTGAATGGCACCCTCTCCCTGATGCCCCTTGGAGCCCCGAGTGCCTATCAGAGAGCATCAAGTCCAAGCCCCTCCCCCACTTCCCAAGCCCCCCACCCGAGGGGCATTATGACCACAGCGCTGACCGACTCTGCCTGGGTCCGCCCCGGGCAGGCCGTTGCTCTCATCCTCTCGTTTCACAGGCCAGAGGGGGCCTGGGCCCTGCAGCCAGGCTGCCTGGGGTGGGAATCCTGGCTGTGACCTTGGGCCACTCACTGAACCTCCTTGTGTCAGAGTTTCCTCTCCTGTAAAATGGGAACAACAGTAGTTCTTACCTCTCGGTGGTTGTGAGAATTAAACGAGCCGGTACGTACCTGGCACATCATAAATGCTGAACAGCCGTCCGCTGCTGCCGTTGCCGCTGCCCCCGGGCGGGGGATGTACATTTGGGTCAGACACCGTGCTACGAGAACCGTGCTCCTGCAAGAAGGGAAGGGACAGATTTTTTTTTCCTATGGAGTTGGCAGATGAGGAAACTAAGGCACGAGAGGGTAAGCCCTCCCCTGGCCTCACAAGCTGGTGAGTGGTCCAGCCAGACGGCCCCTCGCCGCGGCCGTCGGCCATCTGAGCCCTTATTCACTGAGCGCTTACCGTGTGCCGCTGTGTGCTGGGCATCTGTGAAGAGTGTGGGCCCTGGAGCCCGACGTGACAGGCACGCGACGTGGGCTACCAAGCCTCAGTGTCGCCGTCTGCCTGGGATGTTACCCATGGAGTGCTGGGCAGGGGCCCAGGCGCGAGTCCACATCAGGCTGAGTCTGGCCAGCTTGGCCCCCCACCCCCACCCAGCACACACCCCATAAAAGGTCGCCTGGCCCCAGGGTCTTTTCGCTCTTCTTTGGGAACCATAAGCTCCCAGGATGGGCAGGCAGGCTCTGCCTATCCTCTCAAGGGCTTCTGTCGGGGAGGGCGTGGCCGCCCAGGACCGCTGCCCCTTTTCCTTTTCCAACTTTTTGTGCTTTAATGTTCCGGGGACAGCGCACTAAATCATAGCGCAGTAATGGAGGCCCCTGCCAGCGCCCCTCCCTGCCGTGTTAATAATTCATGCCTTCCAGTAAGATGCCGCCTGACGGCCACTCGGCTGGGGGATGGGCCAGCCTCCACAGCCCAGGGTCCAGGTTTGCCTGTACATTTGGGCTTGGGGAGCTTCAATGTGGGGAGGGACTCCGGTGCAGCACTGTCTCACTGACACTGGCGATGAAGGTGACTCAGACTCCCAACCCCCGAACTTTCCCCCTGTGGTCTTTGGAGCCTGGCCTGGGGTCGGATCCCAGAGCACGACCTTGAGCAGCGGCTCACCTCTCCAAGCCCCCAGCCTCCAGCCCCCAACCCCCGACCCTCCTCCCTCTCCCCGCTCTTGCCCATTGCACCTGCTGCAGCACCAGCCCCACTCCCTACTGTCTGTGGGACTTCGGTCCAATTACTCAACTGCTTTGTGCCTCAGTTTCCTTGACTGAGGAGGTGACAGCACCTCCGTCATTTCAGGGACTTCTGGGAGGACGGTGGGATGACGTAATGTTTGTCAAAGGCCCAACCTGGTGCTTCGCAGCAGGGCGTGCGAGGGTAGGCTGAGCTGTATCGGCACCAGCGGACAAGGTCCACGCCCTGACGCCACTGTCCCCCCACCGCACAGGCTTCGCAGGCAGCAGCAGAACGCCCCCCTCTTCGGGAAGATCCGCAGTGCTCGCTTTGGCACCGAGGAAGCCGGGGATGGCGCCAGCGACCTGGACGAGGACGAGGACCTGCAGATCCAGGTGGCCTAGAGCTCCCGAGGCTGGCAGGACTGGCCCAAGGCCACAGGCCCCCTGGGTTACCTGGCTGACCAGCCACTCGAACTGATGCGGTTGCCTGTGCCCGCTCAGGGAGCGGCCCCACTCCCTGCCATGGATGACTAATTTTCTCCCAGGGTGGATGGACATCAGTCCCACACACTACCAAGGCACCGTGGAAGGGAAGCCACGGCCTATTTTTATATATATATATATGCCTGGTGTTATAAACACACACCGTTCCAAGGCCTGGTCTAGGCACCCCCGCCCACCCGGGACTCTTATGCGGGGGAAGGGGATGTCAAGGGAGGTCTGTTGGGTGTCTAACCCAGCCTGTCTCTCTGAGCCTGGGAGTCAGGCAGGAGCTGTTCACGGGACAATGTGATAAACCCAGTCTTTTGTAATAAATGAATTGAAGTTCTTGAGGTGGTGTCCTGAGAGTGTGACAGATCTGGGCAGGCAGAGTCGGGGGCAACGTCAGCCTACGCCTGGCACTGAACCTGAGTTCAACAATATCACGTGACTTAATAAATGGATGAATGTGAGAAAGAATGAATGCATGAACGTCGGAGCTCCTGAATCGTCCGGAATGCAGCTTCTGTGAAGAGGAAAAGAAAGTATGCTGCATGTGTTCTCTGGAGAAGAGGAGACTTAAGTCTGGCACCGGATGGATTCAAATCTCAGCTCTGCCCCTTACTGGCTGTGCAACCTTGGGGAAGCTACTTGCCCTCTCTGAGCCTTAGTTTCTCCATCTATCAATTAGCTGCCTGAAAGAGCCACCCTGAGATTCAGGTGAGTTCATGTGGAGCTCAGTAGAGGTTAGTTATTGTTGAAATACTTGCAGATCTGCCCTGCAGAGGAGGAATTTGCCAGCTGGGTTCTGCCCCAAGGGATGGCATTCAGGCAACTCGTAGTTTACCCAGAGGTAGCTGTAAACACAATAAATAAGAAGTCCTTTTATCTTTCCCCTAGCCCTGCTCTAGGTAGTGAAAATATAGGTAATTTTAATTTTATTTTTGATACTTAGTCTCTAAGTCTTCCATAACCAACAGATTTATATTAAATCTGGTGGAAACGGTTATTGGAAACACAGCGGCATACACTTTTGAAGCTTTGCAAGTGGAGGTGCCATCCGAGCCACCTGCCCGGGTGAGACCCTTTACATGAAGCACTGGAGCCTGATTTCTGCAAAAGCAGGCGCTGTCAGAACTGTGCTGCCACGCGTACGGTGATGAGTTCCCTGTGCTCAGAGGTGTCCAAGGAGAGACCAGGGCTCCCAGCAGGAACTGGCACCAAAGAGGAGTTAAACTCAATTGACAAAGGGGTTCCCTGCCAGGGGTTCCCTGCCAGGGGTGAGGAGCAGCACATACGGACCTTCTCACTGTGGCTCAGTCTGAGGGACCCCTGAAGCCACAAATGGGTGCCAGGGGCCCCGGGGGCTAAGAGGAGGGGAGAGGCAGGCCCAGAGCCCAGCTGGGGGGTAATAAACGCAGGCACTGGATATTTGCCCTGTTTCCAAGCCTAAATTAGCAATGCCGGCGAGGTGGGGCTTGCTGTCACGGCATGAAGGCCCCTGTCCCCTTCTGGGCTTCAAGGGGAAAGGATGGAGTTGGGGACACCCAGCCATGGGGATCCCCCCCAGTGGGTCCTTCTCCACAAGCCAGGGCCATCAGAAAAGTGGCTGCAGGAAGAAGATCATTTCTTGCAAGAGGTCTTTCTGTTTTCTCTCGGAAACAGGACGTTGGCCCCAGAAGAGGCTGGAAATGCTGCCCTTTGACCCTGGGAGCCAGGAGCCAGGCCCTCACTGACAGCAGCCCTTAGAGCCGCCCCCCAGGCCCCCAGGCAGACCTGCCATTCCCAGACACAGAGCAGACCCGTTGGCGGGTTCCCCCAGACTCCCTGGCACCTCCAGCGAGATAGCGTGGAGCAGGGGCCCCATTACAGCCCCTGTCTGTGGGCGGGGCCGCTCCTGAGAATGTCCTTGAGGAGAGGGTCTGGCCTCCCGCCTCCTTTATTCCAGGGAAAACCCAGTCTCAGGAGGCGGAGCCCAGCCGCAGACACAGGGCTGGGAGGCTGTCCAGCCTGGAGTGCGGGCGTCCTCCCTGCTTCTGTCCCAGTGGTCGTCGCGGGGGCAGCATCTGCCAACGGAAGTGGCAGCTTTGGCTCATGTGATGCTTTAAAAACTTTAATGCATTGCTAATAGTAGCCATGCGGTTTTCTCATAAAAATGTAGGTTTCTTTCCCTTGAAAAGTCAGCCCCTTGGACGACGCTGAGCTCACACTCCCGCAGGGCCCCCGCTGCTGGGCTGAGGCGGGTGCTCCCCCCGTGGGGCACAGAGGGCCCCCGTGGGCCGCGGTTCCCACCGTTCCCCGCAGCCTCACCCTGCTGGTGAATGCTGCTCCTCTGACCTAGTCCAGCCTCTCTGAACAGGCGAGGAAACTGAGTGGCAGGGGACGCACTAGCCAGGGTCGTGTCGCACCTGAAATCAACTCCTGCAGGGTCTTCGTCTCCACAGACGCACATGTCCTGAGCCATGAGGTGCCAGGCCCGACTGTCACCTCAGTTTACACCGAGGATGCAGAGGCTCAGAAGGAGCAAGTAACTGTCCCAAGGCCACACGGCTGGTTAGTGGTGACAGTGTCATTCCAGGGCCGGTGCTCCAAGGCCAGACCCACAGCCCTGACCACGACGCCCGCTCCGAGGTGAGGCCCCCGTGGGGTGCGACCCCGCCCCATTCCACAGACCCTGCAGCTCCAGCCGGGAGCTCCCTTCCTGCCACCCAGAATTGTCCCTCCTCTGTCAGAGTCCCACCGGCCCTTCAAAGTTTGGTTCATTCTTAGAGCGTTAGTGGGTTGTGCACTGGTCCGCTTGTCCTGCCCGAACGGATGCTCCTGGAGGGCGACAAAGTCTTCCAGCAGCCAGCACAGGGCGCTGGGCCTAGTGGGCGTCCTTAAAGGAAGGAAGGCAGGACAGACGGACGGAGAGATGGCCTGGACCATCCTACCTCACTGCCCACCCCCCGCCCCACGCCATGCTAGTCCCACTGCGATACCTGTATGACTGGTTCCATGTAGCTCTTTCTGCTGGTCAGCTAAGTCTTCTGAGAAAGCAGGAGCAGCCCAAGGGCAGCGGTGCCCTGCCTCCGCACAAGGCCTGGACAGGCTGGAGAACCGGCTAGGCCAGGCGTGGCCTCACCCAGCCCTCCTCCGTCTTCTGCCTGAAGCCCTGGGCCCTAGAATCTCTTCCGAAGGCTTGGCCTTCCCTAGCTCTCCAGCAGAGGAGGGCTTTGCCCAGTCTGACTCCCAGGCAGACCCTGGGGTCCCCTGCTCTGAAATATACACCCAAGAGTGAGCCCCTTGCACCCCAGCCCTCCAGGTGAGCCTGGCTTCTAGACTCAACTGCTTTCTGATTGGCTCTGTGTCCTCAGCAAACTCCTACCCCTCCTGGGGCTTTTGTTTCCTGATCTGCAAAATGGGAACAACATCTGAGTTGTCCAAACCAACACCCAATAATGTGACTTTACTGTTAGTACCATTTTTTCTGGCTTTCCTTATGTTCTGCATCCCCTGCCAAGACCCTTGACCCACCCTGAGCACCCCTCTGGGGCCATGGGTGGGGGGTTCGAGGCAAAAGCAGCACAGAGCGGTAGCTGTCAGCTTGCCAGCCACCACCCGCCCCCCTGCCACCACCACCCAGCCTCCTCTGCCTGTTAATTGCAGGGTTGCAAGATGCCAGCTGCCTCCCAGGCCCCAGGCGGGCGCCTCCCCAAAGAGCAGGAACTCCCTGGAAAACCTCCCAGCCCTCCTCAAGCCCCACAGGGCCAGCTGCGCCGGGGGTGCCACTCAGGGAGCTCGGACTGCCCCCACTCCCGGGGAGGAGGCCTGAAAAGGTGTGCACACGGAGCCTTCCTCCCGGCTTTCCCATTTCCCAGGCTTCCCCCACGTCAGAGGAGCATCCTGGTCCCCCCTCCCCCACTCGGGAACTGGCAGTGGCTCCCACTGCTGGGCCATAAACTCTCACTCCACATCCGGTGCATGGAGTGCTCCAGACTCACTGTTAAGCACATTCCCCAAGTGGCCTTGGCCTCAGGTCCCTGTTGACCGAGGATACAATGCAGGCAGGCCCCTTGCCGTGGCCTCTCTCCCTTCCCGACTGGCTGGGACTGGCTTTCTCAGCAGCGTCTCATACCTGCCAGAGCACTGGCGGCCTGGTCAGAGTAGGTGACAGCTCCACAGTTACTGGTGTGCCTCATTGGCTAGCACCTGGACCTTGAGCTCCGAGGACAGGGGTCCTGTCCCTTGGGAATCGGGGTCTCCCCAGGAAAGGGGCACACCCCCCGGGGCTCATGCCCCTGCCCTGTGGTGCCATGTAATTGTAATCTTCACAACAACCCAGGAGGAGGACAATGACAAGATGAGGGGACCAAGGCCCAGAGAAGAACGGGGCCAGCCAGTAAATGACAGGGCCAGGATCGAATCTGGCAACTCCAAAGGCCGCGTGTTCTCGGCCACAGCCCACAGCCCAGGTCTGAGCAGCTCAGAGCAGGGGCTCCACAAGTGTTCTGGGAGGGAGGCGGGGCGAGAGTGAGCCGACGGTGGAGAGAACCTCTGTCACTGGCTCCCTTCCCTCGGGTCGTCCTGCAAAGCCCTTCCATCCAGCGCCCACTTGATGCTCTACCTTGAGCAGGTTGGAGGTGGGAACCTCATTACCTAGATGAGTACAGTGAGGTCCAGGGAGCAAAGTAGTTCATCCCAGGGCACCCAGCCACCCTGTCTGGGGAGCCCCCAGATCCTGTAAAGAGGGCCTAACCCTCCACTCCCTGGACCTCCGTTATAATAAGAGAGCGAGCAGCCAAACAGATGCCGATTCTCCTGCACCTTTAACCAGGCAAGAAGCTCCGCCTCCCTGAGCCTCAGTTTCCACATGTGTAACACAGGATGCTGTGGGGATTAGAGGCGACATTTGTCCAGCCCACGGCATGGGGTTCGGCACCCAGCAGGATTGTTTGTCCACTGTCGTCCAAGGCCACCTAGCGTGTCTGTGCGGGAGACCAGTTGTCCGGTCAGGGAAGGGGCACTCCCCACACGGCCCGAGATCTGGCTCTGCCTGCCTGGACCACTCCACTCAGTCCCTCTCAGCTCCCCCAGCCTGGGTCCAACATCAGAACCTCCACTTGCTCACTGGCCCCGTTGCCCAGGTATCTTAATTCCAGGATGGAATGGGGCCTGAGTGTACCCCTGGGAGAGCAAAGGCACCTTTGTTCCTGGACCACCATCTCCTCCCCACAAACCCACCCCATTGGCAGATAAACTAGAGATAGGTGTGTAACAAAATCCCTTGGGAATTTGGCTGGTGAGACTACTTCATCAGATAAGGTTTATCTGATTGCCCATTCCCCGAGGGGTAAACTGAGGAAGGTGCCAAGCCATGGGGGGAGGGGGAGAGAGAGAGAGAAAAAAAGATGCCGCACCAGGCAGTCTGCCTGTTATTTCTTTTGATGATCATGACAGACCATGAGGTGGTCACAACTATGATCCTGCCTAACAGGTGAGAACACCAAGGCTGAGACCCTCACAGCAGCATCCGCGGTCCCACAGCAGCCAAGAAGCCGCTGTGGAATGGGGCCGCCGCTCTCTGGAGCGGACGCTGGTAACCACCGCACCCGAGGCTGTGCTGCTGGGGATGTAACACGCCCATTAACCTCTATCTCAGTCCCTTGACATTGATTTTTCCGGATGGCTTCTCCTTTTGTCATTAGCGATTTATTCACCTGGCTGGTGAGGCCTCTCGCTGCTCCCTTGCAGCCTGTGAGTGCCCTGAAGGCTAGAATTTGGGCCTTTTTAGTCACTGTGGTGCCCCCAGCACCGGTGCCTGCTGCATAACGGAGCTCACTCAGCCTTCGATGAATGAATGAATGAATGAGTGAGCGGATGAACAACGGAATGAATGACCGTCCATGCTCCCTCTCAGGACCCTGCCCTGGGCACCCCAAAGCCAGGCCCAGGCGCTCAGGCCGGGCAAAGGCAACAAGGGATGAAGTTATAAACCAGGGCAGGCAAATGGACTGAGCAAAGTTTTTTGAGAGGAAACTCAAAGATGCAGCGTTATTAAAAATTGATATTTCAATGAGATAATCCCTTTCCTAGGCTTTTAATTGATTGTCTAAAAAGCCTTCCTCTGTTGTTAGGCTTCTTTATTCACAGGGACCATTAATTTTTTTATGGACAATCAAACCCAGATAGAGTGGAAGGATTGCTTCAAAAAACAGTAACCAAGGCGCCAGGGACAAACATCTGGGGGTTGACCAGGAGGGGTGCCATGGCCCCCTGTGGAGCTGGCCTTGGCTCTGAGACCGAGGGTGGGTGGGGAAGGCCCTGCGTGTCCTGGATGCACACACACACGCGCGCACACATGCACACGCGCACAGCCCCGCCCCCGCTCCCACAGAAAGCCTTTGTGAAGTTCGGAGGAGCAGGAGGTGAGGACCTTGCCAGGGTGTGGGCAACCGCTTTGGGACAGAGCCCCGCCCCGGGAGTCAGGACCCTGGGTTCCCCCTTGCCACTTGGAGCCAGTCCCGCACTGCTCCAGGCCTCTGTTCCCCACCTGTCCCTCTTGGGGTGGGGCTAGAGGTGAGCAAGGAAGTGCAGGTGAGTGGGAGTCAGCACCCCTAGGGTCTACCACGTCCCCCCCTCTGGGCCTGTGTTTTCTCTTCTGTCCAGTGGGCCAACATGGAGGCCGTCTCTAGGGGTGGCTCTCAGTACAGAGCCAGGAAGTGTAGGATCCCTCTCCTGGCTCTGCAGCGGCCCTCAAAGCTCCGCTCCCCCCCACACTGCCCTGCTCCCCGAGGGTGACCTGAGCCACCTCCTTGCCCCTCCCTCTGCAGTGGCTCTGAACCAGCCTCCATGCTCTGCTGTAAACCTCGTGGCTGCAGAGGTGTTGCATGCGCACCTGTCTGCCGGGCCTCTGGCTGCATCTGCGTCCCCGCCACCCCACCTGTCCATTTCATCAGCCTGACAGGCAGCCTCAGTAAGGCCCCAGAGGGTCCCCGGCTGCAGCAAAAACAGGCCGGGGCTGGGCTGCCGGCCCCTCGGCCCCTCCATGGCCGCCTGGCCCGTGCGCCGGCCTCCCTCGCTGTCTCTCTGCCGTGGCACGCTCCTGACACCTCCTCTCCGGAAGGGAGAGCCTGGCCAAGCAGGGCCGTCTTCCTGGGCGTGGGGCTGGCACTGTCACCCGGGGGCGCTGCACTTCCAAGGGCTCCCTGCCTGGCGTAATGCTCTGTTGTGGTCGTCTTGAAGTTAATAATTTTCAAGGAGATCTCACATTTTCATTTTACACCAGATCCCACAATAAGCCAGTTTTGCTGTCAAGGGACAGACCTGCTTCAGGAAATGGGCACAGGGTGGGTCCCCAGGACAGCGCCCTTGCCTTTAGCCATGACCTGTCCCTCCAGAGGATGGGCCTTCCCCTACATTCCCCCCACTCCACCCCCTGACCTGCCACCTTGCGGGAGTGCGCACCAGAGGATGAGCAGATGAGTTGGGGGTGACTTCTCCAGGCATCTCAGACCCTGGGGAGGGGGCTCAGAGGCAGGCAAAGGACTTCTCTAATCCGTATGTTTTCCCCAGACAGGTACCCCTCGAGTCAAATGGAAGCATGGAGACCACAGAGCAAATGAAATACAAATTCATTTAAATGATCTGTGGACTTCATAACAAACCTTTGGTCAATATGGAGTTTTCTCCAGCAACAGATATGAAAGGTGCACTGCTTTGACCTCATGGGCCCTGGGAAGGTTTTCTCCACGCAAGCCCCTCCTCTCTCGTGGCAGAGGGCTAGAAACCCCCTGCAGGGCGGCCTGACAAAACGCAACTAAAATGAAGACAGGTCACTCGTAGAAAGGTATCCTAAGGAAGTCTGTCAGCACGCGTAATGTGTAAGTGTGGTTGCAAATACTTAGCCACACAAGTGCTTGTTGTGGCATTGTTTACAGAAGCAAAAATAGAGACAGCTAAACGGCCAGCGGTTGGGGCTGGTTAAATAAATGACAGTGCATTTCTCCAGGGGGGTGCCGGACAGTCAGCAACATCGACCTTCTTACAGCAGGGGGTGCGTGAAAACTCAAATTTGAATACCGCGGAAGTCGGGGGGGGGGGGGGGGGGGGCTTGGCTTTCTCTCTAAACACAGGGAAGAATCAGAGCCATAATGTCAGTCTCGGGGTCATTGTCTGTCTTCTTTCTTATCCCCAACTCTCCTAGCTGCCAGTGCCCAATCACCGAGGAGCCAGGGACATGACTCTGAGGATCTCTCAGACCTGTCCCCTGCCTCTGGCCCTGTCACTCACTACCCAGGCCACACAGGCTGTGTCTCTCCTGCAAGACTCGCCTTCACTTCCTGTTTTGCTCCCCACACTGAGGCCCTCCATCTATTCTCTCAGGGCAGGCAGGAGGATTTTTTTAAAATGCTAATTGGATTCTTTCCCATTTCCTGTTTAAAACCCTTGATTAGCTCCCCTTTACTCTTGAGATAGAGGCCAAACCCTTGAACTGGCCTTCACGCTTCCTCTGGGCAGCCTTGCTGAGCACTTTGCTTCCCCTCCTCGCTGTGCATTCCAGCCGCTCTGGCCTCCGCCCATGCTCTTACACGGAGCAGGATCTCCTGCCACAGGGCCTTGGCACATGCAGTTCCGCCAACGCAGAACACGCTCCCTCCCTTCTTCTCTTGGGTCACTCACTCTTTTGCTTTCACCTTAAGAGTCACTTCCACCCTGGCTGGGTGGTTCAGTTGGTTGGAATGTCATCCCATACACCAAAGGGCTGTGGGTTCAATCCCCAGTTGGGCACATACGGGAGGCAACCTGTCGATGTTTCTCTCCAACATCGATGTTTCTCTCTCTCTCTCCCCGTCCCCCTTCATCTCTCTCTAAAATCAATAAATATGTCCTCGGGAAGGATTTAAAAAAAAAAAGGAGTCACTTCTTCAGTTCCTCCGTAAGCCTTCCCAGACATGACAGGTCTCCCCATATCTCTTCCAGCACCTGGTGGACCCTCTCTGCCCTTCTCACTTGTACCTGCAACTGTGGAGTTCTTGGATCAATGCCTGTCACTTTCACTAGACCATGAAAACCTCAAGGGTAGAGGTTGCTCTTGTCAACCACTGTGTCCCCAGCACTCAGCACCTGGCACAGATGGTGCTCAGATGTTTGTTGAATGAATCACGAAGTCAGTGAGGGAGGGAGGGCTGGCCCGAGCAGGGCCCCGCTTCACTGCTGGCTGGCACGCCTGCCCAGGGAGCACTTGCCCGACCTGCTGTTAGCATAGCACGCGCGTGCTGTGCACGGCAGCCCAGACACAAGTGCCAGAGCAAGCCCTACGCTGGAAGGCGGGATGGGAATGCCCCCTCCTTCTTGAGTCCTGCTGTTTGTGTGCATGGAAATCTCCCCTTTCCCAGCCTCCTTTGGAGGAAGCCAGGGAGCAAGAGGGCCCCATCTCCTTCCTCTCCACCCCCTCTTGGTCACTGGTCAGTGCCTTTGATGTGAAGGTTCCGGGAGGCTGTTTTGTGTCACTGTTTGGCTGGGGGAGGGAGACAGTTCAGGGCCTCGTCTTAACTGACAAACTGGCCCAGTCTCGGTGCTTCCGTGCAGCAGAGGGACCCTGGGCTCTCACACACACCAGCTTCTCACCCACAACACTGAGAAGAATTCACTAACCCCACGGCTGTGCTGGGGTTGCCTGGGATTCTTTACCCAGGATTCCGGGGGCTGTTCCAGCTCTGGCTCTGTCAAGCCTGCACAGATGGAGAGGTGGGAGGGAGGGAGGACCTTGCAGGAGGCCCCCCTGAGGGACTGACATGGACTAGGTTCCCTGTCCCTGTCCTAGGTTATGTCAAGGCACCAAGAAACAAAGATGCCACGGTTTCCTTTTCAAGTAGTGGCATGGCTGGCTGCATCATCTTGCACAGGTTCTTTTACTTATTAGCCTCAGTTTTTCTCCCTGTGAAATGGGGATTGTGATTTCTACTCCGGCTTGGTCCTGTGAGGCTCAGCAGGTTAGATCAGTGTTTCCCCAAGTGTGGACTCACACCCCAACGTGGTCAGTAGAACGATGGGGGACCCCTCCACAGGATGGTCCTAATCAACATGAGAAAGCCATTCCCTGCTCAGTTTTCTTTTCACCCTCTGACCATTGTTAAGGAGAGAGTCTCAGACAGGTGGTGGTGTGGGCTAGGCCCCTCTCAAACACTTCCTGGGCTCCTTTTGAATGAAAGCCTTAGAGCTTTTCAGGCACGCAGTATTAGCCAGCACACATGTAATGTGTGCATTTATTTTATTTTCAAGGTGTTTTGTTTACCTTGATTTGTTCTCAAGGCAAATAGAAAAGTGTGAGGTGATTTAAAGAAATATATTGAGCAAATAATTGCACATGAGATGCTGAATCTGGCAAAATTCATGAAGTGGCTGGAGTGTCTGGGGCTTGGGAAATAGTGCTATAGCGTAGGTGTCAGAGGGAGTCTAGCAGTGCGTCAGGACATTCTCCACCACTCAGCGTGGAGGCCACCCCCACTGTAGAGTCGGTAGAGAGCACCCCTGCCCAATAGGAGTGAGGCTGCCCCTACGATGTGTCAGCAGAGGCTAAGTAGGAAACCTGGACTTCTTCCTCCACCTGGCCCACCTTCCCCTGCTGCAGCCGTAGCAGATAGGGCCAGCTCCAACGGAAGGCTCAAACAAGACCTGGAGGCCCGTGATTTGCAAATGTCTGGATTTCGAAAAATCGCTCCTATCAAGAATCAGAAAGACCTCAGACAGAATGAAAAAGAGATAATCAATGGATTCTAACACTGAGAAGACTGAGGTGTTAGAATTCTCTGACAAAGATTTTAAACCAGCCATGATTAAAATGCTTCAATGAGCAATTACAAATATGCTTGAAGCAAATGAAACATAGAAAGGCTTGGCAAACACACAAGAGGTATAAAGAGGACCAAATGGAGAATTTAGAACTGAAAAACACAATAACTGAAATTAAAAGCCCAGTGGGTGAGCTCAACAGCAGAATAAAGGAGACAGGGGAAGGAATCAGTGAACTGGAAGATGGAACAATAGAAGTTGCCCAGTTTGAACAACAGAGAGAAAAAAGACTGGGGGAAAGAAGGAACAGAGCTTCAGGGACTTGTGAGACTATAACAAAAGATCTAATATTTGTGTCATCAGAGTTCTTGAAGGAGAGAAGAAAGGGGGTAGGGCCAAAAAAGTACTTGACATGATGGCCGAACACGTCCCAAATTTGGTAAAGAGTATAAACTTACAGATTAAAGAAGTTGAATAAGTTCCAAAGAAGACAACCCAAAAAGATCCACTCCGAGACATACCATAATTAAACTTCTGAGAACTAAAGATAAAGAAAAAAATCTTGAAAGCAACCAGAGAAAAACAACACCTACCTACAAGGGAAAAACAATTAGAATGACAGTAGACTTCTTATCAGAAAACATGGAGGCCAGAAGGAAGTGGCAAATATTCTTATAGCGCTGACAGAAAAGAACTGTCCGCCCAGAATCCTATACCCAGTGAAATGTCCTTCAGGAATGAAGGGCCAATCTAGAAATTTTCATATGAAGGAAAATTAAGAGAAGTTATACCTACTCTAAAGAAATGACTAAAAGGAAACTATAAAAGAAGGAAACTTGGAACATTAGAAGGGACGAAAATACATGGTAGGCAAAAATATGGTTAAATATCATAGGCACCCTTGCTGGTGTGTCTCAGTGGTTTGAGTGCCAGCCTGCAAACTAAAAGGCCGCCAGTTCGATTCCCAGTCAGGGCACATGCCTGGGTTGTGGGCCAGGTCCCTGGTTAGGGGCATGTGAGAGGCAATTGATTGGTGTTTCTTCTACACAATGATGTTTCTCTCCCTCTCTTTCTCCCTCTCTTCCCAACAGTCAATAGTAAAAAAAAGCAAATAATCAAATTAGGGCATAGGCAAAGACATGAACAGATTTTCCTGAAGAACATGAAGATGGCAGATTGGCACCCCAAAAGGTGTTCAACCACATCAGCCATTAGGGATGTGCCAATTACAACCACTAAGAGCACCACACACTTACCAGGACAGCTAAAGAAAAGGTAATGACAATAACAAATGCTGGCAAGGATACAAAGAGACTGGATTATTATTTATACATCGCTGGTGGGTGTATGAAATGGCACAGCCACTCTGGAAATCAGTTCAGCAGTTTTTTTAACTAAACATGCAATTGAAATGTGACCCAGTGACTAGACTCCCAGGTGTTTATCCCCGAACAATCAAGACTTATGTTCACATAAAAACCTACACATGCATGTTAATAGCAGCTTTGCTCATAACAGCCCCAAATTGCAAACAACCCAGATATCCTTTGAGGGGTGTACGAATAAAGACACTGTGGTATGTCCATACCATAGAATACTACTCAGCAAGGAAGGGAACGAACTGTTGATACATGTGACAACTTGAATGAATCTCCAAAGAATTATGCTGAGTGCAAAAAAGCTGATCTCCAAAGATTATACGCTGATGATTGCAGCTTTATAACATTCTGGAAAATGTTACCAATGACCAAAGTATAGAAACGGAGAACATATGAGAGGTTGCCAAGGGTTACAGAGGGGCAAGAGTGAGAGGGAAGTGGGTATGGATATAAATGGCCAACAGGAGGCAGCTTTATGGTGATGGAAATGTTCAATATTGTGACTGTTTCAATGTCAATATCTGGGGCTGTGATACTCTAGTTTTCCAGGGTACAACGAATCTCTCTATATTCATTGTACCCTGGAAAACATATACCTTATAACTGCCTGGGACTCTACAATACAAATATCTCAAAAAGTTTAATTAAAAAAATTTAGGTAACTATAGTAAAGACCGAGAGTGGATTGAGCAATAATAAGAGGCTGAGAGAATGAAGAAGTTTGGGAAACCCCACTCTACAGAAGAAGATTACTTTTTATCAAGAAAACTTTTTTTTTTTTGGGGCTGGCCAAACCTCTTCCAGAGGTTTCTGGTGGCAAAAATAGTTTGCTTTGATGGATCAAGTGCGGGAGGCTTTATGGGCTGTGGTTTGAAGCAAAGCAGGTGGGGTCAAGTTTGGAAGAGGCACGGGGAGGTCAGGAGGTGGAAACCCAGGCCGCTGGGCCTGCAGGGGCTGGGCAGGCCCCCTCCTTCCCCTCTGGCAGCCTGGGGCCGGCTCCCTCAGACCCAGGGCAGGAAATCCCCACGAGTCCCTGGGGCTCCCTTTGTGGTCACAGTGACCATCCGAAGACCATGCAGGGAAATTTTGATGGGAAGAGAAGCACCCGCCTAAGAAGAAATTTCCTGAGCAAGCCTGGGCAAGGCCGAACCCCGGTGTCTCTGGGTGGCCAGGGGCTGGACCCCACGGGCGACGGCTGAGGTTTTGTACCCTTGCTGCCTCAGGTTCATCCACCTCAGAAAGCTGGACAATGGTTTTGCTCTGTATATTTGGTCTAAAGCAGTGGTGAATGGGCGTCAGAAACACCTGGGGGCTTTGAAAAACAGACCTCTGGGTGCCACAGCCCCAGTCCCAGTCCGATTTCGGAGGTCTGGGTGGGACAGGGAGTTTGCATTTCTAATACATAAGGGTGATGTTGACGCTCTAGCCCAGGCGGCACTGTGAGAACCACCGGTGCAAGAGGGTGCAGGCCTGAAAACCAGAGGGAGGAGGCTGTCCCCGCTGAGGGGAGACCCTGGGTGCATCCCCCTCCCTTCCTGGCCCAGCAGAGGTCCCGCAGGGCAGGGACCAGCCCCTGCAGGGGCGAGGTGGGGGACCCCCACATTGAGGTGCATGCGCGCGCGCGCTGGGGATGGCCGAGGGGAATGGGGTGTGGACTTGAGGGCAATGTCTCAGGGGGACAGAGAATGGGAGTTCTGGGCGTTCTGCGGGTTGAGGGGCCAGAGGAGGGAAGGAGAGGCGGGCAGACTTCTTGGGAGCCCATGTCAGGGATGGAGGAGCTTATGTGCTACCCAGCATGTGTGTAAGGGGTTGGGGAGTGCCCTAAGGGGGTCACTGGGGGTTCTGGGGGAAGGGCAGCAGTGGGTGGGTGTGATTCCTGAAGAAGCTGGGAACTGAGGTTGGGGGGCTGGCAGCTGATGTGGGGTTCACTTTTCAAGGGCTGAGAAGCGATGCGAGATTAGGATGTGGGCCCAGAGGGGGCGGTGGGGCTGAGCCGGGTACCGAGGGCGACCCGAAGGGGCCGCGGAGGCGCGCCGAGGGAGGCGGTGGCGCGCGTGTCCCGCGGCTCGGAGGAATACGACTGGGGCCGGGCGCCCGGTAGCGGCGCGGGCGGGGCGGGGCGGGGCACGGCGGGGCGGGGAGCGCACCCCAGTCCCCGCTGGAGCCGGAGCCCGGCGGCCGCGCCTCCTTCGCCATCCCCGCCCGGAGCCCGGCGCCGCCGCCGCCCCGCCGCCGCCGCCCCGCCGCCGCCGCCGCCGGCCTCGCCGTGACGCGCGCAGGAGTCTGGCCCGCCACCCGCCCTGCGAACGCCCCCGGCCCGGGCCGCGGGTCCCAGGTAACTAGGGGGCGCGAGTCGGGAAAGGGGACCGTAGGCCGAGCCCGGGAGACCTGCGGCGACTCCAGCCGGAGAACTCTCCGAGCCCAGGGGTCCTTCCTACTCGGGGGCGGGGGACAAGGCTCAGGGACCTGCCCCCCAGAGCCAGCGAAGGCCCTAGAACCTATCCCCTGAGCTCCCCCTCTGCACAGGGGCCCGGTCGGGGCCTGACCTCCCCTCTACCCCTCATATATCCATCTGAGAAGCCCAGGGCCCTGTGCTACCAGCTCCTGGGCCTGCCATCGCCAAGGGGCATAACCCATCCCGCGCGGCCCCCACGTCCCTGCTCCCCACTTTCCTGCTCCCTCAGTTCTGTTAAATCCCAAGAGACTGTTTTCACTACCCCACCTGCCCCCACTGCCCGCCCCCCGCCTGCAAATGGTTCCCACCCTATAACTTAAACTCATGGTCAGCCACTGCTGTCCTTGAACCTTTCTCCCCTAGCCCTGGGGTCCTGTCCACCCGCTGCAGCCCCAGGGCCCCCTGCTTCCAGTTCAATGCTTCCTGTCCCTGCAAAGGGACAGGAAGGAGTCTGGGCACCTGGGCAATGGGAGCAGGGCAGAGCCTCTGTGCAGCCTGCCTGTCCCAAGCCACAGCTGCCAGGACACTTGCACGGAGGGTTTGGGGTGTAAGGATCCCACAGTCAAGGGCAGCGAGCATAGCAGTGACCAGAGGCTGGGCTTGCTTAGCACGGATATTTTTCTTGCTCCTTCAGAGGGACGTGGCTCCTGTGCAGGCCATTCCTGTCCCTGACAAGGGATGGGTCTCAGGAGCTGTGTCCCCTCCTAGCCGGCTGCTTGCCTCTCTGTGCCTGGGAGCTGGCTACTTCTAGCCCTTCCCTCTGGGGCAGGGCAGCAGGGCTGGACGTGACCTCACCCAACAACCTGCTGGAGGTAGGGGAGGGGTGGGGGGAGGGCGGAGGGGGAAAACCACCCCAGCCAGGCCTGGACACTGTGTCAGCAATGTTCAGCAATGTTCACTCCCCCAGGCAGCTTTGAACCAAACTGTGGGTCCGAGGCCTGCTGGGTCTCCAGGAACAACGGCTCGTGGGCCATGGAGGCGGCACTGGAAGAGCCAGGGGTCCGGGAGCTGGGAGCCCACCGCTGCTCACACACCTGGAAATCACACCTCTGGGAGCTGAGCCTGGTCCAGCCAGGTGGTAGTTAGTGGGCAAAAGCACGGGGACGAAAACCCTGGAGAGAATGATGCTTTCAGTCCCCAAATACCGAGCTCGCACCCTGCATGAGGCACGTTCTAGGCGCTAGGATGGCGTCGTTACCTAGGCAGACAGGGCCTGGCACCAGAGAGCTGACCTGCTAGGGCGCTCTAGGAGACTGAGCCGCCGACTAGCCAACCAACTGATGGAGGGACAAGAAAATCCTCTGGTGACGCGCGTGGCGAGGACTGTGAAACCGGATGTTGTAATTCAAGCTGATGGTGGGGCTCCTTTGTCTCGGGTGGTCAGGGCAAGCCTGTCTGCGGAGGCGGCCTTTGAGGTGCGGCCTGAAGGAAGCGGCAGAAGGACCCCTGGGACCATTGGAGGGAACAGTGTCGTAGGCGGGGAACGGCAGCAGGGGTCCTGCGTGGGAAGGAGTTAGACTGGTGGAGAAAGAAGAAAGGCCAGCGAGGCTGTGGCCGGGAGCACTGAGCAGAGCACTGAGCAGAGCACTGAGCAGGGGCAGACAAGCGGAGGGGTGGGTGGGGACCGGGAGCGAGCAGGGTGGCCGTCCTGTGGAGGCACAACACCGCTTTCCTGACCGAAGGGCCCAGGAGACACGGGCTGTTCGGCTGTCCCTCATTTCATGGTTCCTCTCTTCCCAACTGGGGGGATTTGCACCGGGTGGGGGTTGGGAGGAGGTGGAGGGGGACCCTTCCTGGCCCCAATAGCAGTCACACTGGGGGAGAGGGCCAGGCCACAGGTGAGGGGGAGTGTCCCTGGTGCGGGTGAGGATCCTGCCCGTGGGTGGGATCTTTACTGTGGGGCGGAGATAGAGAGACACCAGGGAGCCAGGTGTCCAGGTAGGGATGTCCTGAAGCCCTGATAAGATCCGATCTGTCATGGGGTGGGGAGGCCCAGTCGGGCAGGCAGCTGCTCCTGCTCAGTCATTGGTTGCCAACAGCAGCGAGTAGCGTTTGTTCTGGAGCCAAAGCCTCCAGGCAGAATCCAGGTGCAGGGAGGGAGTGCTTGGTGCGGCTGCCCGTGGGGCAGGTGGGCAGGAGAGCCCCGCCCCGCCCCCTGCTGGGCACCAGGGAGCCCCCCGCCCCCTCCCCATGGGACACCTACCTTTTCCTGGGAGAGGGGCAGCTTGGTCCTGCTCTCTCGGTGCAGGTGCCAGTGGTAGCCTGGCTTGGGGCTGGTGCTCTCTGGGTGGCTTGTCTCAGCTGTGAGGGTGCCAGGCTGGGAGGGGAAACGGGAGACCCTTGTTTCCCCCTGCAGTGGGGAGGGGGCTGCTGGCCACCCTGCTTCCCATCTCTGGGTGCTCGGAGCTGAGCCCACAGGCCCGAGACCGCAGGTCCCCTTGAATTAGTGGGGCCTTCTTTCCTGCTGCAGGCTGGCAAGAGGCAGAGCTGATGGTAGGGGCTCAGGAGCCAAGAGCAAAGTGGCCCTGGTGACGATGGCCCAGCTGGCCTGCTGAGCCCTGCTCTACCCCTTGATGCCCACGGGGCCCACGCAGCTCATCCTGGGGCCATCTCTAGCTCAACACAAGTGCAGTCCCTCTGGGGCTGGGCCGGTTCCAGGTCCCCCCCCCCGCCCCGCCACCCCGCCCCACCTGATCCTATTGCTTGTCAAGTCTGTGGTTCCACTGCTGGCCGTTCCCCTCCCCTCCCCACCTCCCCAATCCCCTTTGCTGGACTATTTTGGGTGGCAGGCAGGGTTTGCTCTTGCAAACCTCGTTAGGAGCTGCGTGGGGCAGAGCTCCCTGGGACACAGGGCCGGTGCGAGCCAGCGGGCCCTTGGCCACCCGGGCTTCCCGTGGAAGTTTGCTTTTCCGCTGGTTTGTGTGGGGCTGACTCTAGGGTCTGGGGTCTGGGACAGGGTGTGGACCTACGGGCGGACATGGCAGGGTGCTCCTGAGAGCTGGGTGGCCACCGTGGCCGGGGGGTGCGCTGGGGAAGTGGCTGGTGGAGCCGGGAAGGGAGGCCTGCATGAGGCAGGTGGGTCTTGGCCGCGCTGTGGTCGTTTCTAGGCCTTTGGCTGGGCAGCAGCTCTTGAAATGAGAACAACCCTTGTGTTTGAGGCGGAAGCTCTGGTTCCGAAGTGGGCAGGCAGGTGCCTCATGGATTTATTTTCTCATTTAAAGTTGTTGGATTTATGCTTTTTTTTTTTTTTTTAAATAATGGAGAGACAGAGGCACAGAATTGTTAGCGGCTGGCTTGAACTACCCAGCCAGCTGGATTGATACGCCTGGCTGTTCCCCCATTGGGGCCGCCTTGAAGGAACCCAGGGCCTTGGGGTTTCCTCGTACGCATGACCCGAAAGGGGCCTTCCATGCTGTGGCCACATAGCCAGGGGCCAGCCTGCTGTCGTCTTGAGGGGAAATTTATGGAGCTGGTCCTTGCTTTGGGGGCCACGCAGCCCCTGGGGCTGGTGGTGGAGACAGAGCTGGGAAAATTAACCTGTCTCTGATGGCCGGAGCCCAGGTGTGGCAGGGCCACTGGGAGCCAGAGCCAGGGAGGGGAGCCCAGACCAGACTTTGCAGGAGGGAAGCAGACCGCTTGGGCGTCTCACATGGGAGGGAGTGAATGGACAGGGGGGCAGCTGAGGGGGTGCTGCAGGGCCTGTCAGGACGCAAGTGGGATAGGGGTGCATGCCCCCCCTCACCCGCCTTGTTTGCATATGCCCACTGGGCTGGTCCCATCTGGTTCCTTGTTAGGGACTCAACAGACAGGCCTCCAGGAGATTAATTAATGCCAAGCTGCCGGCAGATCCAGCAGCACGGCTGCCCCAGGCTCTCTCCTGGCAGCAGAGATGCCCAGCTGACCCCAGAAATGCTGCTCGTCCCGCCCAGCGATCCTGAAGACGTGGGGGGCCATGCCGCTGGCACAGCCCTGCCCGAGCCTGGACGTCAGAGAGGGCTTAGGAGGTGGCGAGCAGCCAGGGATGGCTGCGCGACATTCCCCACATCGCGCCTGCGTCCATCCCCTGCTCGGAAACTTCTCATTCGTCCTCGGCTGCGTGCGCGCCCTGGGCGTGCTGTGTGGCCTTAGCCATGCTGCTTAGCCTCTCTGGGCAACTTTATTTTTTCATCTGTGAAATGGGTGTTGCACTGGGTCACCACTGAGACCGCCCCGCCCCGCGTCCCAGCCTTCATTATCTGTTGATTCATAATCTGATTCTGAGTGGTCCTTGTTGGCACTCACATTTCCCGCCCCACTTGACTTTCCCTTGGCATCCCTTCTGCCACCTGGCTGTGTCCTCCGCCCCAGGCCCAGGTGACTGCTAGTTCTCCCTGTAATCAACTTCTGCCCATGCTCAGGACATGGGGCGGGGGTGGAAGACACTGTGTGGCCCGGCCTGAGCCAGCGCCTTCCCAGCACCAGGGCGGGGCGAGACCTCTGCTGTACCAGGGCCACCTCCGGCAGGCTGGCGGCACATTCCTCAGGCTTATCTGTGGGCCCGCCCCGCTGGACTCTGCCCTCCCACCCAGGAAGCAACACCCAGAGGAGCTGCTAAAGAGTTCCAGGAGCTGGGAGCAGGGTCCCAGCTGCCGGAGGTGACATTCTCAGCTTCCTGCCTGGGGCTGGAGAGAAGCCGGTATAGGATGGGGTGGGTAGAGGGATGGGGTGGGTAGAGGGATTGGGGTGGGGGCGTGTCTGCTGAGACTGACAAAGCAAATTGTTCCTAACCTCAGGGAACATTCTTGTTGCCATCGCCTGGGGACCCCTCCATCTCTGGGAGGCTTCCGTGGTTCTCCTGCGCAGGGAGGGGGCAAGTTGCCCTAAGTCTGCCCCAAAGTTGTAACAGGAGAGAGGGCCGGACAGCAGCTCCCCGGCCACCTCTTCCACTGCCCCCACCTCCACCGCGGTGCCAGCGCCCTTCCTCCCAGGAAGGGGTTAACTGCCAGCCCCAGCCGTGAGGGAGGGGACTGGGCTGGACCATTTTCCTCGCGGCTGCCTCCACCTCGGTTTTTCCTGAATGGTTCTGTCGTCCAGGGGTGGGGAGGGAAGGGAAGGAAGAAGGGCGGGAGGAGGGGGGAGGAGGGGAGGGAGGAGTGTGGGAAGAGGAAGGAAAAAAGAGCGAGACAGCCAGGGAAGAGAAAGATGTCACTGTCTAATCTCCCTGTCATTTTTATTTCCAGCAGGCACCGGGCGAAGGAGCTGCTAGAACAATGCTGAGGCGGGCGAGGTGAGGAGCGGCCGGCTCTGCCGCTGCACGGAAGCCCCGAAGGGGGACCTCGAACAGGTGATCCGAGGAGCCCGAAACTGAGGCCACCTGGGCATCCCTCGCCTCGCCTTGGCCAGGCCCTGAGTCCAAGAAACGGTGGGGAAACCATGGCGACCAATTTCAACGACATCGTCAAGCAAGGCTATGTGAGGATGAAGAGCAGGAAGCTTGGGGTGAGCCGCCCTCTGAGGGCCCTGCTGAGGGACAGGCACGGAGGACTTGGCGGGTCGGGGTACAGGGCCCGGCATCGTGCATTTGCGGTCGCTGGGCTCCCGGCCGGCCGGCTGCCTGGCATGTGCCCGGGCCCGGCCCTGCCTGCTGCAGCCCCCGCCCGGCAGGACTGGCTGGCATCCCAGCGGCTGGGCCAGCGGTGGCCGCCGAGGCTCCTTAGCTATTGTTGAAGTTGTCGCCAGGGCAGCGGCAGGGGCCAGGAGCGCTGGAAATGTCGGGCTGCCTCTGAGCTGAGACCCCCTTCTCACTTCCCCGCTGCCCCTCTCCCAGGGCTGCCTCCCTCCTTCTCCCCTCCCCTCTCCCGGCTGCCTTTCTTTTAAGTACCTTCTGGACCCCTGCTTCCCATTGCTTTCTGTGTACAGGTATTTATCTTTGGTTGTTGCTTTTACCGTTAAAGGAGTGTTTGAAAAGGAGCGTGGCCGGCCGTGGGGGCGCGACGGGCGCAGAGGCCGATGTGTATGTGGTTTCTGAATGAGAACTCGGGGCTGTGGCCCTGAGTTGCTCCCGCTGTGCCCGGCGTGGCCTGGAGCTGAGGCTTGGAGACGAAGCCTCAGATATACCTGGGTGTGTGCCCTCTCCCGCCCCCTGCTGGTGAAGACCCCCCACAAGGCATAAGCAGGGGCCCCAGGGCCCCACTTAATGATCTCGCGGAATTGTCCAGGAGCTAGCTGCCCCTGTCCCGCTGCCCACCCTTCCCCCCTGCACTGAGAGGTCAGGCGGCAGCCCCCTCCTGGAAAAGAAAGGAAAGAAAGAAACGCTGGTGACTGAGGTGGCCCAAGTCTAGTGTGTTACCCGGGTCTCTGGTGCCTCCCTTCTTCCCTCCCCCTGGCCTTGGTGGGGTCCGGGTGGGATCAGACTGCTCAAGGCTTCCTGGCTGTGCCAGAGTGGGGTGGGGGAGGAGCCGGGCTCCATACCAGCTCCCTGGCCTAGGGACTGCCTGGGCACAGGACGGAGCAGCGCTGGCCTTGGAGAGGGGCTCTCCCTCCTGCCTGGGGGCCCTGTGCGGGTGGGCATGTTTGCAGCCTTATCTGAATTCGGATTCCTGTCCCATCCTCGGCTCCAGCCCAGGAGACTGGGCTCTGGTGGCCACGAGCCCTTCTGCTTTTACCCTGAGAGGGGGCTGGAGCCCACTGGGAGCACAGAGATGCTGAGGCTGAGGTGGGGGGGGGGCGGTGCTGAGTGGGCGGCGGCCCAGCTCCTAGTGTGGCTCCTCATTCCTATGGGCGCCGGACTACCAGGTCCCCAGGGGCCAGCTGGGCTGAGGCCCTGTGCAGGACAAAGCTTGCCTGGAAGGCAGGCCGCTTGGGGCAGCCACTGGGCTCAGTGTGAGAGCTGTCCTGGCAGAAGGGGAAGCTCCAAGGTGGGCACAACCTGGGGAAGGGACGTTGGGAGCTGAGGCATGGCCGAGCCACCGCCCCCCGGGAATTCAGCTTCTCCAGACAAACCTGATACCGGGACTGCAGTCACCCCCAGGACAGCCATTATGTCTCTCCCACAGAGGGGAGGGGGGAGGGTCTGCAAGAGACCAGGAGCCCACCCTCCTACCTGCCAGGCCTTCCTCCCAGGCAGCGCTGTGGCAGTGTGTCTGAAATAGTGATCAAAGACCTGTGAGAAGTGGGGAAGGAGGGCTCTTGAGCGCAGTGGCTCCCTGGGGCTCTGTGAGTGTGTGTATCCCTGTAACCAGGCAACCAGGGTGCTCGGGCCCCCCAGGCCTTTCGCCCCTGACGCTGCAGGCTGCGTGGAGCCCAACCTGGCGGGGCATATCTGGGTCACGCGTCCATCCATCCATTCATTCACGGCCTGTCATACGGTCATTCAGAGCTCTGTTAACGAGGCTCTCAGGATGTGAGTGAGGGTTCTGAGAATGAAACACCGTGTTTGCCCTGAAGGAGCTCCGGGCTGAGAGCTGAGTGAGGCCTGCTGCCGTTTAGGTAGGTAGGCCAGGGGCTGAGCCAGGATTGCGGGATGGGGGCTGCCCAGGCCCCCTGCACCCGGGACTCTGCCTGCCATGGACCTGGTGCCTTCATAGCAGAACAGGGCTGGGAGGGGGCAGGGGCTATGGCCCAGAAGCCCCTCACCTCCTCTGCTCTGCTCTGCTCTGGGCCACCCCTTGGTCTCCCCACTGTTGGCCATTGTGAGGAGCACCAGAGATTTCTGGGGGATGGGGTCTGCAGGCCTCCAGAGTGCCCGCTGAGAGGGGAGGTGCGTGCCAGCCAGACTCTGGGCTGAGGCAGGGGGTGGGGGGCATGGGAGGAAGAGTCTGCAGCCCGGCCAGGGGGCCAAGGCCACCCCTCAAGTTGTCTGGCCCACCAGTCTGCCCCTGGAGCCCTAGAGAATGACCTGCTCCCTCTCTGGCTCTGTGGCCCTTGGGAAGAGTCCAAGGAGCTATAAAGGATTTGGGTGGTTTTAGGCGCAGGGTCATGGGCAGTGGCTGGACACGGAGGGAGTCTTGCCAGGGAAGGCCCTGTGCTCCAGTGTAACCCCAGGTTCCTGGCTCTGGTTTCCCAAATGGAACCGGCCACTCGCCCTGGCCCCCTACGCCCCAGGGCTGGTTGGAGAATGAAAGGAGGGTGAGTGGAAGCTCCTGGAGTCCAGAGCGGGCATTGCCCACATCGAGCCCTGGCCCGGCAGCTCCGAGGACGAGGCTGTGGTGCAGTGCAGGCCGGGAGTGGAAACGGGGCCGATCCCTGTCCCCAGGACACTCCCTCTGTGCGGCTGGTGCTGCTGGAGCCCCAGGCAGGACTTTGTGAGCAGGGGGCTCCGAATTTCGGCTCTGTGGATAAACAGCCTGTTCGAAAGACTAACTCTACCATTTATTAGCTGTTATGTAACTTTTGGTGCCTCAGTTTCCTTATCTATAAAATGGACAGAACAGAACTGACCTCAAGAGTGACCCTTAGGTTAACTGTGTAGAGCGCCGATACCAGAAAGGACCAATAAGGGGCACTCGGTAAATGTTGGCTACTTCTGTCACAGTAGAATGATGTGGAGGTTGGGGCGCCGAGCCCTTTCCCGCACAGTAGAACGTCTTTTGACTCCTCGGCTGTCCCTCGGTACCCATAGGAGATTGGTTCCAGGGCCCCTGCAGGTACCAAAATTCACAATGCTCAAGTCCCTTACATAGAATTGCATAGGAACAATGCGTACAGTGGGCCTTCCACATCCACAGATGCCCAACCGCAGATTAAAAGTCCTGTGAAGCCCTGGCCGCTGTGGCTTGGTTGGTGGGAGCATCGTCCTCATAAACCAGAAGGTCACCAGTTTGATTCCCTGTTAGGGCACATGCCTGGGTTGCTGGTTCGATCCCGATCCATGTTTCTCTCTCACATTAATGTTTCTCTCCCTCTCTCCCTCCCTTCCCCTCTCTCTAAATTCAATAAGTACGTCCTTGGGTGAGGATGAAAGAACATCCTGTGATACCCAGGATACAGAAGGTGGACTGTATGTTTATTGAAAAAAAAAATCCATGTGCTGTATAAGCAATTCAAACCTGTGTGGTTCAGGGGTCAACTGTACACTCAGAGCTGAGCTCTCTGTAAACAGAGTTCACCCTTTGTGGAACAGCCCCTCAGAGCCAGCCAAGAAATGATAGCCTGTTCAGTTTGGGCAGGGGAACACCGCCCCCCCCACCCCACCCAGGGGGAGTGTCAAGCTGGAGTCAGCAGCTCCAGGTTCTCTCCTGGGCTGGGGCCTCCGGGCGTAGCCTGTGTGGTGCTGCCCCCTGCGGCAGGCAGGGGTAACTGCAGGGCCCTGTTGGGTGGCCAGCAGGCCAGGGAAGCCTGATCCCTGGGTCATCTTGCCCCACAGATCTACCGCCGCTGCTGGCTGGTGTTCCGGAAGTCCTCCAGCAAGGGGCCCCAGCGGCTGGAGAAGTATCCGGACGAGAAGTCAGTGTGCCTCCGAGGCTGCCCCAAGGTGAGGGGCCGGGGCCCTAGCTCCTCTAACCTGTAAGCAATGATGATTTACGAGTCCCGAGGTCCAAGAGCGCCCTCCTGTGGGGGAGGGGGACAGAACTGTGGGGGATGCAGAGGGAGGCAGTCCAACCTGGCTGAGTCCTTTGTGGATGCTGCTGCCCCAGGTGACTGAGATCAGCAATGTCAAGTGTGTCACGCGGCTCCCCAAGGAGACCAAGAGGCAGGCGGTGGCCATCATATTCACTGATGACTCAGCTCGTACCTTCACCTGCGACTCAGGTGAGGACCGGGGGTGCAGGCCTCCGTCCAGCAACCCCGTGGGAGAAGGCAGAGCAGGGCCAGCCCTGGCTGGTATGTGATGCTTGGGGGTGCCTTCGAGTGGGCAGGCCCCCAGGATGAGGTGGGCAGGCCAGCAGAACTCGCTGGCCGTGCCCTCCCTGCCCTGCCTGGTGGGACTGCCCCGGCTGAGTAGGCGGGGCGGGCTGCGGGCAGCACGGTGAGGTCCCGTTTTCTCCAGAGCTGGAGGCGGAGGAGTGGTACAAGACCCTGTCTGTGGAGTGCCTCGGGTCGAGGCTCAACGACATCAGTCTGGGAGAGCCGGACCTCCTGGCCCCCGGGGTGCAGTGTGAGCAGACAGGTGAGGCGCCGCGGGGGAGGGGGAGGGGTGGCGGGGCGGGGCCGGCGCGGCGGGAGGCCTCCCCGGGGAAGCTCCAGGCCCGCTCCACCCTCTCCCCGTGCAGACCGCTTTAACGTCTTCCTGTTGCCGTGCCCCAACCTGGATGTATATGGCGAGTGCAAGCTGCAGATCACCCACGAGAACATCTACCTCTGGGACATACACAACCCCCGCGTGAAGCTCGTCTCGTGGCCCCTCTGCTCGCTGCGCCGCTACGGACGGGATGCCACACGCTTTACCTTCGAGGCTGGCCGGTAGGACCCCCTTACCTCCCCCCGCCAACCAACATGGTCATGAGGGTGGCTGCCACTCACCTGTGTCAGGCACTGTGCTGGGAACTTAAGGAACTGATCAGCGTAGCCACCCGAAAGGGAGTGTACCATTCCCATTTTACCGATGAAGAAACGGAGGCTCACCGCGGGCAGGTGGGGGAGGGGGGCGGTTTACTGAAATCAAACTGCTTGGCCTCGCACCAGATGCAGGCACTGGCAGGGACAGGTTCTGGGATTGTGGGCCTCACTCTCAGTTGCCTCATCTGTCACAGTGGGGACAAGAAAAGCCCCTAACCTCGTGGAGTCGTGGTGAGGATTGGGCACCCACAGCATGAACTCAGGGGGCAGCTTGCCTAGACTTGAATTCTGTGTGATCCACCGTGTAACCTTGGTGAAGTTACTTACTTTGTATATGCCTCAGTCCCCTCGCTGTAAAGGGGTTTGGGAAAACCCCGAATAACGAGGACACTGTAAGTGCATGGAACAGGGAGGGTGGCTGAGAAAACTGAATGGGCTAATTCTTGTAAAGGATTTAGACCACCACCTGGCACACTGAAAATGCTCAGTCCATCTGTCCGTGCCGTGTGTGGTCAGACCCTGCGCAGCAGCCCCACGCGTTTCCCAGGGGTGCAGGAGAGCCCATCGGGTACGTGCATGTGTGGGATGGAGTCCCCAACACCTCGCCTCTTGTGTCCCCAGGATGTGTGATGCTGGCGAAGGGCTCTACACCTTCCAGACGCAGGAAGGGGAACAGATTTACCAGAGGGTCCACAGTGCCACCCTGGCCATTGCTGAGCAGCACAAGCGGGTCCTGCTAGAAATGGAGAAGAATGTGCGGGTGAGGCAGTGGGCGTCTTGGGCCCCCGGTGCAGGGGAGTCCGGTGGGTGGACAGGCCGGCCGGCAGGCCAGTGCCCGGAGTGCGCCAGCGTCTCCATGCAGTGCACACAGCAGAGGCAGAGAGGCAGGGCTCGGGCCGGGCTGTCGGGGGTAAGCCACGGCTCCCGGGGCTAATGGGAGGGACCCCTTCTCTGGCCCACAGCTGCTCAACAAGGGCACGGAGCACTACTCCTACCCCTGCACACCCACGACCATGCTGCCCCGCAGCGCCTACTGGCACCACATCACAGGCTCCCAGAACATCGCCGAGGCTTCCAGCTACGCCGGTGAGTCCCTGCAGCGCCCCACGGCCACCTGCCCCGAGGCTGCGCAAGACAAGGCCTTCTGGGCAGGGGTCTTTCCACCTGGACCGGAGTCCTGAGCCTGCCTCTGTGTCTGCAGGTGAGGGGTGTGGGGCAGCCCAGGCCAGCTCAGAAACGGACCTCCTCAACAGATTCATCCTGCTAAAGCCAAAGCCCAGCCAGGGGGACGGCAGCGAGGCCAAGACCCCAGCCCAGTGACAGGAGGGCTGGCGCGCACTGATGACTACCGTGGCTGCCCACTGCGGGGCTGGCCGCAGCGTACCGTGGACCGCCTCGAGGGGCTACTGGCCAAGAGCCTGGAGACAGGGAGCAAGCTGTCCCTTCCTTGCCCCCGTGGGTGAGGCTGGGCCAAGGCACAGGGCTGGCCACACCACCTGAGCATGTGTGAGGGGCTGGAGCCACCACGGGACTATATACTGTTCATGATTTTAATATATATGGCTTATGACATATTCTATATTAACGAGATGCCCCCCGTCCCTCCCTGCCACCACATACACATTTTTGAACCCCACGACCAGGCCACAGTCAAGGCTGGCTTTGAATGTCCCCGGTGGCACAGCCCTCCCGCTGCCAGGACGCGCTCGAGCTGCCCAGCCAGGAGACAACCGGGACTCCAGGCGGCGCTCGGCCGGTTTTGCCCCGGCAGCCCGCAGGCTGAGGCAGCAGGTGGCTTAGTTCCTCCAGGGCTAGAGTGGCACAGGAAGATCCAAACCTGCTCTGTACCACTTGGTGACATCTGGGTGACACCTCAGGTGAAAATCTGGCTTGAAAATTTCTGCCCAGGCCCCTTCCTGCTTTGCAGGCTAAGCCGCCCTCTGGGTGGGTTGCTGGTAGCCTCAGCCTGGAGGTGAGCCAGTCCCCAGCGCATCCCCACCCTGGGGCAGGCCAGGAGGGACACGGGCAGGACTGCTGTGAGGAGCTCCCTGCTGCCCCCTCGCTGACTTGGGATGGGCAGGGCCCCAGCAGAGGGGCCCCTCTCCGTGTCTGGCCACCCTCTGGCCAGAAAGCACTCAGAAACCAGCCCTCCCCATCCCCCCGCCCCACATGGTGCTGAGGCTCCCGCTGAAATGCAATTAAAGCAATTGATTTTCTAGTGCTGGTATTTATTGACTACTGGGCAGAAGGGCTATCTTTCTATCCACATCAAACCTTTGGTTGTGTGTATGTTTTTTTTTTTTTTTTTTAAATACTTTAGGATTCTGATTTGTGGGAACAGACCTTGTTACCTTGATGTAAATAACCACTATTCGAGTTGCGGCAGCAGGATAAAGCAAGAGGCCCCTCCAGCAAAGCTCTGGAGCCGGGGGGTGGCCACAGCCAGCCATGCGCTAAGCCTGACCCAGGGGACAACCACCCGGAGGAACGAGCCGGCCTGGGGACCAGAGCGAGGCCAAGGCCCGGGGAGGTGGGCGGGGCTGGCTGGCTCAGCTGGTGGCACGATGACGCATGAAGGAGATTATGTTGTGCTCTTTATTGCCAAAAATAAAAACTCTGTTAATAAATATCACTTCCTTTCTGTACTGTATCTCTGGTTTTCTCCAGACTCCTCCTGCCAGGCTGCCCAATTAGCGGCTTTGGATGTGCTCCTACCTACGGGGCATTAAGGCCCTTGCATCTCTCCCCTTCCCACCCCCAAACTGGAAGTGAGGTCCTAACTGATGCGTAGAGAATGAAATACAGGGTTTATTGGGGGTGAGGGGGTGGCACAGCCAGGGTCTAACACTGTTCTCAAATTAGGGACACTCAGGAATTCGGGTGAAGCGTCAGCAGGCTGGCCCGGGCAGGGACCGGGATTGTAGGCAGCCTGAATGAGGGCGCTTGCACTCAATCCCAACACCAGAAACCTAAGGTGCAGCTGTGAAAACGCCTACTATTGGATAGAAAAAGAAAAAAAGACCGGAGATGACCAAAAGAGGAGGGTCCTGCTCGGTGGTTTTCAACAGGGAAGCAGCGCGACCCCTACAGGCAGGTTAGGAAATGGGGGAGGGAGGTCTGGGTTCTGGGGTGACGGCTGGCAATCAGCAGGCTGGGCCAGGGATGTGGCATGTCCAGTGAGACTGTCCGGCCTCAAATACCAGTGTCACCCTGGTAATCTGCCTGTGCCCGGGCAAGCAGGGAGGGGCCTTCCCCACCGCTACCTCTCTAGCTGGTGCTGATGGCCCAACAGGAAGTGTGGATAACCGCCATCCAGGCCCCAGAAACAAGACGTCTCAGGACAGGCGCGAACACAGCTGGGACCCCTGGGCCGCAGCCGGTGCGCCACAGCTAGTTTATGGTCAGGACATCACTCTGGATCTCGTGGCTTAACTGGGTCTGCAAATCGCTCAGCTTCTTCTTCAGCCCAGAGAGGGCCGAGAGGACGATGGTTTCAGGGCGCAGGGAGCCACAGGACTCCACGTTGTAGTAAAACCTGGGAGGCACGGATCCGGTGAGAGCCCACCCCGGCGGGCAGGCTGGCCAGAGCTCCCGCCCTCAGTCTCGCCTCCTTCCCCACCGGGACCTCAGCCTGCCTCAGGGCCAACCTCCATCCTCCTACGAACGGTGGCCTTCACAGGACCTCAGAGAGGCTACAGCCACCTCAAAAAGACACTGTGAACCCCCGCAAGCCCTCCTGTGCGGTGAGAAGCAGAAAACAGAGGTGGGGCCGCTCGGGCTGTGTCCATCACAGACGGCCGATCCGTTTCTGGCCCTGGGTGGACGCTTCTTTGGAGACTGAAAATCAGAACTGGAACAGCCTGGATAACCGGAGGCCGCTTTCTCACAGCGACTGAAGGGGGACGCGCACGTCATGGGTTCGGCGGCCATCAGCCCCATCTCAGCTTACGGGGGCCGCACGTGAGGGAGAGGGTCTCCCTAACGCAGAACCTGCACCAAAGTTGCACGCCCTTGCACACCCCACCCTCCCGTGCCAGCCCTGGCTCTCACCTCTCCGGCTTGCCGTTGGGGTCGTAGGGAGCCTGGGATTCGTCCTCGTCCAGCTCCGAATACTCGCTCTTCGGCCTGGGGTCAAGCACAGGGCAGCAGGGGGTCGCTACTGCTGCTTTCAGGGCCCCTGTGCCCACAGCGAGCCCGCCCACGTCGGTTACCGTGCCCGCCACCCCCCCCCCCCCACCCGCCACCGTCACTCCCAGCCGGGACCCACCACTCCTCTGGCTTGGGGTACACCGTGTGCCTCAGGGCATTGTCGGGATCATATTCGAAAGCCACCCCTGCAGTCGGGTTCCACTTGGCGTGCTCCTTGCCAAAGCCCTTTTTGGCGTAAGCGCGAAGCCTCAGCTCCTGGCCCTTTCGCAGCTTGACAATGAGGATGTCTGCGGGGAGGGGTGGGTGGGAGTCACTCAGCGGCCAGGAGACGCACGGCCTCCAAACTGAGACCCGCAGTGCCGCTGGAAGGCCACCCACGGCTGGAAAAGCGCACCAAAGGCCAGCTGAGAGGGAGACCAGGCAGCACAAGAGGCGGCGTCAGGTCCCTGCCTCCTGCTGGCCTGCAGGGCAACAGCTCAGGGGGACACCTGCACACGCGCCCCAGCCCCTTACCGTCCTGCTCCACATAGTCATTGGGGTCATTATCTCGGTTCCGGGATGTCACCTGGAGGGGGCCCAAACGGAGACATTTATTAGCTCTTCATCTCCCAGGCACTTCGAGGTCACAAGCTGACAAAGCAGGGTCAGGGTGCCTGGGAACGAGGTGGCAGGAGTGCCTGCTAGGACCCCATGTGGGCTGGTGACGACTCCCACCCCTACTGCATGGCTCTGTGACAGCCTGCTCAAAGCAGTACCGCAGCCTTTTACAAGGGTCCTGGGGTGACGGAGGCCTCGGGGAACCAACAAAGCTTCCGCCCAGGCCGGCAGGGGTCCTGAATTGGCACTTCCAGGCACCAGAGGGCGGCCTGGGGAAAGGCAGTGCCTCATGAGACTGCAGCCTGGTCTGGCCCGGCCGGAGGCGGGAGAAACGCGCAGGCCCAGGGCGGGGAGGCGGTCCTTAGACACTGACTGGAATGACCCGGGGGCTGTTGGAGATGAGGTCTCGAGATGTGACGTGACGGGTCTGGTCCTCGTTGCACCGCACGTCGAGGGTGAACTCCACCGAGCACTCGGGGCAGAACTCTTCGCACGTGCAGTCCTGAGGCAGGGAGACAGCAGGGGTGAGTCTGCGGAGACGGCGAGCCCTGAGCTCCCTGCTCCCGACCCCCGCTGCTTCCCCTTCCTCATAGGCCTGAGCGCTGACCAGTCTCCAGGCTCTCGGGGGCTGTGTCAGTCTGGTGAGCTTCTCAAAGAAACGCGCTTCCGTTTGGGGCACCCGGGCGTTCTGACACCCACGCTTCCTCCCGCACCCCGCGGCTGCCCTCGTCCCAGCCGGGCCGGGAATGCTCTTCCCCCAGCACCTTCCGCCGCGACGCTCTAGCCCAGCCTCCCACGGACTCAGTGGACTAACTCAGGAACGTCATCACCATTTAAGATAAAATAAAGGGAACTACAGAAAAAAGTACCTTTCAAGTTCTAGGCTACTGACCTTTTCTTAAACAACAAAAATTTCTATTATAGAAAATTTCATACATTCACAAAAGCCAAGAAAAGTGTGAGACAGAGACGGCCACCGTGAAACCATCCCTCAGCTTCAGTAATTACCTGGTTCGCCATTCTTAAAACACCCCACTCCCTGATAAGCAGTTACTACAATGTAATCAGGCAAGCTGTCCCCCTTCACACCAGTGAGGCCAAGGCACCCTGGTTCGGTTGTTTTGGAGATGATGTCGGAGAACTAGAGGCCACACCCGGGCAAGTCTGCAGCCACGCACAGGTGAGGTGGGAAGGTGGCCCCAACCCGTGAGACCGACTCACTCTTAGAAATACGATATGGAAGATGCAAAATGTAACATAAGATAAAAATAGGAAAAGGTACTCAACGTCCAAAAAAAAAAAAGTATGACAGGAGGAGTCTGGTCAAGATTAAAAGAGACTGAAGAGGGAAAACCCCCTAATGCAATATATAAATCTTGGCCGGATCACAGACCCACAGGCAATGAAGGATTTGGGGGACAATGAGAAAAATCTGAGTTATCAACTGGATATTACAAATTAGTGCACGTTTTCTTAGGCATGCTAGTAATGCGGCTGTACAGGACAATATCCTCGTTCTTAGGACGTACATGCTGAAGTAGTGTAGGACCTGCGACTTTCTTTCAAATGGTCCAGCAAAAATAGTAACACATGTATATATAAAATAAAGCGAATGTAGCAAAATATTAACAATTGATAACTAAAGGGGAAAAGTAAGTGGGTATTATTGTCTCTTCAACTCTTCTGTAAGATTTTCAGAAAAGCAAAACGGACTATCCCATTTCAGTAAACGTGACACCAGAAATTTAAAGGAAGGGACCGCTAGGTCATAGGGCATGCGTTATCTTTGTATGAGACACAGCCCAACTCCGCTTCAGTTGGCTGTACACCTGTCCCCAGCAGTATCTGTGTTTTATTTCTTAAAAACAAAATTCTGTAGATGTGAAACAAATATAGCAAAATGTGTAAATGTGACAAGTTGTTTGGTAGAAGCATGAGTATCTATTATATTCGCTCCATGCTCTACTTGAATATTTCTTTTAAAAATTATAAATTTACAGCGGTTATCAACTTAGCCACCACAAAAGTGACACGCCCTGGGGAATTAGAAGACGGGCTGACTCAGGCTCACCCAAGCCAGCCGGAGGGAACAGCCCCCAGCCATCGCCTGATGCAGTCCGGCGGGGGGGGGGGGGGGCGGCACCTAACCCTGTCCGGTCCCCCCCCCCGCCGTCCGAGGCCTGTCGATGCATCGGCAGAGCAAACGCAGCCCTGGAGGACGGGGGCCACGCCGATGGCATCGCCTCTGGGATGAATCACAAATCTGGCAGACACCAGCACCCCGTCCCTCGGGCCCTGCTCCGTGGGACAGTTCTCACCCACTGTCCTGTCCTCCCGGCCGCCCCCATCCCCAACCTTCTGTTGACTCCCTTTAGCCTCCTAGGCCCCCGTCGCTGGAAGAGATGCTCTGGAAAGCAGAGCCTGAACGGATCAGGCTCTGAAAAGGAACAGCCCCGCCGTCTGGTATGAAGGGGCATTCTGGTGTACGCCCCTCTTGCGTGGCGGGCTACAAGGACTCCCTGATGCCCTGTGAGACAAATCAATCTGAGACCCCTCAGAACCAAGGACCTTTGCCTTCCTCGGGCCTAGACAACATCTCCACAGTGTCCTTCTAAAGGGTAGAAGCAAGACATCAGGAAAACCCTTCTGAGAACCGAAGGCCCCCTCCTCCCCCGCCGCTCATCCCACCCCATGACCCAGCACACCCGGGAGTACTGCAGCTTGTCCACGATGTCATCGCTGGTGAGGGGGATTAATCCTGGAAGAGAGAGAGAAGCACTTTGAAGACGGCCAAGTTGGCTAGGCCAAAAGGAGCACCTGGAAGCTCCCTTGCGGGGGAGGAGGGCTCCTCTCGGACACACACCAGGCACAGCCCCCTCCCTTTCACCTTCCAAAACCCAGCACTCACCAAGCCTGTGAGCGATGAACTCGTCATGAAGGACTGAGGAATTGGCATCAATCTGAACCCAGTCGATGGCTAAAAAGCAAAGGGAGCAGACATGCGGCTTAGCTGCCAAATTCACCCGAAGACTTACAGCGGCGGTTCTCCGGGCTTAGGGGTCGCCTGATCCTTACTAAACCGCCGAGGCCTGGCTCAGGCTGCCAGCCCGATTCACGCCGCTCTCCAGCGGGGCCCAGGACCCTGCATTGTAACAAGAATGGCCCACGCCACACCCCCCACCCCCTCAGGACGGTTTCAGTCAGAGGGGTTCCCTGTACCACAGAGAAAAATCAATGACTTAGAGAACAGTACAGGAGCAGGCACGTGTTCCTCGGAGCTCAATGTTTCCATGAGAAGCCCTTTTATCTGCTATTCATGCAAACACCAAATACAAGAACACAAAACTATCTGGGTAATTAAATCTTAGGGAAAACCTCACCGATGTTAATACAGACTTCTGATCCACATCTCATTTTATGGCGTAATGACCAGTTACCCTTTATTTAACACCATCACCACTCAACCAACCAATGCTTACGGAATACCTTTAATGGGCAAGGCGTACTAAGTATAAAATCCAATCCCTACCAGCAATGAGCTAATAGGAGAGGAAGGACTGTAGGCTCACACACACTTGACTTAAAAACACACATTCATTCATTCATTCATTCATTCATTAACATCTGCATGTAAACAAATTCATTAAGCTAATGGTACTTGAGCCCATGTGCCAAATAAGGGGTGTGGAGGCTAGAAACAGGTCAGAAAAGGACCAGACAGAGCCGGGCTCCAGCCTGCTTTGTTCTATGCTTTCTACTGCTTCCCTGACCCAAATCAAATCCATACCGTGATCCAACCTTTTCTGTCTCTGCCCCTTTATGCCCCACCCCTCCCTTTGGCATGCGCTCACCCCCTCCAGAGCAGGGTACAATCCTGAGTCTCCCTGATACAGGTAAGCTCCTCCCTCACAAAATCCTGTCCGGACTACTCTTCAGACACTTGTCCCATTGTGCCTTGTGTTACATTTATGTATCTCTTCTTTCTACCTCAAGCTTTGAAAATTCCTGGGAGCAGGGTCTTCAGATGTCTTAACTTTTGTATTCCCAGCTGTGGCAGAGAGAGTAGCAGGTTCTCAATTATTTGCAGAACTGAATTTGTGGGGAAGGTGACATTCAGATTTGGAACGTCAGGGCTGCATCATCAAGAGCAACTCTCTCATTCTGCTCTTGATGAAACTGAGGCGCAGAGACACGGAGTGATGAGGCGGAGGAAGGACCAGCACGCCAGGCTCTGGGTTGGAGTGACCGGGGTGGGGCTGGTGGCTAAGTTACGACATCCTCCTGTTTACGGATCATCTGGTCGGCTTATTCCCCTAGAAGGGCGCAGACCCGATGCAGCAGCTCTCACGTTTCTTTTTCCTAACCCAAACTCTAAGCGGAAACTCAGAAAACATCTGTAGAGTGTCTGTAAATGTGCAAAATACCTGGAGCAGCGTGGCTGGAGCCACAGCACAAACAGGTCCTCCCTCCTCTAAGAGTCAACAGCTCCAGGGCTGGGCTTCTCCTGAACCACTGGTCCCTGCCACCGGGCATTACCGTTGTCTGTGGATGCACCTTTGCCCTGCAACTTCACTGTGAGCAAGAACCCTGTACTATCCCTCTCTGCATTCCCCATGCCCAGCCACTGCCTGGCACTTACAGGCTCCGTAAATGCAGTTGAAAACACAGATTCATAAAAAGACATCTACCGGCTCTGAACATTCGCTAAACGCAAGGCACTTAGTAGCGACTGTCTCACTAGATCCTTGTTTTCACCCTCGTGTGTACTATCCGCGTCCCAGGGTTACAGAGGAAACTACAGCCCACAGTGCTGAAACCTGCCCAAGTTTCACAGACACAGGAAGTAAAGAGAGTCTTGGAACCCAAGTTCGCAGACTCCCGAACCCGTGCTCTTCCCCAATGCAAATGTAAGAGTGGAACTAAGTGGCCCGTAGGAGCCAGGGAGGTGGCCAGAAGTGGCCCCGGTGCTTTCTCAGCGCCCTTACCCCTCGCCTAAACCAAGCGCTGGAGGCAGAAGCCCCAGGTGTGTGTAGTTGGGGGATCGGGGGTGGGTCTAGGAAGGTACTGGTAGCCTGGCAACGAGGAGGCGGGGGTCGCTTACCTATTATGGGCACCTCAGCGATGAAGACCCTCCGAATAGAATTGGCTACCCTGAGGGATGAAAACCAAGTGGCGTGAGGGCACCCCAGCCTCGACATTCCGATCCCGCGCCCCTCGGTTCCCTAAGTGAAAGCTACAGCACAGGAGGCCAGGAGACACGACCCTATGCCCCCATCCCCGGCCCTCCAGAGCCACCAGCCGCCACCCTCAGCAGCCTTACGCTAGGTCCGTATTCTCGATGATGAACTTGACGTTCTCGTCGGTAAGCTCCGTGATCCGGACAGTGGGCTGGTTGGCGTACGGCATGGCGTTCCGCCGCCCGGCCGCCCCGGCTGCTCGCCGCCGCAGAGAAGTTGCCGGAAGCCGGTCAGAGCGGCCCCCGCCGATTCCTTGAAGACGCGCCCACAGCGCCACCTGCTGCTCGGAAGCCGGGACTGCTCCAAGCCATTTTCTACCCGTCGCTTGATTTAAATGCACCAGGTTCAACGACCTTGGATGACGATTTGTGCATACACACTTGACTCAACAATAACATTTCCAGGAATTCATACTGCAGAAATACTCAACCTTGTAATGTGCCTCAGTCAGGGCACATACAGGAAGGAACCAACAAATGCAATAAATGAAACAAAAAATCTACGTTTCTCTCACCACCCCTCTAGAAATCAATAAATACTTCAAAAAATAAAAATAAAAGTGTCCATCGAGACCTGGGTGCAATATATAAACATAGGAATATTACGAAGTCCTTAAAAAGAATGAAGTTTGTACACTTATGGAAAAACAAAAATATATTTAGTATACATGAAGGGTAGGTATGTGCCTTTACCTTTCCACTCTCAAGCCTGGATCATGTATTTTTCAACTTACAGCAACTGTGTAGCGGGGGGGGGGGGGGGGGTGGCTTTTCATCTCTGCACCCCCAGTGCTGCCAGTGTGCACCTCACTAGGTGAATGTGCAATAAAGCATGACCGAAATCCCCTACACAGCCTGGAGAAGTTTGAATGGGCCTCACAAAGATCCTCGACAAAGGCGGCAGCTGCTCCCGTGGAGAAAAGAGGCCCTAAATTGGAACTTGGGGGTGGGGGCTACATTTAGTGGGCCAAAGAAGAGTAATCAGAGATGAAGAGGAGCTTGCCTGAGCAAGGAGTGACACCTCTTCTGAGACAGGAAGGCCATTCTCTGCTGAGTAAGAATGGGATACTATGAAGGATAAAGGAGAGAATGAAATGAAATTTGCAATAGCTACAGCAGGGAGCCTGACAGGGTGTAGAGATGAATTAAAAAGGTGCCGAAAGGGACCAGCAGAAGGCCCAACAGAAGAGATTGGAAATTCCTATTAGCTTGTGACTTCCCCCAACAACATTCAGTCGGCTTAGAGAGGAGACAGCAAAGACAGATGCAATGGACTGAGTTATGTCGACCCCAAACGCTCTCCTACTGTGTTGCTATTTAGAGATGGGGGGTCTTTGGGAGGTCGCAAGGGTAGGATCCTCATTTTAGTGCCCTTATAAGAACAGGAAAAGACATCAGCACTTTCTTTACCCTGTGAGAATACAGACAGAAGGCAGCCATCTACTAGTCAGGAAGAAATCCTTTCTCCGGAACCAATTTGGCTGGCACCTTGATCCTGTACTTTCCAGCCTCCAGAACTGTGAAAAAACAGATGTCTGCTGTTTAAGCCACCCAGTCTTTGGTATTTGGTTATAGCAACCTAAACAGATCAATACAAGAGTTAACCAGGTTTGCAAAGGGAACCCAGCCAACATAGAGGCCAAGGAAGTTACTAAAGCTAAAGAATCTTATCATTGAAATGGTTTGCAATAGACAAGAGCAGCCAAATGAGCAAATGGTGAAGGGGAAGCCTGGGATCAGAGATGCAGACTATCACATCACTCCGTAGTGTTAGGGAGCACCAGAACCAGAACTCGGGTCTCTTGGCCGCTGCCCTTGAGCCTTTTCCACAGCACTGCTGCCTCTCTTTGGGGTCTTGCATACATGCCACGGTCTGTATGAAAACTACACAATAGGAAACTGATTCAAACATATTTATTATTTTTACAGACTCTGAGTTCACTAATAATCCTGTCACGCACGCTGGTGTAGTGCATCGCCAGGTCTGGGGCCACCTCTGGCCAGGCTGTGAACCACGGTCCAGCAGGCACCAGTCTCAGGCAGGCAGCTCCCGGAGGGGGTCCCCAGTGCAGCATCTCAGGCTGGAGGAAAGGGCTGCAAGGAACGCCTCTGGGTGCACGTGTCTGGGCTGGGCTGTGGATCAGCTGCTGCTTTGGCTGGCTCTGGCTCTAACTTGGGAGTCCCAGAGAGCATTTCCAGGAAGGCTGAGATATGACTGAAGTGACCGTGAGACCATGGCAGGGATGCGCTGGGCTTCTGTGGCTTGAATGCTTGCACGGGAGCTTTATTTGTCAATCGCACAGCTGCAATGCAGAGAGGCGTCAGGAGGCCGGACCTGGTAACAGAACTGAAAAAGTGGCCCAATCCCAGCCTATGGCTGTATCAAGTGCCCTGTGGTTTCCAGGTGGCTGTGCTGGTGACTCAGGAGTCTTTCAGTGTTTTCTCATTAACACCCTGTCCCGTGGATGGCACATCATACTTTTCGATGCCCTTTAAATATATTCGCAGGTATTCTTCTGGACAGTCTAGCTTATACTCGTCCTTCTTCACCGGCGCTGGTTTAGACCTGTCAGGTTCTTGAGCTGATAAAGGGATGGAAACAGACAGTGCTGAGGCCTTGCCCTGCCCCAGGCCTCCAATGGGAAAGACGAGGATCTTCAGGGCAGCACCTGTGACTATGGTACAGAGGTCTGACATACCAGCGTCCTGGGAGTCAGCCAGTAAAAACTAAAGAGGTAGGGTATTTGGAACCAAGAGACTCAGACCGAATCCCAGTCAGTCTCATTACTAGCCTTCCAGCTTAAGGCTGCAGAACTGCTCGGGGTCAGTGCCACAGAAAGAAGCGCGGGGCCGGAGTGGGATGTGGGAGGGCAGGCATGATCTGGGCAGTACTCACCGTCACTGCCGCACCCATGAGTCCCTGCACCAGTGCCTCTCCAGTGGACTTCACCTAGAAGGTGTCAGAGTCAGGTTCTCTTAAGCCCCCATCGCAGGCTCAAAGGTGAGACAGACAAAGCAGCAGGCCTATTAGTCCCAACGGGCAGAGTCAGGAGGGCCCTGTGTACTGGAGGAAGAGCCTATGGACCGCAAGACCACAAATGGGCCATGTGCGGCTCCTCAGGAATGGCTGGTATGAGGAAGAACCAGCCAGGCTCCCTGGAAAGGCCCTCAGGACTGTCGGCTGGGACCCAGGGAGCAAGGAAACAGCGCCCAGCTGCGACCTGAGGAGGACGGTGTGCCTAGAGAGGAGGCTTCCCAAATGGCTGACCCCCCGCTACCTGCTTGGCAGTGTGGCCCAGGTTCATTGCATCATTAATCCGGTTTTCCAAGAAACGCCAAGTGTCCTCGAAGTCTGGGGAGGAGTCCTGCATCATCACCAGCTCTGTTGTGTTGTAGATGCCAGCCAGCACAGCTCGGCGGGTGTACCAGTTGAGCTGTCAAGAAACCCACCCAGCAGCTGGGTCGCCACTACTGCTGTGGGCTGTGGGCAACTTCTGCCCAAAGCCACAGGCACTCGTGGGCTTCCCCAGTTTCTCCTGCCCATCACAGGTACCTGTGGCCCTCTGGACAACACTGTTCTCAAACATGGCTGTGCGTCAGAATTACATGGGAGACTGTAAGTGCAAACTCTGGGCCCAACCTCTTAGTTTCGAGTCAGTGGGTCTCCACTAAGTGCCAGGAGTTTTGATGTTTCTTAAGCATCCCAGGTGATTCTGCTACATCTGGTCCTTTTTGGAACTACTGGTGAAAAGACTAAGTCATAGGACATCTAAGTCCCAGGGAGGCTCTGTGGTCAGCCAGGCAGAACCAAACCTTGGTGTGTCTGCCAGCAAAGTGAAGGCTAAGACAGAACCAAGGACGGGTTGGGCTACCAGGAAAGCTGAGTGGTCAAGTCCGTTAGCAGCTCCGACTATCCTGGCAAACTACTCTTCAGAGCCCTGGCTCAGCTGCTTGGTGTTTTATTCCTTTAATTTCTCTGCTTTCTAATTTCACTTTCCTGCCATCTCTGTCGGTGGTACATTCCCACAGGAGGGAAGCTTATTAAAGCACTTTGTTAGAACTGTGGTGGGATTATCTCTTCGCCTCGCCAGCCTGGATATTAATTTCCTTTAATGAAGGTATATTTTTAAAAAATTTTCCTAACAGAAATATAATAGCATCAACAAGTCACATTCTTTCCTGGTGCCTGTTTAAAGATTGATCCCTTAGCAAAGCAGGCCAAGATGGGCTGGGGGAGGGAGCTGTTTAAATCAATCTCATGAAAGTCACACACTGAGAAATGCTGCTGCAGAATCTAAATTTTAGGAGCCTGGAAGGGGAAAGAAGTATCAAATGGCAGCCCAATCATAAGGCCCTCTGACATCTTGTGTCCCCACTACAGGTCGGAAGAATGACCCCCAGTTTGTGGCCGGAGCGCTGGTCCCTGAACGAAGACGACCTAGATCCCACCGTGGCTCGTTGGAAGCCCTTCCTCACGCCTCACCCTCTCCTTACCAAGATGGGAATGACGCTGCAGGCCCCCTGAAGGGATGTGCGATCAAAGAAATTTCACAAACTTCTTGGAGAAATGCTTAACCCAAGTTTTCCCCGGTATCCTGTGGGTCTGCAGAAAGCACTCACGTCAGTGGACTGGTCCCCAGCGTAATGCCATATGTCGTCAACCATGCTGGTGAGCAAGTTCAGGCTGGATGGGATGTTGTGAGGGAGCATGAGGATGCTGAGGGCCTGCAGGGAGAATGGCAGGGAGAAGGGCAGAGGACAGAGCTGACAACAGCGCACAGGTGGCTGGTGCTTCCGCTCCCCACTGAGATACATACGAAGGCCTGCCCAGCCCTCATTCTGAGACCTGCCGTCCCCACCCCTTCCTGGCGGGTAACCACCCTGACCACAGCGGATGGGAGCCAGGGCCGACCCCAGCCTCCTGGCCCCATCAGATTCTCAATGCCCACCCACCACGTGGACTTGGGAATGCAGGCAGCAGAGGGTCTGGCCTGGTCGCTCCAAGAAGTGAGAGCAAAGATGGGGAGGGCACATGGAGGAAGCAGCAGAGATGAGAGGAGTCTGGGGGTGGTTTCCAGGTCCGAATACTAGGCCATTCCCAGGCCCAGTAACATTCCTGCCCTTGATGTCCCACTGCAGCCTTAATAAACTCCTCCCTACCCCTTTTTTTCTGCTTAACTCAAGTTGATTTGTTACCTAAAACCAAAGTCCTTCAACTAATACAAGCAATGGCACAACCCAGAGACTCTTCCATTAGGTAGACATCAACTCCTGAGAGTACAAGGTTTTGCCACCTTACCACCTGCACACCCCTTGGCTGTGGCCTGCGGATCTGGACAGAGTGGTCCTGGATCGGCTGGAAAGTTCCCTCTTGGTGGAGGAGCTCAGAAGGAACGTGCTGACTCAGGAGGCCCTCATTTTTATCACCTGAACTGTGCGGTGGAGTGAGCCAAGGCCACAGGTTGGAAAATCAAGTGTAGCAACCACAGGCAGGGGACAGATGTGACTCTGGGCTGTTCTCCCTTCATGCCCAGCTTGGGGAGTTCAATGTCTGTCAACTGATCGACTGGGATTATGTGTTCAATAGTGTCCCAGCTGGGTGGAGGACACCGGATGATCTCTGCGTTCCTCTCATTTCTGATGTGCTTTGACTTTACTTTCTTAACTGAGAGAATGGCTCACGCTGTGGCATGCTTTGAAGCAGGGAAAAGGAAGCTTCAGAAAACGGGTGAAAAGCCGTTGGAGCAGATACTCTGATCCCCAAGCATCACACTGACAATTTGAAAAGCTCAGTCCTCTGAGGTCTGGAACACGACAGGCCTGTTAATGGCGGCAGCCAGTGCAATCTGCTGACTTCTCTAATCTCCCTCATGGATCCTTCTCATTGAAGACCAGCTGGCACACTCGCCTCCAAGACCACACCCAGGATGTGACCCAGTACCAGGCCACTCACTTCTCCAGGGACTGAGACTCAGATGGCTCCGAGTTACTCTTTGGCACCCCCACACCGGAAACCTAGCTCTGCCAAGTGCACAGAGCACCCCTGGGTCTCTGGGGACCTGTGAGCTAACTTCTGACAGTGCACATCCTCCGAGTCAAAGGCGCTGACAGTTATCAATCTGAATACATTGTTGCCCTGGGCCTGGATGTGGACTCTGTACCCGGGGCCAGTGCTCAATGTACGGGATCAGCATTCTCAGTCTGGTTTCCACTGCGTCCCTCAGGAACTCATCTGTCTTCCTCTTCCTGGAAGAGGGAAAAGAAAACAGTGCATCTCCGGGTCAAAGGCACAGGCTCAGTGCTAGCCTAGGGAGGAGGGTCCGGCGAGCCCCGGACGATGGCCTGACCACAGCGGCCAGAGCCGGGCGGCTGCCTCTGAGGCCCAGCGAAGCAGCAGGGCTACTCCGTGCCTCCCTCCTTCGGCTCTGCTTGGGTTGGCCTCCTGTGGGCAGCCGGTAGGGCCAGGTGGGACCCAAGTCTCTTGACCCTGAGCTGCCACCCAGAGCGGCAATGCCACAGAACTTACTCAGCCTGGTTAAGCTGCACCTGCTTCTGCTCCTCCTCCAGCACCTGGATGAGCCGAGCGTTGCACTGGGTCACAAAGTGCAGGATCAGCTCGCTGCCATCGCTCCCGAACATGCTGGCGGCCGCACTGGAGAGGCCCAGGGACTACAGAAAGAGGAAGGGAAACAGGGCAGTGGTGGCAAGTGGGGCGGGCATGTGCGACCTGTTCGTCACTAGTGCCTCCTCCTCTAGTAACAGCGGCTCGCTTTTCCGGGGGCCACCACACCCCCGTTCTCCACCTGAGACTCGGGTGACGCTAACCACACCCCATCCGCCCCCTGCTGTGCTGCACAGCGTGGGGCACAGACTGGGATGATGGGAGTTTACGGTGACCGCCTAGAAGATGTGCCAGTGACCAAACCCAGGCCCCGAGAGACCGCCTTGGAACTTTTACTCGTCCTTACGGGAAAGAGGACTCTTTTTCCACTGCGGCTGCTGAGCCATTTTTCGTCCCACACGGGATGCTTCTGTAGGGAATGGAGCTCAGAGAGGAAAGTGAGGCAGATATGCTGGCGAGACAGTTCCCAGTGGCACAATCTAAGAGCGTTGTGCCCAAACTCGTCACTAAATGAGCAACACACTCTCCTCGCTTGAGACAGCTAGCGTTGAGCTGACACCTGTAATCTGGAGCCCTAATTAAAAAAAGGGGTCAGGAAGACCACTCATAACGCTCTCCCTTACAAATTCACTTAACTGAAATCTCTTGGAAATTAGGTTTCTTAGTTGTTTAAAAACAACCACAACAAAGCTTTTCTTTTTTAAAAGATTTTATTTATTTATTTTTAGAGAAAGAGGAAGAGAAAAAAAAAGGGAGAGAAACATCGATGTGTGAGAGAAACATCGATTGGTTGCCTCTGGCACATGCCTCAACCAGGGACTGGCCTGCAATCCAGGCATGTGCTCTGACCAGGAATTGAACGGGTGGCCTTCTGCTTCGAGGGACGACGCTCAACCAACTGAGCCACACTGGTCATGGCAAAGCTTTTCTTAATGAGTTATCAAGAAATTAACAAAGCCACAAAAATCCTTTGCTATTCCCGATATACAGCGGTCATTGAGCATATATACTGGAGGCAGAATCCCGACAGCAGCAGAGACAGAGAAAATATTAACTCGAAATTCCCACTGGTGGGAATGGGGACAGTGCCTTTCTTTTGGTGCAAGGACACAGCCCTTTCGGAGAGCAATGTGGCAATATTCACACCAACATCAGAGCTGAGCAGCATCCACGTAACGGTCATTGTGTCCCTGTTGTGTGCACCCAGCAGGTGGGTATTATCACTGCCCACACTGGACAGAGGAGGAAACTCAGGCTTAAAGCTCTTAAACGACCAGGCTGTACTGCCCCCAACATGTGTGTAACAAGAACCTACAACAGACACAAATGCTCTGAGCCAGTTATCGCGTTAAGTATCAGCTCCAAAGCTGCCCTTCCATCCTCAGCCTTGGGATGCAGGGACTGCCGCTCTGCAAACCACATTTCTGGCTCCCTGTTAGGTTCCCTAGAGGGTGGATAGAGGGCGACTGTGAGGCTGCAGGAGGAAGAAGAGACTCGCTGCTACTTGTCTCCTAGTGGTTTGTGCGATGCACCCAGTTTGCAGTTTTCCCAACACTCAAAGAACTAGTTCATCCAGCCACCCCCCCTCCTCTGCCCTTCTGACAGCTCCACCACTCCCCCGCCCCCAGGGTCGGGTGCCAACCAAGGGACCCTTAGTCCGAAGGTAAGGGCTGCAGCTGAATGCCTGCTCCTCCAAGATCTGAGGCCCCCCTCCACGGGGCGCTCCTGCCAGCTTCTAGTTATAACAATTCCGACTCCTCGCCTTGTCCCCTAGCCCCGGGGATGGGAGCTACTTCCTGCAGCTGCTGCCTCCTTAGTATCTTAGTATTCTTTCTATCCTTTCAGTTATCTGCTAACCCACTTTACACCGAGGTAGCAATTCTTTATTATTATTATTGTTAAATTATTAAAGTCTCTGTATTCATATAACTGGTGTAGTTTCTGTCACCTGACGTATACACTCCATGAAAAACTCTACTTCTCCAAATTTCTCCTAAAGAAACCAACCAGAAATGTACTTAAATATGTTGTTCGAGTAGATTTACAATACTAAAAAATTGGAAACTCCAATGTTTACCAATTAAGTTCAAATGAATAAATTATTATGCAGCCATTATCTGTGGAAATATGCAGAGTGAAAAAAGCTGGTTAACCACAGAATATTCAACATAATCAGATTTTTCCTAACAATCCTGTTTTATTTCTGTCCTCAACTGGTTTCACAAGTTTTTGTAATGATCCTTTCAAACTTTCTCTGCTTCCTCCCAACCTGTGTCCCTTCCACACTTTCCTGACTTCACATTCATGGGACAAGCACCCCCACTTCACAGGGAACACAGAAGCCACCCCCCCGAACGTCCTCAATGTTCTCCTAGAAACCAACCCTGCAGCCTTCTCCAGACTCCTCTCTAATGTGCCTAGGGCCAGTCTTTCCACCCATTTTCCGGATCTCCTAATTTTTTCCATCAAGGAGCCTCATACCCTTGATTTTTGCCACTCCCTCTCGTTTCTTCCCCTCACCCTTGTTGCTGGCCTCTCCCGTTAGTGTTTGGACACGCCCAAATTTCCATCCATTTCCCTGCTTGGTGTATGCTCGCTCTCTCCTACCCTTTGCAGACAAGTGCCTCTCCACTTCCTTACCTTCTCCTCACGCCTCAGCCCCCTCCAACCATTTCCGCTCAGGTACTCCCCCAGGCGGCCGCTGCTACTGTAACCAGCGTCCAGTTACTTCGGCCACGCTCTTCTGCTTTGCCTCCAACGTCAGGCTACTCTACCTAAGCTGACTTTGCCAGCGCATCCTGTTCTACCCCACCCTTAAATGTCAGAGTTTCTTGAGGGCCTACATTTCCCTCCTTTCACATTATGCTCCAGGTACACCCATATTACCCTAGGCAGCTCGTTCACCTCTGTGGTTTAACTGCCACATATATACGCACCTGTACGGACAATGCCCGAACGCACACTCTAGTCCAGACAGCTCCTTTCTGCACGCTCGAGGCCTCCCACTGGTTGGCCCAAAGACCCCTCATATCCAAGAGAGCGAGGCTGTACCCGGGCTGCCCCAGACCTGGTCCTCTTCCAGGGGCCCTCATCCCAGAAAACGGCACCAGTGTGCACCCACACAGGCAAACTGGCAACTCTGGAGCCCCCTTGTCACTCCCTGCGTCATTCTATCACCGAATCGACCCACTTGTCTCCACACTCACTGCCACGGCTCTAGGCCAGAGAGCGTTCATTTCTCCTGGGTCACTGGCAGCCGCCCCCAGTGACTCTCTGCCTCCAATCCAGCTTTCATCCAGCAGCCAAAATGAAGGTTTTCAAATGTCAAGTTTCATCCTAGACCTTCGATTATTCTTAGTACAAGGGCCAAACTCCTTAACATGACCTTCAGGACCTCCACTGGGCTCTCCCCAGTCTCACTTGGCTCCTCTCTCTCTCTTCCCTTTCTGCACGATGGTTTCTTTGGTTCCTCTGCGCCAGGCTTCTTTCCACGCTGCACGTGCCGTATCTCTGTCCAGACCTGGCCACCGCCCCACCCCCACCAAACCAGGTGAAGCCTCACTCATCCCTCAGATCTCAGTTCAAAGGCCTTCCCTGACCACCTTCTCACCGCCCCACCTTAGAGCAAGTCCCGCCACTGCATGTCTCAACAGCACCTTTTCCTGACAGCCCTCCTCCCACTTTACAAGCGTGCGTTTGTATATATTTGTTTAATGCCGTTAGACTGAGAGCTCAGCAAGGGCAGAACTGTGTCTGCCTTGACCATTAGGACGTCCCCAGGACCTGGCACAGTGCCTAGTGCACACTAACTGCTCAATAAACATTTAAATAATCAATGATGAATAAATGAAAAGTTTTTTTTTAAAAATTGAAAGAACAGGCATTAAAACGTTTATAGTGGGATTACAGATGGTTTTTTCATTCTTTTCTACATCTGTATTGTTCAAAGTCTTCACAATGAGCATAGAGTGGAGTCATAGCATATGCACACTTAATTTACATGACGTCTGTTACCAAATGTGCTCTTGGGAGAGGGTGAGCGACAAGAGGAATAACCATTAAATTTGAGTCAAGCAGCAAAGCTGCCCTTCGTCTGAGCTCACGAGCAGGGGCCCTGCAGCAGGCCTGCGACGGGAGGCACGGCTCTCTGATTCCATCAGTCTCCGTCCTCACGGGCCTCTCGCAGGGTGGTCTCTGGCTACGCTTTACGAGTTGTACTACATCGCCCAAACACAAGCCCACTGCTTAACCTAAAGCGGCCGTCTACTCCAATGCGGGAGGAAATGCTGACTATGAGACTTACTGAGAAACACAGAGTGTGGTGGTCTGCCAAGTGGTGCAATCTTGGGAGTTTTTAAAAACTGTATTTCATCAAATCTAAGATGCATATATTTATTATTTTAAACCATCAGTGTGAATTGTACAATGATGTGGCACAGTTTAACGGCAGCATTTTTCTTTTTCAGTGATGCAAAAGCAACGCTGCTTCTTACCAGCAGAGGCATCTCAGAGTCAATGAAATATGGTAGTTTTTATCATAGTCAATTCTTGCCTAAATGGCTGCCTTTAGAACCTAACTCCCAAGAACCAACTCCATCTTACGTTCTTTTTATATTAAAAAATAGTTGAAAAATGAACCTATTTCCACCTTATTGAGAAAGAAACCCCCCCAAACAGAAAATCCTACAGCGGTGAGGGGTTCTAAGCTGGGCTGGAAGATGCACGAGGCCCTCTGAGTTGGCTAGTGTAACTCCCTCCTGGCTGATCTTGGTCAGGCCGCCCGCCCTCAGCTGTACACACCTGGGCTCCTTCCGCAATCGCCTCTGCCGTCCAGCCATGGGCAGGCACGAACTCCAGGGCTGCCGTCAGGATGCGGTGCTGCAGCTGCTCCTCACTCTCATGGTCCTCCTCCTCCTCGCCACCCTGGTCTGTATACCTGAGACCCAAATCCGAGAGACACATGGGGACACCTCATCTCACTGCCTGCTGCCTCGCATGCCAAGTGAGCCTGATCTCTTTGCATGCAGGAACCAGACCTCTGTGACTCCTCTACGTGCACGTGGGGAGGACATTTACTTTTGTGTCAGTACTGGTGTTGCAATGCCAACGCACCAGAAGTTACAGCACCCGTCCCCTCCCATGCGGTCACTGAGAGAAGGGCAGCAGTGAGTGAGGAGGCCACGCAGCAGGAAGACACACATTCCTGCAGCACCCCGGATTTCCCTGTTCGTAGCCCTCAGCACAGTTCTTTAGTTGGTATTTGCAGCAGACAGAGCTCCATGAGGTCCAAAACAAGTTATACTATTCACAGGGCCTAGCACAGAGAAGATCCTCAAAAAATATTTGCTGAACTGAAATGAAGTGTACATTAACCAGGAAACCAGAACAACAACTGGGGATACTCTAATTTCAGTGCTAGAAGAACTTCTCAGTGGTAGGATTAAGAAGAAAAAATATCTAATGGAAATGTAAATTATTATTCTGTTTCTGGAGGGCAATGCAGCCCTACATCTGTGACAAAATGTTACATGTGCACATCAATATCCTTTGCCTCAGTGCTGCCATTGCTGAGAGACTCACACACTTTATCACGTTATTTTCTACACCAGTGAAGGAAATCTAAATATTCATCAATAAAAGACAGGTTAAATAAATTTTGGCACTGTCATTTGCTGGAACACTATGCAATTATTAAAATGATATAGACTGTGAAGAGAGATTAAAAATGTATTGTTGAGTGAAAAAACAAGTTCTGGCACAGCATGTATAGTGTAATTTATCATTATTATATATGTAGGTTTATATATGAAATATGCTTAGAGAAACATCTATAAGGATATTAACAAAAATGTTAGCAGAGTTATTTCTGAATTTGTGATTTCTGGTAATTTCTGCCTTATTTCTGTGAACTTTTTATTGTTTAGATGTTTTACAGTGTACAGGCACCATTTTCATTAAAAAATAATAGCTTCCTTTCAAAGATAGTCTTGAAAATCTATCAAGAGTTTTGAGACAGAGAGAAGAGAGGAAGGACAGACGCAGCCAAGCCTGCAGAGTGGCCTGCAGTGGGTGGACTGGGTTCCGGTGCCTACCTGGGGGGCGGACGAGAAGACTCTGGATTGGGATCTTCTGCCGCCTGCGTCTCAGAATGCTGCTGGGAGAAAGAGGGGGGAGGCTGCTGCTTCTGCCCATCTGAAGACCTCAGCTGCAGAGCCGACGCATGGAAGGCACGTGGCACCAGGGCTGGCCGGCAGCGGGACACTGAAACAGAAACCGGACTAGTCAGGGACACTCACCGAGAAGACCCTTTGAGACCTAGAGTGGCACAGAAGATGGGGACAAGGAAAATCAGGGCAGAGATCCCTCCAGAACCACTTATCCAAGTGTTCGGTCCCAGGCAAAAATCACAGGTACATTAGCAGCCCTTACACATGATGTGTAGACAAAAATACAAGTCAGAAACAGAAGACCTGGCTTGTAGGCCTGTTTCTTTGTTAGCTGTGTGGTAATGGGCAAACCATTTCATCCCAGGGAACCTAATTTTAAAGTATGCAAATTAAGGGTCATAATCCCTACTTCCTCGGATGCAAGTGAGGCTAACAAAAAATTAAAGTGACTTGAAAATATTTCATATTTATATATCATAGCAAGAGCACCAGACTAGAAGTTAGAGTACGGCCTCTCTCATGTTTATATGGTGCCTCAATATGCTTTCTCGTTTGTACTATTGCAACACCCCTCATTCACTTTAGGTAAGGGCTTCTGGAACACACAGAAGCACAGGCTCATACTACTTTTTTCCTTCCCAACATTTTATTATTAACAATTGCAGACCCTCAAGTGGAAAGAATTGTGGCATGAACACCTGTGTGTCCATCACCCAGATTCTCTATACCTAGCCATCACTCTTCATCAATGCATCTTGTTTTTTGATACATTTATTGCAGACCTCATTATTCTTCATCCCTGAATATTTCAGCATGCATGGCGTTAACTAGAGTTTGTATTCATTTACTGTTCCTTTACTGGGGTTGCATTTATATACAATGAAATGCAAGTCTGAAACATGCCCATTCTGGATTTTGACAAATGTACACACTTACGTAACCTGAACCCCTATCTAGAGATCATCAGCCCCGCACGATGCCTCAGGTTCATCCCTTCCCAGGCATTCCCTGCCTACACTGTTCAGAATTTTTTACTCTAGGTTTTCTTGCCCTAGAATTTCATCTAAGTACAACGCCACAGGATGTTATTTTTGTGTAAGACTTATTTTAATATATTTTTTTCTAGCTCGGGTCGTATGTTTTGTGTAAATCAACAGCTTGTTAGTTTTCATCGCTGAGTAGCATTCCATTAGGAAATATTACTCTGTTGACGGACACTGGGGCTGTTTCAGTGTTGGCTACTATCGGTAACGCTCCTATGAACACATTCGTACAAACCTTTTTGGGGACACATGCTTTCAGTCCCCCTGCGTAAATACTTAGGACTGGACTTGCTGGGTCACAGTCATTACTTTGACTTAACATATTTAGAGTTTTATATAAAAACAACAAAAGGGCACTCGGTAAAAAAAAAAAGCTATAGACTAACACAGGGGACAATGATTTTAAAAGAAACACAGCACAATAGGTGTACAAATATCAGTATTTTAAAGTATGTACAGAAAAAATGGAGCGAATATTCATAAAACTTTGAAAAGGACAGGAGGTTCCAAAGAAACCCTGAGGAAGCACTGTGACTGATGAGATTTTAGGTGACATACAGAAGAATGCTTATTATTTATCAGCTACCTCTTTTTGTTCATGTGTCAATGCATATATCCTACGTATGGAAAGTGACGCTGGTTTTCGCTGTATGGTAGTGATAGAAACTTTCCTCTTGTAAGGACGTGTCCATATGTTTAAAATAACTCAGATGTATTAACAAAAATACTGACTATACAGTCGCACGGGGGTACAAAGCCAGCACGGAATACCGACGGCCGGGAGAGGACTGGCAGGACACCGTGGAACCGGCGCTCGCTGTGGCCGTCACGCACCTGCCCCTCGAGGGCCCCCGGCCCGGGGACGGGGACGGGGCGAGGGCGTTGGGAGGTGGGTCCGAGCTCCGCAACTCCAAGCCGGTGACCTTGGGCACGCACAGCCCGCTCTGGGGCTCCGTCAATCCCATTAAATGGGACTGACAGGCCCTGCTCCGCTGCTCCGGCCCCCGCAGGTGCGGGCGCGGGACAGAAGCCAGCCGGGCCGCCCGTTCGACCCCGGCGCGCCAGCGGGTCCGCGCCCGTGCCCTTCACCTCACCTTGCGCGCGGCCCGCCACCGCGGCCTCTTCCTCCCCACGCCCAGCGTGGATGGGCCTCGCGCCCCTTCCCCGCACCTCCCTGCTCCCCGGCTCGGCCGCCCCCTCACCGGGCAGGCACCGCAGCTGCAGGAGCCTCCAGCCCGCCCGGCCGAACACGCCAGACGCCGCTGCCGCCGCTGCCATCTTGGAAGCGGGCAAGCCGCCGACGGCGACGCGACGGGCAGCGCCGGGCAGCGCCGGGAGCGCGGCGCGCCCACTTCCGGCCAGCTCGCGCCGCGTGATCTTTCTCCTCTCGCGAGAGGTGCGCGGCGCGCAGCCGGCTGCTGCGGAGAAACCGAGAGCGAGTCCCGAGAACCAGGTAAGCGCTGTTCGTTGACAGAAGAGCGGAATATCCCCCAACGGTCCACTCTGGTTCCCAGATCGTCCCCTTTGCTAGTCCCAATCCTGTCCCTTGGTGGGAACCTAGCCTTAGCCACCTCCCTGAGGACCACGGCGGGCTTTTGCCCAGAGAATTGGTGTGAAGGGCCGGACTGGTTTTGTCTGCCCCGGGCTCCTGGCGCGGTGGCCCCTTGTCCTTCCTGGGTGGCCTCCCCTCCTGCGCTGCCGGCCCCGGGGACGGCGCGGTCAGGAGGAAGAGCCCTGAGCTGGGGTCGGGGAGACCTGGGTCTGAGATCCACTTATGTAGCCAGCTGCTGTGACCTTGGGCCTCGGTCCCCCTCCTCAAACGGAAGACGCTTGGGTCGTTGGGGCAACCTCCAGGTTGCACTTTTGAGCTTAAGTCTCGGTCGTTGGGGGAACCACCAGGTTGTACTTTTGAGCCAGTGACTTTCCTGAACCAACAAGGTTTTGGGCTGCTGTAATCAAATACTTCCAGAACTTGCCAGATAGGAAGAACCACATAGGATGCTTGTTACTAAGTCGGATACCCTGGTGTTTCTCCTGGAGAGTTGATTCAGTACGTTGGGGTGTAGTCCAGGCATCTTATTTTAACAAATGCCCCCAACTGATTTGTCGGATTTGCGAATTTAGAACAGGCACCAGTCGTTTAGACGTTGTGTGCCAAGCCCGGGTGACTCTGGAAGGTCATGGACTTGTCTCAAACAAATGTAAACGCAGAGCGCCTCATTGCCATGTCTATCATCAGCGACGGTTTTGTAGAAGTAGGAAAATGTAAATAGCTGGGGGATTAGGGATTGAGGATGACGGAAGCTAAGCGTGTCGTTCTGTAAATTTTGGTTTTGCAGTTAGACCCTTGTCTTTGTTTTGCATACGCCTTACCAAACTCCAGTCTTTTCGAGTCATTTTGCTCTCCCCTGCGTGAGTGCTGGGGAAGTCCTCCTAGGCCAAAACTCCCCAAATGTTAGTTTCATATCAATATCTATGGATATTGGCAAAGCACTGTTGATCTCTCCTAAGAGGTTTTTGGTTTTTGGGTTTTTTTCTGAGTTCTGATCACTTACCTTCACATGAGTCCTTACTGTGGAAATTCTAGCACTTGGCTCTCTGTTCTGAGTCCCTTAACTCTTGACACACATCTGATTGGTGACACTCTCCCATTTCTTTTCCTTTGAGTTTCCTGTTTCCTTGATTATCACCTTTTCCCCTGTGTGTGCATAATTCCTTTTAATTCAAAGTGTCAGTCAATTCCTTTTAATTAAAATTGTCTTTTCTCATAACTGTCAGGATTCTCAGATTTTTTATGTACCTGACTTACGAGGAGTTGTTCTTTGGTTTGAACTGATACCCAAACGTCAATCCTAGTTTTTTCTTTTGGCCCCATTCATCCTTAAGGAGAGAGTGATACCTCAAGATTGGATGTTTACTGGGTACCTTAACAATAAACAAGTGCCCCTCCGGAAGTTGTTCTCACGCGTCTGCTGTCACTGTCTGCCAGGAACGTTTGAGAAGAGCCGGGGCACGCGTCCGGGCAGCAGCTGGAGTCGGAGAAGTGCTTAACCATCACGGCCAGCACGTGACAATGACTTCTCCACTTCTTTTCAGTTGTCAAACTGGGCTCTGAGTCACACTTCTAAATACGTTGACCTAAGTGCCTGACAGGTTTTCCTTATTTTTTTGTTTTAAAGACAAATTGGAAACAACACAAAACTCTGATGATCAAAAACATCACGCTTTTAGATATCTAAAAGAACATTCTCTCCCATGGCATTAGGAAAACGCTCGTCGGAAGTGGTGGCTGAGTCTATTTTTTGAGGGTTACTGTTTAATAAATATACTTTATGAGCTCCCTCTTGCCATAGAAGCCTTGTTTAGGGGTGTGGAACGTGAAGCACTTACATTCTTGTGCTCCACCGACACGGCCCCATGGGAGTGCAGTGTGAGGTATGTGAGGTGCACCTCGTAGACGGGGCAAGGCCGACAGTGAGGGAGAAGCTTCTTGCTTCTCCTGGCCGTCAAGACTGGAGGCTCAGAGTTGTTTTCAGAAGGTTATTCTGTTACACTTTGTGTGCCAGGCTCTGCTGAATGCTTTGTATATTTTCATCTCATTTCTTAAAGCAGCCTTGGAAATAGGAAATTATCATCCCTTCTTTACTGATGAGAAAGGAGAGAGGCTAATAATAGACTCATGTCATATAGCTATGAACTAGAAGATCTGATGGTGGATAAAACCCCAGTTCATCTGTATTCAAAACCTGTGCTCTATGAAACTCTGCCTCCATAGAGGTCGCTGAAAAGGTCCAGACATCTGGGTTTTCATTTTTCTGTAGCTAATAAGTAACCTTTGGCCCCTTCATTCTTTCATGAGGAATTTTTTGGAGTACAGTGCAAGGTTGTGGGAGTGACTGTTGGGCAGGGAGCTTCTTGTCTCTCTTTAGTGTCACCAGGTAGAATCTGTTCCAACATCATTCTACAAACAGGTCATTTGTTTCTTATAACTTAACACCCAGCAATCCATATTCCTGTCTTCCCTGGCTGCTGCTTGAGTGTGTGATTCTAAGGCGCTCACCTTGGATTTGCAAGGCTTCTTTCTCAGTGTCATGTGACAGTAAAAAGCTTAAAAGTTTTTATTTTGTGATTGTGCATATTTTAGGGATTTGGAAGCCATAATTAGTGACTAAGGAATCCTGATTGTCCGGTAACACTTGGTGTCCTTTTACTGTGACTTGCGGTCAGGTCAGGATAATAGTATGTGTGCATTCCACATAGAAAGAACTAGGTAGAGGTAAGGTTGTGTGCAAGTACAAAGGCGTTTCACAGAATAAGGAGAGATTCACTTTGGAGAGGTGGAAGATACACGTGAAGCCAGAGTATGGAGGACCTGTATCTAGAAGACTAAGGAGCTTTGATTTTGCTCTAGAAAAGAAAACCTTTAGTAATAACCCCTTTAGGAAATGAGCAACAGAAATCAAAGTGTGGTAGTAGTGAAGGGTGACTGGCTAACCTGGGCGTGTTTTGTAGGCAGAAGAGCAAATCATTTGAAGTCAGCATTTTTAAAGAAGGAAGAATGTAGTGGATTGGGCATGGCTTAAATCCAGCCCCAGAGTGTCTGTGGTGGCGTAGTTGTCACTTAGCCACCTCTGCAGAAGACAGAGTGTTCAGCATAAGACTGATCCGTGTCTGATGCCCGCACCACAGCTTCTGTCTTTAAGTCATTTATTAGAGTTCTTTTAAGTCGGAAACTTGGTGGCATTCATGTTTAAGATAGACAGGAGAACTGGGTGGAGTGCTGTCTCCTGACCTAATTTCATTCTATACTCATTTGGGTATCAAGTGGAAGAGAAAGTTGACCCACGGGGGAAGTTTCCATGGGTTAAAAGCAAGGGCTTCACAGTCAGTTGCATGGACTTAGATTCAAACCACAGCTCTTGCTTGATCCACACAACACTTACTAGTTGGGTGACCGGGGCAAAGTCCGTGGCCTCAGTTTCCTGGCTGTAAAATGGGATGAACACCTAGTTCAATTGGGATAATGTATGTAAAGTGTTTTGAACAGTCTAGCTAATATTTAATGTTAAAGGCATGGTAGATACTATTGACCATTGATACACTGATCATATTTTGATGAAAGGGAAAATAGTCAATTTCCTAAATTTAACAACTTGTCTCTTTAAAAAAAAAAAATTAAGCTGTGGTTAGGTTATGTCTGCTGATGTCTTTGCCTGCCTTGCTGAGTCATACTTCTGCCTAATTAATGCCCCGTGTGTTTCATAGTCTAGTCAAGCCAAGCTGTCTCATATCAAAGAGGAAACTATCTTCCTGCCTCACCCTCCTCATTTGACTGCCCAGTCAGGGTTCTCTCCAAGGGTAATGGGTTCGTTTATTCAGACCCCGTGTCGCCAGTAAGATTTTCTAATGTGGCCATCACCCCCCAGTCAGAATTGGGTTGCAGTTTGAATCATACTCGGTGGTACCTCGTGAATGAAATCGCGCGTTTGCCTCTGCTCACTTTTGACCCGCCTGTGGCCCTTAGGTCGTCAGCCCTGCAGGAATGGCCGACTTTGGGATCTCAGCTGGCCAGGTGGTGGCCGTGGTCTGGGATAAGTCCTCCCCGGTGGGGGCGCTGAAAGATCTGGTGGAAAAGCTGCAGGCGTTAACTGGCAGTGAGGGCCGAGTGTCTGTGGAAAACATCGACCAGCTGTTGCAATGTAAGTACCTGCCTGGGCTGTCCTTACAAGGTGGGGGCGGGCGCAGATGGGCCAGCCGTGTCGATGGGACGCTGCGTTTCTGTCATTCCTTGATAACTGAGTTTTTGTTTGGGGCGGTAGCTGATAGTGGTGGCTGGTCACCTTGTTGTTTTTCAGTTTGAGATACAGCAGACGCAGGAGTGTGGTTGGTGATTTGTATAAGCATGCTCTTGTTTCTTGTTAGGTACCCCACACTTATTTTTAAAGAGCTTATTCTTTACCCAGCTTCTTCGTGGCATCTTTCCCTGAGCATATTAAAGGATAAGAGACGAGGAAGACTGAGGGAGAGCAGGGCAGCAGCGCCATCGGCCCTCTCGCTGGGAACAGGGGTCTGACAGCATTCACCGGGCAGGCGGGGGTGCGTTCTGCGGGGCGGGCCGCAGCCCTTGCGGGGGCGTGGGGGGCTCAGGAGGCTGCTTCTGGGGTCCAGGTGATTGCTGATAGGCTTTTCCTTTTCAGCCGCCCACCAAGAATCTAGCTTTGATGTTATTTTATCGGGTTTGGTTCCTGGAAGCACCACGCTGCACAGTGCTGAGATTTTGGCCGAGATGGCCCGGATCCTTCGACCTGGTGGATGTCTCTTTCTGAAAGAGCCAGTGGAGACGGCTGTAGGTAAGGAAATCTTCATCTGAAAGACTAGCCTGTAACAGGGTGGAATCTTTAGTATTTTGGCTGCGTCTCCCTGAGCAGGAGATACCATGTAGAGATCAATATTCCTACAGCTGAACCTTCCCCTTAGAGAGAAACTATTTTAAAAATCTAAAGCAACACATCTGAAGAAATTGTGATCTTTGACCCATTAGTTAGTAAAGTAGAAGGAAACTACGTATCTGAAAATGGCTGAGTCCTTCAGCAGGTGAATGGTTAAACTTTGCTGTGTCCATACCATGGAAAACCATGCAGCAGTAAAAAGGAACAAACTTAAAATATGCGACCACTTGGATGACTCTCAGGGGAGTCATGCTGAATGAAAAAGCCAGTTTCAAAAGGTTACATGCCATCTGATTTCGTTCATACAACATTCTTGAAATGACAAAGCGGTAGCGGATGGGGACCAAGATGGTGCTGGCCGGCGGGGGGGTGGCGTGCGAGGCTGCGAAGCGGGGAGCACCAGGGTTCGTTGTAGGCATGGGACGTTCGTATCTTGCCTGTGGTGGTGCTTACACTAATCTACATGTGTGCTTAGATTCCATAGAAACACACACACACACACACGTGCATGCAAAACTGGTGAAATTCCAATCAGCTCTGTGGACTGTGTCGGTTTCCTGGTCCTTGTACTGTACTGCAGTTGTGTAAGGCATTTCTGTGGGGGAAGCGCGGTGAAGGGTCCTTGAGACCTTCCCGAAAAATGGTGACTGGAAATCTGGGCGTGACGAGGTGATTCGTAACTCATGGGACACTCGTGATAGAATCCAAAAAGTAAAAACCTCTCCGTTTTGTTTAAGTGGTAAAGTGTCAAAGAGTTATTTCAGGATTTTTCCATTTTTTTAAACTAGACTTTTCATCAAAATGTGATGAGTTATTTCATCAAATAAGATGATAGAAATGAAAGTACTTTAAAACGTATACAGATATTTATGTGAAAATATAAACTTGTGATAAATATAGCAGATATTAGTGTTCTTTGCTGGGAGTATAACCTTGGGTGACTAAATTCAGTGTCTCTTGTCAGAACTATAGAGAGAGAATGCAGTACTTGTTACTTTAGAGTTTCTAAGCCTCCTCAATCACTACCTAACAACCCCTGGAAGGTAAGGTATTCCCAAGGAGCAGAGAATGATAAGAAACAATAATAATGGAATTATTACATAAAACTTAAGAGAATTTTGAATAACCAAGTCACATGAAAATATCACTAGAAATATATACATTAAACATAAAAGGTTATTATTGTTTTAATGTCTGCTGAAATAGAACCTTCCTTATTTTCTGCACTTCGACCTATAAAACTATTGATTGGGGTTTTCCTCTTGGCAGTTAACAATAGCAAAGTGAAGACGGCATCTAAACTGTGTTCGGCCCTGACTCTTTCTGGTCTTGTGGAAGTAAAAGAGGTATGTTGGTAAATACATTCTTTGCCAGACGCTTGAACCGTGGGTCACTAATCCCTGTATGTCTCTGTCAGACGATACATAGAGAATCAAGGGAAATAACAGCCTTGAAGGTGGGGTGATCAGTTTGCTTAGACTAGGAAATAAGTTGAGAAGTGCTTTGCCCGTGGGACACATGATGCCTCAGAGAACAAAACCCTGGGGTGATCTCCTTTGGAGAAGTCCAGCTGGGCCCACGGGGCCGGGCCGGCTCTGTCTCAGTCCTGGTTTCATGGTGCCGACCGCGGAGGGGGCAGAGCAGAATGCAGGTCTCTTGGTGGACGCAAATCCTGGGCCGTCCTGGAAGCCCCCTAGGCCATCCTCAGATACTTGGGGGGAGGCTGGAGGAGGTTGGCGGGGGAAATCCCAGTGTTGACAATTCAGTAGAAGTATTTTCATTAAATAGAGGTGTTTATATTTCTACATTCTTCTTCAATGTTGAAATTTTCTGTTCGAGAGCCAAGTGTTGTATCATGTGAGCCATTATGCCACTGATGTGCTGCATGACCAAAGGTCTCCATTTATTCATGCCCACCCTTTTCTTTTTAGTTCAAGGCTTCCTGTTTTTCACTCTAAAATAAGAGCTGCTCATAACATTCAGTTGATACTGAAGAATATTATAAAGTGACATCCCAGTCCTGGTTCACACTCCCACCCCAAAGGTATCCACCAATACATCTGTTTGTATGGCTGTCCAAACCTTTTTTTTTTTTAATGTATTTTCAACTTTTCTCTCTCTCTTTCCCACCCCCCCTCCTGTGTCTATACACACATGATTTCTTAATATAAGGAAGGTCATACGTATACATTGCTTAGGCACTAGCTTATCCATCTCAGTGTAGTACCCCTTGTTCTTGTTCATGATGGAGCAGTATTCAGTGCTGTAGGTGGGCTGTGACTTATTTAACTGTCCTATGATTGTTAGGCACAGAGGTTCCTGTTGTATTAATGACACAGCACCCCCACCTGTTTTTCTGCTTTTACTGTCAGCAGCTCCTTCCCAGGAACACGGGAAGCACTTCCCTCCCGATGTGGCCCTTCTCCTCCGAGCACATGCAGCTCTCTGTCTTCAGGGCGGGCGTGCGTGCCCGCTCTAGGCTGGGGTCCTGCTCGGTAGGACCGCGTCTGGTGCATCTGTATCATCACCACCGCGGCCCCCACAGGGGCTCGCACGGTATCTTATACCTAAGAGACAGGTGTTTCCTAAGTGTTTTTACATTTTTCAAGGGATAGGTTCAAAGTAAAAATGTAGACAAAACTTATACTCAAGGGTTCTGAGCAGTGAGAAACCGACGTGAGGCATGCGGTGATTGCTGTCTGTTCACTCCTGCTGTTACCTGTGTGATAAGATCCCGCCACGCTGCGGGCTTAAAACGCAGAAATGAGTATTTGATGCCCATGGAGGCGGGCCCAGACGCCAGTCTGTAGGGGTGTGGCCTAACCCTTGGGCTGTCCTGAATTCCAGCTGCAGCGGGAGGCCTTGAGCCCCGAGGAGAAACAGTCTGCCCAGGGACACCTGGGGCACCAGAGTGACAGCCTGCTCTCCGTGCAAATCACAGGCAGAAAACCCAACTTTGAAGTGGGTTCTTCCAGTCAGCTGAAGCTTTCTGTGGCCAAGAAGCCGCCTCCTTCGGGTAAGACTGGACATTCTTTTGTCTGAGTAGGCCTGGGAGGACACATTAGAAATCAAGCCAGAGCTAGGAATAGGGATTGGCCTTCCTTAATTTCGGCTGTTTCCAAGTGGAAGATGCTCAGTGTGCTGTTGTCCTGGGCTTTGTTGGATCCCAGACTGAAATGATGTGCAGAAATGATCCAGTTCAGCCCCTTCTGCCCCGGAGGGCATTGAGCCTTCCAGATTTTGAAGGCCTGAGTCACATAGTCGGGTTAACGAAGGCTTCCCAGGCCCCAGGATTTTGACATTTATCTTCAGAGCCTCGTGGTGGTCATGGAGTGTCCTGCTGCTCTTCCCATGTGTCCTTTCCTTTTGTGCCAGTAAAGTCGGCTTTCCTTACTTTGGGGATCCTAAGACACTTGGAAAAAATATGTCTTCTGTTCAGAAAATTACACTCCCCTACCTTGCTTTGCGTTTCCCATCACTGTTTTTAATGCCTGAATTGAGAAAATTTTCCCAGCTGTGAGGTATGCAAAAAATGTGTAAGTACATTTACACTGCTCTGTTTTGACTGGCCAGCCTGTGTCTTCAAGAGATCCTTGGGAATCCTGCCCTCGGGTTCATAGTCCCGAGTGGGTGGGAACAGCGTCCGTGAGCAGTTCGCCCTGTGGACGGCTGGGGCGCGCGGTCGCAGCCGCGATCTCCGGGGGGTGCTGCTGCCGGCCCGCGTCCCAGCCCCCTTTCAATCTCCTGGCCTGTGGAGGCACTCGCGAGGCGTGTGGTTTGAGCCTGCCATCGACCTGGGTCCCGCCGCCCCCGTCAGCTCTGGAGCTTCTTGCACGGAACAGGGGCTGTCACACGGGGCCGCGCTCTTGCCCTTCGGGGTGGTTTGTGACACACTCGCAGTCGCCCTCGCCCACAGTGGGTGCCATTAGCCCCGTGCTCCGAGGATGGACACTGAGATAGGGAAGAGAGCACAGTATGGGGTGGAAGTGAAAACATTAGAATTGCATTTATGGTTTTCTCTATAAAATTAAGATGACAAACACTTTCCTCATAAGGTTGTTAGCAGGATCAAGTTAGATGATGTATGTAAAATGCTTCATGTAGTATCTGGTACAAAGCAAGTGCTTAGCAGTGATGGCTTCTGTTACTGTTACGGTGACCGACTGGCCCATGGTCATGCCTTTTGTCAGTGGCAGAGCTGGGCCTCGAACCCAGGTCTTTAAACTCAGTCCAGTGCATTCCCCACAGAGTCTCACCAGAAAGCACCCGTGTTTGCCTGTAGCTTGTTTAGGGCTTCTTTGTAGAGCTCTTTCTCTTTTACTGGTTGGACGCAGTGAAGCCTGCTGTGGACCCTGCAGCTGTCAAACTCTGGACCCTCTCAGCCAACGACATGGAGGATGAGAGCACGGTGAGTGGGCACAGTGGGCCCCCTGTCGCTTTCCCTGCATTTTCAAATTAGAAGGAACCTCCCCAGTAGTGGCGTCTAAGCTGTTGTTCCGCGCTGCTTCGCCCGCACCCCATGGGATGTATAAAGGCTCCCGAGGGCATGTGCAAGCCTGAGCAGAGGTCGTCTGCTGGCGGATTTTCCTCGGCTCCTTTGGGCGAGTCACTGGACACTCACTGGCCTCAGAGCAGTGCTTCCCCGTCTTTGGTTGGTGCTCCTGTAACCAAGGTCTTCACTCTACAGCGATCCAGGCTACAGTGCCTGCCCTCATAGCACCTCCAGGTGAATTGCCCACAGGTTTGTCAAGGAGTTACACAACATGTGTGTCATTAGTGGCCCTTTTCTCTGGAACCATTGAGAAAATATTTTATTTCCCTTTTCACCTGACAGTCCTCCATATACAGGGTGGGGCAAAAGTAGGTTTACCGTTGTGTGTATGAAAATAATACCATAATTAATAATATAAGAAGAAACTCTGTCTCATGTGCTGACCATGTAAACCTACTTGTGCCCCGCCCTGTATAACCCTTCTTTGTTCTTCCTGCCCCTTTTCCCCACATACACACACTGTTCGGGGTGAGTCAGTTCCCATCCCCGTACAACCTACTGCGCCTTCTGTGCACGGTTAGTTCCCTGTGTGGGCAGCTTGAACGTGAGGACCAACTCCACATGGGATGGTGGTGCCTTCTTGACGTGGGCGGCATAAACCTGCCACCCCCCCACTTGTGACCACCTCGGCTCCTCAGCAGCGCAGGCCACGACTGTGTCACTAACCGTGTCGAATGCTCCCCAGGATCTCATCGACTCAGACGAGCTGCTGGATCCAGAAGATTTGAAGAAGCCAGATCCAGCCTCCCTGCGGGCTCCGGCATGTGGAGAAGGCAAAAAGAGGAAGGCCTGCAAGAACTGGTAAGGGCTGGCCTAAGCAGGATCGGCTGTGCTGCCTCCGGGCTCCTGGTGCTCGAAGAATCGCAGTGCTCTAATTAATTAAACGTACGCCTCATTGTAAAAAGAGCCGTACATACGGGGCAGTGTGTCAAGCAGGAACATTTTAAAGAATAATAAAATGAACGCCCCAGTACAGGTTACCAGGTTAAGAATCAGAAACGTTACTGGCACCGTAGCAGCCACTTCGGCATCCTTCCTCAGGTGCACCTTGCTCCGTCTTCCCCACAAGGGGTTACCCTCCCAAGTTTGTATCCGTCACTCTTGGCTTTGTTGATAATTAAGCAACTACATGTGACCTTCCAAACAATGTATTATTTAGTTGTGAACAACCGAGTAGTGAGCCCCAACCTGACTAGGCAAGGAAAGAGCGATATTCCATGTCTGTGAAGGCCCCCAGGGAAAGGCAAGATCGGCCGGGTCTCCTGGCCTGGCTTTGAGAAGCTATAAGAGCAACTCCCGTGGAAGTCAGCAGGAAGAGTCATGAGTGAGTTCTAGGAAACCAGGGACATGCCACTGTTAGGAGACCTGGCAGGACTGTCATGTGATGCAAGGACTGAAAGATCAGCAGAAATACGATCAGAGGGAGTGGCTGCTGTCTGTGCCCAGCTCTGAGCTCGCTGCACCCCAAGCTGTCTCCTCAGAGCAGCTCAAAGCAGGACGCCGCGCTGTCGGGTAAACGAGTGCCCTTGGCCGAGGGCCAGGGTGTGGAGGGCCGAGCTGAACGCTTAGTGGTGGCCGCCCCTTGTAGGCAGGACATCTCCCTGCTGGGTCTCCATTCCCCCCACTTACCCTGTCTCTCTGAGCAGCCTCACGCCTTTAGCCGGCCGCCTGGCCCCGTAGGCATTTCAGTTAAGACGTCCCGGTATGAAGAGAAAAGTAGAGAGCGGGCTCTGGCGCTCTCTAGGGTGCGGAGTTTCTGGGCGGTGGCCGGTCTCACTCAGCTGCTGTTTTCCCCAGCACCTGTGGCCTTGCCGAAGAGCTGGAGAAAGAGAAGTCCAGAGAACAGATGAGCTCCCAACCCAAGTCGGCTTGCGGAAACGTAAATACCGTCACTCACTCTTCCCCTTGGCCCCAGAGGTTTCGGGCGTCGTCCTAAATGACACACAGACCAGCTCCAGCTGTAAGGAGTTGGCCGCCCCAGTACTTTAGTGATAGGCCAGTTTGTGAGAACAGGGAGGTGGGTCATGATGGGGAAGGGAGGTTGTCTCTTACGGGAGGGTTAGCGTGCTTGTGCCCGGGTAGGGGGCCCGTTTCCTATTTTTGTCCCTGTCTTCCTACTTCCTGGTGGACCTGGGGTCCCTCAGCTGTTCGGCCGAGCTCGGCTGTGATTTGAATGACTGAGAACACAGAGAGACGGTCTCCCAAGGAGCCTCTCTAGACCATTGTTTTCACAGAACCAGAGGTCTCAAAACCTTGTAGTGTTTGGGTCCCCATGGGACCTACAGAGACTCCCAGCCACAGAAGGCCCAGAGGTGGCCTTCTGGCCACTGTGGCCCTATTATGAAATCTGAGACCTGTTCTTCTGGCCCCTGCCTCTGGGGTAAGCTTCCTGGTGTGGTTGTCCCCTCTCTCACCAGTGCTACCTGGGAGACGCTTTCCGCTGTGCCAGCTGCCCCTACCTCGGGATGCCAGCCTTCAAGCCCGGGGAACAGGTGCTCCTGAGTGACAGCAATCTCCACGACGCCTAGGCGGGGCCCAGCCCGGGCCGCGGCTGCTCCTGCACCTTGGGCCCCAGCGCTGCGGTTGCTCGGACTCTGTTGGAGCCCCACGTGCAGGGAGGGTGCCTGGTGGGCAGAGCGAGGCTGGCCGTGGGGGCGGGGCTGTAGAGCGCTGCTGTGGGTCTAAAGGCCAAGGTGTCCTGGGCGGCCGCCCGCCTCACCTAGTGTTAGGGAAGCAGACGCACGCTGAGGAGGCCCCTCCCCCGGTGTCAGTGTGCTGCCGTGACACTCCATGCGCAGACGCCTCGCCTCGGGTACTAATTAACACTCTGTGGCTGAGGGCCCTGCCCCTCCTCTGCGCTCAGCGAGGGCCACTGCCGGTCTCCTGGAGCGGGTGGTTCACGCAGCACGCTGCTCCTGGGGATGGGAGTCACGTGTCTTGTGACCTCGAGGCACCAGTGACGTCCTGGGTGGCTGCGCTCACAGCCAGAGGCCCTGTGCCCCTCCACCCGAGCCCTGTGGTAGTGTTTTGCCCCGTGTCCTGTTAACCTGCAGTTACTATTAAACTTGTGCTCCTCCACGCACCGGTTGTGATGAGGGCGTATGTGTGTGGGGACGTCTGACAGCCATCCAAGCTCCGCTTGGAGCACAGGACTTTATTTTTTTGGAGACTTAGTGTCACACACAGTTGGCCACCCCCCCCCCACCCCACACACACCTAGGGACTGGGGCCTCCATCTTTACAAGAGTCCAGGTTGATGAGAATTTAGGGGCAGTGGGACAGAAATCGGAACCCATGGTAAAACTCCCTGAGCAGGAGGCCCTTCGTTCTGGTCGTCCGCCCACACAGACTGGGACTGGATCTTGCCAAATAGTGGGGAGATTGTGTGGATTCAGGACGCCTGGATTTTTATGCCTTACTGATAAATAAAAGTGTTCTTTGACATTAGTCCTTGAAACATGACTCTCTACGTTTGCTTTTGCCCATTCTGCCCCTGCTGGTGGATTTCAATTACACGTGTGGCTAGATCCTAGTTTGACTGCAAAGCCCCAGTGGTCCACCGGGTTCTAAGACGACCCCCATGGCCCCACAGCCTGCGGAATGCCCCGCCCGTGGGTTTGAGCGGGACCTGTGAGCGTGGCGGGGCCTCACTGCTGTGGTCAGGTTCCCTCATGCAGCAAAAGCGCGGGGGTTGCCCGTGTAGAGTCCCCAGTGGGCCTTCAGTGGAAAGAGACGACTCCTGAGTGGGCCTGACATAAGCGCCAGTCCTTGAAAAGAACTGGAGAACCGCGGTCTCCCGCTGGCCGTGCCATCTGTGGAGGTCCACGGGCCAGGGACTGCGGGCCACCTCGGGGGGCCGAGAGCGTGCGCAGGCCGCCCCGCTGCCGGGGCCCTGGCCCTCCGGACCCGGGAGGGTGAGTGTCTGGGTGTGAGCCGCTAGACCTGTGGTAGCTCGCTGGGCAGCCGCGGGAGGCTGTTAAGGCCCCAGGCGAGGTGTGGGCGGCGATGCCTGCCTGCCTATTTACGGAGCTGCGGGCCTCTGAGCTGCTCCTGCTGCGGTGGCCACGGGGAAGGCCGAAGTCTCTACCTGTGGGCTGGGGACAGGTGCCCCCAAGCCAAGAGCTTCCTGGGGTGGGTTTGGCAGAGCCCTGGGCAAGTGCTCCAAGCCCTCGCTGACCGGATTCTCCTCCTGGGTCCCTGCCTCCGCTGGCACAGAGGACGGCGCTGCCTCCTGTCTGCCGCACTTGGCGCAGTTAGTGCTGAGAGGGGACTGCCAGTCCTCACGCCTTGTGACTTGGGAGGATGGCAGTTCTCAGGGAAGGTTTTAGAGGCAAAAATAGTCTCAGGTACAGCTCAGGTATTACATCTGAGTGACCTGCTGCCACCCATCACCTGAGGACCGTTAAAGGTGCAGGTACCTGATGTCCTTGGATGTTCTGAGTCAGTAAGTCAGGTGGAGCTGGGGATCTTAAGTCTTTTGGTCACCTCTCTTGGGTCTTTTGCTGAGAACCTGGCAGCGTACTGTTGGGGCTTCCCCCTTCTCCCTGAAACCGCTCTGACACAGTGAGTGGGTGGGCGGCAGGCAGACCGCACCTTCCCTGAGGTTAAGAGACAGCCAGATGGAGCCACAGGCTAGCGGGAGAGGGCCCTAAGTGGGGGCTTGGAGCTGGAGTGGGGAGCGGGGCAAAGGGCGGACAAGTGGGCCAGACCTGCTCCGGGTTGAGAGCTGTCCCTGAGCTGCAAAATCAGCCCTCACCCATGGTGACCGGTCCCCAGTGCGCAGGCAGACAGTGGGGCTGCGGGGAGAGTCCCACAGCAGCCTCGTGTGCTTCGGGCAGAAGAGAGGCTCAGCTTTGTGACTCTCCTCCAGCCAGTAGTGTGGGGGGAGGGGAAAGCTACACAGGGAAGCACTACCAGGTGTTGGTGGAGGCACAGCCAGGCGGAGGGAACTCTCCCACACTGTTGGGGGGATTGGTTTGGACTGTCATACCCTGCAGTGTCAGCTTCAAACACGGGTTGTGTATTAGTCACCTGAGTAGCTTCTGCAAAAAGACAACATTTATGCCCGGGACCCCCTCCTCTCCAAAGACCAGCTACGTCAGTCTTTTGCAATAGAGCCTAGGATGCCAGCCTTCTGCAAAGCCTTCCTGGGTAATTAATTCTCGAGCGCATCCAAGGTTGTGAACCACTGCCCCAGAGAACTTCCTTTACACATGCACCGGAAGGCAAGCTGAAAACTGAACGTGGCGCGATTTGTAATTGCAAGAACCTGGAAACAACCCACGTGGCTCTGAGCAAGAGGGCGGAGGAGTGAGCTGTGGTACCAGCCCCTGGTGGAAGCGAAGAGCCGCTCCTGTGCATGCGAGCGGGGCGGAATGTCATAGAACGGCCACAAAAGCAAGTCACACAAGAGTGCACGTGTGAAAACTGTCACCTTTTTCATAAAGCTCCAAAGCTTAAAAACATGGAAGACGCATCCATATATTGCTAGGGATTACATGTACATACACATACATATAATGTATATACACACGTGACAAACGAAAGGGAACCAAGGAGAATGATGAGCACCAAACTCGGGCAGAGCTGTCTCGAAGGTTGATGATGGGATGATGATGGGGCTTCACAGCCACAGGAAGTTTCTATTAAGTTCTGTGGGGGTGGGGGTGGGGGGGGTCCTTGTGCACTCACCAGTGCGTATGCAGGTGTTTACCTTATTATTGGCTTGAATTTCTTACACATCCACAATGGATTTTGTATTGATAAGGCATTTTATTCAAAAACCAGAAAAACCGACGCGCAAAACCCTGGGTCTTAAGGAGAGTGTGCACTGGCCCAGAACGAAGCTCCGCACCTCCCAGACCGAGACCTGCAGGGGGCGGGTCCCAACCCCGCCAGCCTCCGCGCTCCTGCCCCTGTCCCCTGCGCACACGCGCATGCACGCAGTCCTTACAGCGGCTCTGCTGCTTGAGGGTAGGGGCCAGGGCCTCTGAGAAAGGTGTCGCGGGGAGGAAAAGGCTTTGCTGCTTTTAAGACAGTTGTGCAAAGCACTGGAATAAGTGCATGTCTTGAGTATTTCCAGCTCTGGCTTGCAGAGTGGGGAATCTTTGCTCTCCTTCGCTGGCTCCTTCTCCGCGCCCCCCACCCCATCCCAGCCCCAAATTTGTGAGATCATCTTTCCCGTAGCCCCGCCCCGCTCAAACGGCCCCATGGAGCCAGACAACTTTTTTACACAAAGAACTCGGACTGATGGGCCCCCAAGACTCTGGGTCTGAAGCAGCTGTTTGAGGAATATTGGTCAAAATCGGAGCAGGAAGACTCTGGGGTCACAGAGAAGCCGGTTGATCACCGTCATCGACCTTATTAATATTGCTGTTGTTTTCTTCCCGCCCCTACTAGAAAGTGATCCAGGTCGGCTTGCAATGAGACGATTGACCACAAGAGGGCACAAAGAAGCAAAAGTTTTATCTGAAAAAACCTTGACAGGTCACAAAATCCTAGGAAGGACCAAATTCCCGTCCCCAGACTGCACCCTGGAGAGAGAAGCCACGAACCCATAGTCAGTCAGGAGAATGAGACAGAACTAGAATCTGAAGGCTGACCACCGCCCCCACCCCCCTGCCCCCCGACCACGAGGGCTCCAGCCTTGAGCTGGGCCTGGGCAGGGGGGCTAAGTGTGGTGGTCCACGACCTCCATCCTTCTGAGTTCATGGGCTGCAGGGTCCTCAGGGCAGCTCACAGAGCCCGCCTCCCCCTACCTAATGGAGATATCAGGACTGAGAGACCCATACAGGAGCCAACGGGAGAATGGGTTGTCGAGAGGCGGCCGCCCCGCAGCCCCAGAAAGAGGGAGGAATCAGCACTGCTTGCCGGCTGAGGCTGCAGGGCCGGCTGGGGCGCCTGACTGCAGCCGGCAGTGAGGCCCGGCGCAGTGGGCACTGGCTGTGGGGCAGAGGCTCGGCTCAGGCTGCAGACAGCTGGAAGCAGGCAGAGGTCCTGGGGCCCTGGGAGCCGTTCTGGGGGTTCACCTGGGAGAGGGACCTGGGCCTTGCAAAGGCTCTGCAGTGAGCGAGGTGGGGAGGGGCTGCAGGGACGCCAGGCCAGGGAGCTCCCCAGCCCTCGACAGAACCCCACAAGGGCGGGTCCTGGAAACCTCTGTGGAATTGGCTCAGATGCCTTAGGGGGTGTGTGCTCAGATCCTCACCAGGCCAGGGGACACCGGTGAGCACAGGGGCTGGTCTGGGAGGAGACTGGGGACTTTGGAGGACAGACAAGACCAGAGAGAATCCAGCTGTTGCTTCCCAGAACCCCTACCTGCTGGCGCATGGCACGGAGGAGGGTCTGCCCTGCTCTTCCCGTGGACCCCCCAGCCCCACCCCTACCGGGGCCTCTGAGCCTCAGTTCCCTTTCTGGCCTGGACGGGGCAGGGCCAGGTGTCCTCTGGGGGCCCTTCCAGTGTGACAGCCCGAGCAGACAGAACACGTGGACCCAGACTGAGAAAGAAAGACTTTAATCGTGGCTCTTTCATGCCACAGTTCCAGTTCAGCAGAGGGGGCAGGGGTCCTCTTTGTCCTCATAGGGCCTCCACTGGACTCAGGCAGCTGGGTGTTGAGGCAGCAAAAAGCAAGGCTACTGGAAGTTTCCAAATGGTCCGGGGAGAAATCAGGACTCCAGGGCCCTGCGGTTACGTGACTTTGTGCGTTTTCTCAAGTGTTTGACTGCCTTCTTTACCCATGGGTCCTGGGGGTTCATACAGATGGACTTGCCCTGGGTGGTCACAAACCTGCAGAGCGAGAAAACCGTCGGGGGCATTAGGCTGGGAGGCCCTGCCGAGCCCTGGGCAGCCCGTCCTGCACCCACCAGGACTTGCTGAAGTTCCACAGAGTCAGGAGGATGCCTGCGACATCAGGCTCTGCCCTCGGTGACCTTGACCATTCCAGAGAGTCAGGGCCACAGGGCCTTCTTCCTCCCCACTCATTCTGCCCAGCCCGCCTACGGCCTGGGAACTAGAGGTCGCAGGCCCAGGCCAGGGGAAGTGACCACATCTGCTGTGACTGCCCGTGTGACATGGAGCTGTCCCATCTCCCTCCAGGTCTCAGTATCCCCATAAATCACTAAACAGGGTGGACTCCGTGGCCTGGGCCTCTGGGCACTGTAGCGTGGGGCACCGGAGCAGGGCCAGGCTGAGGAAGGGGATGGCGAAGTCCACCCTCTCCTCTCCTCTTTCCAGTGGCCTTTCTGGAAGCCTAGGGTCCTCCGGCTCCAACGCTCAGCTCCCAGGATCAGGGGTGGGGAGGGGCAGGGTCGGGGCAGACTTACACCACGGCATTCTTCGGACACTCGTCTGAGGTCTGGTACCACGACACCACCCTACCGACCGGGATGGCTCCATTGAAGTACTCCAGGCAGCACTCCCTGCCCACGTTGGTCCCCCGAGCTACAGTGGAAGAGGAACGGGCAGGTGTGCCTGTGAGCGTCAGTGGTTATGCGGCGGGTCAGCGGTGGGTCCGTGTGTACGCGTGCATGTCTGCAGAGGGGAGTGCGTATGTGCGTGCGTGCGTGCGCGCGCGTTGGGGGGAGTCGTGCCTGCTCATTCACATGGGTGTGCACCTGTGTGTGTGTGTGCACACACACAACACGAGCCCTGTGTTCACTCACTCAGGGCGGAGCCTTTCCCGCAGCCGCCCGCTCAGCCCTCACTGTACACCTGGAGACAGGTGCTGTCACCACCCCCTTTTACAGACGCCAAAACGGCAGCCCGAGATGTCAGGACACTTCTTGGGGGCTCTGTCTCCTCATCTCTGCCCAACAACAAATATCCAACACTTGCAAAAAGATAGCTGGAGACGCGTGCCTTTCGCTAACATCACCTGAGCCTGTTTTCTAAGCAGCCCCGGCTGCCCTCTGACCGTGGGGGGCCGTCCCCTGGCCTGACTCGCTCCAGCGCTGAGCGGGCCCAGCATTTCACCAGCGTGAGAGCAGAAGCGCAGCGGGCGGCGAAGGCGACCTCCCCTGCGCCCCGGCCCCAGGCAGTCAGCCTCGGAGTCTGCCTGTGCTACCCGTTGGGTGGTGGGCGGGGCACCCACCTGCTTCGTGTCTGATTTCAGCCTTCCTTTCCCAACTGAATATAAAAAATCTCTTTTCTTCACATCCTTTGGGAACCTATTCTCTTGCTTTTATGCTGATCCCTTCATGGTATGGAAGAGCCATTCATGAAACACAGGCTGATGAATAACCTTTGAGAACCGTTCACTTTTCCCTCTCAAAACACAACCCCGTCACTGCACCACAACCATTGCGGCGTGAGGTGGGGGGAACACTTTGTTCCTCCCCAGGCCAGTCCCCAAGTGCTGGAGCCTCCTTCTCCTCATTATCTTTCTAATCTTTATCGTCTTCACCATCATTTTCCTCTGAATGCCTCCCTCAAAATCCTATTGCTGCTGACCTCTCACCTCTTTGTGCAAATAAGCAAGGTGCAAATAATACACAACTACGCGTGTGCCCCCCATTGTGGCATCAGTGGGGTGCCCGCCCCCTTAACTCCTCCGCTCTCACCCGCACGGGCATCCTGCAGAGAAGCTCCCAGGAGGAGGGTGACAAGGAGCAGCATCTTCAACGGGGTCATGGCGCCGGCAGCCCAGGGGGAGATCTCTGCGTGTGGGTCCCTCTGCTCGGGGAGACAGGATGAGAGCCAAGGGTGGAAGTGACCTATTTAACCTCTTCAGGGATCTTGCTCCGCCTCCCAACACCTGTTCCTCCCATCCTTCCCTAGGCCGGTGGAGTTCGAAGAATTTGGAATGATTCAGTAGAAGTCCAGGCTTGGAATGTTTGTGGCTTTCCAGAGAATGGGCCTTCAACTGGGGACCGAGGTGGGGCGAGGTATGTGTCCGGGGGTCACAACAACAGCACACTTCTCCTTTTTGCAGGGATAGTTCTTGGTTCCTCTATTAGAACACCAAAAGCTTCACCCTAAACTGGGCTCATCCCGCTCCGAGCCTCCCCTGTGCACGGCGCTCGGGGAGCAGGACGGCCAGACTGGGCCCGACCAAGGCGGCCTGACGGGCCCGGGGCTCAGGGCGCGGAAGGCACCCTCTCCTCGTGGGGCGGGTCGGCCGCACGGAGGCCCACAGCTCCGGCATGTTCTGAGAAAGACCCGAGGCCCAGACAACTCCAGTTGCGGGCCTTTCCCCGCATTCAAGTTCAGGGTCTTCCCCTGAGCCACAGAAGGCCAGAGTCGGACAGTTTTTAATCATCATTTAGTCCAGATTTGCATTTGTACAGATCAGGAAGCCATGTTCCCCCAAAGGCAGCGCCTCCCTCCGGGCTGAAGAACAGAATGAAGAGACTTGTGAGCAAGACGCCTCAGGCTCCCAGTGGAGCCAGGTCTACTTCGGACGGGGGCTCAGCATCCAGCCAGAGCCGGCCCTGAGCAGACTGCCCATGAACCCATGGACCACAGCATCAGTGCATGGGGTCAGCTCCTGGTTACCAGAGAAAGTGCTCAGTCGTCTGCCTAGGGCTCCCCTGGGCCAGATCGTAAAAGTCCCTTCGTTGGCTGAGAGACCCTCTCCGCCTCCAGTGGGGCAGCCCCTCAGCAGGGCCGCCCCGGACCTGGATCCTGCCACACGGGACTGGGGGCGGCTTGAAATGACACCGCGCCCACCACAGGGTGTCAGGTGCCTTCTGCCTCCTCAGTCAGGTCTGCATTCACCATGGAACCATGACTAATGTGATGATAACAACAGCAGGTGCTGTTTGCTGAAACCCGACTCTACCAGGGGCAGGTGCTTAGACGGCAACCTCACAGCGAACCCATGACAGGCAACCATGATACTGGCCCAGGCCTCGCGAGGGGCATGCCAGCTGCTCCTCCTCCTCCCCAAGGGCCACCTTGCGAGGCTGGGGCTGCTTCGGCTCCTGGGGGCGAAGAGTGGCCCTGTCTATGGCAGAACTTCCCTGCGGGCAGGGTCCTCGCTGTGTGACCTCAGGTAGCTCACAGACCCTCTCTGGGCCTTAGTTGAGAGACATGCAGGTGGATCTGAGAAAGATGGGGTCTTCCTTTAGTGGTCCTCACACCAGCATGTCTCTGCTTCTCTTAGGGTTGCCTCACCTGCCAGAGACGCCCTGAGGCCCGCCTACTCCGCAAGCCGCAGCCTGGGCCGGTTCTTTGCTCCCAGCCTATCTGGCTGGGCCATATCCTTTGTCCCCGAGGAGGCGCAGCGGGGTGAGGGCCTCCTGCCAGTCTCATGTTTGACACCAGCTTCCTGCAGAGGTGGGGGGCGACCTCCACCGCCAACAGAGGAGCACCCAGCGCTCCCTACCCTGCCGAGTGGGAGGAGAGCAGGCCGGGCAGGGGAAGGGGCGCTGGTGCCCTGGAGACCGTGGCTGGGGGAGGGAAGCTCTGACCTGGAGACAGACCCTGGGCCCAGAGGAAACATGGAAGCCCAGATGTTGGTTGGGGAGGCCTGGGGCCTACGAGGAGGCAGAGGGCATGTGTCTGCTGACCGTTCGGTTCCCGTGGCCTCTGCCCCGTGGCCTCTGCCCACCGTCTGCAGCTTCTCCACCTACCACAGCTGGCCTCGAATGCCCTGTGCTGGACAACACGGGCTTGTTACAAACTGCAACTCAGCTGTTGTTAATGGTGAGGCCCCGGCCCCAGCCCCCGCTGCTGGGGAACTCCTGAGTGGGTTTTGAGTCCCCCCGTTCTGCCTCAGACTCAGACTTTTCTCCAGAAGGACCCAAATTCCCCTGTCCCTTCTAGGGAACGGGTAACAACAGCAGGAAGAGAAGGCCTGCACTGGGTCTGGGTCAGCGCCCCTGCCTGGCGGGGTGGGAGGGGAACGGCAGGAAGTGAGCAAGTGAGTGCCTGCTATGCGCCTGGCTGTGCGGGGTGGGGGGTAGTGGCGGGTGAGGGGCGGAGGGCGGGAGGGCAGGCAGTGGTCAGACGCAGCCCCTGCCCTTGCAGGAGCTCAGAGCTGGTGACACTGCAGGAACAAGGCCTGGCTCCACGCAGGGACCTGCAGGTCGTGATGTGAGGTAAATCCTCTCCCATTTTGCCTTCTCAGTCAGCTCTGTGTTCATCATGGAGCCATGACTAAATTTCTATTGCCAGCGACGGTAATGGAAGAGGATGGTCTTGGCAAACGTGGTAGCCGAGGCCAGCGAGCTGGGCCACGTGGGTGGAAGGGTTCGTGCCAAGAGGCGGAGGGGCAGGCTTGGCCACATCAGGGAAGCGTTTAGCAAAGGTGCAGATGAGGGAATGTGCAGATAAATGAGGGAAAGAGGAGGAAGCGCTGGTGGACGGAGGAGGCTGGGTGTCCCCAAGAGAGCAAGCTGCGTGGGGACAGTGGGGTGTCTGCTTTGCTCATCACCACGTGGATCCCCAGCTCCGAGCAGAGTATCTGGCACTCAGTGGGCCTCCCACGAGCCTTGGCCGATTGGTACAGGACCGAATGCCAAGGAGATGAGATGGAGCAGGGGCCTCGGAGAGTCGTGGGGAGCCTCTTGGCCTTATCTAGAAGGCCACAGAGACCAGGGACATTTTTTTAGGTGTTTTCCTCACTAGAAATTAACCGACTGATTCCTCCTTGCTTCTCCCAGCTATGAATCGGATTCTAAGGGACCTTCCAGATGGAATGTCCTCTAGCTGGGGCCTGTGATAAGGGCCTCAAGACCTTTAGGGCGCTGTGACTCGGAGACCCATCAGGGAACCAAGGCTGCTGCCTGGAGGAGGCGGCAGTGAGGTGGAGCTCTGTGGAGGGGCCACAGGGGCTAGGGGACAGGGTCCCCGGCAGGGAAACAAGCCAGACGAGGCCTGTGAAGAGATCAGTCAAAAAGAAATTGCATCTGAGTGGGAGGAAGGGGCGACGTGACTCTGTCTCAACACCTTTGACTCAAGCCAGCTCAACACCCCGTCTGCGCACCTGGCCTCCTGCTGCAGCCTGGGGCTGCCGCTGCGGGGAGCCCTTTGGGGTAAAACCAGGTGGAGGGAATCAACACCCCGCGTCCCCACCCCGCTTCAGGCCAAAGGGGCTGGGCCAGCTGGAGTCTGGACCCTTTACCCTGACAGGGAGGGAATGAGGGTCCCTGCCCCACCCCTGGCTCTACTGTGTAGCGCGGTGGGGGACCAGACACATTGCTGTCACAACAGCAAAAGCTTAGCCCCAGGCTGCAGAGCAGGGGACAGGTTGCTGCGGTGGGAGCCATTTGTCATCGTCAAATCGCCCATGACAGTGTCACTGGGGTGGCAAAAGGTGTCACCCCAGGTTACTCCGGTGTCAGCCAAGGCCCCAGGAGGTGCAGCGACTTGGCCAGGGTCCCAGGGAGCATCTCCTCAGCTCCATCCTCTGACAGCTGAAGCTACACTCAGCCTGTCCTGCCCCCAGGGGGCTGACATGTGGAGGTCCCAAGGGTTTTTTACCATCCCCCAATCCCAAAATACGTTCTGCTCCCCTGGCCCAAGGGCCTGACACGCTCACTGATGAATCAGACCTTCCTGACAGGTTGTTGGTCTTCTTCTTTTAAAGATTGTATTTATTTATTTTTAGACAGAAGGGAAGGGAGGGAGAAAGAGGGGGAGAGAAACATCCCTGTGAATGTGTGGTTGCCCCTTATACCCCCTACTGGGGACCTGGCCTGCAACCCAGCCATGTGCCCTGACTGGGAATCGAACCAGTGACCCTTCGATTTGCAGGCTGGCACTCAATCCACTGGCCCACACCAGCCACACCAGGTTGTCGGTCCGCTTGATTCCTCAGATCAGCATCATACGGGCGTCTCCAACCTCCCACGTTCATTCAGCAAGGCCTGTTGAGTTGGTGCCTTGGTGTGTCTTGAATCCATCTCCTTCTCACCATCCACAGGGCCACCCCCTCCATCTCTCTGCTGGACCACGGTCCCCCAGTGATGTCTCGGCTTCCAGACTTGCCCCTCTAGTCTGTCCTCCGCCCTAGAGCCCAGTGATCTCCCCAAAACACAAATGTGAGCAAGGCTCGTCACTCAAAAATCCTTCAATGCCTCTGCATTGCTCTCAGAATGAAGTCCAGATTCCTGCTGACTTCTCCAGCCTCAACGTTTGCCCCCAACCCTGCCGCCCACCATGTCACTTTGCTGTAGCCATGTCAACCTTCTCTTGCATCTGGGGAAATGCCAGGCCCTCACTGACACCCAGCGCTCCGTACAGGCTGTCCTTCCTTTCTAGAACTCTCACACCCCACTTCCTTTCCTTCCCAGCCTCCTTCAGATTGCAGCTGAAACCCTTGCTTCCTCCCTCAGCCCCCTCCTTCCTCTGTGTCCCCACAGTTCATAACAAACTTCCCCTCCTGCTCTGTCCACATTGCATTGTAATTGTTGGTTTATTGCTGCAAAAACCTTAAAAATAGGATCTCAAGTTCCAACCTGTACCTACAGGACTTAGCACCCAGTAGGTGCCCAATAAAGTATTTTGTTTAATGGATGAAGAGTTTGGATATTTGGGCAAATGAGTGGGTGGATGAATGGATGGATGGAAGGATGAGTGGGTGGATAGATGGATAAAAGGATAGAAGGATGGATGGATGAACGGAAGGAAGGAAGGATGGATGGTTGGATGGATGGATAGATGGATGGAAGGATGGGTGGATGGAAGGGCGTGGGGAAGGGAGGAAGGGAGGGTGAATGGGTTGATGGGTGGTGGATCAATCAGTTCAAGGACACACGAATTTCTCAAGTACAACATGGGCCCAGCTTGCCTTCAATCCCAGGGGCTTCTTCACCCCAGTAAAAGTTACTGCTGACCCAGAGTGTGCCGCCAGTTCCTGAGACACACCTGATTCCTCCTGGATGAGGCAGAGGGACCCAGCAAGCCCCGTGGCTTCTTTTCCATGGAGTTCACACCTTCCCTGTGGGCTGCGGCCATCTTGGCCTCCTGCCAAACCTAAATTGTTTCAACGCTGGCTTTTCCGCCTCTCCTTTTTCACATTGCAGCCCCAACCCTCCCTTCCTTCTTTAGCTCTCAGTTTCTTCTGTCCTCCTTCCTTCTTCAGCCCCAAAGGACCCCCTCCCCTCAGGTATAGTCCCAGCCCCAGGCTCTTCACATCTCCCCACCCCGCGGCCCACTCCCCCGAGCCGATGACGTGACCCAGTCTCTCTGCTCCCATTACTCCTCTTTTTGACCCCAGCACTCCTTCCCCCTAACACCCCGCACGCCTTCCTATTCCTCCTTTCTTTCATGACCAGAGTTCTCCAACATGCAGTCCGTGCCTCCCACTGCAGTTTCCCCTCTGCCCACTTGTGATGTAATTCTTAGTAATGTGGTTTCTCGCCCTGAAATTCTAGGAACGCCATTCTCTCTGGGTCTCTCTGATCTCCACAGCCACTCCCTGAACTTGCCACCCCCTCACAAAGGGCAGTGCAGGGCCGTGCCGGGCAATGGCGGGCAATGGCTGCCTGCAGATGTTCTGGAAGCCTTATCCACAGCCGTGGTTGCAACCCCTCTTCTCCCTGCTCCTGGCTGTGTGGCCCAGGGCCAGCCTGTGTGCCTCACTCTCCTCATCTGTAAAATGGACATGTTGACAGCCGCCCGACTCGTGGCGCTGCTGGGAGAACTAACTGAGGTGACGCCTGTCAAGTGTGGGGCCTCCGGTCGGTTCGGGGAATCTCCCTTCCATCCCTGGGACCATCCGCCTCCTTGGCATCCCCCGCCCCACCCAGGATTCGGCACGTGGTCCTTTCCCAGGTGAGCTCTCTGTGGGTCTCTCTTCTCCGTAACACCCTTGAGCTCTCGCTGCGGGCTCGGGGCAGACTCAGCAGTTACACCTCGGTGTCCCCACAACAGCAGTAAGAACTATTATCCACATTTTATAGATAAGGAAGCTGGAGACCAACCACACTGCTTAAGAAATCGGTCCGAGGACACACAGAGCTAGCGAGTGGCAGAAGCGTGCCCGGGGCTCTGTCCTAGGGTCTGTTTCCTCCTCAGGTGACTCTTTCTCTCTGATGTCAGCCACTCAGGCCTTTGACCTCGGAATGGGCTCTTCCTAAATCTCTGTCCCCAGCCCTGACTAGTGACTGACCGGACACACCTTCCTGGGCCCGACCCTGGCCGCTGGCCTTCTCTTAGCTTCCTCTACCTTGCGGTCCATCCAGCTGCGCACACTGGGCAGAGAGAGATCTGTTCCCTCATGGTTCGCTCCACCCGAAGCACAAGGAAGGCACGACCGAGTTCCGTCTCAGCCGACTTCCCTTTTTTTCTGTCCAGACCAGCATCATCCTCCGCTCCTCTTCTGTCCCACTGGTCTGGAACTCTGTCCTTGACTCATTCCTCGCCTCCAGCCCCCACAGCGTGCTGGGCCATGACTGTGCTCAGCGATGTTTCGGGGTGACGCTCAGCTTCCTCACTTCCTCCTTGTTCTCACTGGCTCAGCCCAAACCATCAGCAACTTTTCTCTCTGCTGCTCCCCGCTGACCCGGTCCGGCCTGCGTGCCTGTGTCTGACCGGTCTTTCTCAAGGGCCGCCCGCCCTACCTCCGGCCCCTCCTTAGGAACCATCAATGGCTCCCTGCTTCCTTCCCCCTCCCTCTAAAACTCCTCGGCCAGTTGGCCAGTCTGTCGGCCCAGCCAGCGGTGTGGTCCCTCCCTCCCAATTCAGCCGCATCTCGCAGCTCCCCCAAGTTCAACGTGCCCGAGGCTCAGTGTGTTCCCTCGCTATGTGACGTGCTCAGCTGCTCCTGTCCCTTTCTTTCCTGTCCTACCCTCCCCTCGAACCAAATTCTATCCCTGTCTCATACGTGACATGCCATAGAAGATTAAGCAAAGGGGTCACTGACAGCTGAGGGGCCAGGTAACCGGTTGTGAATTCAGTCCCGCCACCCAGGGGCTGTGAGAAGTCGGGCACGTTGCTTGTCCCTAAGCCTCAGGTTCCACATCTGCAAAATGGAAATAATAATTGTAACCACAGTGGGAGGCTTCGGGTCACATCAGCTGCCTTCAAGCATGTATCTGGCAGAGAGTACGTGTTCCTGACTTTAAATGTCACCTCTACGCCAATGACTCCCAGATTTCCCTCGCCAGCTCCAGGCCTAGGACAGCGGTCTGCCTACTCAGCGCGACGAACAGGCATCCCGCGCTCCCGCAGCGCCAACCTGAATCCCCGATTCCCGTCCTCTCCTCGCCGGCTCCTCCCCCGTTCTTTCCCGGCCCCCGCCTTCCGTCCCGAGCCGCCAGGGCGCCACCCTTACGCCTCCTTCTCACCCGCGCTTGCCATCTGCCCGGCGGGCCCCTGGCGCGGCCTTCGGAATCCCTCGCAGCCCACCGCCTGTCCCCTGGGTGCCTCCCGACGCTCCCCCAGGCTCCGTCCTTGCCCCCGCCATCTCTTCCCAGCGTGGTGGCCACGGGGAATGGGAGCGGCGGGCCGTCACACTCAAAGGAAAAGCCAGAGACCCTGCAGCAGCCACCAGGCCCTAGGCGCTCGGCCCCCACCGTCTTCACACCGGCTCTGCGCAGACCGCACTGGCCCCCTCACTGCGCCTCAGCCACCCAGACACTCGGTCACCTGAGGATGCTCCCACAGCCTGTCCTTTCGGCCTGGAATGTTCGTTCCCTAGATACCTGCATGACTCACTTTTTCACCTCCTTCACATCTTTGCTCAAATGCCATCTTTGAATAAAACCTGCCCTATTTATAAAACTGTGACGCCCCCACCTTTTCCCCGGCTCTAGTTTTTCTTTTTTACTGTAAAACTTCCCACCCTTCACTACATTTACTGATCATGTCTGCTGTTCGTTGCCTGTCTCCCAGCTGCGCCCCTCCCCCCACCATCCCCCCACCCCGGGAAGGTAACGCCACAGGACAGAAGCCTTCGTCCCTTTTGTGTGAGTGGACAGATCAACGGCTGGTATTGTTTCCGGAGCCGAGTGCATGGACGCTGCTCCTTGAGCCTCACTCTAACCCGCGGACTTGTGTCCATCTCTCTCATGCCTGGGCCGCAGGATGTCGCCTGGGCTCCCACTGCAGCCCTGTAAGTCCATTTCTTTTATCCTGTGTGAGAGCCCGACTCTCTACCCAGGGAGCATTTGCTCCAAGGTACTTCACAGTCAGGTCTGGGACTACTCGGGGCCCCGCCGCCGCCGGGTGACCAACGCAAGACCCAGCCCCCAGGGCGCGAAGACCAGACCCTTCCTTTAGAAGCCAGAAACCCGCCTCAGCCTGCTCGGGGCGGGGGCGGGGGGCGAGGGAAGGCGGGGGCGGGGGGGGCCTCCCTCCCGCCAAAGCGGGCCCTCTGGGCTCCCAGGAGGACGTTTTCAGCACCAGGGTCAGCGCTAGGAGCCCCGCGGGAGACTAAGGCACCCTTTCAAAGGAGCCCGTGCATCTGGCGCTTCTGAAAGGCTTGGAGATCCCCCCACGTTCCTGTTTAACCTCAGCCACTCGCGGGGGGGAAAGCCAGCAGGGGAAGGACCGTCAGCATTTGGTGATTCGACATGTGGCCCGTCCTCCCGGGATCATGGATGCCTCCGGGGGCCGAGCGGCGTGTGGGGGCGGGGGTGAGGGTGCAGGGCTGCTTCTGAGCTGGATGCAGACTGCGGAAGGAGAGCTCCCCAGAGGGCACTCAGGCCTCCCACCCCGTTCCCTTTCCAGAGAGAAGCGGGCGTCCTGGCAGCCTCTGGGCCCAGGGCCGGTCGTGCGGTGGCTCGCTCTTCCCCCGCGAGGGCTTCCCCCTCGGCCCGGCTGGGCTCCGCGTAGAGTCTGCCCTCCTTCCTGCCTCGCCTGGCTCCCTTCGGCTCTCCTGAGTCATCGATTTTTCTTATTTTTAAGGGACACTAACACCATCTAATCTAGTTCCCAAAATGACTTGCGGTTTTTCCTGGGACCACTTTAAATGCATCGATTTACTTGAGGAGCTGGTCGTCTTTCCCCTCCGCTTTCCATCTGCTCCTTGAAGTCTTCCTCACCCACCCGATCCTCCTCCCCTGCCAGCGCCTCCTCACTCCCGCCCTTCCCGTGGGCTGCAGGCTGCAGGCTGCAGATCTGGGGGGAGTCGACTCCCTGCATTGCCTCGGGGGGGGGTTCATTAAAGGTGTGTTGCCAGGGAAGGTGAGTATGATGTAGGAGCCTGAGGACCAGAAAAGAAGGGATGGAAGCCCAGCCAAAGTGTGACCTCAGGCCAAGTCCTAGGAGGGTAATTTCCATCTGGCCACAGGGGGGCGCCAGAGTTGGCGTTAGAAGTGAGAGCCGCGGAGGGAGTGGGGCCCTGGGTGGGGCGCCCAGCCACGAGGAAGAGGAAAGTATCACGGCCCCCTGAGGCCCGCGTGCCTCTCCGAACCCATCCGTCTGTGGACTGGTGGGGACTGACCTGGGCAGCAGCCGTTTCTTCATCGTTTACTAAGGAAGGTGCTTCTGTCCCTCAACAATACAGAGCAGTGTTTATGCATGTTTTTAAGCCTTATATTAATATGAGCATATTATGACTGGACTTCCGCGTCTAGCCGTGCTGAGCCTGAGAGCGGTGTGTGTTGACAGGTGCCCGTGTATTTCTTTTCACCCAGTTACAGTAATATAATTATATCATCTATAACTATATAGAAAAATGTAACCACACCACAATTTACAAAAAAAGAAAGAAAAAGAAAAAGAACGAGGCCTCGGGAGCTGGACTGCCTGCTGGCTAGGTCCCTCGCTAGCAGCTTGGCTTTCGGTAAAACCCTTAATCTCTTTGTGCCTCGGGGCTTCCATCGGGAAAGTAGGACCCCCAGAAGCAGGCCTATCTGAGGGTTTAAATGAGAAAATTCACTGAGTTTCACTGTGGTGTGTGGCGGGGACAGGGACCTTCATGGGGAGAGGGCCACTGCCTCAGGGCTCCTAGGTTCCCCCTCCACCTGCTCACAGCCCTTGGGGGTTTGGGGGGCGATCAGAGCCTTGGCCCAGTCCAGGCTTCCTGGGGGTCCTGGCTGGGCCTGGGGGACCATTTTTTGACCAGGATGTGATGGAAGAGGGTCAGAGGGGCGGCTCAGGCATGACTTGGACACACCTTTACCGATGGTCACTTTTAGTCTCTGATATCCCTTTGAGGTCATTACATATTTTTTTAGCCAGGAAATGCCTTGAAACGCAGCTACTCACAGGGAGGGGGAAGGGAGGGCTTTCCATAAATCAGGAAGCCATGGGGGACAGGCACCGGGAGAGGCACCGGGAGAGGCACCAGGAGAGGCACCGGGCCAGACCGTGCCGATGGATGCAGAGGGCCTTTACCTTTTCACTCCTTGCAGGATGTGTGGTGGTCACTAGGGCACGACAGGGAACAAGAAACACACATGCCCGCCCTCACGGATCTTCTTACAGAAGGACAGTGAAACAAGCAGGTATAGCCAAGTCACTGAGGGTTGTGATAGGCACGGCAGGAGTCGGGGGTGAGCCCCCACGGCAGGAACCTTCGTTAGGCTAAGAAGTCAGGGAAGGCTTCCTGGAGGAGGCGACCTCTGTGCTGATGCGGAGGGGTTGGCCAGGAGAACGGTAACGGGGCACAGCTAGCGCAGTGGCTCAGAGGTGCAAGGGAAAAGGTTGCATTGAGGATATAAGAAAGTGTGTGGCCAAAGGTGCTGTGGGGGGAGGGGAGCGAGACTAGGGGAACCAGCCGTCTTTCAGGAACTCCTTAAGTCTTTCAGGAAAACAAAGACAGACAAGATGCCTGTGTCCGCCCCTGGAACTGCAAAAACACCAGATTCCTGTGACAACAAGCCCAGGTTACGTGAAAAACTGGATGATCCAGATCATCTGGCAAACAGCTGGTGCTCAATAATGTTAATATTTGTCTTCCTATTTGCTTCCTTGCCTGCTAAAGCAATCAACGGCATATCTGAGCCATTAGAAGGCCTCAACACCAGCGTGCTTCAGAGAAGCGACGCAGCAGTTCTTTTCAACTCCATTCAGTGAGAATTCCAAATGAATTCATAGACAGCTAGCCGGGCTAAGGTTGACCTTTATTCTGCCTGCAAAGAACGAGAATGAAGAGGGTCAAGCTAAGTAATGGAAAGCCTATTTATCCCAGTTACAGAATGTTCGCAAGCCTTTTAACAGCATCTTGCAGGTTCTGACAAGTCATTCTTACTGAATGCAAGGAACACCATACTTTGTCTTCCTGGCTGCTCTGTCAGTCAGGATAGGCGAGGTCATGCTACAGTAACAACTAAGCTCAGACTCTCAGGGCCTTAAAAGCACAAAGGTTTGTTGCTCCAACAGAAATTAGCTGGAGCTCTTTCCAGGGCTGGAGGCCCTGAGGCATCTTCACTCTGGGGCTCAAGATATTGGTGCCATTGTTTCCTGGGAAGTGGCCAGAGACTGGGCCAGAAGGACTAAAAGTGTTCTTACCATCAATTGGATAGTTTGAGCCATGAGACACATGTCATTTCCACTGCCAGCTCACTTGCCAGAACTGGTCGTTTGGCCCCTACCAACCCCAAGAGGCAGGAAGAGTGCCCCGCCTCTGTACCCAGAGAGCAGCAAGCCAGAAATACTCAGGGAGCTTGAGACCACAGTCCCCAACTTGAACATGAATAAGCTCTCCTTCCTGTCCAAGCCGAAGACTCAGACTCCTTGCCAGTCTGGCTTTAATGAGTGGGGATTCATGAGTTTTGATCTTGCCAAGTTCAAAAGCAGTTTAGAAAAGTTACATCAACTTAAACAGCATCTATTAGCTCAGGGGGAAATATACAAATTATTCTTATCTGCTTAATGACACTGTGACATGTTTTCACCCTACTTTAGTGAAAACAAAGATGATTGCATTTATTTATAGAAATCCTGTAATTCCATAGTCTTGTTTGGGCATCCAATAACAAAGGCCAATGGAAATAGGATGTTTCAAACCCTTTGGAAACATCCATTGCATAATCATATGTTGCATTTACCCAGAACTCACTATGAACATGTCATTTTTCTAAGTGTTTACCAAAGATTATCTATGACATCTTCACCCACGTGGTGAGTTGTTGTTATTCCCACTCTACAGAGAAGAATACCGAGGCCCAGAGAGGTTAAAGAATTTGCCCAAAGTCACACAGCCAAAGAGCCCCACAATACATTCTGCTCCTGTTTGCTGACAAGCAAGATGCTTGCCACAAATAATTTTTTTCTGCCCTCTGGAGGCAACAAATTCCTGGAAGGTAGGAGAGGGGCTTCGCTTCCCAAATGTGCACCACTCTGGGACCCTCCTCTCTTCCGAGGCAGGCCTCCCTGAAGACTGGTGAGAGTAAGCACGCGGGCCTGGCTGCTGAAGTGTGCGGTCAGCTCAGGAAAGGCCAGCTGGCACCGGATATTTTCTGAAATCCCAGCAGCTGAAACAGTACCCAAGAAAGCACGTGACTGAACCGAAGTGAACCAGGCATGTGCTGCTGCACACCCAGGAACAAAGCATGTGCATACACATGCACGCTGGAAATTCCCAGCCATTCATGTCTGCCTGGCCTCGCTCTTCCTGGGGCGTGTTCAGGGAACTAAGCCCAGGAGAGAGGGTGGAGGACCCAGTGGAAAGGCTGCAGGTAGAAGCTGCTCAAAGGACCCTGCGAACCTTGGGTGAGTGAGAGTGGGGGAACCTGGTGCAAGGGGGGCTCTAAAACTTCAGCTAGGCACCAAATCCCCGAATTTGGCGAGCACTGCAGGGCAGTGGCAGGGAGAGAGAAGAGGAAAAAGGCAAGAAAGGGGGTAACGGCCTGAAGGTGCGGATGGCCAGCCCGCTCACTCTGGAGTCTGAATTCAGTAGGTCTGCAATGGGGCTCAGGGATCTGTACTTTGAAGAATCCGTGGCTCCAAGTTTCAGAAGCAATGGTTAAGCTTCAAGTTCTGGACAAAGAGCGGGGGTCATAGCTTAGCTCAGTACGTTGCACATCATGCGGGAGCTTTATTGTCATCATTCTTATGGCGGGGACCCTTGTACAAAAAGAATTTGGCACATCGCCTGGCGTGCAGTAAACAGGAAACAAACCACGGCTATCATCATCATTATCATCGTCATCGTCACCATCATCATCAATATCTGAGTCCTGGTAGTTCTGGCACAGATTTCAGAAGACCTTCAAATCTCTGTACCCTCTGCATTAATTGTGGGGATCGCTTCAGCTGAAGTTGAGCTCTCTAACTGAAAGAGCAACTTAAACACACAAATGCCCCCAGATCTCTGGGGAATGGCTCTGGAATGAGCCAGAAGGAAGGCTCTGCCCCTCCATCCTCTTCCTGAGCAGCAGAAGTTTTAACCTTAAGAATATTTTCATTTCAAAGCCCCTGCTGGTGTTTTGCTGGTGTTGGGAAGAGGTTGGGGGAGGGGGCTGGAACCTTGCCTTGGGCAGAGCTCCCTGCTCGGGGTGGGAGTGGGCAAGAGCAGGCAGCACTGTCTTTGGGGTGGAGGGGACAGCGGAGACCTGGGGTCTCGTCCTAGCCAGCCCCATGTCCAGGGGCAGCTGCAGTCCAGGCCCCGCCCACCAACATCTTGGGGGGAGGGGGACAAACCTTTTGAGTCACCTGAGAGAACATAGGAAAGAGGGTTTATGTGTGTAATTTCCTGATTTTTACACGTTGCTTTTAATTTTTAAAAACATTACATAGACATAGGATCTAAGATGTTGTTGATTGTAAGACATTCCGATATTTAATGAACTAAGAAAAAGAGAACTTCCTTTAACTATGACAAGCCATTGATTGCAAGATTCCCCCTAATTCCAGAGATGTCACAATGTAAAAAAAACGTGCCTCGTGGAGCCCCTGAAGTACCGTACGGCGATAGACTGGAGTCGACCTGTGTCACCTTGTACAGTCCCCAACCCACACGACCGCTCACAGCAGCTCTTATGACACCACCCCAGGACACTGGAGGGCTTAGGGGCTGCCCAGGGGTTCACACTTGAGTCGCATCCCTGAAGACCCAAGGCTGTTGAGAAGTAATCCCATTTCAATCTTTATCTGGGCCAGAAACGAAGTAATCAAGGCAGCAAAGCAGGAAATGCGGCGCGGCTGGCCCCCAGCGTCACCAGGTCTCCAAGCTCCGTAGGCTTGTGGCAGGGCGGCAGGAGGGCTGCTTCGTAAGGGATTCTGATTCCTGCAGGGGTGGGAACCCCCCCGCCTGCGCTCATCGCTCATCGAGGCCTGGACAGGCGAAGGCACCGCCCAGCGTTGCGCGGCCAGGCAGAGCCGGGCCAGGCCAGGGTCCCTTCCCCTGCTGACGGCAAAAGTGCCTGGCACCCCGCCCCACGGGGACTGGAGACAGGGGTCTCCAGGGGTGACCCAGGGGGTCTCGTCCTCCCCCTCGTTCCATCCTTCCAGAGGCTCCTAGAAAGAGCACCTTTGTTTGATTCACAAGACTTTTCCATTTTATTAGTAAAATACAAAATGGCACAGACATTGATGATAGGGGTGGAAAAGCAAAAGGATCAACCAGCTCCTAAAGCCCTCCCCGAATTGTTCTTGTCCGTATCCTGCCAGGGGGGCGAACAAAGTCGCGGAAAGGGGCCAGCTGCCCCAGCTGCTTCTTGACAAAGGAGGGGAGCCCCACCGTGGGTACCCCAGCCCTTGAAGGCTCCCAGCTGGCAGGAGCCAAAAAAAGTGCATTCAGATCTGCTGTCCCCCCCAAAGTGCCCCCTCCATTCAAGCCAAGTCCAAACAGGGGGTGTCGTGCCCAGCGGGGGAGCGCAGGGGGCCCAGTCCTTCCTTTGCTTCCTCGAGCATCATCTGCGAAGGAATGTGTCACCTGTACCTGGAGGAAGCCCAGCCCCTGGGAGGTTTCTCAGGTGGAGGGCAGGCATCAGCCTTGGGGACAATCAGAAGGAGGTGGGGCGCTGCCACCAGGGACCCTGAGGGGCGAGGCCTGCAGGTCCAGCTCTGCCAGGGGGCGTGGGCTAGCCGGTCAGCCTCCAGTCTCACCCAGGTCCGCCTGAGTCCTCAGCAGCCAAAAAGGAACCCACGACCTCCGCTTCCCTTCCCCAACGGGTCCCTCTCCCAGGACAGAGTTCCTTTCAGAAAGAAACACGGGAAGCTCTGAGCTTACAGAAAACACCATGGACGTTTCTGGCCCTGCCAGTCGTGGGGAGAAGATGGTGTGCAGAGAACAGTGTTTTCTGGGAGCCAGAGAGGGCGCTGGGGACAAGTAGAAAGACCGAATGCTGGACTCAAGTCCAACATTCAAGTCCCAACATGGAGTGTGACCGTGCCCCGCAGCTTCTCCCTGGGTCCTTCTGTGGAGTGCCTCAGCCTCTCCCCGGGCCTGCAGGCCTCGCCTCCTTCTTCAGCCTGTCACATGTCCCCAGGGCTGTCTCAGTGTCCCTGTGAGCCTAGTGGACAGAGAGGGGCTGTCCTCACAGTCAGAAAGGGTCCTTTAAAGCCAGTCTCTGCCCCACAAGTACCCCAGCCCGAGCCCCACTCTGGGGGCCCACGGTGCTGGCTCCCTCCTACGGGGCAGGACTGGGCGGCCAGGCCCTCCGGGCGACAGCCCGGCCCACGGGCTGGTAGGGAACGGTGAAGGCGCTCTGCTGAGGACGGCTGTGCGGCTGCACCAGGGTCTGGGGAAAGGGACCTCGGGACCACTTAGCGATGACGACTGTCGGGGGTACAGGCTATTGCCACCTATCTGCTGTCCCCCTTCCCTTTCACAGGTGGGAAGCCACAGGGACGGACGCCCCGTCGGGCCGATAGTGGGCCCTCGGACTAGCGCCCCGGCTTCCCACTCAGAGTCCGTATTCCTTCTCCGTTACAGCACAGACCGAGGAAGGAAAAAGACCCAAACCACTGGTAGCTGCATCTCCCCTTCCCGCGGCGCTGACTGAGGGTGGGGCCTTCATGGGGCGCGGTGCCAGCAGGCACCGCACCCCCTCATGCAAGAAAAGACAGGCCCCCTGCGGGGGCGTGGGCTCTGTACAAGGGACAGGGGAGATAGCACCGCAGGTGGCGGGTGACTGGTGACGGCAGCAGGACCAAGAGACACAATGAGGTTGGAGGGGGTGGGCAGAGGACCTGGCCTGAGGCTCACTGTGAGGTGGGATGACCGTGGTACCCCCACGGGGACACGGGCCTGAGGGGCTGAGCATTCAATAAATAATTGTCACTGGGGCTGGGACGGTGTCGAAGGAAACCTCTAACCAGCCAGCAGCAGAAGAGAATTTTCCGACTCGGGGACATTGGCATGAGTGGCAGAGGCCACTCCCTCTGTTTCCAGTAGGTCAGGGATGGTCAAGGGGACCTCCCGGGGCCTGCCTGGGAAGTGGGGGCAGCTGATCCCACCCGGAGGGTCCCGCCTCCTTGCTTGGGTCATCCCGGCTCAGGCCAGGCCCTCGGGTGAGGGGAGGACTGAGGAGGGGGCCCCAGGCAGCTGTTTGAGTTGAACATCTGGACACAAGCAGGTGGGCGGTTCACACTGGCACCAGGACGTAGGAGTTACTGCCGCAGCTCCGAGGGACATGCCGAAGCCCTTCTACCATGTCTCCTGCCATGTTGCGGGGACAGCCCTGTAGGCTTTGATAGGCAAACATGGCCACCCCCAGGCCAAAGAGGAGGCCCAGGAAGGCCAGTAGCCCCACTGCCTGCCTCCTGGTAGCTGCCCCGGAGTCTGGAGGCGGGGTATTGGGGAGCCCATGCCTCTGGTGGCTCACAGTGGCGTGGGTGGGCTCCTTGGTCTTGGGGTCCCCACTGCTAGAGGTCGCTGGCTCCCTGCTGGGGGCCCCTTCAGAGGAGAATGGGGCCACAGAGACATGGGGAACGCTGCCAGGCCCCGTGAAAGCACCTGTACGAACTGAAATGGAACCTTTCTCCTTGGACGCTAGAGAGTCCTCTGGTGTGGGATCCTGTCCATCGATCCGCACGGATTGTCCTTCAGACCCAACACTGTCCGCTGGGGCTATGTGTGAAATAGAGGGGGCCTGCGTGGGGGGGGGCTGGGTGCTGAGGGCCTGGGTGAAGGCGGTCTGGGTGGAGGGGGCCTGGGTGGGGAGGGCCTGGGTGGAGGGGGCCTGGGTGGGGGGGGCCTGGGTGGAGGGGGTCTGGTTGGAGGAAGCCTGGGTAGAGGGGGTCTGGGTGGGGAGGGCGTGGGTGGAGGGGGTCTGGGTGGGGGGGGCCTGGGTGGGGGGGGCCTGGGTGGAGGGGGCTTCAGAGGCCTTGCCCTCAGTCCAGAGGTCCGACCCAGGTTGGTAAGCAGAAGAGCTCTGCCAAGATGTGGCGCTGGTGGCGAAAGTGGTGCTGAAAATCTCAGTTCTCTCGGGCCCAGCCAAAGGTCCTCCGTCCAGAGCCTTCGGAGCAGCGGGGGACCCGGTCCCCCAGGAACCAGCCACTCCGGTAGGCAGCTCTGGGGAAGTCCCCAAGGCCCTTGGTGCCTGCTGGCTATTGCTTTCGCCTGGGGCTTTGGGCTCTGAGCCCGCAGACCTGTCCGTGCCCCTGGCAGCAGGGGTGGTCCTGGGCTCACCCACAATCTTCTCAAATGTGCCGCCGTTCTGAACAAGAGCAGCAGCCTTCTCGTCTAGGTACTTCATGGTTTTCTGGACCCATTCTTCTGCTGGGTCAGCACAGAAGGTTCTGTTTTTTATGGTCTTCAAGCTACAAGGAAGGAAGACAAGGACCCAGTTATGGCCAGAAGCCACGTGGAGGAGGGGGTATCACGTGAATGCTCTGCGTGTGAACAGACCAGTCTGGACACCCTGCCCCACTGCCTCCTCGCTGCAAGCTTAGCTGGGGTAGCTCAACCTCTGGAACTCCTGTGTCCTCACCTGAAAAGCGGAGGTAAGATACCTACTTGCTGTAAGGTGACAAACCATCCCAGAAAAAGTGGGATTGAGGGGGTTCTTGAGAGGCAGGCAAACTGGGACAAGGCTGTCACCCTGCTTCTGTATTATTATAAACAACAAAAAGTATGTAAATCGCCTGGCTCAGAGTAGGAGATCAGTAGTACTAGCTGAAAAGAATAACAATGCTAATAATATTGTCCTGGCCATTAAGGCAGGGGCTCTGGGCTGAGTGTTTGGACTGGGAGGAGAGGTCACAGGTGTCCTCTGCCACCAGGTATGTGACTGGCAAGCTCCATGGTGGGACCGCCTCACTCTGGAGAGGACCCAATGTCACAACGTCGTCTTCCTCCTCTCCCTCAGTTACAGCCTGCCCTCTGGACCTCTTCCCTTCTCTGCTAGTGTGTGGCTTCAAGTTAAAAGGACACCTAGTGATGTATATGGTAGGCTCATTGGCACCCCGAGTGCCACCCAAATCTTGAGCTTCCGCTGAAATTGTGTGTGGCTGGTTCTCTGCCGAGACCTCAGCTCAGAGCTGACTGGGGCCCTTGCTCCATGCCCTGCCGTGTGCCGGGCATTTTGCTTTTGCCTGTTTAAACCTCTCATCCCTCCGGCGAGGACTCCATCACACCCCCATTTTGCAGAGGAAGAAAATCAAGGCTCAGAAAGGTAACGTGACCCGGCAGGGGCAGGCCCCGCGGGCGCCAATGCGGCCCCAGGGCTGACGCCCCTCCCTGGTCCTTCCTGCTTCCCTTTCCCCCAGGAAACGGAGGAAGCAAATACGTGAGGGAGCCTGGGGGAAGCAAGCCTGGTGGGTGAGCTGAGACGCCAGGCACACTGGCCCCTCTCAAACAGCTGCACAACCGAAGGGCCGGTCGATGGGAAGTGCACGGCTGCCTCCTTTAGCTGAGCCTCCACTTCAAAGGTTCCCTGACCATTTCTTGTTGTCAGGCCTCTGGGTCTGGCTGCGCTGCTTTAGGGCCCCAAGTTCGGTCCTGGAGAAAGGCCTCAGGGCTGGGCCACTGGGCAGAACCAAGAGGCACCCCAGGGGAGCAAGCAGCCAAGATGGCAGCCAAGGGTCCCCACAGCCATGGAGGGAGGTGGCTTGGCTGGAGTCTCCTGCCCGAAGTCTCCTAGAGGTCCTGCTTTTTTGCCGCCTGGAGAAGTTAGTCTCTGCCGCTCATTGTCAGCAGCTTCTGGGCACCCTGCACGCACGTCAGTTATCTTATCTCCATTCATCCTCCCAATAAGCCATCTTACAGAGGGTGGGCAACGTGAGCCGGGCCACCCAGCCTGCAAATGATGAAGCCAGGATTCTACCACATCTGCTGGGTGCCGGGACCAGCCCTCCGAGACCACCGTGCTTTACCTCCCCGTGAAATCCACTTGGCTCCGGAGCTGCCTGGGACACAATGGTCCAGGAGAAATGGCCGCGCTTGGTAGCTGCTCCGGGCCACAGGCCATGCAGGAAGCAGCTCCTCACCTTGCATGTGGCACAAGATCAAGGTCAACAAGGGGGTCAGCAGGCCAGAAGCAGGATAGTATTGGCTGAAGCCCTTAGCCAGGAGTCCAGGTGGGGGTGGGACGATGTGGATGTGGGTTAGCAGAAGCCTGGGACCATCCCCAGGGTCTGAGAGGGGCGCAGAGGCTGAGAGGGCAGTACCTACATGATGGCGGGTTTGTCGCAAGATGCTTGATTGCGTTGATAGCTGATGAGACGCTCCATGGGGATCTTCGGGGTCATGTTCTTGCATAAGGTGATGCATTTATTCACACCGTGGTGCTGTCCTGAGCCCACAGAGGTCCCCGGTCAGCAGGACTGTCCAGGGGCATCTGGCTCCCCAGCCCCATGACAGCCGCGTCCCAGCCACACCACCCAAGAACCAATGCCCTGCACACCTGGCCTTCAGGGCCCTTGACCTTGACCTCCCACCCTGCCACCCCCCCACCCCCAGCCCCTTCTCTGGCCAAACCTCTCTGTGCCTTAGCGTCCCCACCTGTAAAATAAGGACAACGATAACATCTACCTCACAGGGTTGTTGTGATAAAGCTCTTATTACCTGGCACATAGTAAGTATTTAATTTTAAAAATTAAGTTGCTATAGTTGGTCTGTTGTAAACAGAGAAGAATGTGAGAGTGACAGGGACCTGCCACACAGCCAGCAAGTGACAGAGCAGGCTCTCCTACTGGCCTGGCTCCCACCGTCGGCACTGGGTCTGTGGCGCTGCATCCCCCTCTTGCCTGCACCCCATTAAGTCGCTGACTCAACTACCCCCGACAACAGGCACATCCCATCCCTCCCTCCCAAGCTGTCCATAGTCATGGATTTCCACGACCTCCGAGACACACCCAGACCTCTCGCCATCCACATCGCGCATGCCTGCCTGTGACACACACACGCGCACGCACGCACACACACCAACACACACAGCACCGTGTATATGTACACCCTTACACACAAACACATAAAGGCATACATACAACCAGGCACAGGTGGCAGGTACTAAAATAAAATTTTTTAAATGTGTAAGTACAACTGCCATTTAAGGACAGTGGGCAGGGGCCCTGCTCAGTAGATCACCCTCTGTTCTGTCAAGAGCCAGGGTGAGTTTGGGGGAAGATGCTGAGAGGAGTGGATGAACTGGCCGCTTGGAGGTCACGGGGCAAGATGCCGGGGCACAGGAAGGAGGTGCATGGGTGGGAGTACAGTCCGGGGTGTGGTCTCAGCTGGCTCGCTATCCCAGGACAGGATGAGGCTGACTCAACAGACAGTTGAGAACCCAAATATTTTTTAAAAAAGATAGGCACTATATTTATTTATTTACTTTTGAGAGAGGGGAAGGAAAGGAGAGAGGGAGAGAAACATCGATATGAGAGAGAAACATCAGTCAGTTGCCTCTTACACACACCCTAGCAAGGGAACGGGCCTTCAACCCAGGCATGTGCCCTGACCGACAATTGAACTGGCAACATTTCACTTTTCAGGATGACGCTTAACCCACTGAGCCCCACTGGTCAGGGCCTCAAATATTTTATATAAACATTTGAGGTTGTTTGCATGGCACTTCTGCCTCCCACTCTCCCTGAAACCTTCAGTAAAATTGACTGCTTGGTGAAAGCTGGGCAGGGGTATGTAAAAAAATGAGGAAGACAGTGAGTTTCGGTTCTGGGTCAAGGTCCTATGCGGCAGAAGCAAGACCCTGGAAGGTTTTGTAAAAGTCCAGAGGCCAGAACTTCCACGGCAGTGGAGTAGACAGAGCAAATGGATCTTATTTAGCTCTGCGGGGCTTTACATCCAACTCATCACTGGGCTCTGCCCACCCGCACACGACTCCTGCACGGATCCATGCATGTGGACAAGCAGACATGCACTCGTAGCTCCCAGGGTGGGCGGGGGTAGGGGGAGCTCCCAGCAGCTGGGCTCTGAGTCATGGGCTGCCTTTCACTTTCAGGAACCAGGATGTGAAAATCCCCTTTGCTGCCTCGTCTCCCCCTTCTCCCCAAACGGGACCTCGGGATCACTCAGCTGCAGCAAGCCCAGGTCCTGCTGAGTAGATTCAGGAGGCAGCCCCCTGGGCTGGGCTGGCAGGCGTCTTCCTGGGAGAAGCCCCAGAGCAAAGGTGCCCCTGGGTGACCGGGAGCCAGGGGCAGCTGCCCAGTAGGCAGGAGGGATCAGCTAGGTAATGTCAGTTTGTTCTCTGGACTCAACTTCCCAGGATGGGGAAGGCCACTGCGCACCTCTGGAGCCACAAAGTCTGCCTGTCCCCGAAGTCCCCACCCTCTACCACGGCGCCTGAGTGCTCTTGGCCGGGCCCTGATCTTGGCCCTGCCCAGGGAAGGTTGTAAAACTGACCTGAGTGGATTTACTTAGAACTCAATTTTCCTTCCTGTAGGTGGAGATAATGCCTCCCTCCAGCCAGTCATTGTGATTTGTCACATGAGATTCAAGAGGGCAGGAGCTTGTCTGTCTTGGTGTCACAAAATTTTCCAGCGCAAGGTAGAGACTCAATAAATATTCACTAAATGAAATAATGTCTCAATCTCATCCCTTCACCTATTCATCCATCTATCCATCCATCCATCCATCCATCCATCCTTCCATCCATCCATGTCTTCATTCAGTCAACCTTGCTTGAATTACTTTTGAATGACTATGAAGACCCAGGTCCTCTTGTCCTTAACCCTGAACTCTCTCTCCCACAGGTGCTGGTGCTGAGCTTGGAGCGATAATCCCAATCCCAATAAATGCTACCAGGCAGCTGTGTTCACTCAGCCAACCAACAAATGCCTACCCACGGTCTTGCCGGGAATAGTGGGGTGAACAAGACCCATCTCTGCCTTTGGGAGGCTCCCGTCTTGGCGCGCAGCTAAAACACGCCCGCAAAGTATCAGAGTACTTCTTATTTGAGCCCCTACTACGTGGTAGAGCCTACGCTTCGCGCGCATGAGCACACGCACACATCTGCTCTCATTTCTTAACATCCCTGCAAAGGGAGTATGATTATCCCCATTTTACAGATGCAGAAGCTGAGGTGATATCAGAGAGGTTAAATGACATGCCCACGGCCACACAGCTGCTTAGCGGCAAGTCTAGTTGTCCTCCCAGGCCCTGGATATCCCACGTTGCCAGGCTGCCTTAAACGCCAGGTCGAAGCACCATGTTGCAAACCACATCCCGGCTGCACTGGGTTTTGCATGAGGGAGAGACCACTTCCAATAGCCAGCGATCAGGGTGGCTTGGAGGAGGTGCCCCTACAGCAGGCCCTCCAGGACGACTAAGGGGCTTACAGACAGGCAGAGAGAGGAATGTTAGAGGGAGGAGACAGAGAGAGGGCTCGAGCCGGTGCGAGGTGTCAGTTGGGGACGAGTCACTTAGGCTTTCTGAGCCTCGAGTCCCTTCCCTGTCAAATGGGCACGATAATGCCTGCTTCTCAGGGTGGCTGCGAAGGGTCATGACTTTTAAATATCTGGACCCTCAGTGCAGGGTTTTCTCAACGGCAAGCACAGTTGATGTTTTGGACCAGAGAGTTCTTTGTCTTGGGGGCTGCCCTGTATCCCACAGAATGTTTGGCAGCATCCCTGGCCTCTGCCCTCGAGGTGCCTGAGTGCCAGCCACCGACCAAAAATGGTGGGACATTTGTAACAACCAAAAACATCTCCAGAAATTGACAAATATTCCCTGGGAAGGTAAAGCTCCCCCTTGGAGGACCCCCTGCCCGGAGAGACCCACGCGCCACAGAGACCCACGCGCCACGCGGGCGTCCCCGGGGGCTCCCTTGTCAGGAAGCCTTCCCTGAGCCCTTACTTAACATTCCAACACCTCCGCCTCCTTCCACCCCTCCTTTTTTTTTTTTAAACCACAGCATTTTTTTTTTCTTCCTAACAGATCCAATTGTTTATTGATTTATTCTGTGTATTGTCTGCCTTCATCCGATCGATGCTCACTCCACGAGGACTGGGACCTTGGGCAGTTTTACTCATTGATCTGGTCTCAGCACCAAGAACAGTGCCTGGCGCACGTAAGTGCCCGATCAATATCTGTTGAAGGAATCAACAAAATGGCCCTTTGCCGGTGTGGCTTAGCAGATTGAGCACTGGCCTGCGAACCGAACCATAAGGAAATCAACAAAATGCATAGAGAAGCACTTTGTGACATAGAAGATCTTAACGAATGGAGAAATAGAGGAATTTTTATTTAAATTCGACAGGGGCCTAGGAAATCTGACACCCTGAATTTCTCCTCCCCTGCCTTTCCTATCTGTGCCCACCTCAAAACAGGGGGCAGACTATAGCAGCTGAAAGCAAATTTTTTTTTTCCTTTCTTGCCTGGGCTTGAGTGGGAGCGAATGCGTCAGTGCTTGGAGAGACAAATTCTCTGCTCTGACTTGTAGATACAAGTTCCATACTTGTTACATAAAGCAGAGGCACCTCCTGCCTGAAACAGCTCTGCAAACCCACATTGGGGAACTGACGTAGCTGCCTTGCACAAGCCAGAAGGGCAGGTGTGAAGACCCCGGCCCCCCGCTCAGGGCGTCTCTGGCTTGTGGACCACCCCCTTGTCTTGCAGGGGCTCCCAGGGGGCCTCTGGGAGCCATAAATATCAAGTGAGCGTAAGGACCTCTCAGGGGGGGCCTAGCTGAATGCCCATTTTTACAGGAGGAGAAACAGAAACTCAGAAAGGTTGAAATAGTGCAAGTATCTCCCAGCAAATTCAGTGACCAAGATTAGGACAGGGGCCCGATGGCCCTGAAGCCTTAGACTGCTAGACAGAGCATCCAGGGTGCCCCCGGGGTCCCCTCTCCACTCTAGAGTAGGAGCCCCTGCCCCCCCCCCCCGCTCCCCTGCCCCCAACGGCTTAGTATAATCTTCCTCCTCATTCCGCTTCCCAAGTACCCAGAGATGCAGTAGCGGGGACCAAAGAAGGCAATACGCCATTTGGGGTCATGGCAAAGCATCTGCATCTGACTCCCCTCTTCGAGGGCTCACTGTCCCCAAATACCTTGGGCCTGTGTTCAAGCCCAGGAAGCAGGAAGCCAGCAACACCGGACCTCTGCCACCTCAGCCACTGCCACCACCATCTCCTTGCCCCCTTCCTTGCACCCCCCCGCCCCCGCCCCGTGGGTTTTCCCCACACAGAGGGACCCGGAAGGCAGTCTGCTCCACGGAGCTGTTCCGGAAGCTGGGAAGCGGTTCTGTTTGCCCAGACGCACTGTGTGCCCTGAGGCAGGCTGCCGCCCTCTCTGAGCTCCAACGTGCTAGGCAGCCTAGACACTCCCTGAGGACGGGCGACTCAGACGATTCTCATTCTCTTCTCATTCTCATTCTCGTGTGGCCCACTGAGGGGGTGAGCGTGCATCCCTGCTCCCTCCCGCATCCAGCCCTCCCCGCTCCTCCCTGCTGGCCGGCTCTGCCACCTCAGGCCAGTTTCTGAACCTCTTTGGGCCTCCATTTTAGTCACAGCCGGAGGGATGGCTCTATCATGCCTCCCAGGTCCCAGGCTCCAGAAAGTGACAGGAGGTGCGAACATTTTCCAAGCGTCGTTGGGAGGAGGATGACGGTGCCATGGGGGAGACACGGCGGGGGGGTTTGGGGCTGCAGACCAGAGCAACAGTGACGAGCCTTCTCCGAGCTGCAATGACCTTGACTTCCACTCATCCCGGGGCCCCCAACTGCTGCTGTGGCTTTGAAATCAGGGCAGGAGGGAGTCCTGACTGTGACCTAGCCCAGGGCCCCGCTGAGACGCAGGTGTCTGGACTTCAAGTTACATATTAAACCTGGGTTCCACCAAGGCTCCTGGCCCATACCCAGCAGGAACCGCCCCCGGTGGCTCCCAGCCCCCACCCTCCTGGCCCTCGCATACCTGGCATCTTTGTTGCCCCCTCGCCACCTCCCTGTGCTCCATGCAGTAGCCACAGTGCCCACGGGGACAAATCTTTCCCTCGGGAGCGGCAGCCCCGCACCCCACTGCAACACATCCCTCGGGAGGGGGATGTCACAGACCTCAGCCGTACCCAGGAAGGGCCAGTCAGGCCTGAGGGGTAGAAGCAGGGTTAGGGGCTCCCCCACCCGCTCATACCGTGTCCACCCCACTCACCGGCCAGCAGCACGATTAGATAGCAGAAGGCAGTCAGGCGGAGCAGCCAGGAGAGCCGGGAAGCCATGGTTGAGGGTGGCGGGAGTCCAGGCGGGAGTCCAGGTGAGGCAGGGGGTCCAGGCGGGGGTCCAGGTGAGGCGGGACAGGCGGCCAGGAGGGCTTCGGAGCTCCCTGCTATCCTCCCGCGACTTCCAGCGCTCTGGCTTCTTTTAAGGAGCAGGCTCAGAGCCTCGCCTCTGCCTCCGCCTCCCAGCCCCCCTGCAGGCAGGCGGGTGGGAGGGGAAAGTCAGGGAGCCTGTCGATGGATAAGATTCCTCAGGATGTTGCTAAGGAACCAAAGGCTCAGCTGTGGGGCAGGGAGGGGGGTGCGCGGTGGGCTGGCCTGTGGCGGGGCTACAGGTCTGGCTGCTCAGGACGGCTCCTCAAACCAGGACCTGCCTGGGGAGGCTGGACCAGGGCTGCCAGCGTTCCAAGGGCCTCCTCTCTTCCCACCTACCCAGTCACCTACCTGCTGGGAGCTGGCACAGGCCCTTGGGTCTGGCTGGGGGCCCTAGCTCGTCAGTCAGCATAAACAAAGGACCGAGGGGCTGAGGAGCAACGGCGGGGGCGGGGGACCCGGGGCCCTGTCGGTCTGGGTCTGACACGCTCTCCTCTGGTCTCGGGGGTTTCTCCCCCACACCATGAAGGAGCTCCAGCCTTCACCTTTTGAAGCCTCATCCTGGGGGAACTCGGTCATCAGCAGATCCCCCGAGAGGGGTCTGGAGCCTAGTGAACAGGGGCTTGGCACAGTAAACGTCTTAGGGACAAATGGGGAAACTGAGGCCCAGAGAGGGGGCAGAGTCACCCCAGGACATAGAAAACATCAAGGTGGGAAAGTGCCACAGGGAAGACAACACGGCACGAGCAGGGGGTGGGCAGCTCAGGTTACAGAAAGGGCCCGATGCCCAGCCTCCAGCCCCTACCTGGCCTTGGTCTTTTCCACCAACTCCCATCTGCGGCTCTGGCCCCTGCGGACAGCACCATCACCAACCTCCCTCAGGCAGCTGGGTGCCCCTCCTCTACTCTGCAGTGCGTCCTGGGGCCCCTGGTCTCCGTCTGTACGAGGAGGGAACCGGGTCAGCCCACCAGGGTGGGAGCGGCACAGCTCTGCCTGGCCAGGACAGCAGGACCAGACCTGACCGGCTAGCCGCTCCTCTCAGACCTCCATGAATGCCTGCAGGTGTTGGCAGCAACGAAGTCACTTTATTAGCCTCTTCCCGTAAAGCCGTGGCCCAGCCTGGGGCCAGGGGTAACTGTGAACTCGCTCTGTCTAACTGTTTCTGGGCTGCCAGCCACAGAGAAACCAGTTTGTCTATGAGTCACAGTCCCAGGCTGTGGGGCCATCTCCCAAGACCAGGGGACTGGTCTCGCAAGCACCGCCAGGCTGCCTGTGGCGAGCGGCTCCGAGCCTGGACTTTGCTTGGCAGGGAAGGCCGGCCCCAGCATGGGCCAGCGTCTACTGTTGTCAGTGCTTTGCATGATTAATCACATAATCATAGTGACAACCCCCGGGTGTAAGCCACATACCACTGCCGTGGCCCGTTTAATGGATGGGGAAACTGAGGCATGCAGAAGTTAAGGAATTTTCTGAAGATCGCCAGCCAGGAAGCAAGGGAGCCTGGATTTGCCCCAGTCATTCAGCTCTAGGGTCTGAGCTCAGGACCACCAAGCTACTCCAGCTCCCTCCACCCCGGCTTTGAAGACGGCTATGAGGATTGAGTTTACTGTCCGTAAGAGCCTAAGAACCCGGCAGGAAACAGCTGCCAAAACACAGAGTCTGGCACTGCTTTTCTTTGCTCAGCCCTTGGTGATATCCTCTGCCCTATTCTGGCCCAGTTCCCCACCCCCCTTCCCCAAAATTGGCATGGTCTCCTCACCTGCCTCATTAGGGTGATAAAGACTAACTGTTCAGACTCAGTTAGGACACAGGAGCCTGGCTTTCAGGTTCACCAGACCTGGTGACAAATGAGACTCCACCCACCTAGGAGGGGTATCGCCTTGGGCAAGTGACTACCTCTTGGGGCCTCAGCTTCCCCCTCTGTAAAATGGGATGCCAATAGCCACCTCCCAAGTCAGCCACTGGGGGAGTTAATAAAACTAAAATTGTCACCGCCTGGCATGCACGAGCTACCAGTGTCTGTTACTGAGCCCTGCTGTGTGCCTGGTGCTCTGTGGGGACAGGGGACCCAAAGGTAAATCCATAAGCCTAGTTCTTACTCCAAGGAGCCCCCGGTCAGCAGAAAGTGCAAGTCCTGGGGAAAGGAGAGAAGCCTTCTGTCTTATCAAAGCACCGAAGAAGGCCGAGTGAGGGAGGCAATGTTTCACTCAGAAGATGGGCGGAGGGTTGCTTTGTTTCTTTCATATGGTCATTGCGAAAAATTTTAAACATAAAGAAGAAATGGGACCAAGTGTGTTCATATCTCTACCGCCTACCTTCAATGATTAGCATTTTTCCCTATGTACTTCATCTTTTCTTTTTTTTTTGTTAAGCCATTTAAAGTAACTTACAGATATTTTGCCCTGAAATACACCAGCATGCAGCTCCATAGCGTCAAGATACTGTCTTTTATTAATATAACGCTATTATCCTACCTAAAAATTAATAATAATTCCTACATGTCATGTAGTATTCAATTAATATTAGATTTCTTTAATTGTCCCCCCAAAATGCATTTTATATTTTCTTCTCCCTTTCTCTTTTCTCTTTTCCCTCCTCCCTCCCTCCCCCCTGTATCTCTTTCCTTCTTCAGTTTTTTGAACCAGGACCCAGTCTAGGTTCATGCATGGTATATGGTTATTTCTTTTTAGTCTACAACAGATTCCCCACCAACATAGTCAAGACTATTCTTACATACTGTTCTCATTCTTAATTCTCATTCATTGTTCCAGTGCTGGTGTCATCTATTTTGTGCCCTTACCCTACGTATTTCCTGGAACCGGGGAGTTAGATCTACGGTTTAGATTAGATCCCAGACATGTGCTTGGCAAGAGTTTCTCTGATGATAATGTCATCTAATCTGTTCCTCTATCCTTTGTGATTCCTGTCACCTGGGGTTAAATCTGCAGTTTTGATTAGATCCCAACCACAGCCTTGGCAAGAGTTCCTTACCTCAGCCACAAGGCAGGCTGATTATTCCTCTAACAGAGCTCGCTGTTGGGGAAGTTTGTGATTTTACAACTAACCTGCAATACACAGCAGGGAGGCATTCTCACAGACCATTCCAGGCCGAGGGAAAAAAACTAACAAAAGCAGGAAGCGCTAGGCCCAGGCAGGGGATGGGGAGTGGTCCGATGCCATCGGCTCCGAGGAAGGGGTGGGCAGCGGAGGCTGCAGTGGGACACTTGGAAGCCGGGGGCGAAGGATGAGAATGCTGTTCAGGGGGCAAAGAGAAGCAGAGGAATAAATAGAGCCGCGTGCGCGATTAAGCCGTGGAGCAGCAGCCGGGCAGTAGGAAAGAGTTTCTTTAGGGTTCAGTGGGGTGGAGGTGACTGGGATATCCCTGGCCACACTTTCCTGGGGGCCCCACAGAGCAGACAGCCTGCACCGGTCTTGTGGGACCTGAGGTACTTCCCCTGACCCTGGAGGCAAAACAGAAACAGCTGTGGGGGGCAGGGCAGGGAGCCAGGGCGCTCCTGTGGGGACCCGGGATGGTCGGAAGGACAAGTTGGCCAGTGAGGTGCCACTTCCAGGACCCTTGGGGGACACCTTTGCCTAGGTTTTCCCTGCCCCACCCAGCTCTGCTCAGCTCACACCTGTGGCCAATAAAGAGGGTCGTCCACATGCACTTGATATATCTGCGCACACACCCTCTTTTACGGTGGTGAAATACCATTTTAACCATTTCCAAGATTACTGTTCACCTTGTTGTGCAACCATCACCACATCCATGTCTAGAACTTTCTGATATTGCAAAACTGAAATTCAGGACCCATTGAATAACTCCCGTTCCCTCCTCCCCAAACCCCTGGAAATCACCATTCTACTCTTTGTCCCTGCGAGTCCAACAACTCTAGGAATCTCACAGCGTCTGTCCTTTTGTGGCGGCCTTATTTCACTCATCATAATGTCTCCAAGGTCCTCCATGCTGTAGCCAGTGCTGGAATGTCCTTCCCTGTTAAAGCTGAGCGCTGTCGTGCAGACCGCATCTTGCTTATTCGTTCACCCATCGATGATGGATGCTTGGGTTGTTTCTACCTTTGGGCTCTTTGTGGGGGATGCTGTACTCAACGCGGGTGTGCAAATAATGTGTTTGAGTCCCAGCTTTCAATTCTTTTGTGTATACTCCCAGAAGTGGAATTACTGGATCAGACAGTGATACTACGTTTAATTTTTTGAGGAACCACTATGCTGTTTTCCATGGCAACTGCAGCATTTTACGTTCCCACCACCAATCACAAGGGTTCCAATTTCTCCACACCCTCACCAACCTTGTTTTTTATATATATGTATTTTTATATATAAATAAAAGTATATATTTATATATAAATAAACATACAAATATATGTATATACAATGCCCACTCTCTATATACACATGTATAAATATATATTTATATATAATATAAATACATGTATTTATAAATATATTATAATATACTTATATAATATATGTATTATATAGTATTATCTAATAATACTATATTAATAATAATATATGTATTATATAGTATTATTATATAATATATAGTATTATATAATGATACTATATAACATGTAAAATATATTTTTATAATACATTTATATATGTGTGTCTATATATAATGCCCACCCTATATTGCTTTGTACTCCCAGCCAGCGAGAGTCCCTAGTCTGCCTGAATCCATGACGCGTCCCTTCCCAATGCCTCTCCCGGCCCCAAGGGAGCAGGAGTCCTCTTTGCTGTTTTGGTAGAGTGAGCTGTGTCCAGGGACTCCAAGAGAACAGGCCCGTGTGTGGCCCAGGAGAGCTCAGCACCAGATGAACTAGGTGCTCCCCAAACCAACTGCCTTTACTTTCTGGACATGTGGCTTGGCTATACCTCCCAGCATCCTTTTCGGCCAGGGAGTGGCCATGTGACTGAGTTCCACCAATGGCACGCGAGCAGAAGTGAAGAGCCCCTCTTCCTGGCCTGGTTCATATAGCCCTGCCCCCACTAGCCTCTGTTCCCTGACCGCATCTGCTGCATGATGGGGAGAAGCCCAGGCCCTAGAGGAGCCCAGGTCCCTGAATGACCACGTGGAAGGTTGCCCACGGGCCAGGAATGCCTGATTCGACTTCACGTGAGAAGAAGAAAACGTCTGTGGAGTTGAGCCACTGAGATTTTGTTTGCATAAAGGAGACTTTCCTGACTAGTGCACACTCCCCCTCCTTCGTGCCTGCCCTTGAAGGGGGAAGGTTGAGGCTGGATTGTTGAATGAACGAGTGAATGAATGAATATGCTCCTTAGAGCTCCAGGCCTGGGCACTGAATGACAGATTTTATCAGACCCCCCTGACCAGTGGTCCCAGGGTGCGCCAGGCCTGGTGGACCAATGTCTGGGCTTCCCTCTTGGGACCTGAGCAGTTCCTTCCCAGGTCCTCGTGTCCAGCCCTGGCTCCCCACGCCCTCATAAGGTGACTTACCTTGGGCAAGCCAGCTCACATGTCAATGTCAAGGGCTTTGCCCCTGGGGAGAGGGGTCGGGTGCCCCTTATCCCACCTCACAAGGACAGCAAATAGCCAGGAACAAGCGGACACTGTTGTTGAGGATTTATTTTCTAGAAGGTCTGAGGGGCAGGGGAAGGACAGGAAGGGAGGGGGGACCTAGGACTTTGGATGGCTCTGTATCGGGGCAGCAGTCAGGCTAACACTTCCGGCGCCTGTCGGGGGCAGAAGACCCAGGGCTGGGCTCCGGCGGGGGCGGGGGGCACACAGGCCCTGGAAGACGCTGAGTTTTATGACCGGTGCTTTGGCCCTGAGCCCTACTGCAACCCTGCAAAGTGGGTGTTCTTGTTCGAGGGTGAGGCTCAGAGAGGCGAGGCGGTCCCCACAGGGTCCCACAGCCACAGACACCCCGCTGAGCTGCACCCAGCTCCCTTGGAAAGGGTCTAGCACGCGCAAAACTTATTTCCTTCGCCTGGGGAAGCTACTGTCCCCATGGAAGGGCAATTAAGTCTCAAGTCCCAGGCCTTAGCCTGGGCCCAATCACCTGAGGACGACCTCCACCCAAGGCTCTTTCCCACATGCTTCTCCCAGCGCCAGGAAAGCTCTGCCTTGTCCTGTTCCCACGCAGCTCCTAAAATTCTCCCAATCATCCATCTGGCCTCGTAAGCATTTGCCGCCTTTTCATGCACAAATATAACTAAAGTTTGTAATACCAAGCCAAGGGGAGTCATTCACACCATAGCAGGAATTCAGTTACCAGCTAAATGGGGAGAGGAAGGGAAAGTGGGGGACTCTACAAAGGTCAGGCCTGGGATTTGGAGATTGCAGGGGCAGTAAAAATCTGAGGGAAACAGTAAGGGTAAAGAGGCTCAACGCGGTGAAGTGGGGGAGAAAGGTGAGTCTGGGCAAATCAGAAGCTTTACCATTGACCGAGCTGGCTCCTCCCTGGCTGGCCTGGGGTCTCTGCTATGATGTGTGAGGACCGTTAGGGGTGGGAGACGGACATTGTTTTTATGGAGTCTGTCTGCGGCCATCTGCCAAGCCCAGATTCCGGGCCAGGCCCTGGGCTCTGTCCTGGAGGCCAGGAGACAGAAGGGACTCAGGTGCGGATCTTGTTCCAGCCAGTGAGGTGGGAGGACAAGCCTCCAAGTCCTAGAAATGCTGGGCGGATTGTAATCAGGGCTGCTAGGAAGGGGCGGAGGGTCAGCAGAAGTCTAAAAAACAAAACTCAATTACTTAGGATTTGGGGGCAGAAAGTGACAGACATTGATTCTGCCCACCTAAGCGTAAAAGGGAAAAAAATATTTAAATTAAAAATACTAAAAAATAAACCTCAGCTACTGGCAGCTTAGTCTGAGCAACGCCTTGGAGGGCTGGGGGATCGGGCACGTGCGGGCGAGGATGGGGAGGCACCGTGGGTGTCCGGAGCGCACAGGCAAGGACCCAGGAGTAGGAAGTACAGCGCGGGTGTTGGCACCCAATGTGCACGAAGGGAAATGAGGCGGGGCCAGAGACAGAGGTGGGACCAGAGGCGGACGGCAGGGGCACCAGACTCAGGAGCCCCGATCCCAGCCACGGGCAATAGGGAGCCATGGAAGGGTCTTGAGCAGGGGAGTAACTGACTAGAACTGTGGGTCCTCTGGCTACAGGGAGGCAGAGGATGGGTTGGAGGAGGAAGAGGGGAGGTGACAGTGGCAGCGTGGAGGGTGACAGCTGCAAGGATGGAGATCAGGGAGCGCAGAGTCGTTGGCGGGGAGCGGCGGCCATGGCAGGCAGGCAGGGCTCCGGGAGCCTTTCTGGAGGAGCCAAGGCCACGGTCGTCAGGGCCAGGCCCTTCCTCATCACTTCAGCCTCCGGAGAATCCTCTTCACCCAGGGCAGCCTGGGATCAGCGCAGATCTCCCGGTCCCTGACGGTCAGAAAGCTGGAGGGAGGAGACGCCAGGGAGACCGTAAGACGGGAGGCTGCCACATCCCACCCAGAAAGCTTGGCATTTATGAGTCGCCTGCTGTGTGTGGAGATGCCTTCTCTATAGAGTGGCTTAGCATTTGTGAGCCACCTGCTGTATGCAAACACATCTCTTAGGGAGGAGAGGGGGAGATGGGCAGCAGAACTCCCAGCCCCTCAGCCCCACAGCCTCAGCCTTGAGTGCCAGGTCTGGCCAGGGAGTGCGACGGCCCCAGAGTCTCACAGCCATTGCTGGCCTGGCCTTGGGGAGAGAGCATCAGGTAGTGGCCAAGGGCATGAACGTCAGAGCCAGCCTGTCAGGGTTCAAAGGCTAGCTCTTCCACTTGTTAGCAAGTCCTTTTACTTCTCCGAGCCTCCGCTTCCATATCTGTATAATAGGGATGGTCCCACCTCACAGGATTTTGATGACATTTGCTGAGTTAATATACACTGAAGAGCAGAGAGGACTATGTAATTGTGCCAGGAGCTCGCCTGAACCCTTAACATTAATTTTTTACATAAACCCTCACAGCAACCCTATGAGGTCTGATTATTCCACCCATTTCATAGCCAAGAGACGTGAGGCAAAGCCACGTGCCCGAGTGCCAGAGCTGGTAAGATCAGACTCACCGGGCTCGCGGTGAACTGGACTCTCGGGGGCCAGCGTCTTTGTGGTGTCCCCACCCAAGCCGTTCTGAGAGGCCTGAAGCACAGAGAAGTGCACCTGGGCCCAACATCACACAGCAACTGTGGGCAAAGGCCCCTGCCCTTGCCCAAACTGTAGCAAACACCAAGCTGGGCCCTTGGGCCCCTCTGCCCCCACCCTTGGTGGTAGGACAACTTCCAGCCTAGGACTCCCTTCCCGCCTTTCAAGAAAGAGCCTGTTCTGGGGCCTAGCAGCTCCTAGCTCCCCTTACGTCCCTGACTGGCCCTGCCCCACAGGGCACCAATGAACAGAAAGCAAACGAAGTGTGCAAGGCTGACCGTCGCCTTGTGGGCAACCTGCCCTGCCGCTGTGTAACACTGGATAAAGCTCAGCCCCCCACCTCCCCATTTGTAAAGACATGTTCTTTCTAGAACCCCTTCCAGCTCCAAGTCCAGCAATCACACGTGTGCCATCTTTTACTGAGCCTCCAGTACCTGCCAGGCGCTGTACTTTCCACCTAGTATTCCTGTGCCCTGAGATGCCCGAGAGGCGTTATAACTTCTCCGAGCCCATTTCCTCACCTGTCAAAAGGAGTCACAACTGTACCTGCTACATAAGGTTGTCTCAAGGATTAAATGAGTTACATTTATAAAGGGTTTATAACAGTGCCTAGCATTCAGCAAGCACTCTCAATACATTTGATAAATAAAAATAAACAAAGGTGATCATTTGGGGATCGTGATGGGCAGGGGAGGCTCAGAGTTGAAGTGGCAAGAACCCTACAGGGTTTCCTGCCTCAGCCTTCTTTGTTATTCACCTGCAGACCCCTCCGAAGGACGAAGGTGAGTGAGGAAGAGGAGGAGGATGAGAAGATGATGGAGCCCCAAAGACGTCATGAGAAGATATCGTGAGTCCCCAAGCCCAACTCCGCCCGCCCACCCCCCACCGCCCTCGTGTGTGGCTTGGCAGCAGGTTCGGAGAAGCCAGGGCAGCAGCTGGAGAGGCTGCCCCGGAAAGGACAGGCAAAGCGGGGAGAGGAAATGGAGAAACTGAGAGAAAGAAGCAAAGGAGTCCCGGTTCCAGCCCGGTTCCAGCCCGGGCCACGCGGAGCACATCTCCTCCCCTCCCGGAGCCTGTTTCTCCATCTATAAGATGGGCGTAACCGAACCTCCTGCGAGGGTTGCTGTGAGGGTCAGGTGACTCAGTACAGTCATGCTCCAAACAGTGCCTGGCCCAGATCAAACTCTCTGCGTGTGTGAGCTCTTAATACTCTTCTTCTGGAAAGAACGGCTGCCTTGGGCAACTCCTGGGACGTTTGGGAGGATCCAAGATGCTTCTAATGGGAGCACCTTTGTTACAGGCCCCCCAGCGCCGGGCACGCTGCCTGTACCCTGTGCCCATCCCCTGTAGCTCTGTACCGCCGACGCCACCACGTCCGCAAGGGCGCACCTGTCCACTCCTCTCTGCATCCTCAGAACTTGGCGGGCTGCCTGCCACACCGTAGGCACCCCCTAATATTTCTTGAACAATCACATGACATTCTTTCCAGGTGTACCCAAGCCCGGGCTATGCCATCTATTGCAGGCAAGCCCTTCCACTGGCACCTGGAAGCCCAGCTCTATTTACCCAGCTGCGACACCTGGGCTTTCCAGGGCTACACCTGGAAGCTCTCTGAGGCCCTGCCTCCCCAGCGCCCCACTCACATCACGCCAGGCCTCCGGCAGGAGTTCGAAGTCAAGTAGTAATACTTCACAGCACGCAGGGGCATGGGGTAACGGGTGTAGCCCGGGCAGCAGACGCTGTCCTCCACGTTGGCTCCGTAAGGGCCTGTGAGAGAGAAGTGCTCAGAGGCGCCGCAGGCTGGACACAGGGCCCCGCCCTTTGACCCAGGTTTTCTGTTCTCACGTGGAAGGTCGGTGTCTAGAGGATTCTGGGCTCTCAATGTCCCCAATCTTGGACCTCTGAGAAACCACTAAGGGCCCAATGTCATTACTCTGGATCTGTCTTGTCAAAGGTGAAGGTCAAAGGTAGGGCATCCAAGATGCCCTCCAATTCTAGTTGGGTCCCAGAGCCGCTGAACAGGGAGGAGCCCTAGAACTTTGCCCTTTAGGGAGGCGCATGCCGGCACCATCAGCACCACCCAGGAGCTCGTCAGAAGTGCTGGGCCCCCAGCCCCGGCCCCGCGGAAGCAGACGGGCCGTCGATGCAGCCCCAGCAATTCAGAAGCCTGCTTCAGTTCACGTTCACTTTAACTCCCTTCGTGGAGCGAACGGCGAGGCTGGGATCCGGGGAGGGGGATCCAGGGTGCCCACAGCCACGGGGCACGACTCTGGAGAGTCAGGACAAGGGCTCGGGCAGAGTCCAATCACAAAGCCTGGCGTTCGGGCCCCAGCGGGCCACTGAAGGGAAGGCCCGACTTCTCCCTCTGACCGAAGGGGCAATAATGGCACTGACTCTATGGAGCCTTCAATGCAGGGAAAGCACTCAGGAACCCCCATCGCTGGGCGATTATTGCTCCTGGCTGCCCGACTCCCGGCCCGGCGCCCCGCCCTCCCAACCCGGCAAAGGGCGGGAGCGTTTGTGTTGGCATGGAGAAAACAAGTCAGGACCCTAGCCTTGGGGGCGTGTTCTGAAGCAAAAACAGGGTGGTGGGAGGGCAGGACCGGCTCTCCAAGGGAGCACCCCTTGCCCCAGGCCCTGTCTGCTGCCCTGGCTGCCGCTGCTTCTCCATCCGCCAAGGGTCCTATGCTCCAGTTCTCTGGAATAGAGGACCCCCAGCCATGCCTAACACAACCCCCAATCAGCTGAGACAGACCTTAGACTTAAGGCTTCAAGACTACCCATTTAACAGATGTATAAGCGGAGGCCCAGAGAAGCAATGGGACTCGCTCAGGAGCCAGCGGCAGATTGGGGTATCAGCCCTGGGGCCAGTGTGCTTTCCCCTGCATGAGAAAGATGCCCCAGGGTGCGACCCTGGCTCCTGCACAGAGCCCGCCCTCTCCCCAGCCTCACCTGCCTCGGTCGCTTGAAGCACCATCGCCAGAAGGATCAGGATAGCCAGGAGCGCGGTCCGCAGGCTAGCCATGGCCCTGCCCAGTGAGTCCCAGCCCAGGTGTCTATTATCGCCGGAAGACACCAAGGTCTGATATTTAAGCGTTGCTACACCCACAAGCCTCAAAAGCTCTTAGTCATTGGTGAGCAAATTCTGACACTCGCATTGTGAAAGGAGAACTCCCGCTTCCTCCATATTGAAGGAAATTTTCTGTGGCTGCAACCAGCAGAGGGGTCCCCAACCCTCCTCCCCTCTGAGTCTCAAGGGACTCGCAAAATCCCCCTTGAGCTGGGCCCCTTGGAGGCCCGCGCTCCCAAGGTCTGCTCGCATGTGTCCGTGTCACTGGGTGTCTCTGGGAATGGGGATGATGGTTTCATGGCCCTACCTGTTTGCTTTGGTGTTTGTTAGCAAATCAGGAGAGAATATGGATGGGAGCTAAACAGCTCCAAACCCTTGGCTGGGACTGAGACCCGCCTGGTGCCCTTGGCGGTCATGGTTGATCCCTGGTCCCAGGGAGAGGCCTGTGGGTGCATTTTTTTGCTTTCTCTGCCGCATCACCGGCCTCTTCCGAGGCTTCTCACAAAGCCCCGACTTGGGCCAGTTCACAGTCCACTGAACAGTTGCAAGGAACTTGCACACGCATTTCGGTCTTGCCTGTCTCCACTGCCCGCCAGCTGCTGCTGAGCTCGTCCTCGCCTGCTCCTCTTCAGTCTCTCTCCCACCATGTCCCAGGGATTCTGCTTCCCAACTCTCTCTCTCAAGCCTGCCCTCTTCTCCCCACCCCCGTTGTCCCTGAGAGTCCGGGCCACCTCCATCTCAGGCTCAGACGCTGGCCCCTCAGCCCCTCCCTCTGGGGCAGCAGCCAGAGCGAGCAGCCCGGATTCCGAGCGGAATGTGTCTCTCTCGAGCTTCAAAGCCCTGCTGCAGATCCGCGACGACCTGAGGGCCAAGCCAAAGCTCCTGCCCGTGGCCTTCAAGGCGTCCTTTCCACACATGTTTCCACCCCCGCCACTCCTCACAGTTCCTCTAAGCGGTCTGTGGCCTGTCCCAGGCTTTGAATGCCCTTTCTACTTCTTTACCTCATAAACTCCTACTTGTGCGTCCACAGCCATGTGAAATGTCACATTCTAGGGAGGCCCGCCCGCTCGGGACTTGAGAGGTCTTTGGGTGACCGAGAATGTGGACCTGAGAAGGCGGTCAGGTTTCCCCATCCTCAGGACCTTCCCCAGGAGCTGACCTCCAAGTTCTGGGAAGGCCGGTGTCCCCTGTTCTTTGCCTTGGCATTCCCGGTGTCCACCAAGAGCGGGGTACAGGGTGGGTGCTCAGGAGACATCGAGCGAAGGAGGACACCGAAGCTCAGAGAAAGAAGGGACTTGCCCAACGTCTCAGAGCCAGGGAGCAGCTAAGCCAGGCCTGGAATTCAGCACCCCACACTCCATCTGTAGAAGGACCCCCTCATTCATTTATCACTTGTTCAAGAAATAATTATGGAGTCCCTACCTAGACAGAAGAGTGCCCCCACCCAACATAAAAGATGCCCACTTTCTAATTCCCCAAACCTGTGACTATGTGACCTTACATTTGAAAAGCGTAGATTCTAATTTATAGGTGGTCTGAATGGCCCAGGTAATCACGGGGTCGTGGAGAGGACCGCGGTGAGTCCAGCTCAGACAGGAGCCAGGATGACGGAAGCAGGGCTCCCAGCGACAGACGCGAGGCTGACTGTGAGCCCCAGAGGCTACAGGCCTCTGGAAACTGCAAAAGGAGAGGAAACAGCTCCTTCCCCAGGAGCTCCCGCGAGGAGCACAGCCCTGCTCACCCTCCGTTGTGGCCCCCGGAGACGGCCTTCGGGCTTCTGACCTCCTGGCCCATAAGCTAATACATTTGTGTTCTTTTAAAGCCACTAAGTTTGTGGTCATTCATTAGAGCAGCACGAGGAAACTAAGTCAAGCCCCTGCCACATGCCAGGGTCGCTGCCACGACCTAGGGTCACAGCAGTGAACAGGTCCCTGCTCCCACGGTGTTTACCTTGGAGAAAGACAATGCACAGGCAAACCAAGACCAAACGTGGTTATGGCAGGTTGTGGTGAGTGCCGGGAAGAAGATGAAACAGGGAAGGTGTTGTGGGTGTCCAGAAAAGCATCTGTGGGGGGTGAGGGGCACTGAACCGAAATCCAGAGGGAACTGAGGAGTCTGCCAGGGAGGAAAGGGCACAGGCAAAGGCCCTGGCAGGGGAGAGGGCTGAGCGGCTGGGGTGGGGGAGCAGCGAGGGCGGCAGCCCGGGGCGAGAGGTGGGCGGGCAGCAGCGAGCTTTCCTGGCTTGTGCAGGAGTACGCGGCATCCGCTGGGAAGACTTGTGGTCAAAGGTGTTACCCAAAGCCAGTCACAACAGGACCAACGTGGCATGAGCCTGTGTCCCCGAGGTTCCTGGAGTAACCAAATTCACGGAGACAGAAGGCAGAATGGCGGTTGCCAAGGCTGGAGGGTGGAAGGAACGGGCAGCTATTATGGGATGGATACAGAGTTTCATTCGGGAAGAGGGTCAAGTTCTGAAGGTAGATGGTGGTGACGGCTACACGGGGATATGAGCGGATTTCTCGCCGGGGGACTGTCCTCTTAAAAATGGCATGTTTTGTTACGGGTATTTTCCCAATAAAAAAGAAAACAAAAGCAAATGAGAAGATGCTCCCATCATCTGTCATCAGGGAAAGGCAAATGAAAACAGCAAGGAGCTACCGCTGGCCACACACCTGTGGGAAGGGCCGGGATCCGGAACGCGGACGCGCCGCGTGTGGGCAAGGGCGTGGAGCGCGGAGCTCCCATTGGCGCGCGGCCCGAAGGCAAACAGGCGCAGCCACTTTAGAAGTCAGTTTGGAGGTTGATTGCAAAATAAACATATGCTTCCCATACAATGCAGAGATCATATTCCAAAGGAGGTGAACACTTATGTCCACACAAAAACCTACGTGGTGGCAGTTTTATTCAGAACTGTCAAAACTTAAAAGCAACCCAGATATCCTTCAGGAAGCAACTAGAGAAATAAATGGCGGTACACTCAGATAATGGAATTATTGTTTAATGGGGAACTTTAGTGTGTACTGGTAAATGAAAGAAGCCAATCTGAAAAGGCTACATATCTTAGGATTCCAACTGACAATCTGGAGAAGGTGAAACTATGGAGACAGCAAAAAGAACACAGTCGCCAGGGACCGGGGGTGGAGGGCGGGGGGTGCACAAGCGCAGCAGAGAGGATTTTTAAGGCAGTGAAACTCGTCTGTTCGATACCATAGTGATGACTACAACACACACAGCCCCAAGGGTGACCCTAATGGACTGCCCAGGAGGGTGAAGTGTCCTGTAGGTTCCCTGATTGAAATGCATGCGCCCCTCTGGTGGGGGCTGTTGGTCTGGGAGCCCCCCACCCCCGCGCATCTGCGGGGGCAGGGAGTATACAGGAAACTTCAGTACCTTCCCCTCAATTTTGCTGGGAACCTAAAACTGCTCTCAAAAAAAAAAAGTCTTTAAAAAAAGAAAAGAAAAGGTGTTACCCAGAATCCAACCACGTCTCTAGCTCTAACCTTTAGTTTGTAAGAAATGCAGAGGGTAGAAGAAGAAGGTGAATGACCCTGCAAGAAAACAAGCAGACAGTTCTAGAAGGAGGGATCTTCCTGACCTTCTACAAGACAACCGTGCCAGGAGCAACAGTCAAGGTGGTTTAAACCAGAAGTAGAACATTTAAGTTGAATGAAAAGAATGTAGGAGGCCTAACAGTCAAATCAGTGCAGTGCAGGCACTTTGCTTGAATCCTAGTTTTTGAAAAACAGCAGTAAAAGACCTTTTGGGGACAAGTGGGGAAATTTAAATATTAGGTGATATCAGGACTTTCTCGTTGGTTTTCTTAAGTATAATAAAGACTTAGAGAGTATGTAGGAGAATGCCCTTGTTCTTAAGAGATGCACACAAAAGAATTTAAGGATGAAGGTCATGACGCCCTTACCTCTAAAGAGTTCATGTTCAAGGAAATATGTGTGTCTGAGTGTGTGTAGATGTCTGTCTATATAGATATGTGTGCATATGTATATGTATATGTATATGTGTGCATATTATATATAACATGTGTATGCACAGGTATATATGTATATGTTTGTACATATATGTGTACGTATAGGAATATTAATGTCTCAAACAGAGAAAGGGAGAAACAAAACACATATGGAAACATGTAAACAATGTTGCAGGTAGGTAGCAGGTATGCTGGTAGTCACTGAACTACTCTAGCAACATTCCTGAACATTTAAAATGTTTCATAAGGGAAGGGCAGATAAACTGCTTCCCAGATAAGGTCCAGGTAAAGGAGGTCATCATCGCCAAGTCCTTACTATAGGAAATGTGAAAGGGACTTAGGTAAGAAAAAGAAGGTCAAAAACTGAACAGTAAAGTGACAACAAGCTCAAAACTATCAACAACTGAACCTAAAAAATAAAAATGAAGCAAACAACTAGAACAGGAACAGAATCACAGAAATGGAGATCACGTGGAGGGTTATCAGTGGGGAGGGCGAGGGAGAGAATGAGAATGGGGGGAAAAGGTGCAGGGAATAAGAAGTATAACTGGTAGGCACGAAGTAGGCAGGGGGAGGTTAAGAACAGTATAGGAAGTGGAGAAGCCGAAGAACTTACAAGGGGGGCTGCAAAGGGGGGTGCAGGGAGGAGGGGGGACAGGGGGGAAAACTGGGACAACTGTAATAGCATAATCAATAAAATATTTTTAAAATAACGTGTTTCATAATAAAAACATGGGGGGAGAGAAAAAAATATTTTTAAATGTGGAAGTCATTTTTGAAAAATGGGCTGTGCTTGGAGGACTGCGAGGGACGGCGAATTGGTCTGGCGGTTCTTCATCTGAAATGGGGGTTTTCTCACATGGGGCCCTCCAGGACCATGGCCCTTCCCAGGGGTGGCCTCAGGGGCTCCCCCCTGGAGAGCACCTGTGTCCCCAGGGACTTGCAGGGCCCTACACCCTTAGCGATGGCTTGGCTATCACCTCTTTTCTGTAGGACTTAGAAGGAGGGTGAGTCACACTTGTAACCAGCCAACCTCTGTTCCCCCAGGGTCCTTGGCCTCTCTGGGGAGGGACAAGTGGTAGGTCCTGCATTCAGGGAGCCCTGAGTTGCCAGGCAGGGTGAGGGGGCCAGCAGTTAAAGAAAGGAAAGGGGAGTCCCTCTGGGGCTGAAGGCAGGGAGTCACCGGCAGGTAGCCATAGGCAGGTGCCTGTGAAGGGGGTGTTCTCTCCTGCCTGTGAGCAACGCCGCCCCAGTCGCCCGGCACTGGCTGCGATGCACGGAAATCTCCCAGAGCAAGCAAATCCTCTTTCCCCCAAACTTCCTTTTTCTTTTGTTGAAATCAATTTCTGTTTAATAAAAAAATTCATAAAAATGGAAACAACCCAAATGTCCATTGATAGATGAATAGAGATAAACGAAGTGCAGTAAATCCATGCAATGGGCTATATTATTCATCCTGAAGGAGAAATAAATTCTGACACAGGCCACCTCGTGCATGAACTTGAGACCAAGATGCTAAGCGAAATAAGCCAAATACCATATGATTCCACCTGCATAAGGTACCCAGAGGTGTCCAATCCTTAGAGACAGAAAGTAAAATGACAGTTGCCAGGGGCTGGAGGAGGGGATGGGGAGGGGGTGTTTAATGAGGACAGAGTTGCAGCTTGGGAAGACGGGGAAGTTCTGGAGGTGGGTGGCGGTGATGGCCACACAGCAGGGCGAGTGCGCTTCATGTCACCGAACTGCACTTAGAAATGGTCAAAATGGCAAGTTTTACGTTATGTATACTTTATCACAATTAAAATTGCCTTAATTACATATAAACATGTATTTCCACAAATGCATAGTGTTTATGTGGAAAGACACACAACTGACCGCTTCCGTGGCCCCCAAGGAGGGAAATGTGGCCGAGGGTGGGGCAGGGGATCAGAGGAGGGGAGGCCTCCTTTCCACCAAATAAACACCCTCCAACCTGACTTGAAATGTTATTCCATGGGCATAATGGACCTATTCAATAAGATGAAGTTTTAAATTCATGCAGCACAAGCCGGGGTTGTCTGGAATATTGTCCTCCCTTCGACCCCCCTCCGCCCCCACCCACTGTATTTCATTTCTGGCCTCAGAAGAAACCAGGCCTGATGATTTCTTGTCCCTCCTTCAGAAACAGCCTGTGCCTGTGCTAGCACACCTGCAAAGGTGCTCCTGAGAGAATGGAGGGAAGGCAGGGGAGAGGGTGGGGCGAGGGAGCGGAGGGCGTGGCCTGCCGTTAATACGAGACACTGTTTGGTACCTTTCTTTTTCCATCTTAGAATCAGTTCCCTACAGCACATTTACCTCCATCTCATTCTTTCCAATGGCTGTGTGCTTTCCATCACGTGGATGGGCCAAATGCGTGTAGCCAGTCGCCTACCGATGGACATTTTGGGTTTTCCCAGATTTTTAAGTCATCTAAGTAACCTTACTCGAGCATAGTGACTAGGGGGACTGCACCTGGGGGACAAATTCCTAGAAGTAGAAAGGCTGGGCTTTTGCAAAGAAAAAGTCCCTCCCCAGGACAGCTGCCTAGGAGCTTCCTCTTTTCAGCAAAGGTAGGGGGGCCGCAGGAAAGGAATTTCTGAGCTGCTGGCTGCCAGCTTCCCCGCACACATCCTGCCACCCGTTCCTTGGGAGGAGGAAATCTGCACCTCATCCTGTCCCCAGGAGCTGGAAAGAAGGAGGAGCCCGTTTATCTGAGGGCCCGACCCCGTGGGCTGGCAAGGCTGGGACCTTGTGAGCAACGACTGAGTGCAGGGCAAGCTGGGGGGCTCTGTCTTTGGAGCTGAGTCCAGGTCACCACTTGGGCCAGTAGAGTAGACTCTGAGGGCAGCTGGGAAATCCTGGGATGGATGGAAATAAAGGGGAGGAGAATAAAAAGTTAAAAAATGGGGAGCTAGATGGCCACAATAATAATAATTAATAATAATAATAATAATAATGAAAAAGACAGCCAATTGTTATTTCCTGAGTGCCAGACAGTGTGTCGTGTGTTTTACGCTCAGTACCCCATCATCTCCCCACAGCAACACTTGGGAGAGGCCACTGATATAATCCACTTTTCTCCCCCAAGGAATCTGAGATGTAGAGAGAGTTCACACCCAGCTGGGGCCCGAATTTGGACTCGGATCTGACACCAGAGCCCAGCTGGGCTCTAACAGCTCGTTGCCTGCAGCCAAGGTCAGATTAGGAACAGAGGCACCTGTGAGAGTGACGGGCCCTGTGTGGAGTCCGTCTCCACAGGGGTTGGCCCAGGCTCTGTTCAGTCACCTCGAATGAGGAACCGAGGCTCAGAGAGCGGAAACCATCTGCAGGGACCGCACTGAAGGACTCCGTTTTGACCCCAGGATTTTTGTTTTTGTTTTTAAATTGCGATATAATTCACATGCTGTAAAAATCCATCTTTTCAAGGGTATAATTCAGTGGTTTTTTAATATATTCGCAGGTATACGGCCATTGCTGCTCGTTCCAAACGATGTTCGTCACTCCCAAGAAAAACACTGTGCCCACCTGCGGTCACTCTGGTCTTTCCTCTATTTCCCACCTCCAACAACCACAAATCTACTTTCTGTCTCAATGAGGCGGCCTTATGTGGCTATTTCATATAATCAGTCATGCAATGTATAGCCTCTTGTGACTGCCTTCTGTCATTTAGCCTAAGGGCCATCTATGCTATAGCATGTATCAGTACTTCACTCCTTCTTTATGGCTGAATAATATTTCCTTGTGGATAGACATAGTCTATTTATCCATTCATCAGTCAGTACACATTTGGATTGTTTCCAGTTTTTGGCTACTATGAATAATGTTCCTGTAAACACTGTGAATAAGCTTTTGTGTGAGCATATGCTTCCAACTCTTCGGGGTATATAAGCAGGGGTGAAATTGCTGGGTCATGTGGTAATGCGGTTTAACTTTTTGAGGACCTACCAGAATGTTTCCAGGAGGTGCTACATTCTCCATACATTCCCACCAACAACGTAGGAGAGCTCCAGTTTCTCCACTTTTCCCCAACACTTGTTACTGTCCATCTCTTTTTGGTGGCCGGGGGTCGGGGGAGTTGCTTAGTCATAAGGTAACTTGTCCATCCTTTTGATTATACCCACTGGGTGTGAAGTCATAGGTTATTGTGGTTTGATTTGCATTTTCCTGATGACTAATCATATTGAGCATCCTATCATACGCATATTGGCCTTTTGTGTATCTTCTCTGGAAAAATGTCTATTCTTATCCCTTGCCCATTTTTAAATAGGGTTTTTTTGTTGTTACTGTTGCTGAGTTGTAGCAGGTCTTTAGGTATCTTGATATTAGACCTTTATTTTCTCCCATTCTTTGGCTCACCTTATCACTTCGCTGATAGTGTCCTTTGAAGCACAAACGTTTTCATATTGATGATGTCCAATTTACCTATTGTTTCTTTGGTTACTTGTACTGTAGGTGTCAAACCTAAGAGACCACTTCCTAATACAAGGGCATGAAAATTTCTCCTTGTTTTCTTCTAAGAGTTTCATACTTTCAGCTCTTACATTTCAGCCTTTGATCCATTTTCAGCTGACTTTTATATACAGTGTGAGGTTGGTGTCCAACTTCATTCTTTTGCAAGTGGCTAGCTAGTTGTCGCAGCATTACTTGTTGAAAAGCCTTTCTTTCCCCATCGAGTTGTCTTGGAACCCTTGTCAAAGACCAATTTGCCTCTAAAAGTATACATTTCATTTCTAGACTCTCTACTCTATTTCATTCATCTATATGTCTATCCTTATGCCAGTACCACACTGTCTTGATTACTGTACTTTATAAAAATCCCCCCTGGGTTACACTGTAGAACTCCAAAGGAAGTCTCTCAAACATACAGCAAAATAAAATAAATCTTGGGACCTACAACCAAGACTTAACAGCAATTGGTTCTTTCCTATGTTTGGGTTCATTTCTCTTCCTTTCTTTACTAGGAAGTAAAATATTTTAGATACAACCAAAGCTGCCTTACCCCTACCCTCACCTATTTCCCCTTCCTCTCTCTCCATGGGTAACCACAAAATCAGCATCCTGAAGCTGCTAGGGGTCCTTCCTAAACATATCATTATCCTTTTATAGTCTATAAAGTAAGCATAGTACGGTTTGGTGGGTGTTAACATTTTACATGAGTAGCATCGTACTGTGTGTGGCCTTGCACAATATGCGTATTTCTCTCAAGTTTATGTTTGCAAGCTTTTTCTCACCTTGATCCACGTGGAGCTCGTATATCCACGTTCACTTTTGTGTGCAGCAAATTCCATTTTGGACGAACCTATCGTCTGCTTATCCATTCCCCCCGCAGCGGGTATTCAGGTTGTTTCCCCATGTTCACTATTACTGAGAGTTCTGTGACGCCTCAGTCTCCCTGGCCCCTCCACATTTTTGCTCTAAACTTGGTTCTCCCGTGAGGACCCTGCTTCCCCTGCAGCTTCTTAGCAGTGGCTGTTTTCTCCCCAGAGTTTACCATCCCCTACCCACTCCCGTTGCCACCGTCTACACATCCCCCAGCGTCACCCCTCCCTCAGTGACAATTTGGCTCCCAGCTCATAGTCATACTCTCCAGCATGATTCTGTCACAAGCACGGTGACCTCAGTCACCCCCCTCAGTTGCATGACCTCCACTGCAGTGAACTTACCCTCCACCTACCTCGGCCCTCGCTCCCACGGTCACGCCTTCGGTCTCCTCACTACCAGTAACTGCTCTGCTGCACAACCTCCGTCGCAGACGCCCCGCTTTCCATCCACCACCATCTGTCTGCCAGCTCATTATCTTGAGTGTCTGATTCTGACAGTCCTTCCACTCCACCCACCCGATCCTGTCCCCTTTCCCTGTCCCTTGCTCCTCCCTCAGGTCCTTACTTCTCTCCTTACTAACTTCCATGGACTTGCATTACAAATACCATGGACCTATACCCTCAACTCTCTTGCCCAAATAATGTCAACTACCCATCTTCTTGCTACCTCCTGACAAAAACCACGACCAGGTAAAGCCCACCTCCTCACTCCCTGCACCTGCACATGGTGGACATGGCTGGACAGAAGGGCCCGGTCATGCTGCCCGAAAGTTCACGGTCACTAGTCTCTCATGGGCCTTCCGGGCTGCCGGGAAGTCCTGGTACGCTTCCCAGGTTCCTTCGCTCTCCCCTCTCCGGGGCTGTTCCAGTCTTTCTTCCCTCCACTCGGACCTTCACCCCCAGTTCCCTGCCCCTCACTCTCAATGGATGACCCTGACTTCTGCTTCCCTGAGAAAAGAGGTTCTCAGGAGAGCACACCCATCTGCAGCCACCGCGTCCACCCACGACATGGCTGTTTCTTGCTCCTGACTCATCCCCTCTCCCACTCAAGGCAACTGCTCCTCCGCACTCCCACTTCTGCCCTGCGTCATGAGTGTCCCCCCGACTGCTGTGTCATTCTCATCTGCATGCAACACACTGCTCGTTCTCTTATCTTAGGAAAACAGTGCCTTGCCCTGGCCAAATAGCTCAGTTGGTTAGAACGTCGTCCCGATGCGATAAAGTTGTGGATTCTATTCCCCAGGCAAGGCACATACAAGAGTCAACCAGTGAATGCATAAATAAGTGGAACAATAAATCAATGTTTCTCTCTCTCTCTCTCTGTCCCCTTGGCACTTCCTCTCGCTCTCTCTCTCTCAATAAATAAAAATTAAAGCTCTCTTCCTGTTTTTCACATGGCACAGGACCAAGGTGAGAAGGAGGACTCCATGCGGGAGCTTTGCATCCACAAGCTCCGTCTCAGCATCCGTGCGGGGGAAAGTGGAGACAGACCGACCCGGGCAGCCAAAGTCCATGGGCAGCTCACAGACCAGACCCCTGTATTCTCCGAGGCCAGAGACACCGTCACCTCCTTCGGCATCAGGGGAAACGAAGAGATCGCCATCCACTGCACAGTGTGAGGGGCTAAGGCAGAGAAAGGCTTGGAGAACGGTCTAAAGGCGCGAGGGTATGAGTTATGGAAAAATAACTTCTCAGAGACTGGAAACTTTGGTTCTGGGATTCAGAAACATATCAGTCAGGGGATCAAATACGACCCAAGCATTGGTATTGACGGCCTGGACTTGCATGTGGTGCTGGGTAGGCCAGGTTTCAGCATCGCAGGCAAGAAATGCAGGGTGGGCCACATCTGCAGGGGGCCGTGCGCTGGTTCGAACATAGGTATCATGGGATCGTCCTTCCTGGGACAGAAATTCCTGTTTCTATACCAAAGACCAAATATATATATAATATGTATGTATATTATACATATATTTAAATATATTATATATATTTAAATATATATATATTTTTGTCTTTGGTATAGAAAAATATTTTTTTTTTCACTGAAAAAATTAAAAGGAAGTAATAAAAGTAGCCCCAGCAGGTGTGGCTCCGTGGATTGAGCACTGGTCTGTGAATCAAGGGGACACTGGTTCAATTCCCACTCAGGGCACACGCCTGGGTTGCAGGCGGGGTCCCCAGTGGGGAGTGCGTGAGGGGCAACCACACATTGACTTTGCTCTCCCTCTCTTTCTCCTTCCCTTCCCCTCTCTAAAAATAAACAAAATTTAAAAAATTGTAAACAGTACCTCCCCCTTAAAAAAAAGAATAAGAATAAAACAGTGCCTTGACTCTCCTCATCTGCATCCAATAGTGCACCTTTACAGTAAAACTCAAAAGGATTGTCTATATTTGCTGTCTCCAATTCCTTGGCTCCTAGTCTCTCCACTCCCACCCTGGGGTGATACGCTCATGACAGGAAGATCTGCTTCAGGGTGGGGGAGGGGAGGAAACACCGGGGCATATTGTAGTTGAAGGTATTGACAGAGGTGTAAGAAAATATTTTGGGTTTCTGTGGATTTGGAAAAATTATTAAACTCATGAAGGATACAAGGTGTCTTCTGTAGTTTAACAGAAAGCAGGTGGGATCGGGAAGGCTAACTAGATGCTGTAACAAACAAGCCCCAAACAAGCCCAGACGTGCTATGAGTGGATTTCTCTCTATGAGAAGTCCACGGTGGTGTTCCTGATTAATGGGCAGCTTTTCGATGAGGGGTGGTCAGGGGCCCCGACTCCTTCTGTCTGCGGCCCTGCTGTTGTTAACAGGTCACTGTGCCAATTAACATACAGGAAGCCAAAGAGGGAACACAGAACAGGGCGTGGAGCCAGGGAGGCTTATGTGGCCCGGGTCTAGAAATAAGATGTGTGAGCTCTGCTCACGTTTCGCTTACCAGGTTCCAACATGTGGCTTCACTTTCCTACAAGGAAGGCTGGGAAATATTCGTCCACGAAGAAGGGGAAACAAGCTTAATGAAGAACCAGCCAGGCTCTTTGCAAATCCTGAAAGTTATCCAAGGGGCTGTGGCTAGGTAAGCAGGGGCCGATGATTCATCCTCCAGCGCTTACTTTATTCTGAATGAGGAACTAGCTCCGGCCTAGATTCTGAGAGCAAGTCTCGTTATAAAATCATAATTGCTTTTCTCCTAAGAAGAATCCCTTAGAAAAGCAAATAATCCTACACATTCCACTGTTCTCTTCTGCCATGTGAGACTTCTCGTGGGTTTCCAATTTGGTTTTTCAGCGTGCCACCAGAACCAGAGGCCCCGTAAAGCCTCTGGAGTGGGACTCTGAGCTTCAGAGATCGGGGCTCCGAAACAGGCAGCAAGGGCTTGCCTACAAAGCCGCACGTCCCTGGGCTGAGGCTTTGTAGCCAAGCCCTTGGCTTCTAGTTCTGGGAAATGGCAGTTGATGATACTTGACACTACGAGGGTGTGTGAGGGTCAAAGTTTCCTCATTCTCTGCTCCAAATGGTCCTCACAACAGCCCTTCGGGGTTGAAAGGAACTGGGTAGCCATTGCTCCTTTCACAGATGGGGGAAGTCTGAGCTGGAGAGGTGACATGCCTGTCCCAGGGAAACCCCCTTCATAGATCCCAGACAAGAGGTGGTGGCTGAAGCTATGAGGAGAGACAACATCCTACAGGGAGGGAATCAGAACAGGGAAGCAAAAGAGGGTGAGAAATGATGTGGAAGGAGGAGAGAAGAAACCCAGGGAAGTACATCCCCCAGTCTAAGGTTCTTTCCATTCTGCCTTCTGACCCTCACTCTCTTGTGATTTGTCTGCCCTGATGATCTGGGCACCGGAGGAAAACTACGGAGAGGTAGACGAGAACTGGGGGCACAAGGGATCCCCAGGAGACTTCAGGCAGCAAGACAACCTAATGAGTTTCACTCCTGTAGTCTGTGGCTGTCTGCTTGAGGAAAGACCTGCCCCACCGCCCCCCGCCCCACCCAGGATCTACCACGAAGGTAGGGACCCTCTCCTTGCATTCTTTTCCTCTGAGTCCCAGGAAGCTGCAGCCCCAGAGACACTGGATCTGCTGCCTGGGCCTGGGCCCTTGTCTGGAAAGGAAAAAGGATTTTGTTTAATGTGACAAAGGCATGGCTCAGTTAATCTGGTGTCATCCCTCCAAGCATAAGGTCTCCTATTCGATCCCCAGTCAGGGCACCTGCCTGGGTTACAGGTTCAGTCCCTGGTTTCTTTCTCTCTCTTTTTCCTTTCTTTCCCCTCTCTCCAAAAATAAATAAAATTCTTTTTTAAAAAACCAACATCCTTTCATGATAAAAAAACACAACAAACTAAAGATAGAAGGGAACTTCCTCGATCTGATAAAGCGCATCTAGGAAAAACCCGCAGCTAACATTGTAATTAATGATGAAAGACTGAGCAGTTTCCCCCTAAGATCAAAACGAAGGGAAGGATTTCTGCTCTGGCCACTTTTATTCAACATTTTATTGGCGGTTCTAGCCAAGAAATTAAGCGACAAAGAGAAATAAAAGGCATTCAGATCAAAAAGAAAGAATTTACAGGTGACGGGACATTATATGCAGAAAATCCCAAAGAAACTACCAAAAAAGAAAAATGACCCAGCTAGAAATAATAGTAATACCATAAGGTTGCAGGATAAAAGATTATACAAAATCAACTGTATTTTTAAGTACTGCTTACGAACAATCCAAATATAACATTAGGAGAACAATTTCATTCACAGCCGTACCAAAAGAATAGAGTACTTTGGCATAAATTTAACTAACACAGTACCAGATCTGTTCAGTGAAAATTATACACTATTGATGAGAGAAATCAAAGAAATCTAACAGAAGAACATTCTATGTCTATGGATTGGAAGACTCATTGTCAATAGGGAATTTCTGTTCTATTTGATCTTTAGATCGCAATTCTTTTCAAAATTCAAGCAGGCTCTTTTGTGTGTATGTAGAGAAATTGACTAGCTGTTTCTAAAATTTATATTACAAGGCAAAGCTCCTAGAATAGCAAAAACAACTTTGAAAAAGAATAACAAAGTTAGGAGGCACAACTCGCCAATTTCAAACTTACTATAAATTTACAGTAACAGAGTATGGGACTGAATAAGGACAGATATATTGATCAATGGAACAGAATTGAGAGCTCAGAAACAAACCCTTACATTTATGGTCAATTGATTTTTCAATAAAAGAGCCAAGGTAATTCAATGGAAAAAGAATGCCCCCCCCCAATAAATAGTGGTAGGACAACTAAATAGCCACGTGCAATGGAATAAAGTTGGATCCCATCCATCACACAGTTCACAAAATTAAACTCAAAATGAGTCAGAGACCTAATGTAAAGTTAAAACTACAAAACTCAGGAGAAAAATCTTTGGTTTCTTAGCTGTAACAACAAAAGCACAATCTATAAAATAAAAAATTAATAAGTTGAATTTCATCAAAATTTGAAACTTTAGCAGAAAAGTTTCTGCTAAAGAAACGTTAAATAGAAAAGTTTCCATTAAGAAAATCTAATCACTAGAAGGAAATATTTGCAATCTAGACCTGCTTAAAGGCATATATCTAAAAATACACAACATTCAATAAAACACTCACAACTCAGCAAGACAATTAGTCCAATTTAAAAATAGGCAAAATAACCGAATAGATATTTCACCAGAGAAAGCATATGAATATCCAATAAACACATGATAAAATATTCAACATCTTTAGCCACTAGAGAAATTTAAAACATAGTAAGTTACTACTTCATACCACAAAAATGACTCTAATCAAAAAAGACAGCAACTTTTCTTAGCAAGGATGAAACTAGATCTTTCAAAAATTGATGCTGGAAATGCAAAACGGCACATCCAATTTGGAAAACAGTTTGTCAGTTTCTTAAGAAGCAAAACACAAAATGTTTTTACGTGACCCAACAGTTGCACTTCTAGGAATATTTACTCAAGAGAAATGAAAACATATGTCCACAGAAAGACTTACAATGACTATTCATAGCAGCATTATCCATGACAGCCGAAAAGTGGAAACAACCCCACCCCTGTGTCCGTCCGTGAATGAATGAATGAATAAGCAAACTGTAGTACACCCATACAATGCCATAGTATTCAGCCCTCAAAAGCAACAAAGTGCTAATACATGCAAGGACGAACCTGAGAAACACTAGGTTAAGTGAAAGTAGCCATATGTAAAGGGCCCCATATTGAGTAAGGATTCCATGCATGGGAAATTGCCAGAAAAGGCACATCTACAGAGACAGTGATTGATTAGATGAGCAGTTGGCTGGGGCTGGGGCTGGGGAAAAGAGAAAGAGGGCATCTGAGCTTGAGCGGTCTTTCTGGGGTAATGGAATGTTCTACCATTTGGTTGTGGTGATGGCCGCACAACTCTGTCCATTCACTAAAAATCATTGTACACTTAACAATCAAATAAAAAGGCCTGGCAAAGACAACAGCAACAACAAAGAAAACACAATGTATTTATCCGTTCTACTGTCGATGGGCGTTTGCGTGGTCTCCAGTTTGGAGCTGTTGTGAATGCTGCTAATATGGACATTCTTGTATATGTCCTTTGGTACACACATTTCTCTGAGGTATGCATCATAGAGTAGAATTTCAGGATCATACGCACATTCTGCTTTCAAAAATACTGCAAAAGCGCTCTCCCAGGCCTCCTACCTACATACACCTCTATCGGCAGTGCATGAAGCATCTCGTTGTTGCATATCCTCCAAGACACCTGGCCTCGTCTCATTGTCTTTTCAGCCTTCCTGAGGGTGAGTGTCAGCACTCATTATCGTTTTAATTTGCATGTTCTTGATGACTAAAGCAATCGAACACCATTTCAAGTTTGCTCTGTTTTATTGTTTGGCCACTTGGAAATCCTCTTTGTGAAAGGCTGGTTCAGGTATTTTTGACCTTTACCCCTGCTTGTTGTTTTCTCACCAATTTTTCGGGTTCCTCACCTGTTCTGGATGAGAGTTTTTTAATGCCACTCTTTGACTTGACGTTCCACTTTCTTAACAGTGTCTTCTGATGAACACAAATTTTAGCTTTGATGTAGTCTAGTTGATTAATTTTTTTCATTTATGCTTTCCTTTAAGGAATCGAGTGCCCATGGTCCTGTGGGGGCGGGGCCTCTGCGAGGCAATCAGGTCCTGAGGACAGAGCCTCATGAACAGGTTTAGTGCTCTTCTAAGAAGCCTGAGAGCTAGCTCACCCTTTCCTCTTGCCACGTGAGGCTACAACAACCAGAATCCTGTAGCCTACAACCCGGAAGTGTGTCCTCACCCGAACCTGACCTCGCTGACACCGTCAACTTGGACTTCCAGCCTCCAGGACCTTGAGAGATGCATTTCAGTTGTTAAGAAAACATCCAGTGTTTTGTTATAGCAACCTAAATTAAGATAACATGTAATACTGATGTCAAAAAAGAATTTAGTACATGCGTTTGTTTATTTTTCAATAAATAAACCAATTAGAGGTTAAACCACTACTCAGTTGGACAGACAATTGTTGGGGAGGCATCCCTCTTGGAGAACGGGTTGAGGTGTCAGCCCTTCCCCCCAAACCCTGCTGTGTTTCTGACATGGGGGTCGGCGGTGGAGAAGGCAGTGCTCCCTTGAGGGAAAGCTGTGAGCAGGAGCCATGCACCGTGAGGGCTGGGGGGATGGGGCGCAGCGGACCTAGGGAGACCACAGCAGCCAAGGGAAAGGAAATAACAGACCCAGAGAGAAGCTCAGTCACCCAGATGGGCAGAGCGCCTGGCATAGGAAGCAGGAGGACCTCCAGTGGGTTGTTGGAGACCTTCCTGTCTCCTCAGGTCCTGTTCCCTGTGTCTCTGTGACCTATGCCCACCCTGGAAGTCATGAGCACATTTGGCTCCTAAGAGATGCCTCTCCAGACGGGGCTCTTCCGCAGACCCTGGGGTCACCTTGGGAAGGTAGCACCATGCCCCTGGCATGGGTCGAGGTGGGCTGGTGACTCTGGAGGCTCCTGCCTGCCCCTAACCAGAGGTGGGGGCTAAGCTGCTCAGGGAAGGCCCAGACCTGATCCGCGCGCCCTCCCCCCCTGCTGACTTCCCCACCCACCCCAAGTTGCTTCTGGACATTTCATGTCCCTGGACATTTCATATGGGAGGCCTGGGAAAATTCTTTGTGTAACTAATTGTTGTAAATCTGTGACCTCCCTTGTCCTGCAAGAGTTCCGGAGCCTTTAGGCCAGAGGGCCACTGCAGGGAATGAGGCCATCTCTTTGCTCTGTCTTTAGCAGCTCCCCCTTCCTATACTCCCATCTCCCCTCCTCTCTCTTGTCCTTATTCCTGGGGCTGGATCCCAATACTTCAGCTGGAATTTTTCAAAAACTCCAGTAGTTCTACTCTCAGAATCCTCCCTTTCTAGATCATCCTTCCGGAGTCTTAAATAAAGAGTGAGGTGAGGGAAGGTTTCCTGGAGCCCCAAAGAGGAAGGTGGAGCCAAGCGCACAAGAAAGTGCACTAGACCTCACTGGAATATTCTGGGGCCAATTATGATGTCGATAATAGCAGATGGAAATTATGTGCCTAGCTCTGTTTTAGGCGGATCAATGTATTCAATGCTCACAAAAACCCTTTTTGGTGGGTACTATTGTTTTCCCATTTTACAGAGAAGGAAACAGGACCGAGAGCTTAGGATACTTGCCAAGGTCCATAGCTCTAAGTGAAAGAGCCAGAATTCAAACCTGAGAAGTCTGATTCCCGAATCTTGGGAATCACGTCTAACATACCACTGCCTCTCAGTCCCTGGGCCAGATCCCGCCTCTGAGCTTTCGGTTCTGCTGTTTCCTTCTGCTGGAATGCTCCCCCCCCCCCCCCGCCCCCCACAATGCCTCCTTCCAGGCCCATCCAAGCGCTTTCCCTGAGGTACTCCCCTCCCCCCACCAAACAGAATTCCAAGGCATTGCCCCCAGGCCGCCAGGCTGCCTTTGCTCACTCAGGACCTCACTCCGCACGGAGCCGTGAGCATTTTCGGGCAGGGCCTGGGCCTTGTTCATCACGGTGTCGCAGCCTCAAGCTCACAGCAAACCTCTCCAAGGACTGTTTAATGTTCCAGGTAGGGCTTGCCCAGCCTCTGACTTTCTGTGCCACTCAGATCCATTACTGCCCCCTCTCTGGCCTCAGTTTCCCCGTCTCCGAGGTTCCCAGGAGTGAGATTATTCCCTGAGTGTTCCTCAGCTACTGACAGCCCCCCATCTCCCCTCCAGGGAAATCACCTGAAGAACTTGCCTCCACACCCTCGTGGGAGAGAGAGAGGCCGCTGCCGGATGGGCCGGCCCCAGGCGCTGGGATGCCAGGCCAACTTTGGACCTTAGGCCAGGAGGAATATCTGAGTCACCTTCCTGCCTGTGGAAAGGCCAGGAAAAGTCCTGAACCTTCCCTCTAAAGCTCTACTCTTCCTGCCCAGACCCACGAAGAAGGGTCACCCAGTAACAAGACCCCAGGGTAATAACGATTGTTGTTAAGTATTAAGGCCACCAGCCCCCTTCGCAGGGCTACACGCCCTCAAGTCTCTGAAGGAGCCGCGCCGGCTGAGACGGCAGGTGGGGCTGGGCCGGGGGGGTGGGGGGGCCTGCTCCCAGGCAGCTGTGTCAGCACCTCTCGGGGCCTCAGTTCTGCCTTCTGTGAAGTGAGACAAGACCCTCTTTCCTGCTGGGCCACCATGACAAATATCTGTGTAAGCCACTCAGTGCCTGGCACGCAGCTAGGAGCTTAGACCATTGTATCAGGAGCAACTGGGAGCAAACAGAGGTGTTCTATTCATATGCTGCACGTGATAAAAATCCACAGGATATGCCCCAGCTCAAGTGGCTCAGCTGATTGGGCGTCTTCCTCAAATGGAAAGGTCACTGGTTCATGGGTGGGTTTGATTCAGGCCAGAGCACATTTGGAAGGCAACTAATTGAGGTTTCTCATATCAGTGTTTCTCTCCCTCTCTTTCTCCCTGCCTCCCCTTCTTTCGTAGTAAAAAAAAAAAAAAAATCGAAAATTTAAAAAATCAAAATTGAAAAAAGAAAATAATAAAAAACCCCCAAATCTCTAAGGAAATGTTGCACTTTCAGCTCTGCCCCAGTCCCTTGTGTCTTTAGACAGTCACTCTCCCTCTCTGCGTCCAGACTCCTTGTCTGGGGGTTGGTGTGAACTTGTCTAAGTTCACACTTGAATATCAAGGCCCAAGGGAGTGGTAGGACACCTTAGGGACCCTGCGGTCAGCAGAGCTGGCCTGGTATGATTTCTTCAACACCAACCAGCTTGGTGACATAAGGGAGCTTCCTTGATTTGTCCAAGCCTCAGTTTCCTTGTCTGTAAAATGAGTCCAGATTCTCCACACCCATCAGTACAGTTTTGAGACTTCAGCGCATGAAGAGGGCTTGGCACAGCCCTGGAACTTCATGCATTTAATTAAAGAGCATTTCCAGGGTGAGAGGAGGACATGGCGGGGGTGGGGGGCAGGCACCGGGCGGGTCGTAAATCATGTGTTTGGGGAACACAGAAGAGGGAGCAGCAGTTCCCAGCTGATGAGGCGTAGAGAGCCCTTTGGAGCAGATGGACCCGGAGGCCCAGGGAGGCGAAGGGCACAGCTGGAAGGGCGTCCACAGACCCTGCCCCGGCTGGGCCTGGGCCCGGAAGGCAGGCATCTGAGATGGCGGTGGGCACTGGCTCAAAGACGACCCCCGGGGAATCGGGGCAGCTGCTCTTCAGCGTGTGCTTGGGAGGCTCTCATTTCCCCTCCCTCTGAGGAGCCAAGGGCACTTCAAACAAATAAATAAATCTTGGTTTGATTTCTATTTCATTCTGAGTTTTGTTTTGTTTTGTTTGCATAATATGTTTGAGCAGGGACAGTTTGTTCAGGGAATTTCACCCTCCAACTTGAGGAATGAGCCCCAGACTGTGAGTTCTAGACCATTCTGGGCCTCAGTTTCCCCTTCTGTAAAATAAACAGCTTCTGCAGGCATTCATGGACTCTTGCAAACAACGCCGAAGATCTATTGTTAGTGGGGGAGGGGCAGAGCCGTGTGCAGAGGAGACTGCGGCATTAGCAGGACTTGAGAGTATGTGCTTGTCTGTGCTGAAAATACCAGGGACCACAAGAGTGACTGGGAACAGGGTTGCCTCCGGGGAAGGACACTGGGGACAGGGGTGGGAGGAAAGCTTCTCGCTATTGATTCTTTTGTTCCTTTTAAAGTAGAATCATGTAAATGTAATGCCTGCCAACAGATTTGTTTTAGATATATGATGTAAAAAATGTTTAAAGTATGCATTGGGATTCAGCATTTTGGTATGTTTAACATTTTTACGTAATAGTGTTATAACTTTAGAGTCTTCCGTCATTCGGATCACCAAACGCTACTAGTCACACGCGATTGGTCTCTGTCTTCAGCTCCTGGCTCCCACCATGTCAGGCCCTTAGGGTCTCCTGGGTGATGAGAGCAGTGGGGGCAGGTTTTGTTATAACATTGGATCTCTTGTCTTCAGTTCCTGAAAACCCTTCAGGGCCATCAAGGTGAGGCGGGGGTCCAGTTCGTCAGAGCGAGCCCCTTTCCAGAACTGGGTTCGGGCTAATGAGGCGATTTTCGATTTTCGGAAAGCACCTGGGGCGGGAAGGTGGTTGCCAGGGAACCAGCCAGGCATAGAGGGCCCCCGCTGCCTGACTTCCCAGGAGAGGAGGGGAGAGGAGGGGCGGAGGTCGAACCAATCACCCAGGGCCAGCGAGTTAATCAGTCGCGCCTGTGCAGCGAAGCCGCCAAGAGATCCAAGAGAATCTGAGGAGCTTCCATGTGCTGCTGTGCCCAGCCCCAAACTCCACGAGGACAGAAGCGCCTCAGTTTCTGACCTCTTTAATATCCTCTGTGATAAACTGGTGACCTAGAAAAAAATTACAAAATGGTGATTGCAGCTCTGACTGCCTTTTTAACACCCTGAGGTTCAAAGGGGAAACAGACAATGGGCAGGATCTCTGGCCAGAGACTTCCTGATGCAAGTGGGGGAAGGTAAGAAAGGAAAGTGAAACTTCTGAGGCAGCCTCTGTGAGTCATTGGGAAGGAGCTGGGCTGAAGACACAAAAATAACAGGAAGGGGGGCGGATGGGGGGAAGGTGTAGCTAAAGGTAAGTTTCCATTTAGTTTAATAACTGTTGTGTCTGCTCAGAGCTGTTTCTGCAGGTGAGTTTTGTCCTGTTTCTCTGGGCGAAGGGCTGAGCTCAGTTCTCCGTGGCCAGGAATGCAAACCAGGAGGCTTCCTGGAGGCAGCGTCCTTCAATCTTAAAGTTAGGCCCTGGCATCCCCAGCAGGCCCTTGGGGAAGCTGGAACCACCCAGAACCTGCCCAGCCTCAACCCCTTCCCCTGGCAAATAACCTCACGCCCTGGCTGTGTCCACCACGGTCATCCACCAGCAGAACCATAGGTGTCCAGTGAGGGTGTCCAGACCACAGATGCCTTTTCCTGGTATCTTTTTTATGATCCATGTAATACATGCTCATGATAAGAAATTCCAAGACTGAGAGAGTGGGAGCTCCTTCCTCATTCCCTCTCCCCAGAGAGCCCAGGGTGCTGGGCACCTTCCCAGAGCAGTCTGTCTCCAGGTCAGCCCTGGGAGGCAGACGGGCAATGACACCCTTTCTGTAGAAGACAAAACGGCGCCCCCGGAAGAGGGAGAGGCTGTGGAGGCCACACAGCTGATAAGTGGCAAAGCTGGGATTTGACCTTGTCTCTCCTGCCCTCAAGTCTGACAGTTTCCATGAGTCTAGGAGCGGGTGTAAGCTCGGAGTGGCTGCGTGCTGAGTTTATAGTCCTTCTTTGCACCATCCCTTGTCCAGCACATACACATAACACGTCACACTTGCATGCACCCCGCCACACAAAAATGCCTCCCGTGTACATACATGCACTGGGCCAGTGGGGGGCCTCGCCCCCATGCATGCGCGGCCATCCCCAAACCAACACACACACTCCCTCCCGCCTACTCAATCACACATGCGCAATGTGCAGACACACTGGCGACACACGTGCACGTATGTCCTCACTCCCAGATGCATGATTCTACACCCCCATAGACACAGACACTGGCACATGCCCTGTCGCCACCAGACTCCGCCCCTGTCCTCAGAGCCTAGCCCTCAGCGACAGCCCATCCCCCTCCCTGCATGATCTAGTCCCAGTTGCTGGGGATGCCCTTGCCCCCGGCCAAGCCTGGGCCCCCGACCTGTGTGCCCTTCCCCGCCTGGCCAAGATCCTAAGGCAGCAGAGTCCTGAGGTCCTTAGAGGTCTGGTCCTCACCACCACAGCCCCAGGACCTCCTGATTCGGTGATTCCTGCCCCCTGAGGTTGAGGTGCGCAGGTGTTGAAGGGGGCCTCTGCTGGAAGCTCAAAATGAAGACTCTGAAGGACAGTTCCAACCCTGACTCTTACCCTGGGCCCAGTGACCGTCATCTTCCCCAACTGCTCATCGTCGCAGGATCTTTCCGAACCTCTTGCCTCAGTTTCCCCGAGTAGCTCTCAGAGAATGGAAATCTGCACATTCAGTCTGACTTGAGGCTCTCCCTTAAGTGTAGCCCAAGCTTAATGAAAACACCCACTTCTGCCCCCCAGACCTACTTGAGGCTCCCAGGGCTGGCGCAGAGTGAGTCAATCAAAAGGCTGAGTAGACCCTGGCCCGGAGGCTCAGCTGGTTGGAGTGTTGTCCTGTGCACCAACACGTTGCGGGTTCGATCCCCGGTCAGGGCACATACCTAGGGGTGCCTATGGGAGGCAGCAGGTCTATGTTCCTCTCTCACATCGGTATTTCTGTTTCTCTCTCTCGCGTGCTCTCTCCTTCTCTCTCTGAAGTCAATAAACATCCCTGGGTGAGGATTAAAAAATAATAATAATAAATAAATAAGCAGAGCAGGAAGAGAAAAGAATGAGTTCCTCGCTTCCATGGACAGATGTTAGCTAGGGGAGAGTTGCTTCCCCGAAATGTAACTTCAGGGGTAGAGCACCCAACTGAAGTCCTTAATGGGGGTGCTGTAAATATCTGGGGGAAAATACATTGAATTGGGGTTTATCCATTCATTTTCTCAGTTAATAAATATCTCCAGTGTCTACAAGGTGCCAGCGCTGGGAATCGGCAGGGAACGAAGAGCTCGGGCCGGCCCTGTTCGCGTGGGGTGCGGGGTCTGGTGGGGGCACACGTGGCCTGAGAGTCATTCACACACAGACACACACAGACACACACACACACGTATGCAACCACACACCATGCTGAGAGTTCTGGTGCAGACAGTGGCGCTGACCCAGGCTGGAGGTCACCTCCCCTGGTCCCAGGGGTTAGGGGCGTCCAGAGAGCTGAGGGCTAGGTGAAGGCGTTGAGTTCCTTCTGCAATGCTGAATCTTTTTCAGACCACCTGACCTACAAAAAGAGATTATATCAATCTCTCTCCTCCTGACAGGAAGCTTGATAAAAGAAAACACTTGGCCTGTGTATCTGCTGAAACCCTTTGGAGAACAAAGGAGGCATCAGTAATGCTCCCTTTTTGTTGTTATTGTTTTTGAAAAGGAATTTTCTTGACTTTTTTTCTTCTGCGTTGCAGAAGCAGTGAATTTGGGATCCTGGCGCCCCAGGGCATCTCTGTCAGGGGCCAAGGCACCCCGATTTTGTACTCCCCGCTGATGACCTGCTGGAACTCAAAGAAGCAACCTTGTTACCTGTCGGCCCCTGCTGGCACAGCCTTCGTTGGAGTTCCCCAGCACTGAAAACAAAGCCATGTTTTTCTGGCTCTGCCTCCCAGAAGCCACATCGAAAGTTCAAAGGGAAACTGGAAATTATTTGAGGATGAGAGAATTTCCGGAGGAAATGATGAAGCTTTGGCTCTGTGTTGGTTGGAAAAGCCCGTATCTTTTGGTTACCCCTGCTCCCAGCATCGGCGCCCCCTCTCCCTCCTTGGAACCCTCATTTCGATGGTCTCGGACATTGGACAGAGACTGCAATGCTGGCTTCCAGCATTTCGGGGACTGGATCTCCCTCTGCACAGCGGAGAAAGTAGCTGCAGCGCTGGGCCCTCAGGAAATGATTGAAGGCTGAAGGGAAAATGGAATATTTGTCCCTTTGTACCGACCTCTCCCCAAGACCCTTAGCTTCCCTGGAGAACTCAATGGCCCCGCTTAACCCTCCAGGCTCGTCGGTAGCATCCTCAGTTCTCAGACCCATGTCTGCTCAGCCCCACTCCCAGGCCTTTGCTCAAGCAGTGCCCCTACCTAGAATGCTGCCCCCTTCCTTTCCACCCCTGCAAGTCAGGCCTGTCCTCCTTTGCCCACCTTTTCCCGCAAGCCTTCCCCTTGTTGGCATCCTGGAGTTCTTTTCTGGTGGGAGTGCATAATTAATTGGGTAAGCTCTGATCTTTTGCTCCTGAGGGTTTACAGGTGAGCCATCGGGGCCCACACTGTCCAATCAAAATGTAATACAGGCATTTCCCCTGGCCACCTAGCTCAGCTGGTCGGAGCATCATCCCAACACGCCAAGGTTGCGGGTTCAATCCCTGGTCAGGGCACAAACAAGAATCAACCAATGAATTCATAAATAAGTGGAACAAAAAATTGATGTCTCTCTCTCTTTCTCCCTTCCTCTCCCTAAAAATCAACTGAAAGTAAAAAAATTTAAATACAAAATATAATACAAGCCACATATATAACTAAATGTTTCTAGCAGCAACATTGGAAAAGTATATAGAAATAGAAGAAATTAATTTCAACAATATATTTTACTTAACACAACATAGCCAAAGTATTATCATTTCAAGATGTCCTCAATATTCAAAGTGAATAATAGAATCATTTACATTTACTTGTCATACTTTCTTTGAAATCCAGTTTGTAAATTACATTTACAACCCATCTTCATTCGGTATAAACATATTGCGAATGTTCAATAGCCAGCTCCGGACTGCTGTGTTGGCCAGTATAATCTATGCTTTTTTAGCCTTTTGGTTACATGTGGCAAAAGTTCACATTAAACGGGCTTGAGTCAAAACGAACATTGGCTCATGAAACTGAAAAGATTGAGGTAGATGGTTGTAGGCACACCTAGATCCAGGTGTTCCAGGGGTGTAAGTGTCCTCACAGAGCTGACGTCCTGTATTTTCCAGCTCTTCTTCTCAAGCAGGCTCAGGACAGCGTTGAAAGACGGCCACCACCAGCCCCAGGATTTCCTCCACCACCTTCAATGCCTGACCTGCCCACCAAGCTTCTCTTCAAGAGTTTCCCTGGCCAGACTCCAATTGGCCAACTGGAATCAAGTCCTCATCTCTGAACCAATCGCTGAGTGACGAGGTGAATGGAACTGACTGATTGATCAGGCCAGAGTCACATGCCTATTTCCCATATGGTAGGAGAGTAGAGTCAACCTCACCTGACCTGCTGGGAAAGAGATTGGGGAAGGGCTTGTTTGCCAAAGAAAAATCAGGGGGCTGGTATCAGAAGACCGGGTGGGGAGAAAGAGAAGGAAGATGAGCTTTGGGAGTGAGTTATGTCCAGAGTCGGATTGAATCACAAGAGGATTGAATCAGCGCTCCTGAAGAGTGCTGGTCCGAGAAGATAGCCATAATCCAGTCCTATTGAGGAAGTGTCCAAAATATTTAATGATAAGTACGGCACGTTCCAGTGAGGATGGGTAACAGCATTTGAGCTGCATCCATCCGGGAGCTTGGTGGCTGGTAGGGAATCTGGAGTGGGAGGGGTCAGGGTGGGTGACCTGTTTAGCAGGCGTGTTTAGCAACTAGCGCCACAGTAGCTCACTCTGTCCACACGGATATGGCCGTAGGGAGTGGACCAGGGAACCATCCCCCAGCCTAGACCTCGGGTACAGCGTTCCCCCTGATTGCTGCTGAAGCACTCGGCCTACTCGGAGAGAAAGGGCCAGGCCCTAAGCAGAACACAAAAACCGTTCAGCGAAAGAGGCAGGGAAGATGGGGCCTGCGAGGGGGTCTGGAGGTCCCTGGGGCCCCAATGGACAAAAGAGGTGATGTGCACGCGGGTCAGCGATGGAGGCTCCTGGGGAAGGCCACGGCTCGTGGATGACGCCACCTGGGGAGGCCTCCTGGGCTCTACGGTGCTCATTCCTGGCGTTCTCTTTCTACAGTGAACAAACATTGCATGATAAGCAGCCCACAGAGCTTGGAAGTGAGCTCCTGGTCTTCGGTCCATTCTGGTCCCCACCGTCCCCATCATCCATTCAGAATCGGGAAACTGGCCTGTCCATCTCTCTTCATGGAAAATGGGGACCTTGCAGCCTTTGGCTCTGGTTCCTATCCCGTCTCATCAGCAATCCGTGCTTGCTTCGTCCACTTCACCCTGGGACCCCCTCTCAGTGGGCCAAGGTATGAAAACGGAGCCTTGGCCTCCGTTCCGATTCACTGCCAGCGCCTGATGGCTTTGGAATCCACCGGGGCCAAGAACTCCAGAGCCTGCCTGACGTATAAGAGAGACTTGGCCATGCTACTTGGACCGGCTTCCTGGGAAAAGCCAACCCTTTCTTTTCAAGTCTCCAAAAGTAAAATCGGGACTAAAAATAACATGTCAAAGTAAAGGCTACCATCTGAGCTGGCAAGGTTTCATGGGCTTCTTTTGCTTTCTTTTTTTGCTTTTTTTTTTTTTTGTAGATAATATAAATAAAATACCTATCACAATTCTAGGCCCAGAATAGTTCTCAAGAAGCAGCACTGAGCCAGAAAAATCAGGCTCCATTGACCACCGGTGTGACTGGTGAGTTATTTGGCCTCTCTGAGTTTCATTTTCCTCATCTGTAACATGAAGGCAATGGCCACCTGTGTCACGGTGGCAGTAACAACATGAAGGGAAATAACGGATGCACAGGAGGCCTTCATTAACGCTCAGCTTCCCGCTGCTCTTTTCCCAAGCAGAGGCAGTGACGTGTGCTAAGGTCACAGGGATGTCAGAACTCCCCCTTTCAGGCCCCTCGGCTGAGCACCAGGTCCCCAGTTGGTCATGGAACTGAGCCGTGGAAGAGCCAGGCTGGGACTTCCCCTGATGTGGGTAGATTTTCCATAATACTTCATGGGGCTTTCCTCTCCCAAACTGGACAAATGCCCAGAGCAGGGAGTGGGTCTAGTTTCTTTCCCAGGGGTCCATTTTGGGTGTCCAGGCTGCCAATAAGGAGGAAATGGTCTTGGGGGACCGGGGCTGTAACAGGGTCCTGAAAAGCATTTTGCAGGCCAGGAGTCTGACACCTGCAAAGTGTCAGGAAGACAGCTGACCATTCACCCAAGCCCAGGACATAGAGCTGAGTGGGGTCCCAGCACGGATCCTGATCCCCATCAAGTGAGCACTTTTTTGCAGACAGGCAAGAAGGGCCACGGGTGGAACTGGGCTTCAGCTCTGCCCAACTTCTGTTTACTCATCTCTAAAATGATGTGTGTTCTGAAATATTGATGGTGTAAGGTGTGAGGGGAGGGTTCGAGAGGCAGAGAGCGCTGGGCTTCCGCTCCAGAGAGGGCCTGGGCAAGTCACTCAGCCTGTTTGAGCCCTCGCTCCCTGATCTGCAAAATGGGGGTAGAAGCGCCTGCACTGGAGCATCTGCTTGCCTGGCTCTCTGTGGCCTCGGTGACTTTCTTTTGCATCGCTGAATCCCCTCTCTCCAAATTGCATTCCATCTACACACACACACACACACACACACACACACACACCAGCCAGCCAGCCAGCCAGCCAGCAGGGCTTGTCCCTTTTCCCTCCAAAATATGTCGTAAATCTTAAATTCGACCACCATTTGCGACCTCCCCTTGCCTTGGCCAGCCGCCATCATCTCTCACCCTCTTGCCCGGGCCTTCTCCCCGGACTACCCCGTTTCTCTTAACCTCTGACACCCACCCTCCACACGGCAGCCGAAGGACACATTCTGAAAGGTCATCTGGATCCTGTCACGCCCCTGCTTAACACACTCCATTAACCCCATCACACACAGAAGAAATCCAGCCTCTTCTCGCTGGCATCCTTTCCCTCTGATACGGACTTCAGGCCCCTTCCCGTCCTTATCCCTGCCGCACCGGCCTTGCTGTTCCTCCGACAGACCATGCTCCTCCCTGCCTCAGGACCTTCGCACTGACTATACCTCTCACTTGGAATGCCGCCACTCCCAACTTTGATTGTGCTCCTCTTCCCCTTCTGAACTCAGTGTCACCTCATTAGAGGGACCTTCCCTGATCACCCTTCCTATGACAGCTGCCACTCACTCTCAATCACTGTCAAAGGATACTTTTTTTGAGGTAAAATCATGATTCTCATATAAATATAAAATGAACAGTAGTCAAAGATTTCATTGAACTCGTTATTTTGTGGGGGAACCAGTAAGATGTTACAACTGCTCCAAAGAGGAATTCAAAGGCGCATGTATTTAGCAATCAGGAATGATGAATTTATGAGCAGGTGCAAAGATGGTCAACATCCACAGGGCAATATTTAATTGCATTGCACCCCCAAAAATCCACTTGTCTTTCTATGGGCTGGAGTCATTAGTGTGTAGGAGCAATGAAAGGTGCAGGCCCGTAAAGAGTCAGAGAGCCAGGACTGGTACCCCAGGCAAGGTCTCAGTGATCTTTTGTTGGCCTCTTTCAAAGTCTCTTAAAGTTTACTCACACATCCTCTTTTTTGCACTTACCAGCACCTGAACTTATTCATCTATTTATCTTTCTCCCTTCACCAACAGTGGACTGTATCTCGAGGACAGGAATTGTTTTGCACACAGCAACTTAAAGAGAGCCTGACACATAGCAATGCTTAGGAAATACTGACACCCTTTGCAGTAGCCAGGGTCATTCATATTTTAGGGGAGGGCACAAAAAAGGTCACCGCTGAGCCTAAAGAAATAAATTCTGACAGCCGATGAGGAGGGGCGTTTGAGGCAAGGAAAGAGGGGAGTGTTCATCGCTTGGCAAATAACCAGGACCTTTGCCCACGTCCACGCCTTGGCATCCCAAGTTCCAAGGGTTGGAAGGGACCCTTATGCGGGGGTGATAGGGCGTTTTCTCTGGCTGAGGCTGCTCTGCGATACCATCTCAGGTGAGGCAAAGGGCACTGAGGTGTGAATAGGCCTCCACTACCCCACACCCTCAGGGTCTGTCCTTTGGACTCCACGGTCAACTCGCTGAGATAGATTTCAGGCCCTCTCTCTTCCTGTCCACATCACTTGGTGACCCATTCACGCCAGAACCTCCATCTCCTGTCTCCCCACCCCGCCCACCTTTCTTTAGCAGTTGCATCCTCAGGGCCTTGGGGAGCCTGGGGGTGGGGGCGCATGAGATCCTAGGAAGGTGGGGGTGCCCTTTCCTTCCCGGAAATCCCATGGAGAAAGGCGTCCTCCCGGTCCCGAGGTCTTCCGGTTTCGGATGGAGCCGACGCGGGGGTAAATGCGGTCGGGACCGGGCAGGAGGGAGCGGAAGGTCGGGCTCCAGGTCCCGCAGAGCTCGGAGTTGAGGCGGTGGGGACGCCATGAGTCATGAAATGACGAAATGAAGGGAGCAGGCGAGGCAGGGATTAATCCACGGATGTTATCTGAACGCCTACCTTGTGCCAACCATGTTTTGGGCACATTGGGGACACGGTCAGGAATAAGGCTGGTGTGGCTGTGCGGTTGCAGGACTCGATCTAACCCGGAGCCTGAATGAGTTGAACACACGTATAAATGTGAAGCTGCAGTTTTGACAAATGTTCAGAAAGAGAATGCGGTACCGGTGCCAGGAAGACCTTGCCGTATCCGGGCTTCGCCTATTTTGGGCGCCAGCAAATAAATCTGTCAGCCAGTGCGGGTGTGCGGGCTTGACTGCTTCCTGCAGAACTGCAAGGGTGCTTGCAGATATGCAAGGTTCAAAGCTGATGTGAATGGGAAAAGCGTGCCTGCAGAATGAATGCATGTCGGAGGCTCCAATCAATGTAGTCCTGGGTATCTCGTGTTTGAGATTCTCCAGCATGCTGTGTGCGCCCTCTTGGGGCCGCCTAGGCGCCTCGCTCGCCGATTCCTTTCGAGCCCACGCTGGTTATCTAGCTATTCCGAAGACGGTGCAGAACAAAGCCTCAGCCAAAGCAATTTCATGCGCATGCGTACACTGGAGCCATTCAGAAAAGCTTTTCCAGCGAGCTGTAAAGCGAGCAGTCAGGATGGCCGAGCGGTCTAAGGCGCTGCGTTCAGGTCGCAGTCTCCCCTGGAGGCGTGGGTTCGAATCCCACTCCTGACAAGCAAGCTTTTTTTCATTTTCCGTTCGTTAATAACTGCAAATCAGCTAGATAATGTTTCGCACCTTTGCCTACTCTTATTTTTACAAAAAGTGTAAAAGCCAAGTCCCGTACGTTACCATGGTCGGAACTCGACTAAAACATTTCTGCTGTCAGGAGTGGGATTCGAACCCACGCCTCCAGGGGAGACTGCGACCTGAACGCAGCGCCTTAGACCGCTCGGCCATCCTGACTCGCTTGCGAGAGGATTGTCGATCTCCCGTAGTTTCTAGTATAATATTACGCCGTTTTCAAAATTAACCAGTTGTAGGATTTTTGGCAACTTTTTAAGGCCGGCTACACGGTCCTTGTCGTTACTCTTAAACTGGTTCAGTCTTTTTTTACTACTTGTACGTTTTAAATAAAAATCTGTAGCCTGAACAGAAACAGAAAATTGGTTTCCTTTGCCGTAGGTAGAAAATAACCATAAAAATAAATACAATGGAAAGGAGATTTCTATCATTAAATTCTAGCCACTTTCCAAGGCTTGGAATCTGAAGTTTCGATCTTATTTTTAATGACTAATTCTATCGGCGGAAAGGGTCGAGATATTGTTGGACCCCCTGGGCGGTTTAGGCGATTCTTTTCGAAAGGGAGGTTGCTCTGTTGTGGACTTTGACGTGGGTGCCTCAGGGCATGGGAACGTGGGTGCCTCAGGGCATGGGAACCCATGTCAAAGTCCACCACATGGGAAGCCATGCAGTAGGATCCCGTTCCACAGGCTGTTTAGCTGGAGCCTCATCCAGAGGAAGATGGCTTTTATATCTTGTCAATAAGCTTCTGTTTACCATAGCCTGTAGTGCACAGGGGTTGGGAGCGTGTCCGTCTGGTTCAAGAATGCACAGTCACCTCGTGGAAGAGCTGGTGAGGAGATTCCAGAGTCTCCGTATTAGTTTCTTATTGTTGCTGTAACAAATTACCACTAATTGAGTGGCTTAAAATCACACCATTTATTATCTTACAGTTCCGCAGCTTGGAACTGTGTTCCTTCTGGAGGTTCTAGGGGAGATCCATTTTCTTTCCTTTTCCGACTTCTAGAGACCACCCACATTCCTTGGCTCAGATACCCCACATTACTCCAGCTTCTGCTTCTGTCCTCACGTCCCCTTCTCTCACTCTGACGCCCTGTCTAACCCCTCCTAAAGACCACCGTGATTACACTGGGCCCATCCTGACAATCCAGGGTTATCTCCCCATCTCAAAATCCTCAATTTAGCCACGTCTGCAAAAATCCCTGGTTAACCAGGTGAACTAACACTCATTCACAGGTCCCATAGTTATCTTCGGTCCATTTGAGGGTGGATAAAACAAGGTGAGAGGGAGAGTCTTTACTTTGTACATTTAAATTTTTATATCTTGTGCATATGTTAGCTAACCAAAAATAAATACAATTTCAGCAGGTGATTACAGTCAACACCAACAATAACAAGTCAGGTTGCTAATATGTACCCTTCATATTATGTGCCCTTGAATGGCACTTGACCTTTTGTGGTCTTCCTCCCAAAAACAGTCCAAGTCTCCTGGTGAGAAAAACATTAGACAAATCCCAGCTGAGAAGCATTCTACAAAATATCCAACCAGTCCTCCTCAAAGTTATTGATAGCTCTAAATTGTCATCAAAATTAAGGAAAGTCTGAGAAACTGTCACAGCCAAGCCTAAGGAGAGACATTAGTAATATGCTATCCTGAATGGAGTCCTGGAACAAAAAAGAGCATTAGGAAAGAACTGAAAAAATCTGAATAAAGTATTAACTTTAACAATAATGTATCTGTATTGGCTCATTGCTTGTGAGAAATACACCATACCAGTGTAGGATGTTAGTAATGAAGAAAACTAGGTATAAGTGAACTTGCACTCTTTGCAATAATCCTGTAAAAACTATTGTAAAATTTTTAAAATAATATAATTTTCAGTCTATAGATTAACAAAATATATAAATTTAAAAGTATAAAACTGTTGTTTATATATTTACTGTATACTGCATGTAAATAAAATTACTTACTTAAGATTGTATAACAAAATGTGTGCATTACGGTCTCAGAAGCTATATAGAAATATCAGCAGCTGTGACTGTCTCTAGGTGGTGGCATTTATTGTGATTTTTTTCTCTTTGGTTATCTGTGATATTTGTATAATGAACATGGATTACTTGGGTAATTTTTTTTTAATTAAAAAGTGTCAGAAAAAATTGGAAAAGACTTTGAAAAAGGCAAAAAGATCCCTGGACATTATTTCAATGGAATATCAGGTATTGCCTACAGCTGAGCTGTCTAACACAGTAGCCACCGACGGCACATGTCTACTGAGCAGTTGAAGTGTGGCTGGTCAGAACTGAGATGTGGTGCACGTATAAAACGCACGTGGAGTTTTGAAGACTGTAGACCAAAAAAAAAAAAAGAAAGTGAAATATCTGATTAAAATTTTTATATTGATTACATCTTTAAATGACAGTATTTTGAATGTATTTGGATTAAGTGAAATATATTATTATACTTATTTAAAATTCAGTTTGTAAAAATGTAAATAAATATTGTCTGGTAAGAGGCCAGTTTTGCATCTATTAGCAAATTCATTTCAGCATTCCTGATTGGGAGATATACAGTATATATGAGAAAAATAATACAATACTTAATAAACAATAATACAAGAGTAAACTCTGTGTTTTCCATACTTAAAACTGTGAACCTCCTTTTGCCCCATGCTTTACATACACATTCTCTTCTGAACCAGTTTTTTTCCATATTTTTACTAAATCATTTTTGTTATTATTGAAATACACGTAACACAGATGTATCATCCTAAGCATCTTTAAGTGCATACTTCAGTTGTATTAAGTACATTTATACCGTTGTGAAGCCCTCAACAGCCACTAATTCTCTCTCTCTTTTTTTTTATTTTTAGTTTATTGATTTGAGAGAGAGAAACATCTCTCGGTTGCCTCCCATATGTGCCCACACCCGAGACTGAACCTGCAACCTTGCAGCGCACAGGAGACCTTCCGACCAACCAAGCACCCGGCCAGGGCCCTACAACCCTTCTTCTTGCAAGACCGAAACTCTGTCCCCACCACACGACTCCTCATTCCCTCCTGCCCCAGCCCCTGGCAACCACTGTTCTACTTTCTGTCTTTACAAATTTGATTTTTTTTTTAAACCAAAAAGTAACCCTACGCACCTCACACAGTGTTGGTCCGTTTGGTGACTGTCTCTTTTCTCTCAAGATGATGTCTTCAAGGTCCATCTATGCCGTAGCACGTGTCCATATTTCTCTCCTTCTTAAGGCTGAGCAGTGTTCCGTGGTATGTATGTACCACATTCCTCCTATCTCCTCACCCATCCGCAGATCCCTGGGTTCCCTCTACGACACAGAAACATGAAGAAGGAGCGAAATGAGTATAGGCTGAGTGATGAATGAACACAGACAACAGGATAGGGGTGGGCCAGGGACAGCAAGTCCTGGAAACACCACCCCAGCTGGCATCTGGAAAGAATGGGGAGGGTTCACTTGAACCCTGAACGACCGTGTCTCTCAGGGATTTGAGCCATGGATCACTGAACAAATAATTAATCCTAATGCCCTCTCTTTGGAGCTCCAACACTGAACAACCTTCGCCCCTATTCCAATAGGCAGAAGGGACCAGGCAGAGAAAATAACCAAACCCCAAGTCTGACCTTTGCCTCATTCTGGGCCAATAAATAACTGGCCCAGAAGAAGCTGGCAGGTCCCTGTGAGGACCCTGCCCCATCTGTCCTGTCTGGGCTGCATCTGTCAACACAGAGACATCACAAAGGCCATCAGCCCACACTACTCAGCATCCTGGTGCCCACCCTTCTCTCTTGTATCATCCGCCTGGAATGCACCCTTCTCAAATCGCTCTTTTCAAGACTGTTCAAATGGTTCTTCTGCACTGAAGGCCTCCTATTTTCTCCCTACCGTGGGAAGGTCAGGTGTGGTAGCAGCGTGTAGAATGGGTGTTGGCCTGGAACTGACAGAGCCCACCAAAGCTGTCGGCTCTGTGGTCTTCATGCACACCCCTCCCAACCCCACGGGGATGCACAGTGACGAGAACAGCCACCTGGCCCTGACTGGTGTGGCCCAGTGGGTTGGCCATTGTCCTGCAAACTGAAAGGTCACTGTTTTGATTCCTGGTTGGGGCACATGCCTGGGCTGCAGCCCGGTCCTTGTTTGGGGCGCATTCAAGAGGCAACCGATCGATGTTTCTCTCTCACATGCGATGTCTCTCTCCCTCCCTTCCCCTCTGTCTAAAAGTAAATAAATAAAATCTTTAAAAAGAAGAAGAAGGAGAAAAGCCACCTGGCCCCTGGTCTCACTGACTCACTGTGCAACTGGGGCTAATTCCTGTCCTTCTCTGAGGTGGACAGATGTTCCTTTGGTGACAGGAGGGAGTTAGACCAGACCACTGTTTCCCAAACTTCAGGCATTTATTACATTGTTTTTTTCTTCACGTCTACATACCACTTGTGCTCTTACATTTTTTTTATTAAAAAACTGAAATTTTTTCCTTTAACTTGGTAAAAATACACATAACATAAAATGTACCACTTTTAAGTGCACTGTTCCATGGCATTCACGTTGTTGTGCGAGCATCAGTATGTTCCATCTCGAGAGCTTTTTTGTCTTCCGTAATTGATAGGAGCCGTTCTAACATATATGAAGTGCTATCTCATTGTGGTTTTGATTTGCATTTCCTCAATTAGGGGTGTTGAGCATCTCTTTATGTGCTTGTTGGCCATTTGAATATCCTCTTTTAAGAAACGTCTAATAATCAAGTCCTTTGCTCATTTATTAAATGGGTAGTTGTTGTTGCTAATGAGTTGCAGGGTTCTTTATGTATGCCAGGTATTAATCCCTTATCAGACAAAAGATAAGGTAAAGCTCCAACTTCATTTTTTGTATGTGGACACCCAATTTCCCAATACCATTGGTTGAAAGAGGGCCCTTTCCGCACTGAGTTGTCTTGATACCTTTGTCAAAAACCATTCGACGTATTTGAAAATCGTGTGAGGGTTTTGCACAGGTTTTGAAAAATAAACAGTTTCTTTAAATGGACTCATTTTTAACTGCAATAAATTAGTTTTAAAAAAGAAACTTATAATATGGTTATAATAGAAAACCCTCTATCGTTGTACATAAATACAGTAAAAATAAACACAATGTGAACAAACCATGGTCGTTAAATTCTAGCCAGAATCTTGACTCACTAAAAAGAGATTAATGGAATTAGATGTTAAACACATATCAGCACCAAAGGAGGCTTTCTCCTTGGTGTAATCAGACTGAAAGCAAAGTTTAAAATAAAGGGCTTCTAATAAAGCATTTAAGTATCTGATGACTGCCCCTGGACCATCAGAAATCATCTCATATCCCCCACAAAGGTCTTTTCCGGGGGGATGCACAGCCCTCAGATCTTAAGGGGGAAATGGATCTTGTCAACGACCCCCTTCCTCCAAGCCTCTCTCGCCGCTGGGGGGCACATCCTGAGGTGGGGTGGGCTGGGGATGGCGACGAACTGAAAGCTGGCCAGGCCTTCATCTCCTAGTGGGGCCAGTAGGATGGGGCAGCAGCGCCTGGGGAGGCTGGAACTGGGAAAGGGACCCTCAAGCGGAACTGCCTCTCAGAGCCCCTGCTGGGGACGAGAAAATTTACGTGTAGATTCTAGTTCTGCTGAAGCCTGTAATTGGATGGGTGACCCTGGGCAAATCACTTCCCTTTTTCCTTGGTTTACGTGTCTGCAAAACCCGTGATGACTTGCTGCTTTGGAAAGCAGTTTTGCAAAGACTCATAAATTAATGGTATTCCTACTAGATGACCCAGGAATTCTACTCCTACATTTTTAACCAAGAGAAATGAAAACATTTGTTCACACACATAAAAACCTACATGTGAATGTTCATAGCAGTTTTATTCCTGGCAGCCCAAAGTGTAAAGAACCCAAATGTCTATTTACTGGTGAATGGACAAAGAAATAGTGTTATATCAATACAGCAAAATACACTCAGCAATAACAAGAAACAACCTATTATATGCTGAACAACATAGATGAATTGCAAAAACTTTATGTTGAATGAAAGAACTTTTCACAAAAGACTACTGTATTAGTTTCTTCTTGCTGCCATAACAAACTATCACACACTTAATGGCTTACGGCAGCCCAAACTTACTCTATTACTGTCTGGAATCCAAAATGAGCCAAAAGCGGCTACATCAGAAGGTCAGCAGGGCTGCTGGCTTCTGGAGGCTCGGAGGAGCATTGGTTCCTTGCCTCTTCCACTTCAAAAGGCTGCTGGCAATCCTTGGCTCCTGGCTGCATCGGATTGGCCTCTATTTCCGCGCTCACCTTGCTCTCTCCTTTGCTATCATCAAATCTCCCTCTGCCTCCCTCTTATAAGGACACTTGCAATTATATTTAGGGTTCAACCAGATAATCCAGGATAATCTCATCTCAAAATCCTTAACACCTCTGCAAAATCCCTTTTGCCGTTAAAGGTAATTACCCTTCACAGGGTGGGCGTGGGGGGGCTAGGGACTAGGATGGAACTTCTGGGTGAGAGAGGCATTCGGTCTGCCACAATTCTAAAATGTAAGGCTCTGTTTATAGGACATTACAGAAAAGCCAGAACAACAAAGCAGATCAGTGGTTGCCTGGGGCCCAGGTGGAGGTTGCAAAGGAGCTTTTTGGGGTGACCAAAATGTTCAATATTTTAATTTTGGTGGGAGTGACATGGCTGTACACATTTGTCAAAATGCCATAGAGTGAGAGAAACAAGGTAGGAGAAAACAAGAGCAACATATAAAAGTGGCAAGGGATGTGTATCTGAAATATAAAGGAGCTCATAAAGTTTTTTTTTAAAAGAGCACAAACAAGTCTACAATGTGAGAGCAAGCACATTGTCTACAAAGTGGCTGTCACTTCTGACACGGCTGCAGAGTTCAGGGCGCTGCCCAAACCACTCTCAGGTTCAATAATTCAGCGACCCGAAGGACCCGCAGAATTCCCCGCAAACAGGGAATTCTCAGGGTACAGATGGAAATCCGCCGAGGCAAGCACACAGGGGTGATGGAAATGTTCTGCAATCGGGTAGCGGTGATGATTCCTAACCGTGAATGTTCTAAAAACCACTGACTTGTATGATTTTTAAAAGGGCGGGTTTGAAGTTCCACGTGCGGAGCTTCCGTGGTCCTCTCCCCGAGGAGCCATGGACTCCACGTGTTACTTTCCCAGCACTGTCGTGTGACACTGCACGGGGTGTACTGCCAAGCAGGTGAGCTCACTGCGCTGACATCCAGCGTCTTTCCTGGGCCTGTGTCACGTAGCCACCATTGGCTGCTCACAGAGCTGACCTGTCTCCAGCTCCGTGGGGTGGAGCTAAATGAGCTGATACCATATGCCCCCACCCTAACCCACACCGTGAGATTCTGTGGTGCAGCCTGACCCCACCTGGAATCACAGTCTTAGACTAGCTGGTGTGGTCAGTCCTCACCCTAAGGAAAGACATTTCTATCAGGCATACCATTCCATGGCCTTAGCTACCACCGCCCAGAAAATGAGGGCAAAGGACAGGTCTCTCTTGGGGCGAATTTAAATTCTTTACTAAGCAAAGGCACATGGTTCAAAACTGAAATTCACAGAAAAGGAAGCATGCACGGTCAGTGAACTTAGGGAGAAACTCAGCCTTCCCAGCTAAGTGTTAGAAAATGGAAGTGGACATAATAAGACTTTTATTCCCTTAGTGGTGGTATCAGCTAATATGGTCTCTTGGAGCAGTTTGGCAATATCTATTTTTTTTAAAACATGGACTTCAGTCTAGTGGTTCGTAATGTGTGGGTCTTCAGAGATGTGTAAAGTTTCACATGTGTGCAAAGCTATAAATAAGAGAGCTTCCTGATTACTAGTTGTAATGAAGAGTTTCTGGAACACACTTAAGTGTCTACCAAATGGGGGAAGGGATAAAGAATTATGTAATAGCTACTCTATCAGATATGACCTGACATAATAGAAGAGTGAGGCTAATCTTCATGTGCTGTCATGGAGAAATTTCTGAGATAGAATTAATATTAAGTGAAAAAGTCAAGTTTCAATATATAGAGTATCATGGTAATCCCCTTGTTTGGTAAAAATTGTTAAAAATTACATACCAAACAAGTCTCTATATTTCCATCGTGTATCCTACGGTAGTGAAAAAGGAAAGATGTGTTAAGATTCTCCAGATGCTTCTCAGTGATTAACCAGAGGTTAGGGCACAGGTTTGGAGACATGTGTGTGTTGTGCAGTGAAATAAAATAACGAATTAATTGAGCAATTGAAAATGAAGAAACCACAACTAACCAGCCCCACAGCACCAAGCACAGGATCAGCTGGAAAAGCACAAAACCAATTTTTGCTGATGATAATCATCACCCTCCTCGAAGTTGCCTTCTGGAAACTCTTGGGTGAATCCCAGGAGAACTTTTCTGTGAATTTTTAAAAATTGTAAATCAAATGGTACAACTGCCTTCCTGTGGTCTGGTTTCTGAATAACCAAATCTACTCCATTGCTAAGGGTTTGAACCCTAGGTGGTCTGGGCCCCAGCTGCCTCTGGAACCTAATCTCTTCCTAGTCCCCTCAGCTCATAACCTTCTGTTCTTCCTTAAAGACCCCCAAGATTTTCTTACCTCAGGACCTTTGCACAGTTTTCTCTGCCTGGAATTCTCTTTTCCTGCCTGGTTCTTATTCACCCTTTAGATGTCTGCTTAAATATTTAGGCTTCCCCCGACCCTGCAATCTAAATGACACCCCCCCCTCAGTTACTATTCCTTTCCCGCAGCGTTCTGCTCTTTTCCTAGAGCCAAGTGATCACAGGCGTAATCATGTATCTATCAACCTGTGGGTTTGTACCGCTAGACTGTCTGTCTCTCCCATCAGACTCCCTGAGGGTAGGGTCTGGTCGGAGGGCTCACAGCTCTGTTCCCAGTACCTGGTACACCCCAGGCACACGTTAAATATCAGCCCAGTGAGCCTCCAGCATGCTGCACCCGCCCCAAAGCGGGGCAGGTCTGGCCCACAACAGGGGCTTGGCCAGACTGAGGAGTCTTTGCAGACGTGGGGGCTGCGCCTAGACATGTGCTCCACGTGGCCTGTGTGACAGTGCCTGCTCAGGCGCTGGGCTCGGGGACCAGCCCTGGGAATGCACAGGCCTTCCCCTCCTCTTCCCGGCTCTCTGTTCCGCCACCCCACCCCACCCCACCCCACCCCACTCCACCCCGAGAACCCAGGGTTCCCAGAGTGCCAGCCGGGACCCTGAGTGGGCAGCTCCCTAGCCTGGGGACAGGTCCCTTCCCACTTTTTCTGACTGGAGGGTGAACAAAGTTGGTTTAGAAGAAAATGTCAGGGTAGCAAACAATGCAGGGATTGAGTCTTGCTTGCTGCCATTTCAAAGGAATGAAAGTGGGATTAACCAAAAAACAAAATCCAAACCAAAACCAAAACAAAACCACTCTACTGTTTTAGGATCGGCCTCAGAAACAATCATCTTATTCTTTTCTGTGTCATAATAAAATTAATGATTTACCCAAGCGCTTTGTTCTGCATTTGGGCTTGAACAGCAAGCAGAGAGGCTGGTCTCTGGGTGAGGATTTTGCAGCGACTAAAATGCGCCCCTCCTTTCCTGAGCACCTACTGGGCGGTGGAGTTGGGTGTGTTGGGAGGAAGCCCTTGAACGTCCAGTTGAGAGGTTAAAAGATTAAATCAGCATCAACCAGTGATATTTTCAAATCAGATCTTGCCACTCTCCTGCTTGGAAAACAAAACAAAACATAACAAAACATTAACTCCCTCCACCACTCTGTAGAATGAATAATGACCACCAAAAGACATCAGACCCTGTCCCGGAAACTGCAACTGTTACTTCATAAAGAAAAAGGGTCTTTGCAGATCAAATTAAGGTTCTTGATGAGGGGAGATTATCCTGGATTATGCAGGCGGACCTTAGCCCACTCACAGGTGCCTGTATGAGATAGGCGGAGAGAGATTTGCTGCCGACAGACAGACGTGGAGGCGATGTGACCCCAGAGGCAGAGCCTGAGGCGAGGAGGTCACACGTCACTGAATGCCAACAGCCACCACGAGAAGCTACAGGAGGCAGGAACGGTTCTCCCATACAGGCTCCTGAGGAACAGCAGGCCCGCTGGCCTCGATTTTGGCTCAGGGACACAGATTTTGGACTTCGGCCTCTAGAACCGTGAGAGAATACATTTCTGTTCTTCTGAATGACCAAGTTCAGGATAATTTGTTCCAGGAGCCACAGGAAACTAATAGAATGATCTAGATAGCCGCTTGTGACCCGGTCCCTGTCCTCAGTCACAGCTCACCCTCACTGTGCCACCACCACAGGGCCCTTCTTTCACGCTGTCCCGCCTGCCTGGCCCAGCGTGGGGGCCTTTGCACTTACTCCTTCCCTCAGCTCCTCCCAAGGCGGGTCCCTGCATCTGAGCCGGGTCTCTGCATACACATCACCTTCTCTGAGGGGTCTTCTGCGACCACTCTGCCTGAACACTGCCTCCTGGTCATCTCTGTCACACCCAGCTTTTCCTTTAGTCATAGCACTTGGCACTCTCGGCAGTAACTTTTTTCTCCCCAGTTTACTACTTGGCTCCGCACAAGGAAATGGGGCCCAGGAAGGCCTTGCCCGGCCTGTTCCCTCCTAGTCAGTCGCCAGGGCCTGATAGCGCTCAGCCAACACTGGTTGATGACTACAGTCAGTGATCTGGGCAAGCCTCCGAGACTAGAGGGGTGTGTGCAGTGTGTGTTTCGGGGTGCGGGCGCAGCAGTGAAACCGGAACTCCAGCAGCATTTCCCACCTTCAGAGTGACACCTGCCCCCACTGCCGACCAGGGGCTTCCTTTGTTCTGCACAACAGCTCGCGAGGCAGGCCCTTTCATATCCCCACATTACAGCTGAGGACACGCAGGCTCGGAGACCGTCTAAGTTACTGCTCAGTGTGTTCATAGGTGAAAAGCACATCAGATGAGTCTCCTGTACCCACAGCTGACACAGAGCCTCCCCTGCAGGGTGCTCGGTCTGCCGGGATGCTGATCCCGCTTTAAGGAGAGAGCAAAGGGAGGCTCAGGGGCCGGCCAAGGGGCACTCAGTGCCCTAGAGACACCCGGGAGAGCCGGTCGCTGCCGGTTAGGAGGGCGCCGAGCTTTGGTATAAATCCCTAGCGGGCGGCCTTCCCCGGGACAGAAACGCGCAGCTCTCCAGGCAGGTTTTGGCGAGCCCTCTCACTGACGGCGGCCTCAGTTTTGTCGTCTGTAGAGTTGACAGACGAGACTTGAGTTGTCTCCAGGCTGGACCTACCGGGGGCAAGCAAAGGGTTAACGGGGCGGGTCCCGGGGCGAGGGCGGGGCTGGGGCTCCAGCTGCACCTGGCTGCTCCGGGATCCCTCCCTCAACGCCGCGCTTAGCGCCAGGAGCCGCGGCTGGAGCCGGGTCCCCCCGAAGGAGCGGCGCGGGAGCCGGTGCCCACCGCCGGAGGGGCGGCGACGGCTGCAGGAGCGACCTCGGGGAGGCGAGCGAAGCCGCGATGGCCGAGTTCCCGTCTAAAGTGAGCACGCGGACCAGCAGCCCCGCACAGGGCGCTGGGGTCTCGGTCTCGGCGCTGCGCCCCGACCTGGGCTTCGTGCGCTCCGTCCTCGGCGCGCTCATGCTGCTGCAACTGGTGAGCGCACGCGGGGCCCCGGGGAGTTTGGGGTTCCGGGGAGGCCCTCCTCAGCACCCCCTACGCCACCAACCCAGGATCACACGGGCCCCGGCACGCCGTTCCTACCTGTAGGACCGACTCCCCCGAGACCCCTCTCACCTCGAAAGTCCCCGTTGTCGTTCCTGCGAGCACTCACATCGTGCACCCCTGTTCAGAGCGCCCACTCCAACACCCCACCATGCCTCCAGGCGGTCACCAGAGGCCACCCACAGGGGCGCACATAGAAGCCACTATCATCGCGGAGGACTCTGTCTCTGTCCTTGCAAGGGCAAGGTCCCACCCCTCCAGAGGACTCATCCTAAATCGAAGTCCAGGCTCGGCTCACGCTCTCCGCGAGGGTGCACCCCAGAACACGCCTGGCCTAATCGAGAGGGCACACCGGTTCCAGCACAGGCACCTAGGCTCGGTACTGCGGGCCCCGGAGCGGGAGCCGGGCCCTTCTGGCTTCCACTGGGTGACCCGCCGGGTTCCAGCCGGTTCGGCCGGCCTAGCGGACCGAGATGCCGCGCCCCGCGCTGGGGGGAATGACTTGTGGGAAGCCAGGGGTAAGACTCCGGTGTCTTCCAGACCCTCGGACGACCTCAGCTGCTGGCGGACCCCTGGGAACACCCTTGTCCCCCTTCCCCCACACACTCGTTACGGGCCTGGGGGAGTCAAGTTCCCTCTCGTGCGAGTCAGGAAGCGGGTGGCTGCCCTTTTGGGAGGCTTTCCCTCAACCGGGGCCCGGGCCATTTTCAGAGGACCAGGGGGACGCGGAGGTGGGCGAGGATCCAGTTTCCTTTAGGGCCTCCCCCGCCGTGCCCCCACTGCTGGGTCCTAGCGAGGTTGCCAGGCTCAGCCTGGAAGGAGGGGACCCCTGAGAACAAATCTCCCTTTCGGCTCCCCTCTGCCTCCGGGGTCAGTGCTGTCTCTCTTTACGAATTTCTCAGTTCCCTCGTGAGCCGCGCCGCGGCCCGCCTCCCCGCCCCCCGCCCCCGCCCCCGGCCGCTCCTTCTGCACCCCAGTTTCAGATTCTCCTGAAGGAGTTTGTTTAAAAGGTAGAGTCTTGGTCCCCACCCCCGGAAAAAATGTTGAATAGGAATTTGAATCTCAGGAAGTGCAGCCCAGAAATCTACATTTCTAATTCTTCTCCAGGAGTGGTTTTGGGATGGGGGAGGGGTGGCGCAGGGCGGTGAGGTGCGCGGTCAGGGACTCCCTGGAACCTGGAGCGGGGCCCTGTGCTAGGCTCTGGATGGTAGTGAAGGCCGCCGCCAGGAGCAGGGAGGGAGCCGGGGCCCAGGGCTGCGCAAGGGCGGCGGAGAAGGAGGTCAGTTTTAAGGCCAGGCAGTGTCGTGGGTGAGAGGTGGCTCCGGAGCAGGACTTCACTGAAATCTGAGGCCCGGCTGGGAAAGGGTGTTGGAAGGCCAGTGTACCTGGCCTGCCCAGCCCCGTCGGTCAGTCGGTTAAACGCTTTTGCCTTAGGCCAGGGTTGCAGGTTCTATCCCTGGTCTGGGCACATAAGAGAATCAACCAACCAGTGCAAAAGTAAGTGGAACAACAAATCGATGTTTCCCTCTCTCTGTCTTTCTCCTCACCCCCCCACCTCTCCCTTTCTCTCTTTCTCTATAAGCAAGAAATAAAAATGTAAAAAGGAGTTATTAAAGGCAGCTGTGAGCCCAGGCTTGGGGACCCGAATGTAGAAAGGAGGTGGGGGCGGGTAGCCAACAGGTTGGTAAAACTGGAGTTGAAGCACTTGTTTCTTGGGTGGCCAGAGAGATGGTGACCATGTTGGCTGGCAGCCTTAGGAGGCCTGGGACCAGCAGAGGGGTCCCTGCTGGGCTGAGATGATGAGGCGGTGGGTGGATCCCTAAGGTTCGCTCCGTGTAGGCAGGACCTGAGCTTCCGCTCCCTTTGCATTTGGACAAGCGGAATTGGAGTAAGTGGAACTAGAGGGATTTGGAATAAGAGGAGCGTCCGGCTGTACCTACAAGGACCTTGGTAGCTTCCTCCAGAAGAGGCTGGGTCTCTGATTTGGGGGTCCCTGCGGGCTCAGCAGGCCAGTCCTGCCCTTTTGGGTCCCATCACACGGATGTGGACACTGAGGCCTGGATAGAGCACACTAGTCCGGACGTGGAGATTGGCACTTCCGTCTCCAGACTCCCAGGCACTGGCTGTGACCGAGGCGGTCTTCTGTCCTCCAAGGCAGGACTGGGGACGGGAGGATGAGGGTCTCCCATCAGAGTTCTGAAGACCTGCACCTTTTAGTGCCTTCACCAATCTGCTTCTGGGAGAAGCTGCTTCCTGAGCTGTTTCTCTGGCAACAGGCAGTTCCACTGGGTCTGGGGGGTGGGGGCGTTCACTCCCCAGGTACTACCATCTCCTGGGAACCCGCTAGGGCCCAGGCCCCTTGCCAAGGGCTTTATATATCTTCCCCTGTTCGGGGTGAGGAAACTGGGGCTCAGGGACCAGCTCTTTAGAGCCCTCCTCCATGGGGGAGCGACGGCCCTGAGCGGGTCTGACTTTCCTGGCTCTTCTGCCTCCCCTTTAAATTAGGGAGAGGTGGGGAGAGAGGGAGAGGGAGAGGGAGAGGGAGGGAAGTGGGGAGAAAGAGAGAGGTTTGTTGTTTCCCTTATGCATTGCATTGACTGAATGTACTGGGGATCAAACCCACAGCCTTGGCATATTGGGAGAATGCTCTCACCAACGGAGCTACCTGGCCAGGGCTCCGAAGCCTGTGTTCTTCATGACCACACTCAGCTGTGCTCTCACCAGGCCAGGGTCTGGGGCCAAAGGGAAGGCTGCAGAGAGGAGGTGGTCAGTGGGAAGGTGAGAGCTAAAGCTGTCAGACCCCTCTGTTTCCCAGGACTTGGAGAGGTGGTCTGGATGTGCTGAGAGCAGAGGGGTGGAGGCAGGTGATAGGCTCTTTGCCTGGTATTAAGTGTGTCCTAAGGAACCAACCTCAGTGTTTGCTGATTTATCACCGCTCCCTCCCATCCTCACCTAGTTCCAAAAAGAACATTAGATGGAATATGATTTTAAGCCACAGAAGACAAAAGAGTTTATTTTCTAAAGTTGGTGGTGTGTGTAAAGGGGTGGGAGCAAAGGTGATTGACTTGAAGAAAGCTAAAAAGAGTTCATTGTACCAGCAATTTGTTGTAAGTTTAAGACTGTTATTCTTTGTTGAGCTTCCTAGCAGGGTGGGCAAAAAAGGAAACACGATGAATTTATGCAGATAGCATCTTTAAAGGAGAAGCAGGCAAATATGATCTAGAGCTCTTTTCTTTTTTTAACTTAATCTTCAATGTATTTTTTTTTTCCATTACCATCAAGACAACTCTTAGGTTATAAAAACCTGGAGGTTTGATGCTACAGATCTTTTTTTGTGTGGCTAGGGGGTGTGGGAATGTTGTGGAGGGTGTGGTCAATTTGTGCTTATGGCTCATCTCAAAGCCTTTGTAGAGTAAGTATAAAATGGGCGTCAAGACCACATATTTATTTTTTAAATCCTTCTCAAGTCCTGGGGAGAAAGATAATGCAGCAACAGGTCCAGAGAGGGTGAGAAACATGCTCAAGGACTCAGGGTAGAGTGGCAGAGCTGGGGTTTGCACTCAGATCTGGGCATTCAAAGCCTGGCTTTAGCTATGCTTCCTGTTTTTATTGTTTTGTTTTGTTTGTTGTTGTTGCTGGGGGAAGGGGAAGGGGACGGACTTCAGGAAGGGAGAGCATCAGGAGCCAGGGCCACTCAGGAAGGCTTCCTGACAGCTGTGGACCCTGAAGAGCTTAATTATATGGAAGGAGCCGGTACTAAGGAAGGTCAGAACCGACCATAGCTTATGCAAGAGCATCCTTGAGACCCAGGATGTAGAAGCCATAGGAATGCCAGTAGAGCCATTGTGTTTGGCACCTTCTAGTCTTCCTCTTGTCCTGCCTCCTGGGACTGGGGGTAGCCACACAATTCCCAGTTTGCAGGTGAGTAAACGGATCAGAGGCCTCACCTGCATCCGATCACGGTGATCCAGCGTGGTGATGGTGAGAGTATTGGTGGGAGCATAGGCCTGGAAGCAGAGAGCCTTGGGTTCAAATCCTGGCTCTGCCCCTTCCCAGCTGTGTGATCTTGGGTAAGTTCCCTAATTTCTCTGAGCCGGTTTCCTTATCTGTAAAACAGTGGCTGTGGGAGTATGAGGACTGTGGAAGATAGTGCCTATGAAGGGCTTAGCGTGGAATACGTTGGAATGGAGGGCACTTAGGATCTGCAGTGTCATAGAATCCTAGAGCTCTTATGCTTGCTACCAGAGATCCCTTGGTGCATGCTCATGAGCTTGCATGCTCCCCGGGACAGGGAGCTCAGTCCCTCGCAAGGCATCCTGCTCCATCCTGGTGCACTTGGGAGTGTTAGGAAGCTCTTCCTCCTGGCGATCCTGGCTCTGCCTTCCTCCCCGGCAGGCCAGCCAGCTCCTCTCCAGGGAGGAGGGCAGAGCCTGAAGGTGAGCTCTGACCTTCAGGAAGAGGCTGCCTAGGCGAGGCCTGAGAGGTGTGAGCAGAGGCCGGCTGCGTTGGGACTGCAGTGCTGGGGTCTCCCAGGGCTTTCCTGCCCTCTGAGACTTGTGGGCTCCTTGGCCTCAGTGCAGGATTCCGGACCCTGCATTCTCAGGCCAGCGTCCTCCAACGCGGAGTAAACCAGGGCTTTGTGTTGTTAGCCCCGCCCACCTCCCTGCTTGTGGCGGGGAGGGTGTTGACTGCTTGGAATTCATGTTTAGTTATGTAATAAATATATGAACACATTCTCTTTAAAAAAATAAAAAGCTATTACAGATGAGGCTGAAGTTATTCTTGGATCACCTACCCCTCTCCCCAAGGGGACCACCATTGTGGGGTGTTTGCTGTTTTTTATCCCGTGCATTTAAAAAAAAGAAACTTTGATGATTTTATTCTGTATTCTTTGTTCATCAGGAAGTTGCTTTTCTCACCCCCAATGCACCTGCAGTCCCTTCCTGCCATCCCGCACTGTCTCCCTCCTGTTCCCTTTTTCGGGGTACCCCACTGTGTCAGGGTGGCCACTTCTCATTTAGCCGTTTCCCTATTGAGGGACCCACTTAAAATTGTTTTGTTTGAAAAAATTCTTGCCCTACTGCAAAACATTCAGATGGTGCAAAGGGTTGTCAGTGGAGATGTGGCCTTTCTTGTCCCTGGCCAGGCCTGGGAGGCGGCCACCCCCATGCGTGTGTAGGGTCCCAGAGCCAGTCAATACACATTCTACACAGAGCCCCTGTCCTCACTTAAAAACACAGAGGGGAGCCCTGTGTGCGTGCGCCCGGCCACTCCCTCCCCTTCGGCAGGAAACCGAGGATGTTCTGTCTCGGTGCACAGCGCACTGTGTGTGTCCTTTTTTAAAAATCCTTTATTTACTTAATTTCTTTAATAGGTAATATATTTACAATGCTCCAGAATCAAATGGAATGAGAAAGAGCACAGGGAAAAAAAAATCTGTCCCTTTGGGTTAGAGTTGATCCACTCTTCCTAGTTTCCCAAGTACCATTTTTTCCTTCTAAATTTTATTTACTGATTTGAGAGAGATTTGTTGTTCCACTCATGCATTCATTGGTTGATTCTTATATGTGCCCTCATGTGGGATCAAACCCTCAACCTTGGAGGATAGAGATGATGCTCTAACCAACTGAACTACCCAGTTAGGCCCCAAAATGTTTTTAAGGTGATTTATGCAAATGCAGTTGTAGATTCCTACCCCTCCCCATTTTACCCGAGGGATGTAGTCCGCCCATGTCCTTCTGCATCCTTTCGTTTAAAAATGTGTCTTGGCGGTCCTTTGGTCTCAGCGTGTGGAGTGCGATGGCTTTCGCAGGGCGCCTTGTGCAGCTGCGGTGTGGTACTGACTGGCGCGGCCTGCCCCTGCGGTGACAGACACCCGGGCTTTCCTCCTGCCGTCACCTGTGCCACCGAGTGCATCTGTGCAGTCCAGTTCTGGAAGGGGACCGCTGGCTCCGGTGTGTGTGTTCGCGATTTCTGATGGAGATTGCCCAGCGCCTCGCTGGGGTCCCACCCATCCCCCAGCGCACCTCCTGGCAGAGCGCCTGTCCCATGGCCTCACGGCCAGGCTGAATTTAGCTGCGTCTTCCTGTGCCCCGGTCCGAGAGGCGAAGTGGCCGGTCACTGTAGCATTATTCTGTAGTTCTCTTCTGTTTTTCAAATATGTTGAAGAGCCATTTGTCCTTCCTTGTCTGTCTGTAGTCCTTCCCCGTCCAGACTGAGTTGGCAGCCAGTGGCTCACCAATCACCGCGAGCTCTCGAGGATTTGCAAGCTTTGTCTTCCTAGTTTGTTTTTGATTTTGCCCACAGTGCTTTTTGCTTCACAGGCTTTTGTTTCTGTGTTGCTGAATTTCTTTTGTTCTTTCTGGCTTCTGGAAACTGGTTCAGAGTTGGGAGGTAATAAAGCAGTTCTGTGTATAACTGGGAGAGTATGTGGCACCCGCAGCCTGTCCTGCTCCTGAAAGACAACTAGAGGCGACAGCCTCAGGTTGGTGCTAAAGCATCTCTCACACCTTCCCACACACCCTCCCCTTTTAAAAACAGGGAGCCCTGGACCCTGGCAGAGAACTGTGTCTGTCTAGGATATAGTGATATTGTTCTATATTTGTTGCACTTAATTTTACAGTCAGCTTCTATTGTGGTAGATAATGCAGGCTTCCCACTTGTTTGTGATTTAAAAGTTTCCTTTTAAAATAATTGACTAATTTGTGATATATATATACACACACACACAGTCATCAGCCAGGACTGGTTAAATAATGATACATTTGTGCAATGGCAAAAAAGGTAACATTACTGCTCAAAGAAAACAGTATGGCAGCTCTATATGTAATGGCAGGCTCTACGGCCAATGGAAAGGACGAAGGTGTTAGACTTGTGCGTAGACTACTGCCCTTTGGATGGGAGGAATGACCACAGACTGCATGCAGACGGGCTGATCTGATGCACGCGCATGTGTGCGTATGTGGGGGGTACCCGCGTTTTGGAGAGGCATGTGAGAACCACTCTTGGTTGCCCCTGGGAAGGGAGATGTGTGACATGTTATCTGCCATGTTCTATTTATATTATGTATTTTGAACATAAATAAAATAACTCCTCAAAAGAATCTTTCAACTAAAGGAAAACTAGGTAAAGAACAGTGCGGGCCATTTGTAGGCCCTGCAGAAGCTAGGACAGTGGCACTTGGAGGCCCCTCCGGCCCAGAGAGGGGAAGGTTGCTTCCCAGGACCGCACAGCGGCAAGCAGTGGCCCCGAATTCAGCGGTGCAGGCTAGGGGACCCTAGGCCGCTTTCTTGGTCATTTGTAAGTGGAACGAGGACACGGTCCCCGGCGGGGCTGGCGGGGTAAGGGAGGGGCTGCGAAGCCGTCCACTTGCGGTGATGGTTGCCGTTTCCATGTGCGTGGCAGCCCCACTGTTGGTCACTTGTGGCGGCTGGTGGATCGCTTGGTGGAATTCAGGGAGGACCAGGTCCCGATATCCTGCTCGAAGGTGGTCTGGGGCAACAGCGGAGGTCCTGCCCTGGGCCCCGTGCTGAATAGGAACCTGACGGGGGACGGGGGGCTGATGTTTTTGGCAGCCCAGTGAGCCCCGCCCTGGATACTCACGGGCCCTTTGCTGTTGGGCTGGGTTGTCCCTCCTGTTTGCCCAAGGGGGTGTGGCCGGGGTGGCACCCCAGGGTCTCACAGAGAGGGGAGCACTGGAAGGCAAGTGCCAAAGGTCAGGCAGGCCCAGCGCATGAGCTGCTAGGCAACAGACCTGGGCTTTCATGGGGGGAGGGGAGGCTGTCAGACCCCAGATAACCTGCCACCCTGTGTGAAGTTAGCAGGATGGGGTTACCTGCCCCTCCAAGTTAAGGTGGGCTCATCTCACTCAAGGTCACCCGGAACATTCGTGCCAGAGTCAGGGCTAGAGCCAGTGTCTCGGGAAGAAGTCAGGCACTAGAGACGACCCTCACATGAGGCCGCCCCACCCTGTTCCCCAGTCGGCCGAGGCAAGGCCTCGCGGCGTGCTAGCGAGGTTCCATGTGCTCCCCACAGCCTGCTCTCTCTGGGGGGCTGATGGGGGCCTGCCTGGGGTGCTGAGGACACCTCTGCCAGAGTTCAAGGTCAGCTCCTTCCCCTCTCTGTTCTGACCTCCAGGGCAGCAATGCTTCCGCCAAAGCACTTAGTCTCCAGGGGAGTGTCCCTCCGTCTCGGATTCCGGGGTCTGTCCTCCGGGCGCCCCCACCCGCTGGGCCGCAGCCCTCCCTGGGTCAGGGCCATATCTTCCAAGTGCCCTGGTTTCCTCATCTGTAAAGTGGTCCAAAGGCTGTATTGAGAGAGGGTTGGGCTCCGGGAGGAAGGTTCTGGGAGGGACGCATGAGTGGGGGCTGGTGGGGCAAGTGAGCAGCTGGGGTTGGACAGGACGTGGGGCTTAACAGGGGACCAAAGCCCCCCGCCATATAACTTGTATAACTGTATAGCTTGTGGGGGTCTTAGCGCTGGAGGCACAGGTAGGCGGGGTGGGCCGGAGACCCCTGAGGGACTGAGGGAAGGAAGGAAGGAGGGCAGGCTGGTGAGGTCTAAATTTCTAGAACCCAAGGAGCATTGCCATTTGCTCTGGGAGCCAGGGGAGGCCTTGGGGATGTGATTCAAAGGCCCTCACCTGCGTTCACACCCCTGGGGCCACCTGCGGGTGGGGACCTGCTTGGTCTCTAGCCCCCAAGTGCTGAGTGGAATCCAGGTGGGAGGGTACGCAGGAGGCAGTTTGAGCTTTATGATGGGAAAATTTTTCTCACGTCCTGAGGGAGCCCAGGAAGGAACAATAGTGGCAGTGGGCTCCGTGACACGCAGGGCACATGCAGAGGCCGGACAGCCTCGTTAGGGGGTCTCTGGAGGTGGCTGGGCTATTGGGGTGGCTGTATAGGAACCTCTTCCATCTCTGTAAATTGCAAAAACCTAGTTCTGAATCCTGGGACTCAGGAATAACAGGTAATGTGATGAAGGCCGCCTTTGGAAAGCCCTGGAGGTGACCCATTATTCCCTGTGACAGCTGAGGCTGGGGGCTACATGGGGCTGGGACCCTGGCTGCCACCTCCCAGCCGCCCCAGCACGGAGCGGCCCTCCGCAGAGTTTGCTCAGTGACAGAAGGACTCGATTTACTCGATTGGGTAACTCACGCCCACTTTTCAGATAAGGAGAGTGAGGTTCAGGGGGGCGGGGCAGCCCCCACTCCGCCCTGGGTTCAGGGGTCAGCTCTGCCCTCACTGTGAACCCCTAATGCTCCCAGGGCGCAGCGCGGGAATTCCGGGCAGCCTGTCCCCCAGGCCTGACCCTCTGCCCAGGGAGGGGGTGGCGTGTGTGGAGTTGTTGTGGCCAGCTCGGGCGCCTGGAGCCTCTGTCCCCTGCGCCTTTGTCTCCTGTGACACAATAGGTGGCTTTTTGTCCCCATAAAGTCCCTTTCACTATAGGGAGAAGGGCCAGGGCGGGGGTGGAGGCTGGGCCCGGCCAGGCCAAGTTCCGCGTGTCCTCAGATGTCCAGATGTGTCCCTGAGAGGGGGAACCCCGGGAGAGGGTTCGCGTCATTGGCCTGGGCCTCAGTTTCCTAGATGGTGCTCTGGTGAGAGGAAGTCCTGGGGGCCTTGCCCTTGTACTTTTCCTTTTGTAAAGTTTCCTTTGTAATGTTTTAAAAGCTGAGGGATTCACACAGAAAGCTGGATTTCCAGGGGCTCTGGAAACGTCAGACGTTCTGGCTGCCCCAGGCCTGTGTTCCCTCAGATGCCACAGCCCGCTCTCAGCTCCACGGGCCCCGCCCGGACCCCTTCCTCATCTCTGTGACCTGCGGAGTCAGCCGGCCTGCGGGCTCCCAGGTGCCGTCCCTCCTGCTGGGGTTTGCTCCCTTAACGCCCCGACCGGCTAACACACAGCCCTCACGGCCACTCATGACCACAATGGTTTTTAACTCATCCTTCACATCGTTTTACCTGCACAACAGCTGTGAGGTGATCAGGGTGGGCCTCCCCTCCCCGACCTCCTCACACGACAGAGGAAGAAACAGGCCAGAAAGTGTAGGTGACCCCCACAGTGCCACGCAGCGCATCTGATCCAGGGGTCTGGCCTAGCCCAGGAAGTGGGGAAGATTTAAGGGAGACTTGGGCTTCCGACCCTCCCTGCGCGGGACAGGTGTGAGCTTAGCGCCCACGGGCTGGTGGGGGAGGAGGTCCTGGGCCAGCCTGGAGGAGGCCCGTGTAGAGGAACGCCGGGCCTCGGACTCGGGGGAGACTTGGAGAACATTGCACAGAAGGAAGGCCAAGGTCCCGTTGCACAGAGGGGAAGACTGAGGTCTGCAGGGCAATGTGCTCTGCACAGGGCCCTCTGCCTGTGAGGGGCAGTAGCGCGGCGTCCTACAGCTGGGCTGGGTGGACTTGTGGGGCCTCCCCTTCCCAGAAGTCCGCCTGCCTTATCTGACAGATGGGGGGCCCGCCTTGGCCCGCCTTGGCATAGGGCCTTATCTGCCAGGCACCGTGCCTGGCGCTTCTGTTTAGATACATTCATTATCTCACCCGGGCGCCGCGCCCTCGGGAGGTGTACACGCTATACGACCCAAGGACACTAGGCACAGAGAATGAACTGGAAAACCCACATTCTCTTGTCTTAGAGTGATACTGAAGGTAGAACATGTGTGAAGTGTTAAGTCTATGTTGGGTGCTGGTCTAAATACCTTCGACATGGGGTGGGCAAAGGGAGGCTTATAGTTGCACTGCGACATTCTTTTGCGTTCATAAAGCTGTGGTCATACTCAACCTGCACGTCTTTTTCCATACGAACAACCGTAAACCTGCATTTGCCCCCGCCTGTGTAGCTCTCCATTTACAGCTCAGGACCACTCCACGAGGTAGGCACACTTTGAAGAGGAGGACGCTGAGGCAGAGAGGTGCAGCGACGTGCCCAAGGTCCTGCAGCTGGTAAGGCAGCAACAGCAGAGCTCAAAGCCAGAGGTAACAGGCCAGGCTGCCGTGAGAGCCGATGCCAGCGCCACGCAGTGAATCAGAGCAGGTTTCCCACCGCAGGCTCCGGGTAGCGAAGGACGCTGTCTTCGTGTGCCAGGGCTGCCACAATGGAAGTACCCCGAATGGGGGCCGAAAGCAACAGAAATGTATTTGCTCCCAGTTCTGGAGGCCGCGAGTCCAAGATCAAGGTGATGGCAAGGTTGGCCCCTTCTGGGGGTCCTGAAGGAGACTCTGTCCCATGCCTCTCTCCTAGGCTTCTGGTGGTTGCCAGCAATCGTCAGTGTTCCTTTGGTTTGGAGACACATCACTCCGATCTCTGCCTCCGCCTTCACGGTCTTCACAAGACCGTGCGGGTCTGTGTCCACTTTCCCTCTCCTGAGGACACCCGTCACTGGATTAGGGCCCATGACAATCAAGGAAGTGCCTCTTGGTCTGGTGTTCGTGATGAACCTGTCTCCGCTTTGATCCCACGGGTGATTTTAACAAAAATCTCTCTGTTAGCCCATTGTTCAGAAATTCTTTTGGAGGCACAAAGGTCCTGGGACATACGTGGCTGCGTCTTTTTTGACCGTCCTCCTGTAAACAGAACATTTCTAACCCGAAATCCTTAGGTTTTCAGAAAAAAACGGGGCCTGCGCTTCTGAGTGGGGTCTGCGTGGAGCCCTGGGTGGGGGTGCTCCCTTCGGATTCTTGGGGCTGTGAGCGAGGAGATGAGGGGAGCGGGTGGAGGAGCCAGTCAGTCTGGTTCAGACGGAGGAATGGACCTTCCTTGTTCTAGGGCAGAAACCGAGGTGGCTGCTTGGGCCGGGGCCAGGGCGGCGAGGCCAGAAGGAAAACCAGAAATTCCCTCTGCTAATCCAGCAGCTCCATCTCCCGGAGGCTGCGCTCGTTCATCTGGAAACCAGGGCTGGGTGGGAGGGCCGGGCGGGGGCGGGGGAGCCTGGGCGCCTGGGCGCCTGCCGGCCTGGCCCCCGAGCCAGCTGGAGTGCCTTTGTTTTGTACACATCGCTAAGTAACTCTCAGGGCCCGGCTTCCCAAGGAGGACAGGTTTGGGTTCAAATCCTGCCCTGCCCTTTACCCTGGGTGGCTGGGTGACCCTGGCACATTTCCCTCAGAGCTGCTTGGGAAGTGGGGATAATAAACAACAGAGGATGGGAGGGCTGTGGGGGCACCCGTGTCATCAAAGGGGACGTGCTTGCCCGAGGCCTGGCCCGGAGCTGGGGGGCATTTATTGGTTCCGGTGACCAAGTCTATGAGCCTGTAACTGATAGGGGTGTGCTCATGTAACTGTGAATTGACCTTTTCTTAATTTTCAGTTCACTGCATTGTCTAACTTCCTTTCAGAGAGTTGGAGCCCAGCAACAAGATGGCCCAGGTCCCTTGCGGACCTGGCTTTAAGGCAAAAGAGAATCGTTTGTCCCTGCCCCGCCCAGTTTTCACCCAGAGGGGCCCCGATGGCACCCAGAAGTGTTGCTTCAGGAGAGTCTGTTTCAGGCAGGGTAGCCTAAGGAGGGGGGCAAAGGTGTGGGAGGGGCCCTGGGCTGAGACCCCCGTGGCTCTGAGTATTGATAAGGGCACTGTCCCCAGCTTGTGTGACTGCTGGCGAGGCTGTGCTACCTGGGCCACCCTTCTCACCTGCAGAGTGGGTCCCCCAGGCCACTGCCAGCCTGTTTGTGGTTAGGGGAGCAGATTCGCCAGTTCACACCTGCTTTCTCTCTTAGTACACAGCCCTCATGCAGGGCGGGTTTCCACCTGTGACTGATAAGAGAAACTGAGGCCAGTTCACTCCTGACCACTATTTATTGAGCAGGCATTATAATGCCAGGCACTGGAGACACAGCGATGAATGGAATGGGACTCCGCGTGGGGCCTGCCTCGTAGCAGGCGAACCTCGCGAGAGCCGCCCAGGTGAGCCCGCAGGGCAGAGCAGGGAAGGCGCTCGCCCAGGGTCACACAGACAGGCAGGACTGAGGCCCAGAGGTTGATGCGCAGACCCAAATGGTGCAGGAAGAGAAGCCATACCTTTCCCAGCCTCTCGTAGGGGAAGGTCAAGAAGAAGAGCAAGAAAGGTGATCAGAGGGGCCGCTGGACCCTCCGGGCCCCTCAGCGGAGGTTGTTCTTGGCCTGACCTCACAGGGAGGAGATCGCTACAGAGGCCTCCCTCTGGGTCTTGGCGGAGTGCTCGGGTGGGGGGCCTGGCAGGCGCCCAACACTGGCTGTCCTCGGGGCCGTGGGCCCTTGGGGGAGTGCCAGCTCTCTCGTATCTGCTCCAGGGCCTTGCCACAGCCCATTAACTGGTGTGAGTGGCCAGGGAGACTTTCTGTCCCCAGAAACCAGCCTCCAGAGCTGGGGCTCGCTCCCAAGTGGCTTTTTTATAATCTGATGGTTGGCTCATCTCAGGCTGGTGACAAGGTCGCCGTGAGCGCTGGTGCCACATGCCTGGACACCGCTCTTCCTGCGCGTGTTCACCAGCCACAGAGCCCTTTCCCAAAGCCCCATGGTAGCCTCCCTCCCCGCAGCAGCCGGCCCCGAGACATGCCGAGCTGGCCAGGGATTCCAGAGAATGTCCCTGTGGGGGAGGGAGGGCTGGGGCGGCCACCGCGGACCCGCCGGGAATAATCAAAGCAAACACTCCATTGTATTCACTTGAGGCCATGAACTCCTTGGTCCTTAACGCAGCCCCATGACCTAGGCATGGTCATCATGCTCATTTGACAGTGAGATAACAGAAGCACAGAGAACTTGCACATTTGCCCAGGGTCACTCGCCTGGTGAGGGAAGGGGCGTTTTAAACCAGGCCGTCGTCTCTGAGTCCGTGCTGTCAGCAGCGGCACACGCCACACCGTTTGCCAGGATGTTAGGGCCCATGCTGCCACGTGGGAGCGGGGTGACAGACACCTGGGCTGCTCTGAGGTCCAGTGGCACCTGCAAGGCGGGGATGGCAACACCTGTGCAGAGGGGCAATTAGGAAGGTCAGGGCGGGTGGGATGGACGGGGTTGGGGGGCACAGGTGGCTGTTACCCACAGGACACACACGCGTTGTTCACTTCCCCACCTCTGGGAGTCCATCTGTCCCTCAGGGATCTGCAGGTGACTTCATCTTTCTTTCAGCAGCTTTTACACAACCCCTGGCAGGGCCCAGGTCTTGGACTGGGTGCCTGGACGCAGCTACGAGTGAGACAGTTGTCCTGCCCTTGGGGGACTCACAGGCTGGGGAAGGAAAGAGAATGCCGGTCCTGGGAGTGGGTGCCGGGGGAGCCCCGCGAGCACCGGGGAGGGTTCTGGAATCAGGTCGGAGGGGTGGGGAACCGGAACACATCACATCTCAGCTGAGGCTGGATGGGGAGCTACCAGGCGAGGGCTTGGTACACAGCAGTGTGCAGGCAGAGCTGGATAAATATTTGACTAAATGGAAATGGGAGGGAGCCCAATGGCACGAGGCCAGGGGACTCTGCTCTGAGGCCTGCAGCCCGGGTGCTGGGACCCTGGGTGACTCTGGCCCTGTCTCTTCCCTCCAGGTGCTGGGGTTGCTGGTGTGGGCCCTGATTGCTGACACTCCGTACCACCTGTACCCGGCCTACGGCTGGGTGATGTTCGTCGCTGTCTTCCTCTGGCTGGTGACAATCGTCTTCTTCGTCCTCTACCTGTTCCAGCTGCACCTGAAGTTGTACAGGGTGCCCTGGCCACTGGTGGTGAGTCTGGGTGGGGGCGCTGGGCATAGTTCCAGGCTGAGCCCACTGCCCCGGGGCTGGGGGGTAGATGTGACAGGGTGACCTTCCTGAAGTGAGAAGTGGCTACGTGTCGAGGTTTTCTGAGCACTGGGAGCGCGAGCCAGGGAGGATGCAGGCTTGACTTTCTCTGGGGAAGAGAACGGAAGTAAGGGGCTATTGGAGGAAGACGCCAGAAGCCATCTGGAGTCTTGAAAATAGTTTTCATTTTGGGGGGCAGTCGGAGTTTGAACCTGCGTTGCAGAGGGTCTCTGGAGGCTGGGCTGGCCCGGCAGGAATGGCCAGGCCAGTGTGTGCAGGATGCGCTTGGGTGCAGCGGGGCCGTCCCCCTGCAGCCTGGAGGGGGTGACGTCCCAGGTTTACCCAGGTCAGTCTCCTCAGGACAAAAAGCGTCCATAGGAAGCACCCGGGCCAGACAGAAAGTGCCGCAGTTTTTTCCCTGACCCGGAAAACCCCTGCAGCTGGGGTCTGAGGCTTTCAGTGAGCAGAGAGAGGCACATGATTGTAAGACAAGCAAGGCTGGGACTAGGCCGCATTGTCTGGAATTCAATGACTTTTTAGACCGAGGAAACGTGAGTCATCCTCAAGACAGAACGGGTTTGTTACATCCTGACATCACTGGCAGGAGCCAGGCGGCGTTTGCAGCGGGCAACGGGCTCGGAGGGAAGATCCTGGGGCAAGGAGGGGGCGGCCCGACTCCGCGGCCAGGGTCCGGCTCCCGCCCCACGTCTCTGGGGGTGGAGGGGCCTAGGTGTCCCCAGCCCCGGTGCTGATGGCAGGGGCTCCTGTCCCAGGCCATGCCGGTGGGGCCATGTCCCTTACACTCCCTGGGCCTTTTAGCAGAGGGTGGGGCGGGCTTGCCTGCTTCTGCAGGGGGCTGGACTGGCACAGCCAAAGTGGGATTTTCCTGGGATGGGGCTACAAGCCCCCTACAGGGAGGCAAGACAGGTGGAGTGGGCCAGGAAGGGGGGCTGGAGAGCCCGGGGCCCACCGGCCCGCAGGGAGCCGCCTCTGCTCCTCCCCAGCTCCTGCTGGTGGGAAAGCAGCCCCCTGCCGCCAAGCCTTCTGCTGTTTTATGATGGGACGGTTTTCATGAACTCTCCAGGTTTGCATGCGAAATCTGATTTTACCATGTTGGTGATTTAAAAAATAAGCTATGGCACGAACCAAGCATGTCTGAGGGCCCCCGGTTTGCAGCCCCTGTTAAGACCTCTAACTGGCTCCAGGGGCCGGGCGGAGGGCTAACGAAGGTCCTTCCCTGCCTGTCTGGCTTGGCATCCTGACTGTGGAGTTTGATGGGGGCCTTGAGCCTAGGGAGGGTCCAAAGGTAAACAGGTTCCTCTCTCTGGGGGCAGAGAGGGCTGTGAGGCCACCCCCTGCCCTACCCCAAGGTGGCCGTGGCAACCAGAAGGGGGCCTGGGCTGGGCCCTGAGCCACACGGAGCAGTGGCCTGGAGCTCTTTGGCCGGCTGGATTGGCCTCTTGCCGCAGGGAGTGGGTCTTACCTGGTGGGAGCGTCGCTGCCCGGCCAGCTCACTGCAGGCCTCCCCATCATTTCCTCCCCCCTCAGCCTTGGCTGCTTGTGCCGCCTGCTCAGAGGGCCTCCAGGCAGAGCCCGGGTGAGGCCCACGTGTCTCCAGGCCCATCCTGAAGCGCCACCTCGCCCTGGCTACTAACGCGCGTGCAGTGGATACCTGGAGGTTCCAGTTACTGCGAGCCTCCTGTGTTAAGCCTCTTCTCCCTTCTCCTCGCCCCCTAGTTAATGATTTTTAACATGGGCGCCACTGTCCTCTACATCACGGCCTTCATCACCTGTTCCGCTGCGGTCGAGCAGACGTCCCTGAAGGGCACCCGGCCGTACAACCAGCGTGCAGCTGCCTCTGTGAGTATGGTTCCCTGGCAGGGCCGGGGGGCTGGCCAAAGTTGGGGCTGCGTCCCCGGACCCCCACTGGTCCCCGGTCTGCAGCCAGGCACCTGCCACCTCCCGAGTCCTCCTCCTAACTCTCAGCAGGTCCCTCGGGAGCCAAGCTCTCAGTCTTCCAGAGTTAACAGTAAGACCCTGAAGAGCCACAGTGCTTGGGAAGGACCTCGGGGTGAAGGGAAGTTTTGGGGTAACTGTTGAACCTGGCTGTAAATCGGTTGCGGTGCGCTGATTTAGGGTCACGTGCGCCCTGGGAGCTGTTCAAAACTACCACCCCCATCACTACCTTGAAAAGGGCATGTGCAGAAACCTTTTGGTTAAGACCTTTTGGGGGGATTTGTAGGCTCCTCCACGAAGGCCAAACTTGGGCTCTGTGTCCAGCAGCCAGTGAGCGGGAGTCCCCTCCATGAGGCCATGCACTGACATTGCCTCAGACAGGGACTACCAGGCCCTTCTGACCAACAGGGAAACTGAGGCTCAGAGAGATAACACACTTCAACTAAGTCCAGGGCAGAGCAGGATCGAGACCAGGTCTTGGGTTTCCTCAGTCTTCCTGCTGAGGGTGGTTTTGAGATCCGTGAAGCCGGGCACCGAGGCAGAGACACGGGGCTTCTGAAAGCAGCCACCTATGAACAGATGATTCCGGAAAATTCCTAAGGCAGCTCTGGAATGCTGCCTTTTTAAAACTAACTCCCTGATGTGTCTCCAGTAGCTCCTACACCTCAGTCTCTCTTGCTGGCACGTCATCCAGGTGCCCTCCTTACGGCACATCCGTGGTTAACGGCTCCCCCCGTGGAGTGAGGGCTGCACCGGCAGCCCCCAGGGGGTGTGGGCTGAGCAGGGAGTTGGCGTGGCTGCCAGAGCAGCGGGTCCCGGCTCACGGAGGGGCCCGAGGTGTCCCTGTGCCTGTCCCGGGCTGTCTGTCCCGTGTCGCCACCACCACTCCCTCCCCACGCTACGCTGCAGACGACTCAGCTTTGGTGTCTTCTCTCCCCTTTCAGTTCTTTGCGTGTTTAGTGATGATCGCCTATGGAGTGAGTGCCTTCTTCAGCTTCCAGGCCTGGCGAGGCGTAGGCAGCAATGCAGCCACCAGTCAGATGGCGGGCGGCTATGCCTGAACCCCCTGTGCCAGGGCCCCCCTTGGGGCTGAAGGCTGTGGCCGGGTCACCGTGCAGGACGGCCCTGCAGCTCAGCCCAGAAGGGACTCCACGTGCTCCTCGCTGACCATCAGGCCGGGGCTCACCCAGCACTCCTAAGGAATCAGGATCCTTCCTCCGGCTTGGCCCGTCGGCACACGCATGGGGCGGAAAGAGGCCGACAGCCAAGACCTCCTCCTCCTCCTCCTCCTCATCCCCCTTATTCAGCAGAAGGTGACGGGGGACATGGGGCTCACTGTCTCTGCTTTGTCTTTAGAGGACTTCAGGGTCCAAGGCAGGGCCCAGCCTTCCTACCAGCACTAAATATACTAACGAGGACTCAGATCTGCGGCCCCTGACCCACTGTAGAATAAGCCTAACAAGCAACATGTATTTAATCTTCATCATAGTCTTTGTTCCCGGAGCGCTGAGCAAGCTCAAGAAACCATTCTGACTCCTGAAAACACAATTCCGACCCGGCCCTCCCCCAGACCAACGTGTGGCTCGTAGGGAGACGTTTCTGACAGCACGGTCTCCCTTTCCTGCATCTCAGATATACCACTTATTAAAAGCAGATTGGTTTTAAGCAACTTCTCAGTGATGGAAACCTATCTCAAAGGCCCTTTCTGTAATAGCCCCTTTGGGAAAAGCCAGCGTCAACACCAACTGCTTCTCTGACACTGATTAGACGCGTGGGACATGAAGGAGGGAGGGCGTCATGACCTTGCTTGGTCAGTTGTCATGTTCCTGGTGGTTACCACTGTTTTTAGTTTTGAGGGTTTTTTTTACAAAAATAAAGATGGAAGGACTTATTTGGAAAGGTGTTGTGGAATCATGGTTGTGGATGCTTCCGTAAACCCCAAGAAACCGCAGGGTGAGACAGCACAAAAGTTCTAAATGTGCGGGGAGGGGCAACACTAGGCTGGTGTCCCTCGGCACCACCAGCCCCTTCCGAGGCCTGAGGCGGGCCAACCAGCTTCCAGCCTGCTGTTCCGTGACCGGGCTGGCCTGTGCTGTTTGTCCTTTGTCCTGGTGTAAATTTGATGGTGTCCCCTCTCACTCTCCAAAGGGTCTCAGTTTAGCAGCGATCACTTAGTCACGCTGGCTTTAGGCAAGTTCGGTCATCGTGCTGGACTTCGGGCTGCTGCAGTGCCGCCTCCTTGAACGTGTGTGAAGCTCAGAGCGCAGTGGCCCTGCCTGACCGAGGAACGGGGCTGGCTCAGCGAGCGGGGGCGGGGGTCCTCCTGAGCTTGTTTTTCTGCCACCACAGAGCAACATGCTTTGAATAATGAGTGAGACATTTCCAGGCGCCCTTGGTTCTTTTTTGAAAAACTGGGAACAATTAAAATGTAACTAGATTCAAACCGCTGCAGATGAGCTACTCCCTCACAAAGGGATGGGGGACAGGGTCGGCCACGCATGTCCCAGTTCACGTCTGTTGTCCTGGTGTGAATATTAACAGCATTCCTTTTTGCCCTCGAGCATCTCAGAATGATAGACTGCAGTCATGCCAGGATTACGCCATCAGAGCTTAGTTTCTTCTGAGGCTGAAGTGGGAACAAAACCCTGGGCAAGTCTTACGGGTCTCTGACGCCCTAATCCACAGCCTCACTCAGTGGAGATGTGAACGTGCTCACACTGGTTCAGGGCAGCACCTCCCCGGTCCTTAGACCCTGCAGTCTGGGGCAATATTGCTCCCTACGGGTGAGGAGGGCGGCCACCGGGGATGCAGTTGTTTTCTGCTGGGGCTGGGCGGGGCGTCAGCTTTTCCCTCCCAGGCCGGAGCCCCGCGTGGCACAGGACATACCAGAGACCTCTTGTCTCTTGGACAGAGACTTCCCATTTGTTTTGAAAGAAGTCAGAAAACCTGTTTTCAACTATTAAACTACAACAAGCTTGCTTGCTTCTTTCTCTTAGTGGAAAATGATGTCAAGAACCATTTGCCTTTCTTCTCATTCTTTTTTGGTAATTTCATCTCTAGACTTGTCCAACTGCCTTTTCTCAGCCAGGCAGACTGGCAAGTGCTTCCCACGTGCCCAGCCTGCAGAGGGCGTCCCACGGATAGAAAGAACCGGGGGAGAGCAAGCCCAGGAGAGGTGGCATTTTAAAAGGCTGGCTCTGAGTGCCTTTGGCTTGACGGACCAAAGCCATGCCTACGTGACGGCAGCAGCTACAGTAATGAAAAGAAATGGCTTGTTTAGAATCACGGTTCTTACAAAACACCTTGAATTTTACTCACAGTGCAAATGTACTTAATAAGCACTGTATCAGTTAAAAAAAAATAACGAAACAACACAGTATACAACTCATCATTTAAAAGCAAAACAGCCAAGAGAAAGTCAGTACAGATTCTAATTTTTACTTAAAGAAAACAAACTTAAGGTACACTTTGGGAACTGAACTATGTTTCCTCTTTCTAGAGATGGGACATCCGTGTGTTCTGGTCAGTAACGGTCTAGCAAACACTGCTGAGCCCATGTACTAAATCGAAGCAGGCAGGTGAGCTGAGAAGATGCTTGCTATTTCCTATTCCTGCTGAGCCAGACCAGCAGAACACTGTCTTGGTAGCAAGATTTTTTGACTGTAAGAAGGAATTGCAGACCCTATCCCAACAGAAAACCTAATGAACTGACTTACACAGAAAAAGTTAAAGCAAACCTGCACAAACACTTAACATGCTACAGGAACAGGAGAAAAGGACACCTTTAGTCGACTTCCAGCACGAGCACGCGTCCACTGGCGCCCGGGAGAATCAGCGCCGACACGGAAAGCATCTGCACGCTCACAGCACTACCAGCTAAAGAGCACACGCATATAATACTTTGATCTTGAAGTGGGTAATCGTGGAAGTTCCAAGATTACATCCACTAGGTTAGCCTGAGCATTTATCTATAAAAATATCTTTCAAAAAGGCTTAAGAGAGAGTTCTAGAAACAGTAAAACTACATCAGGACCAGGAGAAGACACGGGGATATGGGGACTGCAAATGGAAGGCTGGAAATAGACTTTAACATGTGGCTTTTAGGTAAAGGACATAAAGGACGTCTCTCCGTTGATTCCTGCAGCCAGGACTCGCTGTGACAACAGGAGCTCCAGAAATTTCAGGACAGGCAGCTGGCTTGAGTCACACCCTAGGCAGAAGCTCCCACATAGAAAGCAGCCCACGGAGGCCGGAGGACCGAACCTGCGTGCTGACGCACCGCCATGCGTGCCGGGGAAGGCGCCCCGCCTTCCCACCCTGCCCCCGGGTGGAGTGCTCGGCACGCCTCAAGCCCCTGAGAGAGACGTCCACTTAGGGAGGAGGACCAGGGTTACTGAGCACAGGTTTTTCTGAAGAAACAGGTCCCAGGAGGGTCACGTAGTTTTTTTACCCATCAATACTTGACACATTAATGAAGAGCTGCAGAACAGCAGGGCCGGTCGCTTTACGGTCTCTCCTTCCGCCATTAGCTGAAGCCTCTCCCAGGACGCTGGGCTGCAGACATCCAGAACAGTCTCACTGCCAGAGGTGGGCCTAGTGCCGCAGGCTGTTCTGGGAAGCTGGCATAGAGGACGATTTGCACAATGAAGTCACCACTAAACCGCTGCTTAAGTCCAGCCCCCGGCCTTCTTTTTCCTACATGGAAAAGAAACAATTTCAAGAGGCAAGAAATAGAAAGCAGCCCTCCCTAGCTCCGCACCCTGGCCTGGGGAAGGAGGCGCCCAGGGTGGGAGTGTGACTACCAGGGAGCGCACAGGAATGGGGGGGTGGGGGGGCGGCTGGGCGGTGTTTGCATTTTTGCTCAGCACTGGCCGTGGTCAGTCTTAAAAAATGCACCTCTCTTCACTGAAAAACATTTTTCTTATTTAAGAGCCTGCATTTGAAGAAAGGCGAGGCTGAATGAGACCTGCCTTTTAGTTTTGTCCTTTTGAACATTTAGGGACCCTGAGAGGTCCCTGGGACCTGTTTTGCTAAAACCAGAGAATGCACGTCCCCAGTAAGGGCCCCGGGTCCCTGCCAGAGGACAGCGGCTCAGCCTTCTGGCACCTACTAGCCGCCACTGGCCAGGCTCGCAGGGAGAAGCATGGAGGTGGTCTGGGCCCCGCAGTGCTGTTCAGTTCAGAACGTCCCAGGCGGCTCAGTGTGGCCAGCTGAACAGGCATGAGCGACTCAGTCAAAACAAAAAAGAAAAAAAAAGTGACTTACTGCTCTGTAGTCCAGAAACATTTCCTTGAATGCCAGAAAGTCGGTAAACGTGAGCAGCATGTCGAATATGTCACCAGCCACTTCATCTTTATGGTGCCTGCAGAGGAAGAGGGGGGCCACTTCAGGAATGGAGGGTGACACGGCCTCTGTCTCTTCGAGATTCGTTCAAAGGTTTTGGGGCCCTCCTGCCTGGGACCCGACGACCAAGTGCTCTAAGCCTTGACGTTCAAGCATGGGACAAAAAAAAGGGGGTCTTTTTTTCAGACGGAAGGAGGAGAAGGGGGGCAAAGAAAGGTAAAACAGTCAGGCTTGACTCACTGTAAAGTCGTTGTGAAGGCCGCCATGTTAAATCCAGGAATCCGCTCCAGCAGTTGTTCTTCAATATACTTTTCTACCAAAGAAATCTGTAAGAGTGGGAAGGATCTCTGTGAGACCACAGCAAGGCTTCTTTTCAGAAAGCCCGTCCTGAGAGCCTATTCTGTGTGTCAGGCTGCCGGTTGGGAGGCCAGAGAGAACCAAAACCCCGCTCCCGTCCTTCCGGAGGACCCGCCCCGCCTGCGAGGGAGGGCCACCGGCAGGCAATTACACTGTAACAGCGCCAGCTCTCAGGTCAATGGGGACAGCGACAGGGCTCCCCCCCCATGGCAGAGCGTTTCAGGAGTGAAGTGAAGGGGCCTTTCAACCTGGACTGATGGAATCTGTGCAGAAAGAGGACACACGAAAAAGCTTGTGGTCAGAGGCAGTCGCAGGGCCCTCGCAAGCTGAGGAAACCTGTGTGACTGGGCCACGCTTCCTGGTAGGAAGAGAATGTCCTGCAGGCGCAAGCCCGTTCTCAGGTAGGTGAGCTCAGCCCAGGCGGCGGTGCCCAGACCTTGGCCGAGTCGTGAGACCCAAGGGTGGAGAACGGGAGTCCCCGGATCCTAGTTTCGGTTCTGTCACCAACTAGGTAGTGATCTTGGTCTTGGTCTTCACTTTTACCAAAGTCATACGTACCTGACTGGACTGCATAGCAGGAAAAACCGTATGAAAGCCAAAATGTCAAAAGTACGCAAGTGCGAGGCGTGGTGACCCCACACATTGTAATCGAAAGCAGGATTGTGATAAAGCCAAACATCTTTTAAAACAGGAATTGATAAAATCATCAAACATTTGAAAGAGAGCCCCAAAAGCTGTGTGGAGGAAGACGGCAGGAGATGAAAACTAAACCAGATTCTAATTAGAATTCTGGGCAGAGTACTGGTGGCAGATTTCAAGGTAGGCAAATGTCAGCATCTTTTTTTTTTTTTTAAACAGTTTTTATTTATTTTTTGGAGAGAGGGAAAGGGAGGGCAAAAGAGAGCGAGAAACATTGATTGGTTGACGCCCCGATGGGACTGAACCTGCAACCCAGGCAAGAGCCCTGACCAGGATTCGAAGCAGCAACATTTTGGATTTGTAGGTCAGTGCCCAACCAACTGAGCCACACCTGCCAGGGCAAATTTCAGCATCTTTTAATTTGAAATTCACTTTTTAATGAAACCCTAACCTGTGGTAAGAGAGATAGAAATACACTTACATATTCGTTAAATATAGGTGTGTAGGTGAGTTTATTCTCTTCTGTGTCTTCAAACTCCTGGTAGTACTTGTCCATGAAATTTCTCTGTAGTAACTGGAACTCGTCATCTGAACCACAATAAAAAGAATTATCCTTTTTAATGCAGACTAAAAACCATTGCGATTTATAAATGGTCAGGAATTGTAAGTCAGAACTGGTTTCTTAGTGGTCAGTGTCCAGGAGAGAGAAAGCTAAAGGTGTTTTGAGGAAGAGTTAAATGAGGCATCAGTGTTGAAATATAGAGTAATACAGTTTTTTTATTACAATTTAAAAAATCGTCATCAAATATACGCAACATAACGTCTTCACTAAATGCTGAGTGTGCAGGTGGGGGCCCCGAGCGCCTCCACACCGTCGGGGCAGCCAGCACGCGGCGGCCCAGTTCATCTCACACGCGCCCGCACCGGGCCGGCTAGGAGCTCCCTCCCGTTACTCTTCCACAAAGGAATGAAATGGTTCTCTTGTCTTCATATAAATTCAGCAGCAGCGGTGAAAATAGTACAGTGAATAAATGTATACAGAGGCTAGATCGCCTGGGTTCAAATACCACCGCAGCCGCTTGGAGCTGCGTGACCTTGGGCACGTTACTTAATATCCAGTTTCTTCAACTGGGAAATGAGGATGATCACAGCTCCTGTTACGTAGGATTGCCAGGTGGAATTCACCTGAGAATTCATGCAAAGAGATGAGTTCATAGCAAACACTTAAATGTTAGAAAAGAGGAAATTCTGACAGCTGAAGAGACTTTGGTGTAAATACCCTGGGCTTACAGACGGTCCATTTTCCCACAGCATACAGGGTGCCCCTCCAGGGCAAAAAACTCAAAAGTACTCCTCAGCTTCCCCACATCCTCAGGTCCACGTGGAATGAGAGCTTAATGGTGAAATATCTGTACTTACAGGGTAAGGGCACCCGCACGACCATACAAAGACTTGGTTAGTGATTCTCAGACTAAACTAGACTAAGAAATACAGCTGGTAACAGCAAATAAGTGTTCTTTTCCTAGTTCTCAGAAAACTTGAAGTCAAGAGACAAAAGTTTCTTAGATTTTAAGTTTTTCTCTCCCACATACATGTCCTAAACCTTCGGTGCCACTTACTGCTTATTACTTAATAGAACTTATGGATGCCGAAATGAACCCACAAATAGGAAATGCAGAACCAGCTAAAGTATGACACCTTGTTTTCTTCATGGACGTTCGTGCTGTGACAATGGTATTACGTTGTGGTTGATGTCATAAAAATGTTAAAATTAGATTGCTCAGTCTCTGAAATAAAATAGGTCAGTATTTCCTGAAGTTCTGCCAAGAGCCCCATAACTTCTAGATGCGGGATTTTCTGTAGTCTGTTCTTGACTCCTGAATCGGGGGACATTAGTTGTTTTAAGGAGTACTGGCCTGTTTGCAGTAAGGCTTACTATTTATTACACTGTGCTACATTAAAAATTGTATGCAGCTTGATGTTTTTTCTCTTTTAAAAATTAACTGCTCTGACCAGTGTGGCTCAGTGGGCTGGGCATCCTCCCTCAAAGAGAAAGTCTCTGGTTGGATTCTGGTTGGATTCCCTGTCAGGGCACATGGCTGGGCCGAGGGCCAGGCTCCCCACTGGCAGCATGTGGGAGGCAGCCAATCACTGTTTCTCTCTCTTCCTCCCTCCCTTCCCCTCTCTCTAAAAATAAATAAGTAAAACTTATTTTACTTATTTACGTTTTTAAAAATAACTTTCCAAATTGATGTCAGTGTCCTTAAAAGCAAGGGTGTAAGAAATAAAGAGCACAACAGGTCAAACTAGCGAGGAAGCTTACCCATGATAATGTCCTCTAAATATCCAACCACAGCATCAAACTCTGCATCGGAGGCGGAAGAGCTGAAAAATATGCCGGATTAGGTGCTGTTTCAAATCGTTTTTTTAAAAAAATTTATTTGGACATTTTCAAACATGTTGGGAGGAAAAATCCAGCCAAATCAACTTCCTATCACTCAGCTTCAACAATTAAAATGATTATTGTCTAATCTAGTAATTCCAAACAGAGTAAACACACTGAACACTTGTGTGACGTCGAAGATGAAAGTAATGGCTCCACCTTTCAGAAAATCTGAAATAAAGGGGGCAACGGGTCGCACGGAACATCTTAAGGCTCCTCCGCATTTATCTCCTGCGGGTTCTGCTCACCGCATTTTCGCTATCAACCCACGCCTAGAGGTCTGCGAGCGTGAACCTGGCGCGGACGAGATCCCGGCCAGTGCGGGAGAAACCAGACCAGAAGTCCCTGGTGGTGGAGGGACCTCTGACCCGTGGCCGAGCCTGAGCAGCTCGAAGCCGCCAGCTTTTGCTGGCGACGAAAGACTGGAGGGGGGTGTGGGGGGATTGTGATGGAGGTGATGATCAATGCGTGACACCCGCCCCACACTCCTGTCCTCCCGAGCCTGACGCTGGCGGTCCTAACTACGACAAAATCGACACCAGGAATTGGGGCGGAGCCTCGACAGTCCCCCATCCCGCCAGGACACCCATTTCAAAGGGCGGAGGCCGAGGCCAGGGCCAGGTTGCCCCGGACCCGGCGGTGTCACTTACGAAGACAGCGCGAGGCTCTCTTCCTCTAATGCGTCCATCGCCGCCGCCGCCGCCGCATCCACCCTGCACGGGCGAGCCGGCCCGACGGCCTCCTACCCGGCCCGCAGTCCGGGCTCAACTTCCGTTCTGCTCCGCAGAGCCCCAACCGACATCGGGGAGGCCCTGCCGCCGAGGCCACGGCCGGGTCACGGCCCAGCCACGCGCCGGCCCGGCCTTTCGGCCCCGCCAGGCCGCTGCGTGAGCCGCTGCGTGAGCCGCTGCAGCCGCCGCGAGGCCCTGGCGGCGGTTACCTAACTCTGGGCGCCGCGCCCGCCTTCCGTCACCATGGTAACTGCAACGTCTCCCACAGCCTGGAGGCTCCGGACAGCCAATCACAGACGCGTTGCCACGATGCCGGGGCGGGGCAAAGATAGGGAAAGGAAGTGATGGAAAAGGATGGAGGCCGAAGGGAAGGAAGCTGGGTCTCAGGGAGCACCACCCTCTCGTCGAGGCGTTCTCACGCTGTGCGGCGGCTGGATCTCCTGTCGCCCCAGTTTGATGGAAGGAATCCAAGCCAAGTCCCTCAGTTTCCTCATGTGCATATCACAAGATTTAAGAGGAAGATTAAGTAGCTTAAAACGGGTTTTAAGAACAACTATAAATTGCAAATCTCTGGAGAGCCAATCCTTGTTTTTTGAAGCAGATTGCCGACGTCAGATCTGCAAGTAGATACTCCCTCTAGCGGAAGGAAAGCCTCACGGAAAGTGGATTATCTTGAACATCATAAATATTCACAGCATAAAGATTATTCGGCAGTAACTGGTTCCTTTGCTAATTAGGCGAGAGTAACGTTAACAGGACCCCTTTGAACAACGCAATCAGAAAAAAAAAAAAGCCAAAATTTGCCAAAAAGTCTTCTTAGAGCTGATTTCTCTTGATTGGATCACTGGGCATTATGTCTCTTCTGTTGCATTACATTACCTTTTGGCCGAGTGTGGTACATGGTACATAAATTTAAGGTATGGCAGTTGTTATCAAGACACAGTTGTATCAAGGGTGAGATCAATTCTGAGGTACTCACTCTGCTTAACACCACGTAGAGGACAGGCATCTAAAAAAGGTTTGCTGAATAACTGGACTGAGTTCTGTTTAAGTCATGCACTAGTCACACAGCTCAAAGCAAGCTCAGCAAATTTCCGCATGACCTATTTTCTGTACAAACCACTTATTTCTTTTAGACTAAATGAACTTGCCCACATTTTTTACAGCTAAATCTTGTACGGGATCAGAGTGGAGGAGGAAACAATGACTTCATCAGCTCCGATTACCTATGGCTGTTACAAGCCACCCGAAACATTTGGTGGCTTAAAACAACTATTTTGCTCACTAATCTGTAATTTGGGCAGAGCTTGGTAGGGACAGCTAGTCTCTGTTCCGTTCCGCATGTTTGGGGCAGATGGAATGGAGCTGGAAGAGCCTCTCTGCAGAAGCTCACTCACATGGCTGGAAAATTAGTGCTGGCTTTTGGCTGGGCGCTCAGTATGGATGTTTGTTAGAGGACTGGGGTGGCAGGTTTCAGTCCCTCTCCATGTACAATAGGTCTTCCCAGGGCTGCTTGGTTTTCCTCATAGCATGGTGGCTGGGTCCAAGAGCAATTATTTCAAGGAAGTGGAAGCTGCCACCACTTAAAGGCCTGGGATTAGAAACTTGGCAGAGTCACTTCCACTGAATTATACTGATCAAGCAGACACAGAGTTCACCTAGATTTAAGGGGAGGGGACATAAACGTCACTTAAGGATGGAAGAGATGTCAAGGAGTTTGTGACCAACGTTAGTCCATTTCACCATCTCTGACTATTAGAACAGACTATTAACAACAAATGGGGGCATGCCCTGGCTGCTGTGGCTCAGTGGATTGAGCGCTGGCCTGGGAACCAAAGGATGTCCAGTTTGATTCCCAGTCAGGGCGCATGCCTGGGATGCAGGCTGGGTCCCCAGTTGGGGGCCTGCGAGAGGCAGCTGATGGATGTTTCTCTCTTTCTCCCTTCCTTCCCCCCCTCTAAAAAAAATTAAATAAATACTTTTAAAAAATGGGGATAAAGATAATGATAGGTATCCACTTACTCAGGCATGTGCCAAGTACTGGTGCTAAACATTTATAAATACATTGTCTCCTTTTGAAATACTTGAATCACTTTGAGGAAAAAAAATACGCAGTGAAGTATTGTCATTTACATTTTACAGATTAGGAAACCACGGCTTGGAAGTACTTGCTTACTTGTGATAAGTGGCTTCATGGGCCTGGGACCTGGGGTCCAGGCTCACTCCTGTTTTACTCATCACGCTATACATGCTAAACTCCAACCCCTGAGTTGTCAAACAATATTGGAAAGCAGAACAGGATACTTTTCTGAAAAAAACAAAAAACCAAACAAACCCAGAATTGTGTCCTTTTTGCAGAAAAAATAAATTTACTTGCCTGATTTAAATGTTTTCCATTAATTAATTCTTAAATCCTTTGATTGTGGGTTAGCATTAATTGTTTTAAGTGAATAGCAAAACATGTACAATCTATGAAAGAGCTGATCTTAGTGGGATAGTTTGTTTTCAGGGATACATATTCAAGATCAGTTGTAATTGATGCAAAAGTCATTTTCTGCTAGTGAAATTATTTCTGTGATTTCAAATGGCCTGCAAATGGCTCTGTGACTTTCCCTTGATTTATCAGTATCATTCAAAAAAAAGTGGCAATTCATTAAAAACTTTTTTTTTCTGGAATTCTGGAGATATTTCTGGAAAATATGAAATATAAAAAATACATTTTGTTCTCTCTGGTACAATGTATCACCAGTAAAAGCCTAGCTTTCAATTTGTTAAAATGCTTTCAGGCTGTGCAGAGTATAGATCTCATTTACTCTTTTCCACACAGCTTGCTTGCTAGTATTTTCTATGTGACGTATCTTTCCCTTTGAAATAGCTCCAAGATTACAATTTTGCTTCCATACTGAATAATTTAATATTGAAGTCCTCGTTTTTATGGTCTAGAAGAATTACAAAAGTAGACCATCTCATGAACGAAGTTCAGGAGTAGATTCCTAGAAAGCTACATTCCTTTGACTATTGACAGATTACGTATTAATTCCATTTATTTTCTGTCTCCACTGGATTTACAGATTACTTTCCCCTCTCAGCTGAATTACTTCAAAGTCTCCCTACTGGTCTTACTATTTCCATTTTTGGCTCATATTCTATCCTGCACCCCAACCCCACCCGTCTCCATATTGAAGCCAGGGCCATCCTTCCAAATTATTTATCAAAGCACTTGCATGCTTAAACTTCTTTGCTTCCGATTGCATTTAGGATAAAATACAAAATCCTTCGCGTGGCTTCATGAGCAGTCCCCTGGTCTCTCCATCACGGGAGCGTGCAATTCCACCCCCTCGGTTCCCGTCTCGCCGACTACTGGGCCTTCCATCAGATCCTGGAGCTCGTGCCCCTGACCTGGGGCCTTTGCTTACAGTGTTGCATTCCTGTAGCTCCCCAGCCCTAGGAGCCCAGCAGCTCGTTCTCAGTCTCTCTGCCTGGCCATGTCCTACTTATTTCTTCCTTTGAGTTCTTACTGATATTACTTTCTCAGTGAGGTGTCTTCTGCCCTTCCCCCATCTAAACTAACTTCTCATTCTCTCTCATAGCATCCCATTCTCTTCTTTCAAGGCACTAACAATTTACTATAATCAACACAAATATGTTGTCTTCTTCCCACTACCAGATGTAAGCAGGCTCCATGAGTGAATCTGTTTTGATACCTTATTGTTACAGTGCCCAGAACATATTAGATGCTCAGTAAGATTTGCTGGATGAACAGCAAATAACCTCGCTTCTTCATTCTAATCTTTGGTTCTCCCCTACTCTGGAAGGTAGCCCTTAAACGTGAGAGTATGCTGTCTTGGAACTTCAGCAGCAGGCACCAATGAAAGTTGTGAAATCTTAGTTAAAAAAAGGCAACAAATGTTTTATTTTTTCAATGCAAATTACTGTATTCACCACAAGCTAAAGAAAAGAACATATATATATATATATTTATATATATATTTGAATTTATGGAAGACAAAGACATGGAAAAAATCCAGCACCCCAACAAGTACAGCCAGGAAGGAAATCAGCTCTGTAATAGGACATTTTAATGAACGACAAACAAGAAAGGGTGGGAAAAGAAGAAAAAATGTGCATTGAGTTTAAGACATTGTAAAACTCAGAAGACATAGTTACTATTCAAGTATAAACTCAGTAAGGACTTGGCATAAATTGAAAGGCAGCTGCTGAGGTACACCATTATAAAATAAGTTCTATGAATTTACAATTCTACCTTCCAATTTTCTGGGAGAAAAAACCGAACTCTTGAAGGTCTTCACCAGAGACCCTGAGAGGGATTAACACTTTTGATGAAGACATAGTCAACAATCCATGATTGAATTTACTATTCAAAACCATGTTATTTATTTAAAACAACAGGAATACGTGCTCTCAGACTGTCCTCTAAGAGTTTTTGAGACTATCAGTTCAAGAGTTTCAAAGTATATTACTTCCAAAAACAATACTGATTAAAAAAAATTTTTTTAACAAAAAACCTGATTTGATGGTACCTTAAAAATACCCTAAATACCAAATTTTCTCCAGTCAATCATTGCAGTTAATTTAAGAATTCCTCCTGCAATGTTAAAACATTTTCCCCTCACAAAATGTGGGTACTGAAATTGGATAGAAACACCATGAATGTGGAAATACCACCAATTTTCTGCAGTTAAAAAAAACTAGAATGTTCTTTGGAATCACTGAAATATCAAAAATCTGTTTTGCTTTGTTCTTCCTACAGTCTGTGCACCTTCGGTCAGGCCCTCCAAGTTGCTGTAGTTTTGACCTATGTGATTCTAATTTTACAGATTCAAGTCTTACAGTGCAACGTCCACACCTCATACACCGCTCTCGCCGACCAGGGGGCAGTCACGCGTAACGCAGAAATGGCGTCATTTACTTCTCCATAATGACCTTCTGCCCAAAATAAAACTTTAGAATATGAGACGAAACATCCTGTGTTAAACAATCAAGTGAACCCAGCAAGGAGAACTCCCGTGTGGCTTCGGCACTCAACAGGGCGCTCTCCCCTATTGGCTGTCATGAAGTACACGGGCCTAGCTTGTTAGCATTCGGCTTTCCTTGGCCTTGAAAGGAATTTCTCAGGGCTGGCAAGTTGGGTTAGATTCTAAGAGGATTTTGTCTTTGACAAACTACCGTTTTTAGCATAAAATCTGGCCATGGCTATAAGTTTCAATGTGCGTACAACTGATTAGAGATGGTTTTTTAATCTTTGTTTTTCTTTTCAACATTGGCTGGAATTGAGTAGAAATAAGTCCATGATGCCTCTTCACGTGTGTCATGAAATATGAGAGATCTGTCTGACTCTGGACACTATTTCTTTACGACACAATGGGCAGGTCTCCAGTTGCAAGGCACAATTCATGCACAGGTCACTGAGGAGAAAGACAAATGCCAGTTAGGTTAACACTTCAAAAGGACCACTGCTGCCGACTCAATCTCTGCAAAATGTTAATAAGCTTGTTCAATCCACTCAGCCTTTTTTTAAAAAAAAGATTTTATTTATTTATTTTTAGAGAGGAAGGGAGGGAGAGAAGTGTTCATGTGTGTGGGGTTGCCTCTCACACGCCCCCTACTGGGGGCCTGGCCCACAACCCAGGCATGTGCCCTGACTAGGATTCAAACCAGTGACCCTTTGGTTCGCAGGCCAGCGCTCAATCCACTCAGCCGCACCAGCCAGACCTAAGCTTGTTAACTGAATGACTAACAATTAACAGCTTAAAAAGTAAAATAAATATATAAATAATAAGTCTCTCCCATTCCTGATCCTCAATCTTCCTCTTCTGAGGACGTTCATGCGCATTCTTCCAGAAAGTCTACATGGATACAGCATATACATGCAGATGTGTATATGTATGTAGAGACACAACACTATTTTTCCCAGACTGGTAGCCATTTAGTCCAATATCATTTGCTGAATAGTCCATATTTTATCATAGATTCGACACCATATCTTTATCATATGTTAAATTTTCATTTGTAGTTAGCTCTATTTCTGGACTTCTATTCTGTTCTATTATTGTCATTTTGTTCATGTATTATCGCCAAACAATAAACATTTGTTTTAATATATTTTAAGATGTGCTAGGTAGGGTAGCACGCCTCCAGGTCTCTTCCTTTTTAGAATGTTCTGGCTTGCCCTGACCCACATGGCTCAGTTGGTTGGATGTCGTCCTGCAAAGTGAAAGGTCACTGGTTCAATTCCTGGTCAGGGTACATGCTTGTGTTGTGGGTTTGGTCCTACAAGAGGCAACCGATCAATGTTTCTCTCTCTCCTCCCCTTCCCTTCACTCTAAAAATCAATAAAATCTTAAAAAAAAACCCCATAAAACTGACAAAAAAATTTTTTTCTGGTCTTATCAATTATGTAATTTTTAAATTAGCATTTCTATTTCTAGGGAAAAGAATCATGTTGCCCTTTTTGTATGGACCAAATAAAACTTAGGGTTTAGGGAAGTGGTCACCTTTACAATACAGAGGGGTCCTCCTATCCAAGAGCAGATCTATTTATTGAAGTCTTTTATTACATTCCTTGACAGTTTAAAAGTTTTCTTCACACAGGCATCACATATTTCTTGGTATGTATTCTTAGATAAGACTTTTTGGGACTATTGTAAACAACATTACATGTTCTAACTGGTTGCTATTCACACAGAAGAGAGCTATGTTTTTTGTAACTGACTAGTTTATTCAACAGGTGCTCAGTCAATTCTTCCAACATCCAGGTGTTTAACTTCTCGTCTCCAAATCACTCCACTCCTCCTTCCAGTTTGTCTCCCCCTTCCCTCTCTCGTCTAACTGCCTTAGCTCATACACTGCAGGTCATGGCGCTGCCTGCAAGCCTCGCTGCCTTGTCCCCAACACTTGTTGGAATGGAGTAGGTCGCCATTAAAAAGATGATAGCATTCGGCTGAGACATATATGTCTTTATACTGTTAAGGAAATATCCACACATTCCTATTTTATAGGGTTTTCTTCCTTCCATTCATTTGTTTTGAAATATTTCATCCACTGGGAATGGATATTTAATTTTAACTAATGCCTTTGCAGCATTTTTGGAGAAGGTGCTGAATCCCCTGCCCGCCCTCCCGCTGGCCTATTTAAGTAAAGCGCACTAACAGACTCCCTACACTGCACCATCCGCGCATTCCTGAGATAAGCGCCCCCTCGGATGTGTGGCTGGGTCCTATTGCTAACATTTGAGACTTCCCGATTTCTATATATTTTCTGTTTTGATGTTTCCTTTATCAGCTTTTGGTATGATCATCATGGAGGCTTTGTGAAAAGAATATGGTGGATTTCTTATTTTCCCTACGGTCTGCGGAAGTTTAAATAGAATCTCTCTACTCCCTGAAAGTTTGAAGGAATTTGCCCGTGAAACCCTCTGGGTTTAGTGATTATGGGGGAAAGGCAAAGTAGCTTTGATCATTATCTCAAGTTCTTCTATGGTAACAGGAATACAAGATTTTCAGTCTTCTCAGGGTCTGTCCATGTTATTCAGGTTTATTCAGATTTCTTTTCTCAAACCGCTCCCCCTCTCATCCTTTTCAACTGTTGCTGCTAAAAGTAGAGCTAAATTTTCTTACAATTCTTTTAATTTCCACCTCTAACCAGTTTTGGATTTATCTGTTAAGGAGACTGTGCTCATACTTAAGATACCTGGTTCTAAGTTTCTAGATTTCCGCCTTCTTTTGTGAGCCCTTACTGCGTGCAAAAACCGCTGAGAAGGGCCGGAGAGTGTGAAGATGAGTAAGACCAGGCCCTGCTGTTTGGGATCTTAACTTACAGAGCAACAGATCAAAAAGGGCATCAAGAGGCCCAGCCTTTCAACTCTGCACCTGTCTGTGAGGCCCTGATAACAAAAACCTCCAAAGGGGCTCAAAGTGAGCAATTCGGGGCTGTAGCGTTGATACCAAGGAACAACCACAGCTGGCGCTGCGGTGCCTTTCTTTCAGAAGAGACACCAGTGTGGGTGAGGGTGGAGTGTGGGACACCTCACGCACGTCCCTTAGCAGCTGCTAGGTAACAACCCATTTCAAACCACAGCAGATGGCAGAGGCAGAGTTAGGGGTCCAGGCTGGGTCACCCTGGGGGTGACAAACTGGCGTCCATCACTGCAGGCTCAGGACCCCTAGGAGACCTGGCGGCTACAGCTCCGTCAAAAATAAGAGAAGGTAGGGTGTGGGCTGTGAGGAACTACAGGGAGCTGGCCTGGAGCACGGGCAGGTGCGCTGCTCACACACAGTCGGCTCACATGCCTGGGCCCGCGCACCGCCAGCCCGCCTCCAACCCCGGCTGGCACGGCCTTCTTGAGCTGGGCTTGGTGTTTAGCCACTCTGTTCTACGGGGCCTGGGCTGCCCTCTGAGTTTCTCTTACAACTGAAATTTGGTTAGAGGGCCGGGAGGCACCGCCTTCTCCATGGTTAGGAGTACAGGTGATCTATCTGTGAGGAAGCTCGGAGACTTGGAGTTGCCCAGGGGGCTCTTGTGACGTGCAAAGGACACAACGGGCAGGTCTCCAGTTGCAAGGCACAATTCATACAGTCTTCAGGAGACAAAGGCTTTCCAGAGCAAGCAGCTTCTTCTATTTCAGGTATTTTCTGGAAGACAGCCACGCACTACTTGGCAAATCTAATTTCTCATTCAGCCCACTTTAGATAAAATAAGCCTTGATGAACAGCTATGAAACTGGAAACACTCGGACAGCAATTCAAGAACAGGATGAAATGTTGCTTCATATAACACATAACACAGGAACCAAGCAAACAAACCCTTACCTGTGTCCACATGGCTTCAACTGTGTGTCTGCTACCTCATCACAACACAGGGAGCAGCAGTTTTCCCGGATACTGACTTGCTTCAACAGAGCGAGACGTCTGTGCCTGAGTAGAAAACACAGTGTGTCAACAAACAAATGGGTCCTGTGAGCAGGGAGGCCTAGGAAATGCTTTGAAAACGCTCTGTGCGTGCTGTGAACAAAAACGGCCACACAGCAGGCCTGGCACGCTCAGGGGGCCTGACAAGTAGTGACTGAAAGTACCCACAGATTCCTAACTGGGCGGGCCGTGGTAGGCAGTCATATCCCAGGCCGACCAATTCCCCAGTAAAAGGCAGATCTTGACCGTACTTTGCCCTGGCCCCTGCTCGTAGGCACTGAGGACACCAAACCTTTGAAATGGTAATCTTCTCCAACCCTAGCGAGCCGTGGCCACTAGGTGGAGTACCCGAAACTCCTCACTGTGACCTTGCGCCCAAATACAAGCTCTATGAACTGGAAATGTTAAATGTTAGCTATCCTGTACCCGCCAATCCTAGAGCCACCCCTTTTCTTATTCCTGCCTCCTTAATCTACCACCAATGGATTTCACGTACCTTTCTTACTTTTCTCCTTTGATTCCTTTTTGTTTTAAAAAAGGATTTTATTTCTTTATTTATTTTTAGAGAGAGGGTAAGGGAAGGAGAAGGAGGGAGAGAAACACTAACATGTGGTTGCATCTTGCACGCCCCTTGCTAGGGCCCTGGCCCGCAATGCAGGCCTGTGCCCTGACTGGGAATCAAACCAGTGACCCTTTGGTTTGCATCTGGCGCTCAATCCACTGAGCCACACCAGCCAGGGCCCTCCTTTGATTCTAAATGCATAAAAAGAACGGCAAAACTGCCACTCTCTGGAGTGTTTTCTCTGGCCCTTGAGAGCTTGCTTCTGGGCATGTTCTCAGTTTGGCTCAAATAAATGCTCAAAACTCATAAAATTTTCTGTAGATTTGGACATTCTTGCATCAATGGTATGAAGTATATTAAACTTTGTCCTGTAGTTTTCACACCCATATCATTTCATTCGTACAAAGATTTGAAATCATTGGGTTCCATCTGGATTGAAGAAGTCATGGTCATTTCCATTGTACAAATAGTTCAAGGGAATGATTTGCATAAAGTCACACATAGTAAACAGATTCAGGAATCAGGTTCAGATCTTTTAGTTCTAAGCCCAGCGTTCTTTTTATTTTACCAGCAAATTTGCAACGGTTTAAGTCACGCATCTCTGAGAATTTGATGAATAATATAGGGCCTTTCCCAAGAAAAACGCGCAAACATAAGTTCTCATACAATTTCAAGATTTGTATAGGCTCCCTGGGAGTCCAGACTCCTCAGCTTAGAACTCTTATACTTCCACTCTCAGTTTGGAAGGGAAATGCAGACCGGCACGACCACACTGCTGAAGGTCAGCCCTGAAGGATGGGCAAGGGAAACACAAAACATGCACTCAAGCACGTAAGGCCTCACTGTGTGCCAGGCACTGTTCCCAGCGCTGGAGACTCAGCAGTGGACAGAGGGCTAAAATTGCATCTCTGCCTTCAGAGAGCTTACGTTTCAGTCGGGGGAGAAAGACAATAAACGAAATAAAAAGGTGAAATATACAGAATGTTAAACACTGATGAGCAGTAGCATGAAGAAAAATAAAGCCGGGAAAAGGATAAGGAGGGTGCACCAGAAAAGGCGACATTAGCCCTGGCTGGTGTGGCTCAGTGGATTAAGAGCTGGCCTGCGAACCATAAAGTCGCTGGTTCGATTCCCAGTTGGGGCACGTGCCCGGGTTGTAGGCCAGGCCCACAGCTGGGTGTGTGCCAGAGGCAACAACTGATGGATGTTTCTCTCACACATTGATGTTTCTCTCCCTCTCTCCCTCCTTCTCCCGCCCTCTAAAAATAAATAAGTAAAATTACAGTATGTTTTAGGAGCAGCAAGGGGGCCAGGAGGTTGAAGAAGGAGCATAAACAAATGGGAGGTGGTAGGAGATGGAGTCAAAGATGTAATAGTAGGAGACAAATTGTGTAGGGCATGGCAGGTCACCATATGGATTGAAGCTTCCACCTTAAGTGAAATGGAAAGCCACTAAGTGTTTTGACCAGAGAAGCACACGATCTGATTTAAACGGTAACACAATCATTCTGCAGGCTGAGCTGAACAGACTGAAGGGAGTCAAAGCAGGAACAGGCAGACTAGTTAGAAGGCGGGGCAAAAGTGACCCAGGAGGGGAACGGAGGCCTAAACAATGGCGGTAGCAGCGAGAGTGGTAAGTAGTAGCTGGATCTGGGATATGATCTGAAGACACAGCCAGCAGGATTTGCTGAGGAATCGGATATGGGAATGGCAGAAAGAAAGTGTCTAGGACACGCCAGGAGTATGGCCAGGGAATCTGAAGTGACAATGGAGTTATTAACAGAGATGACAGAAGGCTGTTGGAGAGGCGGAGGGCCCAGAGTAGACGGCTATTGTAGCTGAGAGTTTGATGGATGCATGGTGTTTCACTGTACTATTCTTTTATTTTTCTTTTGTATGTATTTAAAGTTTCCATTACAAAAAGGTTAAGAAGAGGAAGAAAAAGGTGAATAAAAGGAGAAGTGCTAGAGACAGAGAATACATACAATATAGAACAATCTACAAAATCCCAACTAGGAACAGGGCCACTCCTGGTCTGAAGCCAGGAAGGAATGCGATTCCAGTGAGTAGAAAAGTATCCCTGAATACAAAATTTTGGACAGGGGATGAAAACATTAATGACATAGAAAACGGTCTTGGGCATGTTTACACTTAAAGCCACAATTTGTAAGTAAGATTGACAGGAAAGTGCCAGCATTAATAAAGCCACTCAATTAGTGTCCGACAGCTCCTACCCTGGCGTCACCGTCAGGAACAACGAGGCCCAGTGCAGCGCAGGACTGCCCTCACTCGTAACTGCTGCTCTTATTCAAGGCAGGCCGCACTGTCGGCGCCGAACTGACGTGGTACCAACAAAGTGTCTAGAAGCTGCTCATAAAAGGAGACTTGCTGATAGTAGATGCCTGTTACCAGCTGACTTTTGGAAAGTTTGATCCTGCAGGGGCAGGTAACTAAATGCTGAAGCAGGTTGAACTTAGGCAAGCCTGCAGGGGAACTCTTAGATGGATCGATCGTACCTTTCATGGTGTATGTGAGAAGGCAGAGCAATTTATGTGCCGCATCCAAGAAGACAAGCTAAACGAAAAAAGTGAGGGGGTACGACAGAGGAGAGCTGTTGCTTCAGACATTCACCGAGCGGAACTCAAGTGCAGAATCTTTGTGAGCACCAAGGGAAGTTCTAGGAATAAACTTTAGGTCCCTAAGCTGGGACTAAGTGGCCCTTCTGCTCTTAGGGTATTTCCGGAGGCTCTGTGCTGCACACAATGCTGCCAACACGGTGTGACATTTCCTAGTTCATGTGGAAACTACGGAGGCTCCCTCCAGTCATGAAGCACTGAGTCTAAGGCGAAGCACAGCCCAGAAGGGCTGCTTACAGACCTGCTCTTTGCACCGAAATGGGAGCTAGGTTTACAGCATTGTCACAGACGCCTTCAGGGTGCAGCGGCCCAACACTGGCTCCGCCAGGGCCAGTGTGGTCCTTCACTGCTGAGGGAGACTCTATTATTGATACAACACACGCGACATTAGTAACAGAAATACCCTTCCTCACAAAGGCCCAGGAAGCTGCTCTGTTCAAAGATGATAAACTTTGGCTCATATTGTGAAACAAGTTTCAATATGAAGTGGTTACCAGGAAGTAGCTGGAGTCTTTCCCAGCTTAGGGAACAGACTGCGACCGTCTAGTAAGGAGGAAAAGCAGGCATTTGCCCACCGAGACTAAGCCAATCGCAGCTGTTGGCAAGTGAGGGCTGTGAAATTTTACCCAAGACAGCCTTCGCTGTCTTAACGGTTGCAGAACAGTGCTGGCACCTTCACCATGCAGCTAAAACCCAACAAGGAGTCTATTTCAATAAACCCAAGTCTGTTAAAAGAGGCACTTAATTTCCTAATATTTAGGATTTTTACATTGATATTCAAGTGAAGTTAGTTTGCAGGGGTTTTTTGGTATTAAGTGCATGGGTTATGTTGTCTGATGTTCGTAACCCATGTTACTTAGCTCATAACAACCATGTGGAAGTGATCTTTCTTTCTGGGTCCCGCAGCACTTTAAAGTGCAGTGACATCACCTGTCACCTAACAGCCTGGTGGCGACCCCTGGGAAACTGCCCAGGTCAGGTGCTTCTGGGGAACATGGCTCTTAATTTTTTTCAATTAATTTTATAGTAATTGTTTTTGTTTATATTCTTCTGGGATGTGTTTCAGTAATTTATTATTTCCTAGGAAGTCACTATGTTACTCAGCTTTTCAAAATTATTTGCATAAAGTTGAAAAAAAGCCCCTTAGAAACTTGTCATTTCTTATGAGATACTGTGAAAGTCTGGAGACAGCATGCGCAGATTCCTTACCTTGGCAAAATGATTTTATCTTCAGCTGTTAGGAAGGCGTAATCATTAAAAGTGCTAAATTTCATAGATGGTGGATATTTGAATGGTTTTGCTCCAAAATTGAACTCACATTGTTGATATGACATGAAACTAGCTGCAGCAAAAAATCCAGATCTACAGATAAAAATGAATACAGAGGTTAGGAAAATTCTTAACAACAAAGCAAAGCTCGTACACAAAGTGGTTTTTAGAGGTCGAAGTCATACCCTGCTTGCAAGGGGGGCAGGTTCTGTTTACTGACCCAGACAGACTGGGAAGCTGAGGATCTCCTGCCTTTCCTCTTCCTAGGTCGAACTTTGGGATAACTTTACGTACCATCAAATGGGTCCCCAATTACTTGAAATAAAATGGTTTCTCATCACAACTGACTGTATAAATGGACAAAGCCTCTTTTCTGGAGAAAAGTGCATTCTGTGCATCTCCTCAAACTTTTCACTTGGGAGAAGCTACTTACACAGTAGATGAAAAGACTTGCTTCTCAGGAGGCAGCTGGTTGCCATTTAAAAAGAAGATCATTTGCTTTTCATTCAAGTCCAACAGAAATCCTACCGTATCTCCTACAGGATAAAGCAAAACACTGTGAGGGTTCGGGTGTATGCTCCCAGGATTCTGCTAAGTGTCTCAGGGTGTTAATGTCACTGGACTGCCTTTGTAGCCGTGGACTCACACATCCACCCTTCCTGCTTCTTCTGCGACTGCTATGCCCCCTACACGGCCAGTATTTTATGTACCATTAAGAAGAAAATGTTGTCACTTAATCTATGATAGGCCAAACTTCAAAGATGTTAAAAATGTGAAAAAAAATATGTGCATTTTGGGATCAGTGAAATACAGTGAAATCAAAATCATGTGTTTTGCCTCTCGGTTGAGATTCAAAGCTCCCTATGATAACAACTGCCCCCGAAATGTTTTTAAAAACGGCACTCATCTTCACTCACAGAGTTTTTGCTTTTTAAATTGTTAAAGATGAACATGCAAAATTATGCAATGACAAGGAAAATGGACACTCATTGCTGGTGGAGGAAAATCTGGCATCATACAGCAAAAGAATTTACAAAATGAAATTCTTTATCTCCCTTGCCAGAGAAGTTCCACTTTAAGCATTTATCCTAAGAAAATCCAGAGTGGCTTATAATATTTTTTTTATAATAGTAACTTAAAAAGGTTAAAATGTAACTATCCAATCTTGAGGCATCGATTGACATAGTACAATTATATAATAATATATTTACACCAAATTTTAAGTGTTTCTTAAAATAAATATCTGAATGGAGGAATTAAAAGAAATTTTAGTTTCATTTTTCTTCCCCCCCCCCCATTTTCCAAATTTTTATAATAAACTTATTACTCCAGCGGTGTTTTTAAAAATTATTTAAAAAACAAACTAGACAGTCTTTTATGGACAGTGCCTCTATCTTATACTCTGTTAAATGAAGTTTTATATTCCTTTAAGAACCTGCAAGCCATTAAAGTGAAGACTTATGTTGGCTTTTAGTTTTTCCTTTCCCACACTATCAACTTAATTAAGTGAAGCTGTCCCTGCACAGACGTGGTCAATTTCCTACTCTCTCAGCGCGCCTCAAAATTCAGTTTCTGTTTATAATGCTGATTGGGGCAGGAAACAGAGAGAAAGCGGCTTGGAGAAGAAGCCAGGCTATATCCCCTCTCTAGCTCCAATGCTGGGAATAAAAGCTTTCCAGAGGCTCCATCCCCTACCATGCGACTCTATGTCTTCAGAACCAGTGTGGGGATTGGGGGTAGGTGGGTGAGGCACCAGAAGGCCCCCTGAGAAAACCACCCTTCAATGCGGCGGTGCTGTGGCAGGCATAGCCTGTTTACACTGAACTTAGCCAGGGGTGAAAAGACTCAATAACCTTAAATCCTTTGATCTAAGTGTTTAACAAACCAACCATGTGGCTCTAACTTTGCTGCTTGAATCTTTCATTAATAAATGTGTTCATGGGTCTAGGGCCTTGGATACAGCAAACAGGATGAAACAAAAATTAAATGGGGTGAAAAAGATCACGCTGTTGCTAAGATACATTCCTGCAAAAAATCCTAGACCCACGATTGACGAGTGTTCCGGCAGCCTGTGCCCCTGCAGCATCCTGAGCCTGATGTCTGGAGAGTGGAGGCCGGGCCGGCGTGTGTGAGGACTGAAAAGCTTACGCCATTCTTAGAGGCTGCACAAGAGGTGCCCATGATGTGTCCACTGAATAGTGCCGATTCCACAGCCACCTGGTCTCTGAAAATATCCTCATTTCACTGGTATTACAGTCTCAGTATCCTCAAGACCTCCATGGCTGCTCTGATTAAAAATATATCCCCAGAGAGGAAACTGGAATTCACATGAACCGTAAGACGATCACTTCCCATTAAATTAAGAATTTTATATTCTGAGATGGTTTTGCTGAAGGAAGGGCTCTACCAGAGGTGAACTTACCCAGTGAATAACCACTCACATCCATGGCAGGGGATATGAAGGCCAATTAACCCTTTTCTCACTTAATAGTCTTCCATTAAAACATCTCAAGGCCCAACGTGAAAACCCGTATCTTAACCTAGCCGGTGAATTCCTGGTGGAGAGAAATGGATACCTTCTTTCCAGCACGGGTGGAGGTGAGGCTTACTTCTGGCATTATACCAAATCAGCTGCCGGCAGCCGTCGTAGGCGCAGGAGTACTCATCGTCCCCGATGCCATAGCCTTCCTGGGGGGAGACAGGGCCCACAAGGTCAGCAAGGCCCGCTGTGTTGCGGGAAAAGAGTATGTTTTTTAACCATGAACCCAGTGGCTAGAATTCTAAGCTTTTTGGGTAAAGTGAGAAACTATGTTCCTGCAAGATACCAAAATCCTGACCCAGAAGCCTGGTTCCAAGTGAATGGAGAATGACTTCACCAATGAATATTTGCGACGTCTCACATTTGTTCGTTCCTTTAATTCTCCCTGACCACCTTGAGGCTGGCGGCATTAGACTCCATTTTAAGAGGAAGTAGAGGCTCAGAGAGGTGAACAGCGTGCCCAAGGGCACGTTGCTAGGAGAGTCAAGCTTGGACCTTGGAACCTTCCGACTCCGGGGATGGCGTGCTGTCCACCTCACTGAGGCCGGGGGAACACCCCTCCACCAGTGGACTTTAAAACGCCCGCGTGCTCACAGGTTTCTCAACTGGAGGCAAGACAAAGGTTGCATGGACAATCAGCTAATAGTTACTCTGAGGTCAGCTCAGTCTGAGCAACATGCAGGCCCTTGACACCCTCTTCTATTACTTATTGCCTTTTAATTATTTCACAATTATATTGCTAAAGTAAAAAGGTGGATGGAATCAAGTTATTTTGAGTGATTATAAAAATAGAGGGAGCATGCAAATTAGACAACTGTTATCTTTAAGGATCAAGGGTGAAAGATTCTCATGGAGAAAGACATTGCAAATGCGGGCCAAATCCAAGTAAAATTTCAGGTCCCAGTGATGGTCTGCTTATCCTATGATATAAACAACGTAGTGAGGACATAGACTGAGAAAAAAGGCTCCAACATACTCCTTGACAATTGCACTACAATATACCGAATTCTTGGACAGGACATACTGAGTTTGGATGAGGGTTCTCCCAAGTGAGGCCTCTGAATTAGCTGCTCTGAATGCACTCTTCAGACTACCTAAGAGTTAAATAAACTTGCATCTAACGGCCTTCAGGCAGAGGAGAAAGTCACCAGTCTGCTAGAAAGAACCCTTGCTACCTATCCCTTTCAAAGCCTGAACAAGGGAGAAAACTTCATTTTATGGGTGTTGGGAGGTAGGCACAAGGCAAGCAATTCTTTCCTAAACTTTCTAATGTGCCAGAAGTCCTCAACAGAACATTTGAAAGAAATTCTGGGAAGAGTGCTAGCCACCAAGAGTTGTGAAGAGTAGACTTTACTATGCAACGTCTTCTGTGCCTGGAGGGACTTCCCTAGGGGGTGGCAATATGGGACAAAGGGGGAGCCCGACTGCTTTTCACCACAGATCAGCTTCTGCAGGCTAAGAAGCAGGTGCCTCTGCCAAGCAGCGAGGCACCTGCACATCTCCGCCAGCAATCTAGATGGACTACACCCTCCTGAGAGCACTCCCAGCAGGACTACGATGGCTCCCACTGGCTGAGGCAGGGAAGCGGGAGACCAGGGTAGCTAGCTTGGTACTTGGGGGGGTAATTTTGATCTGCCCATTTCTGGTCATTTTAGTACTAGAAACATTACTTAAAAAAAAACAACACAAGAACAAAAGAAAGGTTACCCGTAGCTTATCATTCAGGGACTGCTTCGAATCCTGCCACACAGGGCGGCCCCTGTCCTTTCTCTGTGTTGCCCGGCATCCCAACCCCTGCCCGGTACGCGGATGTAATGAGGACACCGGGTCCTGCCTCCTGCTCTGGAGGTGGAGGGGCACGATGTGTCCCAGGCCTGGCCAACGGGACCCTCCCATCAGACACCCGGTGTGGTGAGAGGGACCCGGACGGAGGGGTGGTTATGCGTGAATTGTCGCAGCAGCACGGGCCTCCTGGCCCTGAAAACTCTGGCCGTTTTAGTTCTGTCTCGTAGCCTTGGAGCCTGTCTGTGTAGTTCCCACACCCCTCAACAGTCTGGGAGACCCCGATAGGCTTCCAAGTCAGTCCACTTCTGTTTCATACAACAGAGTCACCTTCTCTAAGGCAAGAGTGCTCCTTGGGTTATCATGACCAGGGTTTGACTTCTTCAGCATTTGGAAGCTAGGTGACTTTGGGCAAGGTTCTGAATTAACTTCTCCAAATTCCATTCTCATCTTTAAATGGGAGAATGCCACCTTCCTAAACTCTCTAAAGATAAGAGATGAGTATATGAAAGGCCAGCCACGTGGCAGACACACATGAGAGGGCAAAAGATATTTTTGCCAAGTCAAGATTCACCCTTGGAAACTTACTACCCCCAAACCCCCATTAAAATAGACAACACAACCAAACAAACTGTTCTGTAGGGCCCTGCACAAGAACTATCCTTAAGTTTCTTATTTAAATGCTCTATGTCTGAACCCAACACTTTGATCATCCTTTCAAAACTGAAATCCAAGCAGTACGAGTTAAAATAGAAAGGCATTATGGACTGGCTTCAAATCTTTAGAAACTGGGTGTGTCCTAAGAATGACTTATTCCATAAAACCACACCCTGTCTGCACAGGCAAAAAGCCTGAATCACCAGAACAATGTCCATTTGAATCAAAGTTGTAAGTATGACAACATCATTAAAATCCTACATTTGGGGAAAGATGTATCAGGCTTTATCAGTTTGTAACAGGGAATAGACCAGTACTTGGAACACAGAAAAATGTTTTGTTTTTGTTTTTTAAAGAGAAATTAACAGCCTATCAAGCAGTCTGGAAGGTAGGACTTCCAGCATTTTAAGCCTATTAACTTGAGGAGCTAAAGTTTCTACAACTACGCGGCAGAAACGAGTTTCATCCATTAGATAAAATGATCCAACCTCACCATTCATTTCAAAAAAGTACTGGCAACACTCAGTCGCAGGTACACTATGCCTAGACTTCGAGCTGTGCTTGCTGCCACATTAGCAGAGATGAATTTTGTATCGAAGTTTCCTCCCCAGAGGAATCCACAATTTCTTCTAATTTTTGAATATTTTTTTCTGGAATGAGGAGATTAGATAATTCTTTGAGATTCTCCCAATTTCAAATGCAAAGAAAAGAACTATTGTAGACTAGAAAGGCAACTGAATTCTAGTCCTAGTTTCTTAATGCCCTGCTCTCAGTTTTCTCATCTGTGAAATGGAAATTGTGTAGTAAAAACTGAAGGCGCTCTGGAAATTAAGATTTTTTTTTTTTTTAAATCTTCACCAGAGGACGTTATTTTCATTGCCTTTATATGGAGAAGGGTGGGGAGGGGGAAGAAACATCAATTGGTCACCTTCCCATCTGTGGCTGGACTGGGGAATCAAACCCCCAACCTGGGGTATGTGCCCTGACTGGGAATCGAACCTGTGACCTTTTGGTCTGTGGGACAATGCTCCAACCAACTGAGCCACACCGCTCAGTGCTAGATTTTTTTTTTTTCTAAGTCCTAAAAAATCATCTTCAGGACATCATTTGGGGCAGGCTGTCATGTGTAATGGATACTCTCTGCTTTAAATCAGTGCCCAAGCTGGGAACTAAGAGGCTAGCTAGCATTGGTTCTCCAGACCCCCTTACTTCTGACTACATGTGCCACGCAAAAGCCCCAAACTTCCAGGTTTGCATTGAGGTCCAGGTGACTAGGAGGTCCAGCGTCAGGGAAGGTTCCCGACATAGTAATGGCACCCTGGGGCCCAGGTCTCCCCACTGGACGAGAGTCTGGACGTGGCCTCTGCACCGGCCCCCTCCCTCCAGCCCGCCTCCCCCCAGCCAGGCGTGCAGCAGGGTGCTACGGGCGATGCTGCGACGCCATGCAGCCTTTCTGAAAGGCCCTTTAGAAACTGCCCACAGCAGGCAAGATTAGTTTGATTTTGTTGGATCACTTCAAACACCCATCCCAGGACCTTACGTATGGGACGGGGACTTAATTAGGTTAACAAAATAATCCAAGGGGCTTCTCCCAGCTCAAAGGGTAAAAATCACATATCCACAAAATGTTCCTGATCGAAACTGGATTAACTCCAAACGGCTTGTACTTTGAGTAACAGGAGAAAGCTGATGAGGCTGGGCACTGGCAGGACACAACACCTGTAGGAAAGGGAAGAACCCCAGCCTCTCACACTCGAGCGGGGATAGCCCGACCGCGCTTCCTCTGCTGGGTTCGTCTTCCCTTCTGCATTACCACTTCCTCTAATAAAAGGTAAACGCTAAATGCTGAAAACAAATGTGCCTGCTAATTACGAGGTAAGCCAAGTAAGAGAAGTCTACAGTTTATATTTAATGAAAGGAGGAGAATTCCTACAAAGTTCTTAAAGCTTAAATGTAGGTTAAAAATTATCACTGGTCCCAGCATAAAAACTGAGCCAAAGACGTGCTGGGGCCAGAGCAGAGCATGCAAAGGACACATCCGACCTCTAGGTGGGAAATTACCGTGAACTTAAAACTCAAGAGAAAAAAGGCTGAGGGGCAATTTTACTTGTTTTTCTACCTCTGAATCAGTTCAGTAAACCACTGTCAGGGGTTTGGCACCGCATGGTTCAGCCCAAGAAACAATTATTGCACAAACCTATCTGGAAACTAAGGACCCTCCACCCACTCAGCAAAAGCTGCTGCCATGCCCACTGGCACAGTTCTCCAGGGTACGCACGTGATTGAGAAACTTGCTGTCGCGTGTGGCCCAGCCGATCTGCATGACGCCAGAGGTGACCACGGTTACTTCATAGTACCACACCCCAGCATCCACGCAAAAGGTGCAACGCACGCTTTCGAACGAGGAGGCATCGCAGCGAGCCTGGCAAAACCAAAGGGCATCACAGTCGGCCATCAATGCCTGAAGACTCCAAGGAGAGCTGACTGCTCAGACGGTTGGCTGAATGGCTTTCCTCTGTGAAAGCTTCTGGTGGACTATTGTTTCCTTCTCAGTGTACCCTCACTGACAAAAAACTGCAAAACTGAATGAAGCACACACTGTATCACATTTTTATTTCCAGGGAATTCTAACAGGATTGGAAGACCTTAAAGATGGCTGCAGTAACAATTAGAGAAGGCCACTGACTTCATTTTTAAATACTTCCAGAGCTTTGCTCTCACGGTAGAATCTTTTACAAATGCATACACATTGCCTTAATCTGTACTTGACTTTAGTGGCAGGAAAGGAGGATATTTAAAGGTATAAGATGCGGTAACTAAAAATAATTGAAAACAGAAAGGCACCTAGAGCACTTGGCAATATGTAAGATCAAAGGGCTGTTTGCAGCCATTCTTCAAACAGCGCTTTAATCTTGATGTGTCCAGTGCCTTCTGGTACCTTCTGGTACGTATGCAGCTTTCACCAACCTTCACCACAAAATTAGAAGCATTTCCAACATCCAGGGAGGAGGGGAAGCACTAGGCCAAGTACAATTGGCTATGCAGCGATTAAAAAAAGGAAGAGCCTCTTTTAGAAACACTAGTCTTTTTACTTTTAGCTGAATAAAATGGCAGATATTAAAAAACGGACACATTTAAACCACACAGTCAATAAATATTATAGCGCTTCTAATATGTACAGCGCTGTGCGGGATATAAGAGTGCAGGATATCCCCAAAGCCCTCTCTCCTGCCACCTGTACCTCTAACCACTTTGTGAGTATGAAATAAACTTCCATCTACTTTGCAGGAAATTGCTTTTGTTCAGAAACGGGGCATGAACGTGAGAATGAGGTTCTTTACTGCCTTCCCTGCCCAACTCCTAATGGTCCATCTGCAGAAACTTTACCTCCAAGCCATGAGGCGAGATCTTCAGGTACTCGCTGACATCATTGCTATTCAGCATGGCCCTAATGTTCTTCAAGTCCACTTTCTCATAGGTCAGCTGCCTCCCTTCTTTCAAAACTGCAAAAGAAAAAGTGGTCCTGTTTCTAAGGCAGGTTGTTGTGGGAAAAAAGCTAGTGTTATGGCGAAATGCCACTCTTGCTCAGAAGTGGAGGTGCTCGTAAATGGCAGGATTGGTAGCGACACTTAGCACCTTGGCTTTGTGGTCACACTACCATCGGAAGGTTAATCAGGCAAACATCAGGAAAGGCATCACTGCTGGGTTTATGTTTTCGCTCCCTATCTTCATTACAGGCACAGCTCAGAGAGACTGTGGGTTCTGTTCCAGGCCACGCAATAAAGCAAGCCCCGCGAAGCTTTTGGTTTCCTAGTGTGTATAATATTTATGTTTACACTATACATCTATCAAGTGCACAATAGTGTTATGTTTAAAAAAACAATGTATATACCTTAATTAAAAAATACTTAATTGCTAAATGCTAACCATCATCCGAGTCTTCAGCGAGTTATAATCTTTTTGCTGGCTTTACCTTCAATTTGCAAAAGATGCAATTATCTGCAAAGCGCAGTAAAGCAAAATGCAATAAAAAGAGGTCTGCCTGGATTTTGCATGCAACAATCTGAACCGCACTTTTTCAGAATTATTCTTTAACTGGCAGAACACAGGCCACGCACTAAGCCCGTCCCTGCAATGCTGCAGGAGCAGCAGGGGGTTACACGTCTGATTGCACTTCAGCACAGTGCTCGCTGTGAATGGGGAGTGAAGATATACTGGTAAACTAGTTTTATTCTGGAGGCCCTTGGAGGAGAAAAAGAGAAAGCTCAGGAGCAACCCCTGCTGTGTGGGTAAGATGTAAGTGGAGTTTTGAAGAGCAAAGTTGGGACAGGGATAAGAGTAAAGAGAGGCAATTCCAAGCGGGGAACAGGCCCAGAGGCAGGAACGACGGGGACCTGTCTGTACAACCGCAGGAGACAGCGTGCGTCAGGAACTGCTGATTAGACGGTGCCATTTGACCAGCGGCCTTGATGCAGCAGGAAAACAGGGTAGCAGTAGAAGGGTTTGAACACAGGAGAGTGTTGGAATTAGAAGCACTCCATATAATTCTCCGTCTGAAGGGCCCCTGGAATACTCTGCTGCTAGAACACAGCCAACTGACCGCGGGAGGGCCTTGTAAGGAAAGACTCATGCTCACTATTAGAAACTGAAGAGCAGTGATCCTGTATGAGAAACGGGTCTGGGAATGAAAACAGGCATTTTAATAAAAGACAACTACTCACAGAGATTGTCCAAGCTCCACTGGGCACAGAAACCAACTTGACGTTTCAGATAATCAGGATCATCAGCCCAGGACTCCAATGTGACAAGCCGGTCACTAATACTGGATTCAGAGATAGTCAATTTATTTTCACCTGTTTAGAAAGACAAACCTTGAATGAACCATGAAAAAGGAAGATGATTTGCTGGGCAGATTAGTGATGGGAAGGAGTGAGGAAAGGTAATTAGAGAACTTGGAAACTAGAATAATGACATAGCTCAAGAGCTCTGATATTTTCTAGAACATAGCAACCTCACCACTAAATTTTTAGCTATAAAAAGTAGGTGATCATGGTTACCAAGTTTTGACTCTTAGGTGAGAAAACTCTTGCCTTTGTCCCTGTTACATCTCACTGGCCTTGAGGTGTCTACACAGACAAAAACAGAATGTACGTGTGTCTGATGGGGCTCCAAGTGAAAACTCAGCCAGTAACTAAGAAAAATAGGATTTTCAACAACCGATACGTAAGATCATTAGTGCAAGAAGTCACTATACCTACTTGTCTGTGCAAACTTTTCCAGTGCGATAAGTGCAAAAAGCATGACTGTGGGGTGGGACTGTAACTTCTGAAAGACAACAAAAGATAAAAAAACAAAAAACAAAAACATCATTCCCCTGCAGAGGCGGCACGTCATCAACTTCCTCTTCTTACCCAACATGTGCTAGATTTTTGTTGGAGCGGTCAGAAAAGTTTCACTCATTCAAGCCCTCGATTATCCATTTGCTAATATTGTTAGTAGTGAAGAACCAAGATAGAGCCTCTTCAAGTCTTACGTTATTTTCTTGAGTTTACTGGGTTCATTTAGATATAGAAACTTCTTCAAGAAAAGTATCTTGTTAAGTGCAGTTATTTTACCTAGTAACATTTATAGTAGGGTTTTATTAAAGAAAATAATGCTGATTCTTATATTCATTTAAGCAAGCTAAATAGAAACCATGAATTGTAAGCACAAAATGACTTTTTATTCAGCACCCTAAAAGGAATAATTCATCATTGCCATGTTCTAAAATAACAATGAAATTAACAACCAATGGCTTAGCTTTCCATCTGTTCTCGGAGAGGAATTCCACGATGCTGATGGTAGGTGGGAGGGAGCAGCCCGTGAGTTCTTTCAGTGACATTTAAGTCCACGCTGCAGGTGCTTACATGTAAAGAAAGGTCTACCCGCTCAACACCGCACCTCACAGCCACCCTCCCGCACGGCTGCAGAGGAGCTCGAGGGCATCAGCCGGTTCCATCACTTCCCTGGTGCCGACTAGGTTCTGCAAAGCTCGTAGAAGCCCCACCCGCCCCTGCTGCGACGCTTGCTCACACCCAGCTTCTTGCCACACACATTCGCAATCCCGCTGTCTGGCGTGTCAGACCCTACGCCCTCCCCTTCTGGCAACCAGTCTATGTCCTCATGTCTCTGAACACTGTCTTCTGATCAGACAATTCGATGTAACATGCAGGAACACGGCCATGTTCATCTCTGGGCTTCTGCCGGTGATGTGCCCTTCGCCCAGAAACCCATTTTTTCTTCCTATGTGCGCCATCAAATCCCACCCTGATGCCGTGACCAGCCGGCCCCGCCTGCACGAGGAAGGCCTGTCTCTCAGGGCTCTCCCAGCTCTGACCGCCCACACCTCCCGCCGCCCCATCGCCCTCTCAGGACTCACAGCTGTTAGTCTGAAAGAAGCGATCCTGCCCTTGATCGCATCTTGCCGTAAAATGAAGGCTTACTGTCTTGTCTGAGTAGTTTTGTCCCCTCAACTAACCAAGAACCTTCTTGAGGACAAAGGACTACTACACTATTTCTGCATCCCCAGACTGGTTTCCTAACAGCGTTGTGTTGTAAGCACGTATCACACAGGTACTGAAAAAGGTCTTTCGGATTCTGAAGACGGCCAATGCTCATTAGGCCTGCAAAGGTAACTTTAAAGAACACGGACCAGTCGAGACTGCATGCAGTCCAGCAGTGTGACACCTGATGGCGCCACGGCAAAACACAAGCTTCACCGCCAACACGCCAAATCCTCAACAATAGCAGTTTTAAGAGCAGTAGCGATAGGGGAGGGAAGAAGGAAGAGATTTATATACACTAGAAATCTGACCTCAGGGTGTCCTGGATTGGAATGCCATGTAACTTTGTCTCCACTGGGGAGGTCCCTACCACCATTTGGCAGACTCTAAGGACACACACACAAAAGCCAATCATAGCCGCTATCTTATAACTAAATTTAAAACCAGACCAACCCAGCTGTTATTGTTTGTAATAAATTCCCATCCCACCCTCTTTTTTTTTAACACAGGAGGGAATAAACATTCAGGGAACACCTGCAAATAAAATTTATAACTGATTCCATCCTCTGTGCCAATGGCTAAGCTGGCAATTTTAGAAAAATGCATAATCCTGAACGACTAAGCTTCGATGTCTCACTTACCAGACACTGTAGCAAATATTCCAGTATTCCTGGGCTAAGCAAACCTATACTTGCAGGACCTAGACAAATACAATAAACACTGGATATAATTAAATGGGCCATGTTAGTTTTAATCAGTTACCAATAACAATGAGATTGTTTCGGTAGGATTCTTGCAAAGCACTCCTCCGCCCGTGATCTCATTCAAGCCTCCGCTCTGAGGGAGGGACGAGCACTGTGTCCATGTGCAGTGAGCGGCTGAGCCCCCTGAGTGAAGTGACTTACTCCAGGGCCCTCGGGGAGCGCATGGCAGAGGATGAACCAGCGCCGATTTGTTCTGATTTTGAATCCATCGTTCCTTCCACTGTACATGCCATAACTAGCTGAGCGATTCACCTGTACTTTAATGCTAACTTCTCTAAAATGGGTTCTATTCATAAACAAGTTAAATATATGCTTCTCTTCTTAGTAACTGCTGATTGAAAATTCCTTTTCCTCTTCCCCCTACCTTTGCCTCCATTATGTAAACTTCATTACGTGTATATATAAGCCTGTTACATACATACATATATAATCTTTGTTATCTGAATTTGGTCTTTTATTCTTAATTTTAAAGCAAATAAATAAAACATTTCCTTTTAAATTTCCCTCTGAAAATCCTCAAAGCTTAATTAGACTGCATCTTCCTCTGTGGCCTTTGAGTAATTTTTTTCTAGTTATCCCTGTCCCTCAAAATTCTTGGGAGGGGTTTGGGGAGACGCTTCCATCTGGTACAGCGGGTTTGCTCAGACCTGGAGTGCGATCTTTCCCTTAATGTCTAACAACTTAAGGTCTCCCTGGTGGCGCTTCCCAGAGCTACCTGCTAGTTTCTCAGCCAAGCAGCCCAGGACGGCAGAAGTGTTCCTGTGTTTGGCAGGGTGACCTGAGTCCTGGCAAGCCACTTCTCCATTTAAATTGAGAATTTCAGTCAATTTCTGGAGTGCATCCTAAAAACAAAAACAAACAAGTGGATTTGATAAATACACTACTTTGGTTTTTTTCCCCAAGGTAACTCTCACAAACAAAAGCTGTAATCAGGTGTTAACTCAGGATAACCATACAAAAATGATATAATGCACCCAACGATACCATTATTGATGGGAAATAGTATTTGATGAACCTGAAAGCTGTCTCACATAAATTGCTAAATTCCATTTCATACAAAATGTACCAGTTATACCAAATACATCCTATATACTCTTGAGTCATGAAATCATTCGATCATTTGGGTAGACAAAATCTACCCAAATGCCACTATAATTTAGAACAATAGGGCTTAGTGATATTCAAATAAAAAGTTACTTAACATTTTTTTTTTTTACCAAGTAAGAACAAACTTCACCAGGGTTTTTGAGGCAAATTACAACAGAAACAAACCTCTATAAGCCTAGGCCACCGTCAATTCATCAGTGACTTGGCCAAAGGCTCTTCCCTTCTTTCCATATTGTTTTCCCACATTGGGCCTTAATGTCTGAGGCTTAAACAAATGAAAGATACCAGAACCCAAAATTTTAAAAAGAGGTTTCCACAGAACATAGGGCCTAAAGCAATGCAAGTTTGATACTTCTATTCTATGTAAGGGATAATCAAGGTTATGCAATTTTTAATGGTTGAATAAGACTCAAAAGTGCTTTCAGTATAAGTTGTTTTCTTAATAGAAAATGTGTAAAAATTTTTGTTATGAAGAAATTGTTTAAAGATAAGAAAATTCGCTCAGCAACCGAATGCTCTCTTCTAGTTTCCAAGCAAAGGTTGTGTTATATTTATAAATGCTTTAATTCTTAACATTTTTAAAATTTTAAACTAAAGCTTTACAGTAAGCTCTTGATAGGAGATGCAGTACTTCATTAGTTAAAAAACCAAGTTTACATAATGAAATTAATATTGAATAAAACAGACCCCCAAATGTTTAAAGAGGAAATGCAATATATCGTATGTTCTTTGTAGTCACTCACCACGTGTTTAAGCACAGATGACAGTTTTGTAAAAGATAAATATTAACTTACTTTCGTGGGCAGTGGACATTCATCTAGTAACAATGTTATAACAGCTGGTCCCAGTGGGTCTTCCAATGGAATAACTCTAATTAAAGACTGGACAACATCCAACCATCCTTCATCTAAAAGCAAATCAAGAAGATTATACATTGGAGCCACCCTTTTTAAAATGTGGAAATATATACCTTAAAACATAGAGCAACTTCCCATTAAAACAGAAATACTGTTGGCGTTCACCCTGTAACTTTTAAGCAGCTAATATTCGGCATGGACACAGTCAGCAATGGCTAGTGATCATGGCAGAGCCACAGCGTCTGAATTTACAGGAGTCTGGTGATTTCTGGGCATCTTTATTTGGAGGAAATCAAAGCTATGGTCCTGGGTTCTCACAATTAAAATAGTTTTTGGCATTTTATTTATAACAGAGGAGTTAATTGAGAAGATTAAGTATCTGAAACAGTTGGCTCTATTTTTAAAATTACACTTAGGAAATTGAAGGACAAAAAGTTACCCTTCCCATTCTTGGGAAGATATGGTCAAAGATCTGTCAATGCCAAAAACCTTTTCTGGTAATAATTTCAGTCAGATAAAACTATTACTGAGAGGTGCAGCTACAAATTCAGGAATGCAATATACGTTTCCTCTCTGTTGTATAGAAATTTCCATACACTAAGGGATTTTTTTCCTTTGTCACATGTGTTAAGTATTTTTGGAATCTTTCCTTTAAAAAAAGTGTCACATTTCTTCATAATCATTTATTTATTAGGAAGTATTTTAAAGAAACTTTAAAAATACCTGTTTCTGCCATTTCGTGCAATGTAATCATTGAATAGGGAGGTTCCTGATCACTGAAAAACAAACAGTCAAGACATGAAACTTGAAGAAACAAGAAACGACAATTCCAAATCAACGTTTATGCCGCGTGGGGTGGAAAGAGAATCAAGCAGCGAATACAGAGGGACGCGGAGGAAGGTGGAAGAGGCCACCAGGGCTGCCACCTGTGGGGACAAGCGCACACCACACGCGCTCATTCCTGCGGTCGCTCACTGCCCACGATGGCCCACAAACAAAATGGGCGCAAGGGCGCACGAAAGGGTCTCCATGCGGCTGCAGGAGAAGCACAGGACTAAGATTAGGGGCCAGAGCTTGCTTGCAACGTTATCTCTGGAGGCCCAATGGCAACTGAGACAAGCCAGGGAGGTCACCATCATCTTCCTCATCCTTACCGACGAAATGTCAGGGAGGGAGATAGCACTCTCAGCTGAGCACTTATGGAAGCAAGGGCCTACACAAATACCTTCATTTTTAAGTGTTCTTCAGGGAAAATATCACTATATGCTTAAGCTTCAAAAAATGGTGTCAGAAGAAAAAGAAACCAAAATTAATCGAGGAGCAATTTAATATTCTAAAAGGGCATTCATCATTCATGCACCTTAGTTCAATGGATTTTCAAACTGTGATCCTAGGAATCCTGAGTGCTTTAGGAAAGCTTCAATAATGAAAGAAATATTTTCCATCAAACAAAGATAAATGTAATCACTGAAGGAATATATCCATCACTTATTTGTTTACATATTGTGGCTCTCTGTTTTACTGTGATAAAAACCATAAAAACTACTGTCTTCAACTGTTTAATCTTCAGAATAATCTTGTGACATGGGAATTACTAAATTCATTTCAGGAATTCCTTAAGCACTGGTAATTCACATCCTGTGTCTTTTCATAATAAGGGGAAATTCTTATTTAAAAGAATTGTCGTAAGCAATATAACTGACAGATAAAAATGTTTTTGGAGAGCAATCTGGCAATAATAAAATTAAATATGCATATACCCAACAATTCTAGAGAAACTATGACACAGGTCACAGATGCATAGGAGGCTAATTGCTGCAGAGCTCTTTGTAGGAACAAAAATTTGGAAGTAACCTAAGTGACCATCACCAGGTTAGAGGATAACAAAATATAGTAACTTCAAGCATACAAGGGAATACATTGTAGCGGTCAGAGCAGTTGTGGCTTTACATGCAGTAACACAGTTCTCAAACATAATGTTGAAAGAAGTTAAAAAGAGATTTATATAATGATATCAGTTATGTACATTTTTTAAATAGCCAAAAAAAAAAAAAAAAAAAAAAACCAACCCCACCCACTATATATAAACTTCCTAGACATAAACACACATGATATGGCAGGCAGACTGGAATACAACTTAAGTGCATAGAACAGTTACCCACTGATATTTGGAGGTGGGTGGTACAGAGGATAAGGAAATTAGGGGAGAGAGAAAAATAATAAAACTATGACAAGGTCGGTAACCAATAAGGAATATGAACACCTCAATTCTGTACAGGCATATTTAAAGGACACACATATCCCTACACAGAAAAAACAAGATAAACTTCTTTGGGGAAGAGAAACGGAGTAGAAATTTCTGGGTGGAGAGGGGCCAGCGCTAACGCCATAGGACTACCGGGCTCTGGGTCAGGAACTAGACAGTGTCGAGCAGGAGCTCTATGCCTGCAAGGTAGGAAATGGGGACCAAAACACCACCCGTGCAAGAGATGAGGCAGACTCGCTGAGGGAGGCTGGGACAGGGCCCCCCTTCTCAGTAAAAGGAGCTGAAAAAATTATGAATGATAATCTGGGCTGGAATTGGCAGAAAGACGCAAGTTCCCAGTGTGGGGAGAAACGAGCAGGGAAGGCCGAGCAGCAGGGCCTGGGCCTGTTGTGGTGGGATGGGAGCTCAGAACCACACCGTTAGGTTCACACCCCGAAGGCCCCTGGGACCCGGATGGAGACCACGACAAAAGTGACAGGTCAGATGGGAAGAGAAAATCTGAATGACAGAGACAAAGAGAACATATTACACAAAAGTGAGGAAAAAATTTCCACCAAGGGGAGCCTGCAAACTGAAGTTCTAAACCACATGAGAATAACTAACACTAATACCATTAACAATATGAGGATAAAGTCACCACTAAAAAAACGCCAATGACAGAATTTTAAGATGGGTTTAAAATGAGCGCATTTCAAGTGTATTTCCTGCAGCAAGTCCCTCACTTTGACAGCAGCTCTCCTGTCAGGTCAAGGCCAGCCTCTCCTAAGTGGCAGGGGGACCGAGACCACAGGTCACTTTATAACTGCAGACAGCCCTGCAGGCGTGTTCTTGTAAGGCCGTCTCTCTTTCACGTCTAGTTTCAAAGCCTTATAAACTTCACAGGCCACGAAATTCTTCTGCTTTAGTTTCTAAAATCACAAGCTATGTAACTAAGTTTATAGACTAACTGAACCCTGTTTCGCTATTATGTTCTCCCACATGGCACTTCATGTTTGCTCTACATCGGCCTTATTTTTCCATTCTCAAAAGACTTGTTAACTATAATTCAGTACAACAGGTTTAAGATAAAAGTTACCCTATTATTCAAATGTACACCACTTGCCTCGTGTAAGTGAATTCTGAGCTTTATCAAGTTCACTGTAATGTGTAATATTTTATTGAAGCTTAGAAAGAAGCTCGTATCTTGCCCCCACACTCTCTGAATCACTTTTTAAATATATAGCAAAATAGATATATGGCAAAGTCTATTCTATATCTGGTTTTCCAAAGGTCTAAATAGCATTGCTTAAGGTTTATTTCCAAATTTGGGAAGGACAACTTTTCACTACAATTTTATGGTACGTTTCAAATTTCACCATGAAGAAATTTTATATAACAGCTTCTAGTCCCTCACTTGAGTTTGGGGGATGTAAATGGTATAGATTTAGTCAACAGGTATTTCCTGCAAACACAGTAAGATTACATTAAATTAATTCAAGAACCAGATCTACTTCATAGGCTGGTTTTAATAAACTTAGGAAGGCATTTCTGAACTGGTTATGGAGAATATTTGTAAGAACCACTTCCCCCCAGCATGTTCTACAGCAGATGGAAAGATCTGCAAAACAAATCTATTTCTATGAGGGGAAAAAAACCTCTCAGAATAATAGGCACAGGTACACTTTGTTTTATGCTATAGTTTTTGAGGAACTAAACACAATCACATTCTAAAAAAATGTGATTATCAACTATTTAGATACTTAAATTTAGATATTAGCAGAGCCTGAAGCAAAAAAAAAAAAAATCCAGTGTAACTTATAAGAAAAAATTATCACTATCTCACAGCAATCCCTGTAAGAAAGGTATTATTCCCCTTTAATTTTTTTTTAAAAAGTATTCCCCTCTTAAAGATGAGGAATCTGTCTTAGAAAAGTAACTTACCCAAGTGTCATGTAGCCAGTTATAGGACTGGGTCAGAATTTGACCCTTGGTCCATCATGGCTCAAAGACTTTTGCTCCCACTACTGAACTGTACGGTTAAGTTAACATATTTTCAGTTTGAACAATGCCCTTTAATTTCATTGTTATTCAACCTGGGATTTTGAATTTAAGAGTTAGACAAAACAGAGGAAAAAAACAAAACAGGTATAGGTGTGCCCTGCAGTTTCAATTTACAAGTTTCCCAAACGGCCCTCTGAGGGCCAAACAGCAAGGTGACGTGGGGAGGAGGCGGCAAGCTCTCCCTGAGCCATGTCCTCCTGCTGCCAACAGAAGCTGCGTGTGGCCAGGCCCGTGTAAACACCTCCCCTGGAAGCTCTGGTCGGTGGTGTAGACAGGAAGGCAAGATAAGAGCGAGTCTTCGTGCAACCGTGTCCTACCGTGGCCTGCAATACAAACTCAGTCCTTATTTACTTACTATCTTCCCGAAAAAGACCATAGATTTAGTTAATGTTTTCTGCTACAGAAATGTTCAGACATTCCCAGACAGGAGTAGAGGTTAGCAAGTGAAAACATCAAACCAAAATATACTCTGCCATCAGAGGAGAAATAGAATATTCTCCCTTGCCCTGTGAGCACAAAGCTTGGTGAGCACCTGCTAGGAACTGGAGTCCCAGAGTTACGGCTCTGGGCAGGACACCTTCCATTACACAGGAGACGACTGGGAGTCAGATACTTACTTATCTACAAGAGTTCGTATGACTGCCAGTGTGTCCAGCACTAGTCCGTCTACATTTTGTTTCTTTCTCCTTGGCTCATGTGGTCCTCGGCCCCTCCTTGGTGGCCGGACAGGGTCCCGGGGTTGGTTCCTTGTGTCAGCAGTGGGCATTGCACTGTTGTCGGCCTGGGGCCGCTGGCTGTCAACGCCATCTTCTGCTCCGCTGTCATCTCGGCAGATACAGGAGTTACCCATGGCAGCAGTGGCACTTCTAGTCCCCAGGAGGTGGGCTATGTGTTCCTCAAGAGTCGACAGCAGACCCTGGCCAAGGCTTCTGCTTGCTAAGAACACGGCCCAACCAAAGACAATCATTTAGATAGTTTTCAGTTTTCCAAGTACTGTTTTCATAATCCGGAGTTGAGACACTTGCATCTTATCTGTTTTTAACAACTGAACGCTGAAGAAATGTGCAGAGTTGATCTCCAACATTATCAATTACAGGGAATCCTGGTCATCCAGTAACAGTTCTAAAAGGGGGGAAAAAAAACCCAAGAAGAAAATGAATCAAAGGTTCTTGGCTATTCAATTACTCAAACTTCCCTAGTTTGATTTCCTAGGTGGTAAAATTATAATGAAGAACCATCTTTGGTTACTTTTATAGGTTTCTGACACAAAGAGCTATCTGCATAAGAGAATTAACAATCAATAATGCCTTTTATAATTATGTTAGAAAGTTGATTGCTAAACCATATCCTTGTAAACTACAGGAACTGCCGCTGATTTTTTTAAAAACAGTATGTGTAGTTCTAGCGATACGGAACTATCGATACACTAGGGGAATGTGTGCAAGTGTTCCAGGGCTTCTTTTGTGGATAAAAAAAATCTCCTTTCTTACTTTACAAGTATGAACAATTCAATGTTTCAAATAAACTGCCTAATTATAGAAACTTGTAGTTAAAAAAGTTATGACACAACCGTGATAACACCTATTCAATACCAAGAAGAATAAAAGGACAGAGGCTCCCAGGCCACAGGGGTTTCACAGGGAGGCTCTCTTGAGGATTTACAGAAATCACAACAGTAGTTACAAAGTTTTTCTGTTATCTAAGCAAGATTCTCTTGGGGGAAAGACAAACATTTATCACAAGGTTACATTTCCACAATGATCAGTTTGTTGTACAACATATCTGCTACAAAGTTAAGCGTAAGGATGCACCAATTACTACTGAAAACACTGACCTAGCAGCTGGTGTCAGGCACTAGCTGGCAACGGCAGGACAAGGCACGGGGCCCATCCTCCAAAAATTCATGGATGGCCATTCTCTTCCCACACAGTAAGTTTATCATCAAAACACCTAATGACAGAACCGACTCTTCATTCAGCTGAGAAATCTGGTTAAGTCCAGAAAGAAGTAAAGATGTAGAAGCAGGAGACTGACATGGGGCTGGTAGCAAAAAGTTAAGATCATTCCCAGACCTGGAATCTAGGACCCAGAGGGACACAAATGGACACATAAGGAATGGAGGCTAGTGTATAGTCTCTGCTCAGCATTTGGCTACTTACAACCAAATCCTCTGATATTGAGCAGTGGCTCAGGAATAGATATAAATTAAATATAAAATAATTTGGGGCGATTAGAAGCAAGGGAAAAAAATTACTTCCATTATTTCAGATAGATTTGCAGCAAATTCTTTTAAATACTTGCCCAGTTTAATGATTGCTCATGAAGGGACTGATGAAAAATAGATGGGGAGGGAGGGAAGAGAGGAGGAGATCGGATGGACTAAGGTGGGAAGGGAGGGGAGAGGCGAGAAAACAGACATCACTTCCCTCTGGACACCAGGACAGCAATGGCTGAGCAAAGGAACACCATAAATGTTCTGGGTTCCCCCAAAACAGTTAGGCTGCCTTCAAAATTTGGAGGCTGTACTTAAAAGGATGTGACTGAAGTATATGGGTGGGAGCATGATGTAAGGACTCGGCTGGAAATAGCTTTTTAAAAAGAGAACAGTCTAAACCAGCGAAGAGCTGAATACCATTCCCATTAGTGCAGTAACCAGAGAAAACGATTCCATTCAGAAGGCAGATAACCAAGAGATTTCAACACTTAAAAGGACAGGAGACTGAGATCTGAAATGACTCCTTTAAAGGGTCCTCGGGATAAATTTCTACAGGTCTTCTAAATTACACTGGTCCCCGAGAGAGGCCAGGAGGCACCGCTCAAGAAGCGACGCGCCGGCCCTTCTCACGGGAAGGGCAGAGGTGGCGCTGGCGGAGCCGTCGGGTGAGAGGGCGCAGCGTCCAAGGCTTCCCGGCAGCCCTGCCGCTGGGCAGCGGCCTCGCTGACACGCCAGCGGAGCCCTTTCTTAACATCCCAGGGTGTCATATTTAAAGACTTTCTCCACTGCTTTCTAAAAGTATAAAATAAGAAAGAATCCACATTCATTTTGAGACCTAAACGCCGCACAGGCCGACAGGACCATGGAAGCCTCCTCCCTGCCCGCTCCCTTCCCAGAGGCCACCCCCTTTAAAAGCTTCATGTGTTTACTTCCACACCTATTGTTTGTACGTCCAAGTTCGTTAGCTAGGATGATGTCATAAATATTGTTCTGTGACTTGCTTTTTTTCCCTTAACAATACATTTTTCTATGCCAGTGTATTAGATAATGACCTCACCCCATTTAAGGCTGTAAAGAAATCCACAGCTCGGATTATCAGTGTTCCTTAACCGCTATGCTATAAAAATCTGTGGCTAAACCAAATGATTCTTTGGGGACGGCAGAAGGGAGCGATCCAGAATTCCGTACAAGGGCACCCCATCAGGGAACGCGTCATCTCCGGGGACAGTGCTGCCTCACCCCGGAACAGTCTGTGGCATCGAAGTCCCCAGGGCGGAGGGGGATTCCACTGGCTTCTCTGGGGCGCCGGGGCCTCTCCACAGTCAACACAGAAGTTGGGACGGGCATGGTATGAAAACAGTAGATTCGGTCCAACCAGCTCATTCAATTGGGGAAGACATAGCTGAGGAAGAGAGACCACTCAGGTACTGAAAATAAACTGGCTGCGACTTGAGACTGTCCAGGTGAAATCAAGGCCCGGAAAACAAAGCCTCGGAGGGGAGTAAAGGATCCTATGAAGTTACAGTTTAATGTCAACACTTGTAAAGCTGTTCAGAATAATTAAGAAGAAACAGTGCCGGGAGTGCTTGCGAGGAAAGCAGTGAGTTAAAAAGTTTGTTGGATCAAGTTTTAAAACTTTATTCTATCCAGAAAACTTTTGCTAAGCCTTATATAAACTGAAAATAGAGTTGATCTATGCAGATTTCCACTTAGTATTTGAAAGTAAATGGAAGATACCCAATACATACATACAAACATTTTAAAAAATCTGACTAAATTTGGAAGACAAAAATTAAGTGTTTCTCCTCCTATTTCCAAATTGAACTCAAGTGTAGCTCAAATAGATTTCCTCCAACTCATTTTCCTTAAATGACCCAGAAAATGATGTCAACTACAGAATTTGTCAGAGAAGGAAACTGACTTTAAAAACAGTTTTCAAATACTTTAAAAACAAAGACTTTCTTGAGGACTAGCTGTAAAGACCAGGTGCAAAGAAGAGATTAACTAGGTAGGAGAAGCTGTGAGGCATCCTATAAAACATACAAAGAAAAAATAGGAGCTGCACTCTCCATAAAATTTCTGAAATGAGCATAGAGTATTTTGGGGGGTTACAGCCAAAGGCAGAGCATGCAAATAAACAGAGTATGATCTTCCAGATTTATTCAGCACTCAAAAATGCATAGCTCTTCACCTGGAAATGGCTCACTTCTGACACTTTTCTGAGAGTACAAATTGTGAATTCTTTAGGCAAAAGACTGGGTAATGAAGCTAAACAATTACACTTCAGAGAGCTTTGTTTTATCTCATTCCAAAAGCGGTATGTGGCCCACCTCCCAGGGCCCATTGTTTTAAGACACTAACACTCAGCCTGCAGCCGAGGTGGCACAGGATTCCAGAGGCCACCTGTTGCGCAGGGAAGGGGCTCTGCAGTTAGAAAGATGGGGCACAGGCCCCAGCCCTGCAAAACTTACAGCTGCGCTTTTTATTTGCCCTGACCAGACACACTTTAAAACTGGGAGACAGTAATAGTTCTTATACCTCACAGTCCTACTGTGAGGATTAAGTGAAACAGTGCTTGTAACACACATGGCACAGCGTCTAGTACTTAAACTGGGTCCTAAAATGCAAGATGTTATAAAATGAGCTCCTAGCTAATCAGAACTAACCAAATAATCTAGGAGGCAGGGACTCTGCAATACGACCTGACTTCAGAGCACTGAGATAACTAACCAACTTATCTTTTATAGAACTTATCTACCCCCTGTCCTGAAATCATCCTTATTTATCTATACTTTTAGACAGAGAACCTTGGAAGGGATTGTAACTTAATCATCCTAAAGGTGATGAGCATTAGAATCACTTTGTTACTTCTTAAAATGCAAATTCCTGGTTCCACTCCAAACAGCCAGAATCAGAATTCCTAGGATGTGGTCCAAGTAAGCGTTTTCTTCAAAGCTCCCCAGGTGCTTCTGATGGCGGCCAGGTCTGGAAATCACTCTCTGTACAGAACCGACCAAAGAGCCTGGCACCGCGGGCAGCACCTACAGCTCACTGACTGCAGGACAAACGGAAGCCCTTGTGGGCCAGTCTTCTGGGGTCAAAAAAGTGAATCTTCCTTTCCAGGAAAATGAATTGCGACTATCTTTGGAATGGTCAGCCAAAATACCCATTAGAAAACAGTTACAGCCATCAGTGATTATGCACAGTGCATAGCAGCACAATGAATAAAATAGCTCTCTGTATTTCTTACCAGGTCTATTCTGTGAAGCATCATAATGAACCTAGATGGTACCTTGCTCTGAGGTAATGTCATCCAAGGGTGGACAGACTGAACGGAAGGGAAAATGAATGAGACGAGAGATCATGTAAATCTGTAATACCTATATACTTCACCTTAATTTTGAAGACTACTTAGCAGTAGATTGTCAGTCAAGTCGGTTTGGAGACCAAGGACCTTAAGCTAGTCAAAGAATTTAAACACACACAACAATTAAATCTGCAGCTAGAGCAGTCATCAACTGGGGTGGCAATTATTGGCTGTGTTAATGATAATGATACCATTGGATGCCACTGCTTGGTAGAAAGACTTCTCACCGCCTAAATGGTAATGCTTTTTAAATCATTATACTGTTCACAGCTATTTTTCTGCAAGAGCATAATTATAATCAAACACTTCCTTTGCAAATCTATTTCTCCGAAGAATGGTAACACTAATTTTGATTCCTTTTTAAAAAATTAAGACTATTCCTTCCATTTCTGTATCATTCATGATTTTTTATATTTTATATAGTTTTCTAAGCTGCTCGGACAGAGAAAAAAAATCAAACCTGTGCTCTCAGTAAGTTCTGTGTTAAAGCAGTGAGGCCTGGTACTCAAAACACAGGCTTCTGCCGTCATAAACAGCTCACCACAAGAGACATCTGGCCAAGTCTAATCCTCTCGAACAAATGGTCTAAGAATCAATTATTCATCTCTTCAAATATTTGCTTGCAATTCAATCATAATACAGCTCGGTGACATTAAGAACACTTTCTTTTCGCTGAAAATAAGACTTCGGGATTATGTTGCCAAGAAAGGCGAGGCCGGCTTAAAAGAATGACCACAGGAAGAAAAATCAAACTTTGGCCATGAAATTACTGTTGCTGTCACTTCACCTTATCATTCTCAAGTACCGTTGCAGCATTTTTTTTCAATCCTCACGTCTTACCCCTCAAGGTGAAACGTACAGCGTGAAAAGTTACAATACATCATGCAATGGAAATTTTAATAATCCCCTCTCATTAGAAAGTGTTTTGGACTTTTTCCTAAGGTAGTATTATAAGTGACAACTTCTCCCCTCATGTTTACTACCCCAACCCTGTTTTATTATGAAAAATTTCACGCAAGCAAAATTGAATTTTACAGTGAACACCTACATACTCACCACCTGGATTCTACCATTAACATTACAGTAATAATGTATTTTTACTATTACATATTACAGTAATACTTGCTTTATCACACACCTATCCGTCTCTTGCCATCATCAGTCCATCTAATTTTTTTGATGCATTTCAAAATAAATTGCAGGCAACAGTATACTTCCCCCTCAATAATTCAGCATTACTAACTGAACTTCAATTTATTTTTGAAGACGTATTTTTGAAGATACAGGATATATTCTGAAGGGAGAGAAAAGAGAGGGAGAGAAACATTGATCGGTTGCCTCTCCTACGTGCCCCCACCAGGGACAAAACCTGCAACCCAGGCCTGTGTGCCCTGACTGGGAACGGAACCCATAACCCTTCCCTCTGTGGGACAATGTCCAACCAACTGGACCACAATGGTCAGGGGTCAATATATTTTTAGAAGTTAGATTTACATACACAGGGAACCCCCCAAAACCTTGGAATTTATTTATAAAAAATCGTGTATTTATTCTTCCATGTTTAAACTTCAGTCACCTTCAAAGGGCTCTCCATTTGATGCAATACACCTATCAAAATGGTTTTTTTCCACTGCTCAAAACAGTGTTTGAACTTGTTGATTTTGATGCTTTTAGTGTTTCTGCCATTTTTTTGTTTTACTTCTTTCACACTGGTAAAGCGTTTCCCTTGGAGGACTTTTTTCATCCAGGGAAACAAAAAAGGCTCTCAATGGACACTGACACAGATGGGTTCCTAGAACACTCGCCTAGCAGGGGAAGCCTGTACTACAAGGGGCCTGCCCTCTAGAAGATAATTCTGGGTTTTTTCGGGGGGGTCCTCACTCATATAATGAAATGTACAAGTGTTACGCATATACCGGTATGTACAGAATTTTGTCAAATGCATACACCTGTGTAACTCAAACCGTATCAAGACAGAAAACCTTATCCAGAAATATATTTGCTTTTAAAACATAGTGCAAGACACCCTAAAGATCATAATTTTCTTATTGAAGTTTGTGTTTAAAAGGGAAAAACTTGTAAGTCAGTAAGATTATTTGGTAGTATAATAAATAGATAAGAAAAGTGTATTATTATATACCAAGAGTACACTTCTCAGTTGAAATAGAAACCATCTAAAGGTGTTTAACAAGGGTGTTTTCATCTCTAGACTCTAAAACATCTGGTTTTGGGGGACAAGGGGATTACAGAATATATGGTTGGAACTTTATTTTTCCCCAAAAGGAAAGGTAGGCCTGATATTTTTATGTCATCCAGGTGTCCAAAATTATCCATCTGCAGTGGCACTGGCCACGTGAGGTTTAAGTCCTATAAGGTGCTACTATCTCCCGAAGGATAACCTTTAAGTTGTCTGGGAAAAGCGCTAGATGATTCTGATACTTCTTGTATGGCTTAAGGCTGGTGTAAGAAAGTTTTGCCCTAGTTGGTATGGCTCAGCAGACTGAATGCCAGCCTGTGAACCAAAGGGTTGTTTGTTCGATTCCCAGTCAGGGCACATGCCTGGCTTGCAGACGAGATCCCCAGTCAGAAGTGCATGAGAAGCAACTACACATTGATGTTTCTCTCCTTCTCTCCCTCCCCTCTCTCCAAAAATAAATGAAATCTTAAGGAAAAGATACATCTTTGAGGGGAAAACAGACAATTTTTCTGGTTGAACTATTAAGGAAGGAGTATCTGGAAAAGCTTCCCCTGAAGTGTTGTGAGCTTTTTAACCCTATGGCGGTGGGTGTCTGTGGTTAGGTGAGACTTGTGGCAGAATTAATTACAAAATACAGTCAGGCCTAAAACAGTGCAAAGGAGAAAGAGGAATCCTTTCAGCATTCGAAACAATGTATTAAAAAAATAAAATTTAGGGCTGGGATGGAGTAAAGAATTTCCAGAAGCAAATAATAGTATAATAATAATAATAATAATAATAATAATAATAATAAAAATAAAGGAGAAGTAAATAATCCCTGCCTGGTCTCAAAGATTGAAAATTTTGCATTGGATCCAAACAGGAAACACTACGGAAGAACTGAGGTAAGCGGTAATGGTGGCTGCCATACGAAGGAGAAAGACAAATACAACACTGCATACTATTTGGGATTTCCCCCCCAGGAGGCAAAATAGTAGGAAATCAGGCAGATGTGTAATTTAAACATGTCATTCATAAATCTGAAGGATACAATTTTTCAATTATTGAAAACTCTTTACTATTAAGAGAAGTGAACAAAATGTATAAACAGCATGAATAGCAACACTTCCCTTAATGAGATCTACTTAAAATGGTGTGCGAAAGCAGTTGTACACTCAACTGGATGGCCAGAACTTAAAAGGTATTCAATGACTGCTTTAAAATGAATTTATTCTAAAGTCTGTAAAAACAGAGTGTTTCCAAAATATTTATCACTTTGAAAAACGAAGACAGCATCCTTCAATAAATATGAATCCAATGCTTCTATGTCAGGCCATGAGCAAAGGTTAAAAAAAGGTCCCTGGAAATAGTGATGGAAGGAGGCGTGGCTTGGGGTGGTGAATGTACGATACAATTATATAATGCAGATCATGTATTATATAATAGAATTGTATCCCGCAATCTATATAACTGTCTTAACCAGTCACCCCGATAAATTCAATAAAGAAGAGAAGAAAAAAAAAAGAAGTCCCTTAGGCTCCTGGCAAAGAGATGAAGGACGGCAACAGACAGCACACTGAGTGCCCTACGCAAAACGTCACACACGCCAGACCGGCCTCGGTCAGTGTTGCCCACTCCCTCGGGAGGAGGCCTCTCATGCCCCCATTTTTCCAGTGGAAAGGGAACTTGGTAACATGAAGTATTTCTGTACAAGCAAGTTTTTAGCTGACCATATATCAGCACTAACAAAAGGGGAGCGGAGGATTTATATTTTCACTGCAACGCATGCATGTCTTGAATTATAAGCCAAAATATCGTTGGTACAAATACCCTGACCACAGTGCAAGGTTAACCAAAAGTCCATAAATTAAATGGATAAAGAAGCCAATAGTAATTCTGATGAAAAACCAAACCAGAAGAGGAAGCACAATGGAAAATCAGCACCATTCCTGGTGACTGCAGGAATCCGGGTTCTGCACGTGACGCGCAGGTAAGGAGCTCTGTGCACTGTGCCAAGTCTCTCGGGACAGACTTCCTGGGAGAAAAAGGTGTTACACAACAATAAACTCTAATGCGCTAGTTTTGGTTTATGAGTACCATGTTTTAGTAATCCTTAATAATTCACTTCGTAGGTTATGAATAAGCGGCTCTTAGGCACATGTAGGTATGAATGACTATGAAGCAATAAGAATGAGAAAAAGGAGCTGCACTTCCCACAGGGTGGGGCAGGGCAGGAGTGAGGCGCTGGGAATCAGTGCATCCGGGGAGCAGGGAGGAGGAAAGGTGGCTCTTCAGAGGGCAGGAGGGGTAGAAAAGAAGCTACCGCTGAAACATTAAACTATGAGGTAATACTAAACCGGCCAAATAAGGTGTTTCAAACCTTCTATTTGATGTGTATAGGACCCATGAAATTATGCCTGGAAACCATAATTTCAAGCAGTATGAAAGGTACCAGAAGGTACCTTCATTCCTTAACAAACTTAAGGAGTGAATCAATTCTTTGCTATCTCAAATGCATTCTTAGTTTTCAAAAGCTCAGAAAGGGAGAAAGGGAAATATTCTCCAAGGGCCCACCACTATTTATAAGATTAACTTTCCTCATTTAGCCTTGTATATATATCACAGTTAAATATGCTTTTACATATTTAACCAGCAAGCATTCCCTTTTGGAATGGACACTGAGAGTAAAAGAACAAATATGTACTTTTTTCTAACCATAAGGACTGGCAAGAAAACTATTTCAAACGCTGATTTTTTCAATAGATAAACCAAAGGGAAAATATTATTTCTTTTACACTCCTAAAAGTTGTACATCTCCTCCTAAAGGCTGTGGCCCAAGTTTTGGCATTTACTACTTCCTGACTATTCTATTTTTCAATTTCCTAATTTGAATATGGGCGGGGACCATCCAAATTCAATGGTAAGTGCCTTGAAAATGTCAAATATTTGAAAGTAGCTAAATTGATAGTTTACTGCCCCCAAGCAACTCTTCTGAAGAGAGGACTGTTCCATTGAGCCTGCCATTTGTGGTGCAGCCCTGTGGCTATCTAGTCCTCCTTTGCGAGGATCCCACCCCAAAACAGAAAATCTCCAACTTAAAGGAGTGTCATAGTGATTGCCATCCTCAAGAATCCCTGGTAATTTTTCAAACTATACAGCCATCAGAGTATTGAAGAGAGAGTTGTATTTTGAGGGATGCAAAGTGACTGTCTCATTCCATTGTAACACCTTCATTATTAGGGAAAGTAGAGGCAACTCTTGACAGGCTAAAGCTCGTGAGTTGAAATAAACTGCTGCAAAGACACTTCAGGAACACACAATGATTTTTTTTTTTATTCTCTTGCCAAAACATACTTCAGAGTTGTTGCCTTTCTCTATTCACTATAGAAGAGGGGGAACGTCAAGTTTTTATTTCCCCTTGATTCTTAGCCAGTTTACCAAGTGAAGTTATTTTGCTGACAAAGCAGAAAAAGTCCACGTAACATAAGCTGGAACACTTCCTATAATCAATAATTTAAAAATAATCATGGAGTACAGAAATAATGAAGGGTTTGTGAAAACAGCAAAAAGCAGGTCACAGGAAGACATTAAGCAGTAGGTCAGGACAACATGTATCCTGGGAAATCAGAAAGCTCACAAAATCACCAGTGATTTTTTAAAAAGACCTATGAAATATAAGGTTACAAAAACAGGAAGTACAAGTCAGCTTTTTGTTTTAAAAAAACAGACAAACTTCAAATATCATAAATTACCGAATATTTGGAAAACCAGCTCTAAAAAATGCCACTGTAACCAAACCTCAGAAAAATGTTATACCTGGACACAAGTATCTTTGTAACCTCATAGAGGAAGCTGCAAAGCAAGATATCATCCCAGGAAATGCAAGCTCCACAAATGGTGAAAAAGAAAGAAAACCATTGTGGAAGAGGAATTCAAAAGCAATTGTTAATTTATAGTTTGGGACTACTACAGGAAGGCATAATATTCATGGAGAGAAAAGGAGGTCTGAGGTACAAAATCACTGCTGAGGGAGAGAGAAAGATATTCACTACCTGTAGACAAAGGGCATGAAAATACATATGGAAAAAGGAGAGGTAGTTTGTTATTGAAATGAAATCACTTGGAAGAAAGTTTCAGCTGTCAGGGAAAAACTTCCTGAAGGAGGAGATGATACTGTAGTGCTACCTCCTGCCAGCCCATCAGAATTTCAAAGTAAATTAAAACTCTGAGAGCAAAAACTGGAAATTGGAAATCCCTCCACCCCCATCTCAGAAGGGGTCGACACCCATGGGCTTAGATCATCAAATGACCTAAACAGCTGTGAGCCTTAAAGCTTTCGGTCTAATATGGCTCCCAGCACTCCAAACGTGATCGACAACCACTGTTAACGCCAATTCCTTACACCTCCATACTGTTTTACGGTTTAGACTAAGTGCCTTCTCTTTTATTCTTTAACAGCAGTTTGGTGGTAGAATCACAGTACTTTACTTTCACACAGCCTGTAGTTTGGAGAGTACTTTCCACACTGCATTATTTTACAGGAGAGACCTACATTGGTTAAGTTACTTGCCTAAGGACTAGATGGTAGGTGAGGCGCTGGGACAACCGCCGGACTCTACTCGGTCAACAAGACACTCTCAGCCCTTCAAAGTTCAAAGTACAACGCTCGATGATCAACCTCACTCACAAAGGACAGAACTGCAGTCTCAGTGGACCATCTGTACCTTGATTTCCCTCCCCAAAGACAGGGAAACTGAGGCAGCCAGTATGGGCAAAAGCCTGATCACGCAGGGAGTGCTGGTGGGATGGACTTCCCCCACCCCACCTACACTCCGCCCAGAAGCAGCTGAATTCTCTGTTTAACACACCGGATCGGTCTCCAGGAAGAACGGTCTCGTATTCGTGCTTCCCTCACTATTTCTCACCGGGGCTTTCCTATGGATGGTGATCTCTTCTTCCCAGAACCGCCCAGCAATCCCCTCTCCCCAAGGCCCTTAACCATTTTTCACACCGGGCCTCCGGAGAACAGGAATCCGCTAGCTCTGGCTCCCAACTCCTATCCCCTCTCTCCGAGGCATCTCTCCACCCCGAGGCATTTTTATGTCTCCCGGGGGAACATTTGCTTCCCACCCATGCCACCTAAACCTCAAACTCCACAAAAGGAAACCCTCCCAAAGCATCCTCCCATCTACCTCTTCCGCCCCGGACACAGGCGAGAGCTTTCCTAAATAACAGGATCCTCCCGGGAGCTACCTGCCTCTCACCTGGGCCCCTTTAGCCGCGGCCTTCTCAGTAGGGCAACCCCCGAAAATCTCCCCCTGTCGAGAATCCCCTAAAGGGAGACCACCCCCTTTCAGGAACCTTATCAGGCGCCTGCAGCGCGGGCCTCCGTAGAGAACCTCCGGGCTGTTTCCCATGCTCTGCCCAACGCCACCCATCCCGGGCCCCTTCCTGGAGCCTCCCCCGATACCAGTCAGGTTCCCCGCCGCAGACTCGGGGGACTGTCCCCTCCCTTACCGACGTCCCCTGCCCTCGGACTTCCCTCCCCTTCCCGTCCCCAGGGGCTTCCCCGAGCACGGCGGCTGGGCTGCGGCACTGACTTTCTCCAGCTCCCGGATCCACTCGAGAGAGGGGGAGGCAGCGGCGGCGCGACTCCTTTGTGACAGGTCCGAGAGAGCGGTAAAGATGGACGCGAGGCCACGGCGCTGCCATTACGTGCTGGGGCCCACCCCCGCTTCGTACCGCCCCGGCCCTCCTACAGCGCCTTAGGAAACGCCCCTTCCTCGGTGGCAATCCCTCTCCCTGGCGACCAGTCATATGTCCGGACTCTTGTCACGTGATCACAAGGCCCGGCCCGCCCCCCAGGCGCGAGCCGTCCAATCACGGCTGAGGTGTGAGTTGTCCAATCAAGTGTCTCCTGCCAGCTTTCTGGGCACCGGATTTCCATCGGACTCCTGGGGAGAAAGAGAGGTGCGGATTGGGTTACGCCGCCGGAAGCGGGGCGGACCTTTGTTGTGGCGGTGAGGAACAGGAAGCCCTGAAGGGTCAAAAGGAATACAAACGCCAAGACTGTTTTGTTTTTCTTTTCTCTTTTTTTTCTAAAGAGCAATCGGCGTTTGCGGTGGCGGTTCGGGGTGGGCGCTACCGAGGAGAAGGTGTCCCGGCTCCCGCCCTTCGGTAGGTGAGCGCGGCCAGGGCCTTCGCTGGGCAGGCGGCGAAACCTGGGCTCCAGCTTCTTCGCTGAGGAGATCGGGGTCGGGGGGCTGCGTCTGATTTGAGGTTTAGGGTCAGGCCTGTTCTCAGTCTGTGTCCTCGCCCAGTATTCTTAGTCCTCGGGGCCAGAGGCTTGCAGGGCCCAGCCTGAGGGGGGACCGAGGGAGTCCGCGAGATGGCCTCCGGGTCCAGTCGGGGAGGCGACCATACCGTTTCAAGCGGAATGAGGACTTCAGGCTTCTTGCCGGCTTCTCTGCACGTTTTCTGCTAGGTGGGGCCGCCGAGGCTCCACGTGAGCAGCGGGCTGTATTCCAGAGGTCTTGGAACAGCTCCAGGCTACCCAGGAGATGTGGGAATGCCTGGTTGGACATGGTTGAATCACAGCATGTAAGTAAGTGTAAGATGGGAAGCACATTTTATTATGTACCATGTACCCGTCGCTGTAGCGTACTCGTTTTACAGAAAACTTAGGAAACAAAGATCGAGAGTTGAAGCACCTTGTTTGAGAGTTGGTGGCCCATGTGAATGTTAACGTCCGCGCGGGGGTAAAGGAGGACCCCTGTTCGGACTTAGCAGTGGTTCTTTACTCGTAGAAAACAGGATCTTCTACGGCCCTTTTAAAATGCAGATTCTCGGACCCCACCCCGGGATAGTCTGACTGAGTAGGTGTGGAGTGGGACGCAGAAAACCAGGCGCCAGCCTGGTGGTCAGAATTCCCCAGTGACCTCTTGGGTACCAGCTGTGAGGTAAGACCTGTTGATTTTTCAGGTGTTGGGTTCATTGATGTGTTAAGAGGGACCGTATACAATGGTTTGGAGGGCACTGCTTCTGAACTCTTTGAAAGGAATCAGTGTGTAGACTCCTTTTTGATCCAAACGTTGAACTGGAATAAATCATCTTCTATAGTCTTCCCAATAGAGCCCGAGGTGAGCTGTTAACAATTTGCAAGGGCCTGAAAGCAGAAGCCGCCCCACTATCTTTCTCAACTGAAACCTTGGTGTCTTATCCCAGTGGGTAAGTTCTTTGTGGTTCTAAGAAAGGAAGAATTACCTCAAGACCATCTACCTTTAGGAAAAGTCTTTCCTTTCACCTTCGAAGTGTTGCTGTTTGCCTAGAGTCAAGTTGCTGCTTCAGAAATTAAAAACCACGTATCTGGTAAACGAAGTAATTCAAGTGCATGGTTTAGCCATCGGCTCTATCATGGTGCAATTACGCCTTTGTGGCAGCTAAACGAAGCAAGTTCAGTGTGCTCACTATGGATCACCTTTTGAATCTACTTCATTCTTAAATATCTGTTTCACTCTTTACTATGGGATGCTTTAAAGATTGTTTGGTGGTTATATTTGATTTTATGCTTTTTTTTGCTATGATGTATCCTACTGTGGACTTGTTTTTCTTAAATTTATTTGGTGTTCGTTAGACTTCTTGCATTTGTGGATTAGTGTCTTTCATTAGTTCTGTAAAATTCTCAGCCTTTTTTTCTCTGTATATGCTTCTGCCCTATTGTTTTTATTTCCTCCTTTACTGGTTTAACGTAGACCTTTTTTCCTCTCTCCTCTTCTTCTCCCTTTTTATTTTATTTTCATACTGCATTCTGGATAATTTCTGCTTCAATAATTCTCTAACCTGTTTCTAATGTGCTATGAAACTCATCCATTGAAATCTTAAATTCAGTTACTGCATTTTTTTTTTAGTTCATGAAGTTCTATTTGGTCCTTTTTCAATGTGCTGTACAACTGTTTTACAGCTTCTTATTCTCTGCTATTAATTTTGAGGCTTGGCTTTTATTTCTTTAAACATTGTAAGCATAGCCCTGGTTGGGTAGCTTAGTGGGTTAGAGCGTTGTTCCGAAACACCAAGGTTGCAGGTTTTATCCCCAGTCAGGGAGAGTTATCAGAACTATCTTGTTAGCTTTTCTGTTTAAGACTTATTTTAAAAATTTCTTCCAGTTATTTTATTATTACTGTCTTTATTAAAGAAGTATAGGATTGGTCTCAATAACCTCACCCACTATTTCTGTAAATGATAGCACCCTTCCTTTCATTTTGATTCTGGAGTGTGAAATTTGTGATTTCAGGCATTGTGGAGTTAAAGATTATTTTTCTTTGTATGCTTAAAACTTCCACCACTTTTTGCAGCGGTGTCATGGCTACTGTCAAAGATAAGCTTCTCTGGTGCTTTTTTTTTGTTTGTTTAGTCTTTTCTGAACTCCTTAGCTTCTATTCTCTTGCAGCATTTACTTTTATTCCTCTTTTCTAACTTGGTCTTGTGCCAACCTTATCTCTTACTGAATGCAAGTTTCTCGCTTGTTAAATACTAGAGTGCCAGGTTAGTGCCAAGCACTGTGTGCCTTACTTCATAAATACAACTGAATGAAATAGTTGGCCTTATGTACGGTTGTGCAACGTAAAGCCTTTATTTTATTTATTTTTTAGAAAGTATGTCCTTAAAGGGGAGTTACATAGAGCCTGGGGGAGGGACGGTATGGTTTAGTGCGGGCTACGTGCCAAACCCAGCCCAGATGCGAAAATAATCAAAGTCGCCCGCACATCTGTTGAGGGAAGCACCGTGTGGGATGTCGGTGTACCGGCGCGGCAAAATTTCAGCAGGCCAGGTTTTTCTCCAGCTTTGGAACGGATGCTGCTTTTCTTCCTGTGAGCCCCAGATGAAGTAGTTGGTTTGCAGTTAGGAGTCACAATATGTAACAAACACAACTTGTATTAGAATCATACATAGTGAGGGACGTGTTTATGCTCAGGCAGGCACACAGGAGCTGGGGACCTGAGGGTCAGCTAAGGGAGCCAATATTTTAAGTTCCCTCTTTTTTCTTCCAGGGCTTATAGATAAATTCAAGGTAAATGCACATATAATAAGGCTCAGTTCTCATGGGAAGATACATGCATATATAGATTTTTTTAAAAAAACAAACTTTTTATTGCATGTGTTTTTAGATGCCTAGACAACCAGAAGGTTACTGCCAATTGTTTTTTATAATAAACATTTTAAATGTGAATTAAATCGCTATGCTGTGCCCTCATTTTTAGATTCTTTTAGTTTCCTTTGGTACTGGGGTAACAATAAGCCTCATTGTGAGAAGATTGAGGATTACTGTGTCTAGTAATAAATGTTAACAGAGTGTTAGTCATTCTCTGAAGTTTTATAATATAGGGAAAATTGGCTTGGTCTAAATGACTGTAGCTGGTAGAGGAGCCTTCTGCCCAGAAAGCAGTCTTTATTTGGAATGTAGTTGAGTTTGCCAGATGGAACATTCCTCTTAGTAGCTGTCCTGTATTTTGAAATCCCATGTGACTGGAACATCAGGGTAAAAATGTAGTAAGAGCAGCACTTGACTATATTTCCTGACAAAAGGAAAGTGTATTGGCCTGTTGCTTTCACTACCCAAAGAGAGAAGCCGTAGGACACACTAACACAGAGCTCCCCCAGTGTATTCTTACCCTTCAGTCTGTCTAATGTTAAAATTGGGAAGCTATGGTGGTGAGTGCTGTAAACACTTTAGTCTGCCCATCACAAAATTTAATTCCATGGGAAACGAGATCTCATTAACTTGTATCGTGGCACTACCTAAGTGGAAAAATTTTTCATTTCAGTGATTACAATTATTTTGGAGGCAACGATGTAAATTTTGTGTGTTAAAACTTGCATGGCATGCTGTGTAAGACACTGAGCCCATTTTTTACCCACCAACCTGGAAATTAAATACCACAGTCTCCAGTGCAAACACAGTAGAGCACTGTATTACAGTTACTTTGGCTTGAAATATAAGAACTTTGTTTATTTGGTTGTCAAGCAAATGTGAAAACTATGTTCTTTATTTGTATCAGTTTGAAACTTTTAAGTTTGGACAGTGATTTTGATATGGTTTTGGTTTTCCATGAATTCCCTATTTGAAGAATTTAAATAATTCTTTTAAAAATAATGTAATGTTTAGTTTAGTAATTTAACTTTGGTCACCTTGAAGAAAAAAGTTATGTGCATAAAAGGAAAGTTGATATCATTCTTTCTAAAATTAAACACAATGAGGACAAAATATTCCTACATGAGTTATGGTTAGATCCCCAGACCCCTAGTTGTTTGTTTATGTTTTGTGTTGTTTTGAATTATTCTAGCAAACAAAGGAGAGCAATAAGAGACTTGTGAAAATTTAGCTAGGCAGTAGGAATTAGAAATAAACACTTTAACTTCTCATTTTTCTATCATTTCCAGAAGGAGGTAAATGAGTTGTAGGTACTCATCACCTCCCTGTTGCAGAATAAACAGCAAATGAACGTTGGACTCTTCAAAGAAAAATGTTTTGTGTGGGAAATACTTATTAATCGGTGTAAGAGAGCATTTTTTAGTTAGTTGAAATTAAAGGAGAATAGTGAGAGTTATTCTTGAAGACATCAATTATGTGATAAAGTGATTTAATTTTTGGTCCTGTGTTTCCTACTTTACAAATTTTATGGTGTTTGAAGAGAATTTCCCATGGGACATAGAAGACTCAGCAAATTCTTTAATGTCTACCATTCTCTATAACTTAGATCAAACAATACCTAGGAATGTTTATGTGAGATCATTCCTCCCTGCTACAGTCTTTCAATTGTCTTTATGGTTGGTTTATTCAATAAGTATTTATTACATACTTATATATGCCAGACACTGTGTTAATAAGCACTGTGGATACACAGAGCTGTTGGAACAGGCATAAATGATAAAACAAATGGGTAAGTGCTGTAGAGGAGGTATACACAAACGGCTGGGGTGGGGGCTGGACGAGCGACGGGGACACTAATGGGAGGCTACTGCAGCAGCCCATGTAACAGGAGGCCCTGAAGAGAAGAGATCAGAGAGGAAAGGACTCTCCTTTTAAAAAAAAGAAAAAAGAGAAAGAAGGAAGAAGAAGAAGAAGAAAGGAAAGGGTGGATTAAAAAGAGGTCATTCTGCAGCAGAAAGAAGAGAACTTGGTGACTGGTGGGCGTAGGAATGTTAGGAAGAAGGAGTGACGGTGTATGTCCAGGGTTTCAGCCTGGGACAGCGGACCGATTCATAGCCACGCCCTTCATTACTCCCCCTTACTGGGGCTTTTTGCTTTGGTAATTCATTGTACACACCACTATCTGGTATTAGCTCGGTCAAGAGTACCATGTCTTTAAAAGTTTATTTCCTTTTCGCACACTGTAGAATTTGGCCCAGTGCTGGACAGAGTTCATCATTCAGCACAGTGCTGAGTTTGTTTCAATTTTAAAACCAATAAAGTAAACAGTACTCTAGAGAACCACGTGAAAGGGAAAATGTAGAAGCACCGAATTATTTATACATGTAAGTTTTTCCTAATGTCTCTCAGTTTGATGTGATCCCTTTCCCACTTCGAGTGTCATGATTGTTTATGTCGCTGATTTATTTATGTCTCTCCCCTGCTTCTTGAATGCCTACAGTATGTCTCTCACTCCTACAACCTGTCCAGAGCTTAGCACACCGCTTTGTGGTGATGCAGACCTTTCGAAGCATTTGTAAGAATGTGTCAAGCATGGTGTGAGGTGCTTTACGTGAATCGCCTTGTTTATCCTCACCAAAGGTTTACTTGGCGCAGTACTCTTTTAGTCCTCACCGGTGAATGCGGTTGTGGATGAGGAACTAGGGGTCAGAGGACTTCAGTGGCTTGCCCGGTGTCCCGCAACTGGTAAATGGCAGAACCAGGTTTCGAACTACTGTCTCTTGATTTTAGAGTCTTCTGTCCTCTTTATCATTACCTGTCCTCCCTCTTCATGAGAAGACCGCGACAGAAGGCGCTTGTTATGTATTTAGTTGAATTATGTTGGATTGTAATGGAAGGTATGAAGTTAAGCTTACTTCTCGGCAGTATTTTTTGAGAATGGAGTTTTGAATTCTGAGAAGGCCGTATATTTCTTGAGAAAGAATATTCCCTGTCTGTGACCTGTCCAAACAGCAGATGACCAAATCAGCCGGAGAGCCGTTGAAGGCAAGGAGGGAACCACAGGTGATGTGCCAGGGGAAGAGGACCTGCAGAAGAGATGCAAGTGGAAGCGATGGATAAAGCAGTCCGTGTTTTAGTCTGGTCTCTTTTAAGCTCGCAAGTTTATTATACTGAACTTTATGTTGGCATGAAGACAATGTCAGGATTGCAGTAACAGGTATAAAGAACAAACTTTTATAAACATTCCTCAGGAAACCAACCCACTGAGAGCTGAGGAGAAGTAAGAGTGTCTGCGCCATTGTCTTTCACCTTTCTAAATTCTAAAGCCTCTGTCTTTAAGTTTTCTTTTTTTAATATGATTCTGCCTCCTTTTCATTAGCAGCTGATTCCTGATTTTGTCCCTGTGTGTGGAAGATGGGTAGCATAGACTCAGCTCTTTGGGTAGAAGGTGAATTCTAACACTTACGTGAAAAAGATTGGTGAAAAAGATAGTAAGAAGTTCTTGGAATTCCATAAATTTGTCATTTCTCAAAAGTGATTGATAAATCTTGGGATGGTCCTTATTTCTCTAGAGCAATTTTTCAACCTTTTTTAAATCTCATAGCACATATAACTAATTATTAAAGTTCTGCAGCACATCAAAAATATATTTTTCACTGATCTATAAAAAAAATAGGTATAGTTTTGATTCATTCACACTGGTCAGTTATTTTTGTATTGGCTGTTATCATTCTTTTTTTTTTTTTTTTTTTTTTTCTTTTTTGGCAATCTAAGAGAAAAGAAGTCAGTGCTCCTGATTAAGTAGTCAGGTATTGCATGTTTTAAAAACTCTGTGGTGCTCCAGTGTGCCTGCTGTGGCATGCCAGCTGGAAATCTGCTCTGGAGTTTCACAGATTCAAACCCTTGGTTACAAATATCCTAAAGGCTTTGTCCCTGAGTTTCAGGGATCTTTGTGAAGGTTAAATTAAGGTAGGTTCTTCTCTTTCCAAAAACTCAACAGGCCATGAAACTGAAGTAAATGATTTTCCTTTCTTAATTTTGATTTATAAGAATAAATTTTGAGAGTCTCTGAATTCTTCTTTAGAAGAAAGTGTGTGAGATTCTAGGTTTTATTTTGGCCTATTGGAAGTTTTTTCCCAATATAAATATATATTTCCATTTTTTAAAATGTATGAGAATGAAGAGATGTCATTGGCATTACAGATTGTAATACTCATTTCTTGGGTTTAAATCATATGCAATCTGATAAAGGCACTACTTTGAGACACTGCTACTGTTTTTCTCCATAGGGATGTTTGGCCCAGAAAAGTGACATAGGAGGAACATGGCAGTTGTCTTTAAACAACTTCAAGCATTGTCAGGTTGACAAAGGGACTTGGCTCCTTTTGTTTAGTCCCAGTGGGTCGAACCAATGTGTAGAATTTATAGGGAGACAGAGTTCAGTGCAGTTTAAGGAAGAATTATACTGTCAGTGAGATCTGCTCAAGGAGGGAGTGTGGTGAAGTTTTTAAATACAGGCTGGATGAAGATCTCTAGGCACCAGGTGGAGAGTCAGATTAATGGGTGGGAAGGACCCATTCCACTAGAGTTATCTACTGGGAAACGCGAGTGAGGGAAGAACTCAGACTGCCAGTGCAGGGTGAGAGAGGAGAGCTACCGCCAGCAGAGGATAAGAAAGGGGGAGATCGAGAGGCCAGTACCTCTCCGGTCCCTTGGAGTCCTCCATGGTGGATGTTGTCTCTGCCAGGAGCATTTAAGAAAATGCTGGCTCCTGTTTTACAAGAGGTCGTTCTGCAGAAATTGAATGTTTGGCATGTTCACAGAGACTGGACAGTTCTGTTTCTGTAATAGGCTTCTGGGAGGAGATGTCACATGATGCAAAATCGGAAGTGTCCAAGTAGTGGGCTCTAGTGGGAGCCACAGGTTCTGTCAATTGATTTGGTTTTCTTTCTAGGAAATTTTAAAATTCTCTTATTGTTACATTGAACTAAACTTCAGCAACAGTAGAATTTAGGCTGAGACTCTCCCCTTGTTCTAAATGTTTGGATCTATTGTCTCAGCTTTTTCATCTTTATTAAATAACGTCTTTACAAGAACATTCCCAGCACTGGAATTTGATGTAGGAAGAGAGCTGAAATTAACATGTGCTTTTTAGTGAGGATCCGCGGTGTCTGGAGAGGGCAATGGTGAAGGACGTGTGAATTTTTGATGTCAGGCCTGGATTTGGTTCCGAGCTCTACCATTCACCTTCATCACCTTCGACAAGTGACCTAACTTCTCTGGGCCTCAGTTTCTTCCTCCGTAAACAGATGTGTTTCTCATAGGGTCAGTGTGAGTGTAAATGAGGTAATAATACATAAAAAGTATTCAGTACATGGTAATGCTCAGTAAATGTTGCTGTTTTATTTCTGTGCTAGCAGTAGAGACTTCTTACTTTGTCAAAGGTGAAAGATTTATATGCTCTGAAGAGAAACCAGAGTATTGAGTCTTCTTATTTTGGTTATTAGGGGTCATCTTGAAATGGACATTGACTTGATGTGCCAGTACAGCACATCAATTATATGCTTCCTTATTAGCATGTAATTCTGTGAATAGCACATAATAGTTCTTCAAAAGGAAAGACAACAGCAAAGAAAAGCAGAGAAATTTTGTTTAAAAGAAATAATACACAACTTTCTGTCATTATTTCCTTTTCCTTGCCTTTCTGAAGAGGGGTCCAGGTTAGAGGTATGTACACAGAGAGGGTTTGGGAATCCTCCGCACCAAGGTGTGCACAAAGTGGTTGAGGTCATCGTGGGAGAAGAGAAGGGCTGAAGATAGAATCTTAGATGGCACGGATATGGAATTTGCAGGGAGGAAGGTCAGGAAGGGGATGGAGGAGGAGTCAGCTGAGTATAACGCAGAATACATTGAATCTAAAGTTGGGAGATCTGAGTTCTTGTAGTCTCACTTTTCCCGTTCACGGTTTGTGTGCCTCTAGGCACATCTCTCGCTCTATAGGCCAGGGTTGCTCTCGAAGGCTCCCTGAATGCCTGAGTTTCTTCATTCTGAATCTATTTGGAAACAAGAACAGGAGAGTGGAGGCAGTGTGATGTCCCTGAAACAGGAATTTCAAAAAGTAACAATGTCAGGTGTTACAGAAATAGAGGAGGATGCGAACTGGGAAGAAGGGTGCCCAGGAGGAAATCTGTCGAGAAGTATTTGCAATGTAAGATTTACTGTGGAACAGTACATAATGACAATTATTCCATATCCTTTTGCTGACTTCGTAGATAATGTAGTGGTAATAAAACTACTTCATACAACGGAGGAAATGTAATCACGTGCCTTTTTCACTGACCTATAAATTAAACTACTTGAGGATTTCTTCAATGCAAGGTCAAAGGGGAGTTCGAGGTAGTCTGTTGCTGGGTGAGACAGAGCTAAATCTTCTGTTTCTCCTTGGAGTTTTAATTGTAATTCTCACTTGAAACATTCTCTCTGTTTTCCGTAGACTGATTGTTCCACAATGGATGGAGGGGATGACGGTAACCTTGTTATCAAAAAGAGATTTGTGACCGAGGCAGAGCTGGATGAACGGCGCAAAAGGAGGCAGGAAGAATGGGAGAAGGTTCGAAAACCTGAAGATCCAGAAGGTATGTGGGCTTACAGTTTGGCGTTGAACATAATGATCTCAGTCCTCACAACAGCCCTGCAGAGCAGGTATTAGTGCCCTCGCTTTGGAGTACAGGCCCAGAGGGGTGAAGGAGCCTCCGCTAGGCCCCCAGAGCCGGGAGCACAGCCAGGGTACTCACGTGCCTGTCCTTTCCACTCTACCACACTGTCTTCCAGGAGATTCTGCTAGTTTGTTCTATCTAGACATGTGGATCCGAGAACTGAACAACTGAGAATGCTGCTGCTAGGTACAGTTTGGGCTGACCCCTCATTCAGTTACTTTTCTCAGGCCATGGGCACTGCTGACATTTGGCTCTGAGGGCCAAAGGGAAGCTATGGACTTTGTACTATTTCTGTGTTATCCTTGCCCTCAGATCATGCAGGGACTTGACTTGATCTGTAAAATCCTTTGCAATTCCAAAATAATATGACAGAGTGATAAAGTGTGCATCTTCTCCTCCCACCCCCGCCCTTTCTCTCTCCCCTTCTTTCTTCCTTTCAGAGTGTCCAGAGGAGGTTTATGACCCGCGGTCTCTCTATGAAAGGCTACAGGAGCAGAAGGACAGGAAGCAGCAGGAGTACGAGGAGCAGTTCAAATTCAGTAAGCTTCCGAGAGCGCGGAGCCCACGGGGCTCTGCGGGGTCTTCTCAGTGCCCCTTGGCCTCATGCCGCACTTTTTCTAAATAGCCGTGGCATTATCTTGATTATTTAGTCTCTAAATGCTTATTTGCTGGAAGAGAGACAAACTTCTAGACGACATTGAACGTTTTTGTTTAGACCTCAAGATACCCATTTTAATTCTATGCTAATATCTAGTAATGGGAGAAATGCCTTGATTTTATGCCATGTTATCTATTCAAAAGCCATGGTGTTTACAAATTCTTTCTTCTAATCCCCTGAAGGATCTGCCATTTATTTAGAAAAAGGAAAAGGAAAATTTTTATTTGACTGTATTTTCCCTTTAGCCTGCTCAGTGGTCCTTGTTTAATTATTTCCTCAGAAAACATGGTAAGAGGCTTAGATGAAGATGAGACCAACTTCCTTGATGAGGTTTCTCGGCAGCAGGAATTAATAGAAAAGCAACGAAGAGAAGAAGAACTGAAAGAACTGAAGGAATACAGAATATCCTTTGTACTTGGAGAGAAGTCTCTAAGGTGTCAGTTTTCCCATCAACCTCTGCGATTGTAGTGTCTTTATAAAGAGAATGAAGGTCTCTTCTACCTGGTGATCTCTAAGTTCCCTTTCAATGGTGACATTTTTATGACTCTGAATAACTAACTGCCAGTGATTTACAGAGTTACGTTGCATGTAAGAATTTGTAGCAATCAAAAGTCCAGAGCCTTTATGATTAATTAAAGGCCTAGGCCCTAATAGTCAGTACCAGGGTATTCTTGTCTTATGGGATTGGACTCTGAAACAGATGGGCTCTGCAGTATACCTCATGCAGGGGAGAAATTGGCTTCTGAGTTCTAAAAGAAAATGTTTACCAACTCTCTGGGGTCTTTACTAACCTTCCCTATAGCTGCAGCTACCTCTGTACCCCATAGAGGGGTAGAGAAAGCAGCAAAGGTGACTTTGCTTTGGATCAGTATTGCCTTTTTAGCATTCACTTGAATGTCCTAATAGGCATCCCAAGTGTAACTTGACTAAATCAAAATTCTCAGATGCATGCCTCACTACGCCCGTCCTCATCGCGCTGCCTCTCCTTCCCCAAATCTCTTCTTTTTCTGGTCTTTTCAGTCTCAGTAATGGTACTCCTATACCTCCAGGTGCCTGGCTCAAAAATTAGCTCCAAAATTACTCCAAATCTGTGTGGTTCTTGCTATCCGTATTGCCGTTGCAGTAGGCTCAGACTCTTCTCTGGACCACTGTGGCCACCTAAATGGTCTCTGCTTCTGCTCTCGTCCCAAGCAGTCCCTTCTCCAGGTACAGTCAAAGGGAACTTTTGGAAATGTGCATGGGATCTTGTCACTTCCCTGTTTGAAACACTAGTGGCCTTCTGGTGCACTTAGCATTAAGTCTACATTTTTTACCAGGCCCCACAGGGCTCTGCGTTACTTAGGCCAACCCACCTCCCCATTGCGTCTTGAACTTACTCTTTCTGGTGTTCGCCGTACTGCAGCTGTACTGGCCTTCTTTATGCTTCTCTCTCACTGAGCTTTGCTGTTTCCTTGGCCAAGAATGCCCTGCCCTCCGATTTTACAAGGCTGCCTTTCATGGCGTTGGGTCTCAGTTCACATCTCCCTTCCTCACAGAGACTTTCCCTAAGCGCCCCACCTAAAATTGCACCCCCTCCCATCACTGTAATGTCATTTTTAAGAGCCATTGTCATTGTCACTACTGGAAAGTATTGGTTCGTTTGCCCCTTTACTGCTGGAACGTGAAGTAAGCTCCACGAGAACAAGAACCTCGTCACCACTGATTTCCCAGTGCCTGGCGTATACTAGTTTCTCAGTATATACGTGGATAAAGTAATGAATGGCTCATAGGAGAGGTTAATGAAGCCGCCCTAGGATTTTTTTTCTCCTATGAGAAATCTGATTTGACTCTTTCAAGGTTAATACATTGAATAACCTTACCAGTGTGATTGATCAGGCTTCTCTTCCAAGATTGATATGATACCGCGTGTATGTGTTGGGTTTTGTTTTTTGGTTTTTGTGGGGAGTGTACAGTAGGTTCCATTAAAGAGTTATATGGGAAAAAGCGTGCAGAGATTTCTAGGGATTTGGTTTAAATCAAGGTGGTGGTGATTAAAGTAAGGCGGCAGCACGGTGCCACAAGACCTCTCTTAATGGTAGCAAAAGACCTGGCTTTAGTCCCCGTTCTCCTAGTGGCATTCTGGTGTAATACCAAAATAAGGGTTGCTGGAAAGGTACACCTCAACCCCAGCTGTGGGACTGAGGCTGATTCTTCCGGAGTCCCCTCTGCTGACCCCAGAATAACACTATCCGTTATTGTTTGCAGAGAGCGCAGATATATGTATTGCATTGTTTCAGGCACCAGGCTTTTTCTCTAAGGAAATACAGTAATTACACTTCTTATTTGAATTGTCTTGTTTTATGTGCTTAATTTGGTAAGCACAAGACAGAGCGCCTCCCAACGCAGCGTTCCGGAGAGCGGTGTCGCTTATGGTGTGAGTGTGGGAGGCCCTCCAGTTTGCAGTTCAAAGGGAAGAATGAACAGTGCAGGAGTGAGGCCAAAGAGGCTGTCTTGTCCTCGTGACATTACTACAGCCACATCGAAGAGGCCCCAGGGGTATTGGCTTTCATTGGAAACTTGGAAAGTTCTGACTGTTTAGAAAAACTGAAGAAAAGCAAGCCGTCCAACTCACTGACATATAATACACTAATCCTAAGGGTGCATGTAGCCAGAGACATGTTGGGATAGGATTGAAGGGTTAGATGTTTGTGATAGAAGCTCAGAACCAGGAGCTGGTTTTCAGCTTTAATTGATTATTATAATATGATACATTTTGTAATGTGATACTCGTAAATACAAATAAGCTGTGGTTTGCACCTTATAAACAACAAAACTTTTTTTTCCTTCAGGTTAACCAGTATTTAGCATATTATGTGTGTTAAAAACTAATTTCAAAAAGTGCCTTTTAATGAATTCCTTGAGAGTTTTGCAGTGTGTTTGTGGTATTTAAAGCATTTCAGGGTAGAGGGACTTAAGGGAAGAAATTGCTTATGCTTTGGATGTGGATCAAAAACAGTATCATTACCTCCTTCCTCCCATCTTCCTCTCTCCCTGAAAAGGTGGGACATTTTTCTTCATTCCAAAAGAATAAAGAATTAAGTTTTAGTTTTTATATGTGTCTTGGTATTATAAATACATGTGTACTTTCGTTGTGTTATTTCCAATTTGTTTTATTTTTCAATAGTTAATAATTTTCTTTTAGTTTCTACCCCTTAATGATGGAGTTACAGGTAAAAATCACAGCAGGCTCAGGGTTTTTGGCGTTCTGTACTACACAGATAAAATCTGTTTCTTTCATTTTTAGCCTTTAAAAAATGAACATTTAGTATAAACATACTATCTGTTTCCATGATGACCTTAAAAACATTAAATTAATGGAAATGGGCATTGTGCATCATCCCCATTGACTGCTGCAGGTATTTAAGGTAACTGGTATCCATAAGAACAGAGACAGTGCCTGAAGAGTGATCAGAATTAGACTTTCCTTATTTCTCGTACCCAGTTTTCCCCGTTGTTTAAAGACACATAAATAAATAGCTTAGGCCATGTGCCCTCACCCCCGCCTCTCGGGGTTGGTAATACATGCTTCTCAGGTTCCTTGGGCACTAGGTGTCACCATTGTCCCAGTTGGACACTACAGCGTCTTGACTAGGAATCGCTCCCTGTTGGAATACTCATCTGTTGCATAATAGGTTGAGAGAGAGAATGGAAGGGAAGGTGGGGAGGAGGCTGGTGGAGAGAACAAAAGAAAGTGACAAACCTTGGAAGCCAGAGATTGACATCAAGCATGAAAAAAGCGATGTTACAAGTGAATTGGTTATGATTCAAAAACAACTCTTTGGTTCTTGTGTCTTGTGTTGAATAGGCACAGGGGCTTCTCATTAAAATGTGTTTGAGAGAGTATTTAAAAGTAGCTCCTGGGCCTCTGGAGGCAGCGCTCAGTAGGCTGTGACAGGAGTGGGGGGTGGTGACGGCAACAGACAGGCTGACTGTTTTCCGATGAACCTTAAGTGATTTTGATGTTGCTTTGCACCAGCAGAGTAGGAGTTAGTTTTCCTCGTGTCTAAGATTGAATGCCATTAGTAGTCATAAGGACATTCTGCAAAATTTCATTTTACCCTTAAGGGGGGGTGGGAAGCAAACATTTCCAGGGAAGCCATTTTTTTTTCTGTTGCGTTTATGTTCTTTAAGATCTTTGTTTTTCCTAGCAAACATGGTACTGACTATGTGTTTGGTAATAGCAGGTTTTCAGGCTGTACTCAGACTTTCATAGAGAATTAGAGGGAGAAAGTTTGCTTGTCTATATTATTTTGTGCTGGATTTGCCATCTTCCTGTGTGTTCAGCTTCATTTCTCTTTAAATCAGCTGAGTTTGGTGGCAGAATAAAGAGGGGAGGGCTTTTTTGTTGTCGTTAAATCAGTAGGCTAAGCATTACATGGCAGAGCTGAAGTGCAAGTGGATTATTTTTGTGTTCCTTCTCTCAATCTATCATTGTTCTGCCACAGCTCTTCTTTTTGATTAGTTTGACCCTTAACCTGTAACTCACAGTAATCTCCACAAAGTTGGAATTTCTCCAGAAAACAAGAAGGAAGTGGAGAAGAAAGTGGCTGTGAAACCCATAGAAACCAAGAACAAGTTCTCCCAGGCAAAGCTGTTGGCAGGAGCTGTGAAGCATAAGAGGTCAGTCAGCAGTTGCACAACTATAATCTCCCTCTGACCGTGTACCCTGAAATGCCGCTTGTGCGAGAGCCAGAGCAAAAGTACCTGCGTGTAAGTCTCAGTGAAGTGCCTTTGGTAGCCTAACCTTGCTCTCCCCTTCCCTTTTGGTATCATCTATAGCCTTTGACCCTGGTCCCTCTCTGACTGTTCATTCAGCATAATAATAGCTACTCTTCACTGGGCACCTGCTGTGTGCCAGGCATTGAGTTAAGTGCTTCCTGCACATGATCTCACTTGTTCTTCTCAAGAAGTCAATGAAATGCAAATAACTATTATTGGATGAGGAGATCGAGAATTTGAGGGATTGAGAACCTTTATCCAAGGTCACAAAATACTAGGAGCAGGGGTTCGATATTTGAGCACTTATGTTTCTAGCAAATGAGGTAGCAGGTTCTAGGAAAGCATTTGTGTAGGGTGCAATAGGAGCGGGAGGAGGAAGCCCCACTGTCTGGAGGGCCAGCCTGTGCTCCTGCTCGGGAAGTTATGGCAGGCACTGGGAAGGAGAGAGGAAATGACTAAGGTTTTGACAGGCAGGCAGGAGGGGGCGGGGCAGCGGCTGCAAAGGCATTGTGGCTGTAAGAACGTGGCAGCTGTGACAGGGTCATAGACCTGACTGGGCTCTGCTTCATTGATGTGGGGGTGGTGGCACTGCCTGGAGATATTGCTAAGTTCTTTGTTATGTTTGTTCCTCTCTTTCCAAATCCTGAAATGGCACCAAAATGATTAAGTCCGGCCATTGCAATTTGACCATCGTACCATGAGCAAAATGATGTCAAGTTTGTAAGTGCAGTCTATTAGGAAAATCAATATGGTGTATTGTCAACCAGCCACGTGTTTTGAAGGGAATGTACTGATGCAGCCTTGTGGTTTGGCACGCCATCCACCTGCTGTAGCCGCTCCTAGGAGCACTGTTTACATGTGAAAATGTCTCCATGGCGTAGCAGCAGGAGGGAGGAGAATCAGCAGCCTGGAAAAGGCCAGTTTTCACCTAAGCTTTCCTGTTTGGCCCGGGTCTTTGAGGACTGCGCCAACAAAGGGCCCCCTAGGTGGGCAATTAGTCCCCTCCGTAGCGTCTGGCTGCTTGCAGAGTGGGTGGGGTACCTTTCAAAGAGATGCTGTATTAGCTTTCTGGGTGGCAAGCATATATAACCTCTTTATGTTTTGAAACTACATTTCTTGTTGTTTTGTGTAGCAAGGTGATAAATTAGCCTCCTGGGCAGGAGTCTCCAGCCTGGGTTTATCAGAATCACCTGGGAGTTTGCCAGTGTGGCTTCTAGGCCTTACACTGATTCTGGTGCATAAATTTGGCGTGAGGTGTGGGAGTCTGTAATTAAATATAGTTAACATCCATCACCACACACAGTTAAAAAATTTTTTTTCTTATGATGGGTACTTCTAAGATCTACGCTCTTAGCAACTTTCAGGCATACAATACAGTATTATTAACTGTAGTCACCATACTGTACATTGCATCCTCAAGACTTACTTATTTTATAACTGGGAGTTTGTACTGTTTGAAGGTGGTCAACTGTATCAGTATTTTCTTTTCTGGTTAGAGCATCTTATATTTTGTTCAAGAAATTGATACCTACCCTGAGGTCATAAGATAGTTTTTCTTCTAAAAGTTTTAGAGTTTTGTCTTTCACATGTTAGTCTTTAAACTATCTGTATTAACTTTTGTGAAGCAAATGAGGTAGGGATCCCATTTCAATTTTTTTCTTCAAACGAAAAGTAAATTTTCTAACAGCATTTACTAAATACAGCCTTTTCCCCCCAGTGATCTTTTATGTTAGCTCTGTCTTGTAACAAGTTTCCATATGTATTTGGGTAACAAGTTTCCATACATATTTGGGTTTGTTTGAGGGTTCTTTTTTTCCCTTGTCCTTGGATTTGTTGGACCAGTATCATTCTGTATAAGTATTGTAGCTTTTTAATAAATCATGATATCTGACAGGGCAGGTCCCCTTACGTTCTTCTCAGAGGTGTCATGTCTTGGTCACTTTGTTCTTCCATATAAATTTTAGATTTTAAGGTCTTTAAAAATCTCTATTGGAATTTTTATTGAAGTGTTATTAAATTGCTTGTTAAATTTATGGCGAGAACAGGTCATTATGAATTTGAGTCTTCCTATCCATGGCATATATCTACATTTATTGGGTTTTTTTAATGTCATTCTATAAAATCTTACAGTTATTTTTCAAAAAAGTTGTGCACATTTTTAATTAAATTTATTCCTAAGTATATTGTATATATTTTTGTTGCTGGTGTGTAAAGATGCAGTTGATGAAATACTTACATCTAGCCACCAGCTCTTACTAACTTTAATGATAATTCTTTAGTAACTCTTATTAGCTATAATAATTTATCAGCAGGTTCTTTTGAAATGTCTATGCAGAAAGTTACCATATTTTAATAATTACAGTTTTATTCTCTTATATCTTTTAATTCCTTTTTCTTATCTTACCTCACTAGTTAGAATTACAAGTAAAATGTTAGATAGAAACAAATCTGCACATTCCTCTTTTAGTTCTAATTTTAAACATAATGTTTGTAACTTTTTCACGTTAAAGTTAGCATTTATCGTTTGTCTTTTCAGATATCCTTTGGCAAATTAAAGAAGTTCTGTTCCTAGTTTGATAACAGGTTTTGGGGGTTTTTTTGTTTTATTTTTTTTGTAGACATGGACTGTTAAATTTTATCTATTTTTTTCTGCTTTTGAATTGAAAATTTTTTTTCTTTGTTACAATGAAAAATGAAATTTACAGATTTTTCTAATGTTGCATTCCTGTGAGAAACCCAGCTTGGCAATGATACGTCATTACTTTTCTGAGCTTAACTGGCTTGTTCTGCTAATATTTTGTATTGGTTGTTAAATGTTGTTGAACATATGTTCTGGAGTGAGCCTCATCTGTATTCCCTAACTCCCCTCCCCAGTTTTATTTGATTTTGACATGAAGATTAAAACTATTTTTGTAAAATGATTAGGGAGTGTTCCTTCTTTTTCTGTTCTTTGGAGGAGTTTGTATAAGATGGGAGAGTCCTGTTTTGTGAAAAATTGGAAGAACTCCTGTGTAAAATCATTTTGACCCCTCCTTTTAAAATTTGTGATTATAGGACTGTTTAAGCTTATCCATATCTTTTTGAGTCAGTTTTATTTGGTTATATTCTCTGGGAATTCATCCATTTTGTCTTGTTTCAAATGCAGTAGTTAAGTTGTTAGTATTTTTTTTCTGATAGGTCTATCTATAATTGTTTCATTTTAAGTTTTTAGGTGTGTGTCATAAGTAGCTAACTTAAAATTTAGTCTGTTGATCTCTTTTTACTGGTAGGTTGGATTTATTAGGACTTTTGATACAGCTTTTACCATCTTAATGTTATTTGTCTTAAAAGAATTTTTTCTTGCATTCTCTTTAGAAAAATTAAGATTAAAATGTATTTTATTCACTTTTTTTCTTTCTACTAGTTTGGATTTAAGTATTCTGTTTCTGTTCTTTCGATGGCTAACGTTGCAATTGACCAGGCACACTTAGCAAAACCTAAAGTAAATAGCTACCTTACTTCCCTGCAAAATTATACACTGACCTTAGGACTTTTAGCTACAATCACCTTCTTCTTTTCTTACATGCTGCTACTGCTTACCACTTTAGTATGGTCATGTTTAACACCACAAATTAGATGTTTTCTTTTTTTCTTTTCTTTCTTTTTTTTTAATGACAACATTTGTTTAGATTTATATTTGTATTTGTCAGGGTTGTTCCCTTCCTTCTGGGATTAAGGCCTTCCTTCTGGGATTATTTCTTTCCTCAGTGAAGTACATTGTTTAAATGTTCTTGTATTTATTTATTTTTTTAATTTTAAATTTTTTTTAAGGTTTCATTTGTTTATTTTTAGAGGGAGGGGAAGGGAGTGAGAATAAGAGGGAGAGAAGCCTGTAGATGTGAGAGAGAAACGTGAGTGGGTTGCCTCTGCACACGCCCTGACGGGGCACCAGACTTGCAGTCTAGGTCTGTGCCCTGACAGGGATCAAACTGGCAGCCTCTCACTTTGTGTGAGAGCACCCAGCTAACAGCCACAACAGTCAGGGCATAGATGTTCTTTTAGTGACAGTCTACTGAATGACTTTCAGAACCTCTAGCATGTCACTAAAGATGTTTCCCTCAGTCTTTAATAACTACATTTTTGTCATTTGTGAACGTATCCAGATATTCCTGAAATCCATCCATGGTTTTAACCACGATGGATGGTAAGGACAACAAAGAATCTGAAGTTTAGGTAATGGTGGAAGACATAATGCTTTACCTCCTGAATTGGCCAGGGGGTTAAATTGTTTTTATACCTAATAATAAAACTAGGAGACTTTGAAATGAAGACATTGTATTTCAGATTGTTTCTGTCCCTTGAGGCTGCCTAAGATCCATACCAGCGGTTATTGGAGCTCCTGATTCTCAAAGCTTTGATCCCCGAGACTGGATTCAGCTCACATCACTATGTTTTTTGTTACAGCTCAGAGAGTGGCAGCAGTGTAAAAAGACTGAAATCGGACCCTGACCCAGATGGCAAGAATCAAGGTGGGTGGCAGCTTTCCTTCGGTTCTCTGCTTGTAACGCGCATGACCACAGTGAAAGACTGGGGTGCCCCGCCCCTTGGAACGGCTGCATGCATTTCTCAGCTAGCCCACCGAAACCTCACCTCCCGAGCTGCTTTACACCAGGCAGGGTTCCTACCCGAGGGTGCGTCGGCGGCCCTGCAAAGCGTTACGCTAGAAATCCATGGTACCGATAATGACAAGTGTGTTCTCTGGGAGCGCTTACAAAGCCGGGGCCCTCGTCATATCACTTCTTCTCACAAAGGATTTTTCTCTGTTTTCCCCAAATGTCAAGTTTCTTGATTTCACCCTGCTTGCTACCAGTGAGAGGTAGAATGCCTGGCTCCGGCCGATGGTTGGTTTGGCTGGAGCCTAGTTTTATTACAGTCTCCAGGAGGACACTTTCTTTGGTGATTGCTTTTATGTGATCCAGTCTGGCACTGTATACGTGGCACAGTTTTCAGTGAAGGTGACTGTATCCTGGGGGCTGGATCAAGAGTGAGAAATTCAAGAGTGTTTTCAGCTCTACCTCTGCCTCCCTGTGGGACTGAGAGTCTGAGCCAAACTCAACGGGTCATCTATAAAACAGAGCTTGCATTTATTTTTCCCTCTCAAAAAAAAAAAGATATTTTTAAATATGCATCTGAGCACTGGTAATGGGCAGCTGTTGCTGATACCTTTTTGCTGTAGAATTTAGTTTCAAAAAGGATATTCCATGAAGAGTCTACCTTCTACCTATATATCTTCTTCCATCCAATTCTCCTTTCCAGAAGGAAATAGTATCATACATTTCTTATGTATCCATCCAGAACTCTTCTATGTATGTACAAGCAATTACAAATATATTCTTCAAAAAAAATTTTTATTATCGATAACTTAAAACATTCAGATGTTAAAATGATGGGATAATGAACCCCATCATGCAGCCTCAACAATCTGTAACATGTGTCCAGTCTTATTTACACCTCCCCACTGTGGTATCGTGAGGCAAATTCCCAACAGCAGTTGTTTCATCCATAGTTCTTTTGTATGTATCCCTAAAAAGTAAGGGTTCTTTTTTTGTTTGTTTGCTTAAACATAATTGCAGTCCTGTTACCACACCTACAATAATTATGATAATTCCTAAGTATTAGCATAGATCAAATTAGTATTTATTTTCCTATAAAATTTTTTCTTGACAATTGCTTTTTTAACAGTCAGGATCTAGCTGAGGACTAGACATTGTATTTGGGTATAAGGCTTTAAAAAAAAAATTTGAGATATAGTTCACATACCATAAAATTCACCCTTTTAAAGGGAACAATTCAGTAGTTTTTAGTATGTTCACAAAAATGTGTATTCATTACCACTATCTAATTCCAAAACATTTTCAGTACCCCAAAAAGAAACCCCACTCCCACTAGCAGTTACTCCCGGTTCTTCCTCTCCCTAGCCACTGGAAGCCGCTAATCTACTGTCTGACTCTGTGGATTTGCCTTTTCTGAACATTTCATATAAATGAAATCCTACAGTACATGGCCTTTTGTGTCTGGCTTCATTTTGCTTAACATGTTTTCAAAGTTCATGTTGTAGCATGTATCAGTACTTTATGTAATGGAATAGTATTTCATTGTATGACATGCCACAGTCCGTTTGTTAATTCATCATTTGATGGACAAACTAATGAGTAAGTTGCCTCTTTTGGCTATTATGAACCATGCTGCTATGAACAGTCAGGTACACATTTTTGTGTGAAGAGCTGTTTTTAACACTCTTGGGTATATGCCAAGGAATGGAATTGCTAGGTCATATGGTAACTCTGTTTAACTTTTGGAGGAACTACCAAATTATTTTCCCGAATTGGCTGCACCATTTTACATTCTACCAGCAGTATATGAGGGTTTCAGTTTCTTCACATCCTTATCAATACTTGTTACTGTCTTTTTTATTATATATACTATTCATATTTGTGGGTATGAAGTGATATTTCATTGTGGTTTTGGTTTACAATTCTCTGAAGACTAATAATGTCGGTCTCATGTACTTACTGGCCATTTATTTATTTTCAGAGAAATATTTACTCAAATTCTGAGTCTTTTTAGAATTGGGTTGTCAATTATTGAATTTTAAGAGTTCTTTATATATTCTGGATCCTACACGCTGGTCAGATACATGATTTACAAGTATTTTGTTCCTTTCTGTGGATTGTATCTTCACTTTCTTAATAGTGTCCTAGGAACACAACAGTTTTGAACTTTGATGAGATCTAATTTATCTATTTTTTCTTTGGTTTCTTGTACTTTTAATTGTTATAGCTAAGAAACCATTGTCTATGAAGATTTATCTCTGTTCTAAGAGTTTTAGCTCTTACATTTTGGTCATAGATCCATTTTGAGTTAATTTTTATGTATGGTGTGAGATAGGGATCCAGTTTCATTCTGTGCAGATACTCAGTTGGCCCAGCACCATTTGTTGAAAAGGCTGTTCTTTCCTTACTGAATTGTCATGGCACTTTTTTTGAAGATCAGTGGACCAAATGTGGTCTTCTTTTTGGACTCACTCTTCCCTTCACTGATTTATATATGTCTGTCCTTATACCATTACCATAGTCGTGATCACTACTGCTTTGGAAGTGTGAGTCCTCCCTCCAACTTTGTTCTTTTTCAAGGTCTCTTGCGTTTCCATATGAATTTTGGGGTCAGTTTGTCAGTTTCTGCAAAAAAGACAGCTGGGGATCGGGATTGCTCACATGAATAGATCAGTTTGGGAATATCGCCATTTTGTGACATTGTAACAATGTGTCTCTTAAGTCTCATTTAACCTATAGGCCTTCCTTCTTTTTAAATTCAGGTTTTGTTTCATTTGTATTTTGTTTGTGAAGAAACTATCCTTGTCCGGTAGAGTTTCTCACACTGGATTTTGCTTGATTGCATCCCCGCAGTGTTCCTTTACATCCTGTGTTTCTCATAAAATGTAATTAGATCTAGAGCTTGATCAGGTCAAGTTGATTTTTTGCTAAGAAACTTCTTATGTTGTGTTCTTGTACTTCTTCTCATCATCATTATTTTAATTAGCGTACTCTTATGTGCATTTCTTAGTTCACTTACTGTACCATGGGAACCATTGCGTATCTGTATATAAAGAGCTTCTTCCTTCCTTTTTAAGGCTGTGTAGTATTCCATTATGTGGTTGTACCATAGTATATTTATCCCGTTTTTTTAATTGATGAACATTTAGATTGTTTCCATTCTTTCTGTCATGATGTTGTATTAAAAAACCCTATACATGCATCATTTTTTTTATATTCACAAATATATATCAGGTTAAATATTTAAAATTATTGGGTCAAAAAGGATATACATTAGTAATTTAGCTAAGTATTGCCAAATTGCCCTGCAAAGAAGTTATTCCTAGTTTATGTTCCCCCCCGCCAGCACCGTAGGAACTCCATCTCACTGATGTTATCTTTTTAATATACAGGAGACTTGCTAAACTGCTTAAATAGAATAAGTATTTACTGCATGTTTGTATGCATGCACATATATAATACTGCATCTTAATCATCTTTCAACTAGTTAATTAGTAGTGCCGTATCTGGTGCTTATTCCCTGGTAGGAACTATTCGCATGAATCAGTGGAAAGGAAAACTCGCGTAGGGTCTTTATATCAAGGCAGGCACGTGTTTCAGAGGCTTCTCTTTTGCCATTCTAAATCTCCTCCTCTTCCCCCTTCCTACATTCTTACAGCAGAAGCTGGGCAAGAAATACCCTCTTGCTAGGAGCTAAGGCCACACAGGAAGACTATCTGCTGTATGTTGCTTCAAAGTCTTATCCTCAGCACTAGAAGGATTTGCCCCCGCCCCCAGTCCCCCAGAAGATAGCTCTGTGGCCCCAGTGGAGATTCAGCCCCACCCCCACCCCCCACCAGAGGCTTTGGACTTAAGCTCTGAGCAGAGTCAGTGAATGCACAAGTAGACCCCATCTACTCTCAAGTCACGCATCTGTGTGCATCCCGACACAGTCTCTGTTAGTAATTCCCAGTGTTAATTTGGTATGACAATGCGGTTCCGCAAATGCAGCAGTTGGCAGAAAACTTCACCAAATGGGTCAGATCAGAGGGCACCATTTTGTTCTCTTTGGACAGTTAACTGTTTTTGGAATGAAATCTGTGTCAGACTCACAGTCTCTTCTTTCTTGAAACCTCCTAGACAATGGGGAGATGTGGTCCTGTGGCTTAAGCTCTGCCGACGCCACAGAGGTCCGGCTTTTTGGTTGCATTTCCGCGGCTGACTGCCGCCCTTCCCTTAGGCCAGCCTAGTCCTCCGCAGGTGCTCTGAGCTTGATCCTTCTTTTCTGTCTAAGAAATTCACCCTTGAAATACTTAATAAAATGTCATATCTCACGGAATAGCTTCACATAAATTATTTTTCTAAGTAACTGACTCATACCCTTATGTCAGGGGTTTTTTTTTTTAAACAACCAAATATTTCTGACAGAACATTGAAAGTATCATGGTATATGTGACTTACAAATACAGTGATTGTTCAAGTAATAAATGGCATACAGTTTGATGGTAGGTCCCACATTTTCATACATACCGCCCAAATAAATGTAGCCACTTGGAGCGAACCTCTGTGAAGCGTCTTTAACATACTTTCCTGCGCTCTCACACATCATGGTCACCGGCCTGCCCTGCTTGGGCGGGCCCTGCGCTGTATGTCCAAGGGGTGGGGAAGGAAGGGCCCTTGCCCCCCAGAGACTCAGGCTTAAAGGGGAACAGAGACAAGCAGTCCCTGTCGTCTGTAGGGCTGTTCGGTCTTCTACCGCCTTCCTGCCTGTAGATATAGGGGTGCCCGTGTGGGACTCTTCCTCCCTAATTTTTTTTTACATATTTTATTTATTTATTCCTAGAGAGAGGGGAAGGGAGGGAGAAAGAGAGGGAGAGAAACATCAGTGTGTGAGACAACCACCCATGCCCAGGACTGGCCTGCAACCCAGGCACATGCCCTGACCAGAGATCATACAGGCGACCTTTGGCTTTGCAGGACGGTGCCCAACCCACTGAACTACACCAATCAGGGCTGTTCCTCCCTAATTTAAGTGGCCCAGGATCTTTGGATTTTTGTATTTGCCTTTAAGGAAAAAAAAAAAAATGTCCAAATAGGCACTATATGAAGGGCATTCAAAAAAAGACCCTGAAATTATCTTCTGGAGGGCGGGCCCCTTGTACTACAGGCCCCCCTGCTAGGTGAGTGTTCTAGGAGCCCATCCGTGTCAGTGTACAAGCTGGCGTTGTCGTGAGAGGCTGTGCTTGGCTTCAGTGAATTTTTTTAAGACTCTCTGAATGCATTTGCCTACTTCACGATGGGTGATTTATGAGCGCACCTGCCCGTGCCACGCTGAAGTGTTCAGCAGTTTTTGACCAAGAACAGCATGACCCTTATGACCTGCCCCCCTTATTCACCTGATCTTGTTCTGAGCAATTTTTTTTGTTGTTGTTTTCCTGGATGAAAAAAGTCCCCAAAGGGAAACATTTTGCCCAGGTGGAAGAGGTGAAACAGAAAAACTGCCAAAGCACTAAAAGACATCAAAGTCAATGCCTGTTTGTCCTAGGCAGTGGAAAAAACATCTCTGTAGGTGTATTGTTTTAAATGGGGAGTACTTTGAAGGGGCTTGAAGTTTAAATGTGTAAGAATAAACAATTTTTATAAAATAAATTCCATTGTTTGGGTCCCTCCTCATATGTACATAATAGAAATTCTAAAGGGAATGTATTTTTTCCGGATGTTGCCATGCATATACCTGGGCATGTTCCCTCTCCCCCCTACCCCTGCACCAAAGTGTTATTTATATCATCAACCTCCACCACTTTCATTTAGCATGGTATCTTGTAGACCATTCATTACCACTAAACACAGATGCTTTACTCTTCTTAGTGGCTGAATGGCAGTTGTTACCTAACTGCTCCCCTATTGATGCGTATTTCCATTGTCTGTGGTCTTTAGCTGCCGTCAGCAGTGCTGCACTGAATGTTCTCATGTGAACACCATTTAAGTCTGAAGGACGTTGCTGAGTTGCCCTCTGCCCTGCCCGCAGCGGATAAAGATGCCTGCTCCCCATCGCTTCCCTCTTTAAGGGCTGGTTATTCTCCTGTGTTTAAAGTCCATCTGTTTCTTTTTCTGTGACTCTTCATGTCTCTGTCCACTTTTCTGTTCAGTTGGTTGGTTGATTTTGGAAGAACTCTTTATATCTTACAGAAATTAGCTTTTGTGATAGTTGTTTCAAGTATAGTATTGGCCTTTACTTCCTTGTGGCCTTTTTATCACCATCTCAGCAGTCATGGTCAGCTCTCATTTCACTTTTCTGCATCTCCAGGTTTTAACATTGCTTATCTTTTTTTTTTTTTAATCGTTGCCTGTGGACATGCTTAATTATTTTAGAGAGGGAGAAGGAGGCAGGGAGTGGGACGGGGGGGAGAATAGATGTAAGAGAGAAACATCAATCGGTTGTGTCTTGTACACGGGAACCAAACCTGCAACCTAGGAATGTGCCCTGACTGGGGAATTGAACCTGCAGTCTTTCAGTCTCTGGGATGACGCTCGAGCCAACTGAGCCACACTGGCCAGGACAACATTACCTATATTAACAGCTTTTTTCTCCCCTTATTAGAACTTACAGTAAGGCAAGCAAGTATACCGAGCTCCTGAACTCTGTGTCTGGCCAGTTGAGATCTCTTTTAGCTCCTCGGTGTATTTCTTGCTTACTCCTGATTTTCTGCGCTTGGAACCGTGTCTACTGTTCATGTTTACACGCACTGTTAGTTAGGGGTTTGTTAGGACAAAACCCTAGAAGGTAATATGCTTGTCAGCCTGAAGTTTGAACTCCAGCTCTTACCCTGCAGTGAGAGCTCAGGAATCATTTTAGCACGTTATTTTTTTATTCAGATTAGTTTAACATTTTCTGCTCTAAGTGGCCTCTAACCTTAGCAAGTCATTTGACCTCCCGCATCAATAAAAGGAGGGATAATACATGCATGCCAGGTTGCAGTGGTTAAGTGAGGCTGGAAACATTTAGAAGGGAGGAATGGAGTAGAGTTCTTAACTTTCCTTTAACCTTTAAGTCCTGCGTTTTCTAGATTAAGGCTGTCACGAAAGTGGCAGCGTAATTGGGAGTGTCCTGGGGCAAAAGAGCCTCAGCCTACTTGGTGACATTCCGCATGATCTTAAAATGGTCCCTGACTGTTTTCCGTTTCCTCAATTGTAAAAGAGAAACACGGCTCCGAGGTGGGGGATGCAGGACTGCTGCCTGCACAGGTTGGCCTGAGCCCCCCGGGGGAAGCCCTCAGCGCAGGGCCTGGCCGCTGGCAAGCAGACCACCCACTCTGGGAGAGCGTGATGAAGATAAAGTCCTCCCTCCTTCTTTGCAGAGGCCTCGTCCTGCGTGTCTCTGGGCAGCACGTCCCTGAGCAGCCCCGCCATCCACTGCCCCTCCGCCGCGGTGTGTATCGGCATCCTCCCGGGCTTGGGCGCCTACTCCGGGAGCAGCGACTCTGAGTCCAGCTCGGACAGCGAAGGCACTATCAACGCCACTGGCAAGATCGTCTCCTCCATCTTCCGAACCAACACCTTCCTCGAGGCCCCCTAGCCGCTGTGTCCTTGTCACAAGGAGCTCCTCCCCAGGAGGGGACTGGATGGTGCCTCTGCCTCCAGGCATTACCTCCCTCAGAGAACTTTTGGTCGGCTCCCTGTGCACACCGTGACAGTTTTAACCTCTCTAAAAATGTGCCGGGATTCACCTGTGGCACGACTTGTGTTTGGTCTCTCCTTCCACTCCTGTGCAGACGCCCACACCTGTCTCACCGCCTTTTTCCTCACTGACATGGTGGGGGGTGCTGGGGCCCAGCAGGAACTCCCCTGGAAGTGCCCTGGGAAGGCAGGACAGCGGGCCTGCACGGGGTTTGGGTTAGGTGGTTTTCTTGGGGTTCTGGGGGTTTTGTTTTTGTTTTTGTTTTTTTTCTTTTCCAACAGCACAGGGAGGCAAGGGCCATTTTTGGGCAGGCGTCATTTTAAACATCTTATTCTAGACGGACGCGCTGTTTGGTTGTACCGCCTTGTGGCAGCGCGTGGCGGAGCCGCCCTGGTGACGACCTGGTGCAGTCCCCTGGAACTAACCGACTCTCGATGTTGTGTGACTAAGATTAAAAACCACGTCCGCAGAGGTGTCAGTTAACACTCATCATTCAGCGTGAAGTGTTTCCTTACTTTTGGAAAACTTAGTCCTCCTCCCTTTACCTAATCCCATTTAAGACTCTAAACCTTAGAGAAGCAGACACGGGCCTCATTTCAGCATAGCCAGAAATCAGAGGCGCTACTAGGTATGTGGATGAGGCGACTTATTTTTGGCAGCTCCTGGGTTCCTGGTACTGAAGATCAGTGGGACGCACCTGCATGTTCTGACTGTACTCTGTACCCTGTCGAGGTTCCTCTCTGGTTGACACCTTTATTGTTGTGGCTTCCAACTATGAAGCTATTTTTAGCCTGAAGGTACTGCCCTAGTCCTTTCCTCCTCTTTTCTGCTGCCCCCCCCGCCCCACTCTTTTCTCTTCCCAGACAGAGCAGCTCCAAGGCTGTGAGCAGCCAAGACCTGGAGGTGCTGCCCCACCTCCACGTCTGAGCAGGAGGAAAGGACGGAAGGAGCAGGTATGGAGGCCTCGGGGACAGAGGTTGCCATGGGCTTGAAAAAGGGCTATCGCCGCCGCCTCTCCCCCCCACCCTCCAGGGGAACAGGCCTGTGCAGTTCTTCTTCCCTTGGGTTCCTGCGTCAGTTGTTTCCACCTCCCTGCGTGTGAGATGGAGAGAGAGACACCAGGGCATGTTGACGCCGTGATGCTGGCAGGCAGAGAAGCTTCAGGGGCAGAGAGGCCCCTGGATCTCGTCCAGCCCTCTCCTTTCCCCTCCAGTGCAGCGCCGTTCTGGTGGCCGCTGGCAGATGGTGACTCCCCTTCACCCGTAACGGATGCCTTGCGCATCTTCCTCCTTTTCAGAACTACTCTGTGCTAATTGCTCCTGACTGTCAGGACAGGCGCGTCGGCTCCATTCTAACAGACGAGACGTTTGGGTGAAACTGTGTAGGCACCCTCTGCCTCTCTGCCTCATTGTTCCTGCGATTGTGCTGTCAGCATTGCGGAACGTCCCCAGATCAAACCTCGGATCATTTTAGGAGGCAGAGTGGAATCAAAGTCGCCCTGTTGGTGTGGTTTGACTTTTTACGAGGCCCTTTCTCCACCCCACAGCCTCTGTTGATGTTGGGAGAAGTTGACAAAGGGTTGCAGGAATTTAAAACATGCTTAATTTGAAGGCTCATAACAAGACCTTGCTTTTCCTGTGCTGAGTCTGTGCTCCCAGCCCCCTTCCCATCTACTGGAACAGCTCAAGTGGGTCGAAGGCTGAGGCCCTTCACACCGAGATTTCTGCTCATGTATCTCAGATGAAGTCAAGGATCACGGGTGGACCGCTGGAACTGAAACCGGTTCTGTAGAAACCGGTGAGAGCGAAGCAGGACCCGGTCTGCCCCACAGGAGGCAGCCTCAGAAAGCACCCAGGGTAGAGCGCGCAGTTCAAACCCGAAGAACAGAAAACAGGGCGGGGAGGAAACACTGCTTTAAACCATAAAGTACAGCACTCTTGCCTTACTAGACGACTGGGGTTTTATAAGTAGAGAAGAAGGGATAAAAACAAAGTTTGGGGTGGGTTACTTTAAACTCATTTACATTGCCGTGAGTAGTAATACTCTCACTGCGCGAGGCAGAAGCTCGTCTCTGAGGACCCTGTCGCCAGCTCTATTTGGATTACCTAGTGTGTGTCACACCTTGTGCTCTCGACCACGTCCCGCTAGCCACCGGTGCTCGGCGCTGGCGCCCACCTAGGTGGGGAGAAGGGGAGCATGGAATTCCAAGCATCAGTTTCCATCTGTAACGATGCTGGCGTGACGGGCCTACCGAGGTGGCTGGTGCCCTGTTCAGGGGCGCTGCCCCAGCCCCCGGGAGGAGACACAGCTGGCTCTTCAAATTCAGGGGCGTGGGGAGGGCACCTGAGCCTTTTTCAGGAACATTCTAGACTGAAAGTCAAGCTCCGAACTAGGAGTGACTCAGGCTTGTCCCTTGCATTTTTTTCACTGTCCACCTCATACGTTCTCCCCTTCTGGCTGCCTCCGTTCCACCCAAGAAAAGCTTGATGTGCCTAAGATGTTTTCCTCTGCTTCTCCCTGGGAATTGGCGTGGTTCCGTCTCCTGTGGGTATACCGTAACGGCTGTGAGATTGGAGCCAGATGTGTACTTGCTGGGGCACTTGAGCAAGGTCCTTACCCACTGTGGGCCTGTTTCCTCCTCAGTCAGTAGGAATAACAACACCAACTTCCTTGCGAGGGTGAATGATAACCTAGGCCAGCCCTTTGCTGTGGTGTCTGGCCCACTGCGCTCAGGGAGTAGTCGCCGCCCTCGTCAGTACTGTCAGCAGTGGCCTCCCCCGTGTCTGCGTGGGGTGGCCGGAGCTCCCGTTAGCGTGATGTGCAGCAGGTCTGTCCGTCCCACCGACTCGGTTGCAGCTAGAACACCGACAGGATGGGGGGGTCAGCTCCGGCCGTCACAGCACCAACCACCAGCTTGTCCTGTGTGCTTCCCTCCCAGCTAAATGTTAATTGCTCAGGCACACACGGTTCTTTGGCTCGGATGTCCTAGCTGTGGGCATATGGCTCAGCTGTCACCTAAAGCCCCTCCAGAAAAACAAAAAGGAGACTGTCGTGTGAGTTCCCAGGGGTTCTTGGGAAAGGAGGCTCTGGGCAGTCCTGTAACCCTCTCGGGAGCTGGGGAGGTGTCCCTGAAGGGTATTGCAGCTGGCTTTTGGTTCCTACAGAATCAGCAGACACATCGAAAGCTTAGGATGAAAAGAAAAGATGAAGATAACCCCTCACTCATCTCCACCAGATAAACACTTGGCTGCGGGTGTTACCAGGCTCCCGTAGGTGGGAATCTGCCCGGTGCATCTCCCAGGTATAAAGAAGGCCACTACTAGTAATTACCGGGGAGAGTAGGTCAAGGTGAGTGACTTCCCAGGTTCAGTAGAGAGGAAGGACAAACTCACCGGCTTGAGCAGAAGACCCTTCCTTATAGGGTTCAGGGAGGACATTCAATGCAGCGGAGCCCGTGTGGGCTCTGGAGCCTGATAGGATGGATGGGCTTCTCCGCTTGTTTCCCTATCTCCACAGTGGTCGTAGAGGGGCTGTTGGAAGGGCTCGCCGAGATTACACCTGTAAAGCACTTAAACACGGAGCGGGAAACAGCTTAATACAAGTGTCAGCTGTTACTGGTTATACCAAAGCCTGTGGCGAAGCGGCTGCCTGGAGCTCCTGGGGGAGGGGATAGGAGAGAAAGATGTGTCGTGCAGAAGAGGGAGGGAACTGAAGGACGGCTAGGGGGCCAGAAACTGGCCTCCTGGCTGGGTTCGTGGAGTGGGGCCTGAGCCCAGAGAGGCCCGACGGAGAAAGCAGCGGCTGCTGTCAGCAGGACAGGAGCAGCCTTAGCATCCTGAGGCCAGAGAGCCTGCACACACTGCAGACCACGGGGCAGACCCCATGTCTGGGAGACCTGGATGGGCAGCAGATGGGTGTGTGTGTAAGGAGCGTTGGAGCACATGGGTCAGAGTGTGGACCAAGAGCAAGAAGGGGTGGTGACCACGTGGTATTGGCTGGGCCAATGTGTGGGGACTGCGGAAGCACCTGACGTGGGCTCTGTAGGGGCCAGGAAACCTACAGCCGCTGGCGGGGGCCCGTGCATTCTGCTCGTTCACAGGGCTTCCTGGGCACGTGTGTTCCCTGGGCCCGGCTCCGTGCCAGTGTGAGGAGGGCAGCTGCTGCTGTGGGATGCAGGCCCGCAGGTGATGGCCCCGCCCTCACAGGCCTGCTTGGGGGAGGGGTTTTTGGGTTCCTGTCCCAGATCCCGAGCCCCTCGGGTCTCGGCTGAGGAAGGAGCTGACACAGGGACGTCCGAGACTCCTTTATTACCCTGAGTGTAACAAATAGAACACGGTCACAGCATTGCAAACAGCAGGAATCAGGTGTGGGCCACGACAGAGCGCACCACAGACACGTTCCTCTCAGAGTCGGCAGCTAGTTACGATTGTAAAAATTTTATTCTCTGTAATAACAATAATTATTCCACGAAAATTATACAAAGTACATTCAATAATTAAGAATGGCAGGGACAGGAAGAGAGGAAGCCAGTCTGGCCTGGAAGCATCATTAGTCGATTCCAACAAAGGAAGCCCAGCTGGGCTGGGGGGAACGTGGGGGTGGAGGTCCGATTGTAAAAAATAAACGTGGATCATTAAAAAAAAAAAAAAAATGGCCACCCATAAGGAAGCAGGGTGAGCGTGCACGTTCCTGGGGGAGGGGCCCGGGCGGCATGCTGCTGCTGCGCGGGCTGGCGCTCAGGCGGGGTCCGAGTGGGTGGGGGGCAGGTTTTTATGCTTGAAATACTGCACAACTTGTTGGGGCAGCTCCGCCAGCACAGCTTTGGCCAATGTCTCTTTTGCTGCCTGCAGGGTGGAGGGTGGGGGTTAGAGAGGAGAGAATTAGGGTTGCCGAGCAGCAGCTGTGGGGGCGCCAGTCCCGGAGAGCTGCTCTGGGAGGGGTCCCTGGAGGACAGCATCGGCTGCGGGCCAAGGCTGTCAGAAGCTGACATTCCCTGTCCCTGTCCGCGTCCGCAAACCTGCCATTGGTAGCAGTACCTTTCTGTAGGTGAAGTGTAACTCTTACCGTGAGCACTTGCGATGCCTGAGGGTACCATTTTAGGAAGAATTTGTCTGTGGGGGGCTTTTCAGGGTGAGAGCCATTGCAAGGCGCATTGCACAGCCTACTCATCTGGCAAACGTTTCCCGAGCACCTTCTTGGCTGGTGTAAACGAGCCATGACCAGCACAGGCTCGGCATGGGGACGTGCTTGGTCAGCATCGCGGGAGTGAATGGTGGTCCATGCCGGGCCTCTGTGCTCAGCCAGCACTCCAGAGGAGGGGCTGAGCCATCTCAGGCAAACCCAGAGGGGGCTGGGCAGAGGTGTGAGGGCCACTGGGAATGAAATGGTGCTCAGTCCTTGCTGGGACCTGCTGAGCTGAGTGCCCAGAGGGGCCCGTGTGCCTGAGAGAACTGGGGCCCAAAGAGGTCAAGGACTGGTCCAAGGCCATGCAGTGTGCCTCTGTTCAAAGCAAAGGCCGCAGGCTGGCAGTACAGGGCTGGCGTCTGAGAGGCTCTGCCCGCTCTGGGACTCTGTGGGGCCAGCCGCCAGGAAGCCAGCCACAGCCTCCTTTGGGCAGACTTGGGGTCCTCTGCAGATAGGAGGCCATCCTAAGATCACCCTGGTTTTCCCTCTGTGAGGCTGGGTGAGATGTGGTTATGAGGAAGGCCTGCCTCACCTTTGGGCCTCTGCTTACCCCTCTGTCCTCTGAAAATCTTTGCCTGGCAGCTGCCTGACCGCTGGTCAGTTAGAGGGCAGGTCCTCGGGGAGCCCCTGCCTAAGCCTCCACCTGGACTGGGTGCTGCTGCTGTGTCCCATCACAGCACTCACTGAAGCAAGTGCTTGCACTGTTACGTGGTCTCATCTGGGGGCAGGCCTGGCAGGGCATCAGGCGCATAGTGGGCCCTTAGGAAGTGTGCAGTCAGTGGAGCTGAGGGTGGAGGAGCCTAGGCCTGGGTGGACAATCCCAAGACCTTCATCCTCGGTTATTACGGCCCTTGGGATCCTGTAACGCCACCTCCCCAGCCTGGGCCACACTCACGTTGCGGAACTCTCGAAAGGGCACGAACTGCACGATGTCTCGGGCCGCTTCCTCCCCAGTGTGGGAGCGCAGGATGCGGCTGTCGCCGTCCAGGAACTCCATGGCAGCAAAGTCGGCGTTGCCCACACCCACGATGATGATGGACATGGGCAGCTTGGAAGCCTGCACCACGGCGTGCCGTGTCTCCTCCATGTCACTGATGACCCCGTCCGTGATGATGAGGAGGATGAAGTACTGCTGCAGGGAGGAGGTCAGCGGGCACTCAGCAGGGCCCTGAGTCCCCTGGCCCCCCGCCCCCGTCCTTCCTATTCCAACTCCTTAAGCCCTCTGACCCCCGGGAGGAAGGTGACTCCTTCCCCAGCTATAGCCTAATCCCGGCCACCCCCCACGGGACCCAGGAGCTGGGGCCTCTTGTCTGTTTAAACTGTTACCCTGCCTCAGCCAGAGCATAAGCTGCCCCGGTCCTCCTGCCCTGCATGTCATCTCCGAGCGCCCAGTGGGGGCCTAGGACTTAAGACCCAACTCTGCTGGTCACTACATAGTGGGTCTGAGTTACTCTCTGTGCCTCAGTGCCATCATCTTCAAAGTGGCAGTGGCGTGGCCCCCAAGTACCTCAAAGAGAGCGTGCCTGCCCCGTGGCAGCGGCTCGTTCGCTAATCAATAGTTACATTCCGGGCAGGCCGGCCGGCGGCCCGGGAAGAAGACCACTCTGGCCAACAGACCCTGCGGAGCAGCCTGCCCTCTGTCCACCTGCACGGAATACCTGTGCCCAGCTCACTCCCTGAGCACAGCCGCACGGAGACACCTCGCAGGAGCTAAGCAGGTCATCTAGGCCGGCGCCTGTGGGACTGGGGCTCTGGGAGGCAGACACGGGGTCACACGCCAGACGACGCAGCATCGAGTCCCAGTGGGAAGGGGTAGTTTTGCAGGGGTCTCTATTCTACACACTGTACCTAGGCGGCAGTCTCGCTTTGTGCTGTTTGCTGACCTTGTTAGCAATGAGAAGGCAGGACGCTTCTCAGCGCTTCAGGGACAACCCTCTAGACTTGACTACCATTGTGCAGTTATATATTGATTTTTCCTGTTACTCTCCACGGCAAGGGATAATGATTTCACTTACAGTGGGTTATAAAGTTTCTTTATAAAGTTATTTAAGTAAAAAAAAAAAAACAAACCAGTGTGGGTAACGAGGTGGCTATAGTATGCCGTTGGAAGGCGGGGGTGAGGGGAGCCAGGAAAGCTCCCTGGGTGACCTGTGCACGGAGGCCCCGCCGCTCCGAGCTGGCCGAGACCTTGTTTTCACCTCAGCTCTGTCCTTAGCGCCCTCTGGGCCCTTCTGGGGGAGCTCAGTTCTCCCCATCCATAAACAGAAAGGCTCTTGTGGCACTAATATTCTCTTTGCAGAGCTTTGGCCTTCCACACCGACCCCTCTGATTTTCAGGGGAGGAAATGGGGGCCCAGCCCAGTCCAGGTCGTGGAGGGCAGGCCCAAGTTAGCCTCTATGTCGGCACTGGGCTACCTTCTTACCCGCTTGCTCCCCGAGGAACGCACGGAGGACACAAATCCAGCCCCCTGGGATGCCCTGCTTGCCTGCCTGTCCCCCAAGCGCTAACTGAGGAAGGAAGGAGGGGGTGAGTCATGTGGAGGCATGGACCCCATGATCCTAACCCTGCTCCTGGCAGCAGCAGGCTGGCTCCTGCACTGTGCCTTTAAGAGATCAATCCCTTGGCTGGGGATACCTGTTGCTATGGAGATGGCAGCATGAATCCCTGCAGTGGAGGGCTGCTGCTGCCAGCCCCCCATCCCTAGGGGGGTGGATCTTAAGGCTCTTGTCCCCACGTAGCCCACCATCATGCTAGCACCCCTTCCGTACGTGGGGTGCTTCCATCCCAGCAGAAATATTCCAGGGCACCCAAGCGGGCAGGAAGGAAGGCACGGAGAGGCCTGGCAATGGGGAAGGAAAACAATGGGTAGGACTGGCCTCCAAGCCCCTCCTGACTCTCCCCATCCCATCGTCCACACGTGTGCGCCGCAGTGTGCAGGCCCGGGCCTCCCTCAGAGCCCTGGGGCCTTCTTGCGCAGGGTGGTGGGTACAGGCAGAGCCTGGGTTGTTGCAGGCCTGTGGGCACCGACTAACAGGGTGAAGAAGTCCCTGTTAACACACAGTGACTGCACAGGTCCTCCCTGTCACCCTCACCCTGTGGTTCTTTTAGGAATGAGATGGGCTCCCAGCTGGAACAACGCAGTCCTGACTCTAGACCAAGCCTAGCTGACTCCAAAATCTGGGCTTTCTCCACGAAGTCCTCCTTGGCTGAGCCGTCTCTGCAGTAGTGGGGCCTGCGCCCTCTCACCCAGCTCCCCAGTGTCAGGAGGCCAGAATGTCCAGGATAGCAGCTCAGGACAAGGCCCAGAGCCACAGCACAGGACTCGAACCCTTGCTCCTGTGTGCCAACCAGCTGGCCACAATGCCCATGCTCCTGCGTTTGGCCTCAGCTTGGGGTCATCGGCCTTGGCAATGGAAGTGCCGCTGACAAGTCCTGGGCTCCTTGCCCATCGTGGCGCAGAGCCGACATTTTCTGGGAGCCTCACTGCAACCCCAGGGGTCCACAGCTCCACCCCCAAGACAGCTCAGAAGGGACCTGGGAGGGAGCTGTGGAGGAGGAGGACGAAGGGCGGAGTCGGGCAGGAGGCGGTGGGAAGGTGCACTCCGCCCCAAGACCTCCCGCCTCCACGGGGCCTTTCCGGGCTGCCTTCTGCCCGGCATCCCCTGCCCGGCCACGGCTCCGAGGCCCACCTGAGCGCCTCGCGCCCATCCATCCCAAGCTGACGTGAGGGCTCTCCCCAGTCCTGAGCTCTGTTCCCACTGCCCGCACCGCCCGCGGGGAGCGCTCCCCCTCGGGACACTCCTCTCCCTGCACCCCACCCCCACCCTGAGTGCTCCGCAGCGCAGCCCCTTGTACCCCCTCCTCCATCTCCCAGGCCTGGCACCCAGTCTGTGCTCCAGAAATGTAGCCCGTCACTGTCGGGTCAAACCCCCAACCCACACTCCCTACACATTTCAAGGATGACCTTGCACCTTTTGCCTTGAAAAGAGATTCTTCAGCTGAGACTCTAAATAGCCACTAATCCATTTAACGTGATTTGATTTCTAAGAAACTGACTTGACCAAAACAGTTCCAGGCAGAGCCTGGGGAAGCCACACTCACTCCCTGGCTCACTTCGGAGGAGTCAGTGGCTGGAGCCCTGAGGCAGGAATGGAAGCGGGCGGCTTCCCAGAGTCCCGGCTGCTCCCAGCGTCCCTTCCACTGGAAGGCCAGACACCTAGGAGTTGGCCGTGGCTAAAGGCCTGAGTTCTGTGGGCCAGAGCAGAGGGAAAAGTGAAGGCCCCATGATAGGAATTCCCCCGGCCCGCCGGAACCTCTAAACACCCTTCCGTGCCCGCCCTCAGAAAATCCAGATTCCTCACTGGCTCCCACGGCCCTGCGGGAGCCGGCTCGCCTTCCCACCTCGCCTGCCCCCAGCCCAGCCCTCTCCCACCACACTCCTTCCTCCGCGGAGGCCCACACGCCAAGCCTCCGCGTCTCCGCAGAGGCTGTTCCCTCGGTCTGGGACGACCCACGCACGCGCGCACGTTCACACATGCACGCGCACGCGCCCAACCTTCGCCGGACTCTCAGTGTCCTCCCAGTCGCAGCTTGAACATCATTTTTCCAAGAAGCCCTCCCTGAGCCCTCGTCCGGGGTTATGACTCTGCCCTCCTGGCACCACAGGTTCAATCGCCCTGCGCCACTGGACTGCCCGCCCACCGCCTCCCCCCACCCCCGCATTGCAGGCTCTGGGAGGGCGGGGGCCTCATCCCGCGCATCGGTCCCCCGGCACCCAGGGCCGCACAGGTACATCCTCAGCAAAGAGGTGTTGCATGAATGAATGGAGAGTACAGCCCTGCCTTGAGAGATGCTTCCTTACCACCTGTTCTCTATTTCCTGTTCGTGGGCGTGCGTGTGTGTGCATATGTCTGGGGACAAGGAGGGTGAGGCCACGCCAAGTGTTCTCCGAAAAGCGGCTGTATAAAAGCATCAGCTAATCCACCGATTATTACCTTTTGCCTTGCGCCTCAATGTAAGCATCACCAAGTGCTGGCCCCAGAGGGGTCGCCAGGAGGTGCAGCTGCCCACGCCTTACTGTGTGTCAGGCACTGTGCTGAGCAACTGACATGCTAATGTGGTTGAGTCCTCGCCATGCTTCTGTTAGGCTAGTGTTCCATCGTCTGCACTGCTCACGCGAGGAAACCGGTTCAGAGAGTGTAAGCCACCTGCTGTGGGTCTCACAGCCATGAAGTAGGGGAGCTGGGGTCTGACCCAGGTTTACGGGGTCCAGAGCTTGGGGCTGAACCATCAGACAGCCCTCCTCCTCCACATTCGGTGCAAGGTGAGACGTGGGATGGAGTACAGGCAGGAGGTGGAGACCTGTCGGTGTCTGTTCTTGGGCATCGTGTAAGGGGGAGACAACAGAGACTCCCTGGCCCCACTCCTGCAGCCCAGAGATGCTGGGAGATGGCCCGAGCTGTCTCCCCAGGTTGGGAGGACCATGTCGCGAAAACGTGCCTGGGGTGTTGAGAGGATCAGGACTGGTCAGAGTTTGGACTTGCTCAGAGAAGGTCCACGCTCCTCCCTCTGGGGACGCGTAGCAGTTCCCCAGGCCACAAAGACACCTTCCCGGCCGCGCCCAGGGCCCCTGCGGACCGAGGGTCCAGCAGGCAGGGGCCCACATCTCCCCAGGACTCCATCTGCTGCGCTGTCCTGCCGGGTCTCAGCAGGCCAAAGGGCCCGGGAGGGACACTGGCTTCATTCCTGCTCCTGCCTCATGATTTTTCCCCAAAGAATGCAGGTCTTTTTTCCATGGCTTTGAAAGCTGGCTCGGGTGATAACAGACCGGGAGGGACAGTGGCCTGGCTGGCTGCCAGCACCCTAACAATTCGGCCAACCCCCCAGGAATTTTATAAAACGCCACTCCCAGGCCTTTCTCAGTGTCTCGTTCAGGCTGCCCCACATGCTCACAGTGCTGGGTGGCTTCACTGCTCCCTTTTCATAATTTAGGAAACAGGCTCGGAGCTGGGAAGGGCCTGTTGCAGGCCCTCAGCTGCCACCACAGGGCAGGGATCAGAGCAGATCATGTCCCCCAGCAGCAGGAAAGACCAGGACCGCCTTTCCTCAGGCGCTGACCTCCCTCCTGCCCGCCTCGGCCTCTGCTGGGTGGGCCCCTTCCGGGAACTTGCTGCCCCCTGTCCTTTCTCAATACTGCCCCCTTGAAGTAGGTCCTGTTAGCGTTCTGGCTGTCCACGTGACGAAACGGAGGCTCAGAGGTTAAGTGACTTCCCTACGTCACACAGCGAGGAAGGGGTAAGGGCAGGATTCAAACTGGCAGCCGGACACCAGGGTCCCCTTCCCCACAGACCCTCTGCTGCCTCCCAATGACCAGACTGTGCCCTGCTGTCCTGCCCTCCCCAGGCCGGCCCTGGTGTCCTCTCTCATAATCTCTGCCCTCCTATCTTTGCTGCCACCTGCCACCCACCGACGTCTACCTCTCTAGTGACTCAAAAGAGGTGCCTGCCTCCTCTGGGCCGTCCCAATGGGACCAGGTCCCTTTCCCTTTGGGAGAGGCCCCAGCTGAGTCACCTCCTCCCACCTGCCTGTACAACGCACAGCTCACAGTGGGGACCGAGCCAAACCCATCCGTTCTAGGGCACGACGAATGCCTGCCACGGGCAGGTCGTGAAAGACAGTGACCACGCAGACACAGCCCCCCGTGTGGGGCCAAGAGTCCAACGGGGAGGCACACAGCAGATGCGGAGACGCCGAGTGTGTGAAGGAGCCGTTGCCGCCATTGTCAGTCTGGATGGGAGTGCACAGAGAAGGCAGGAGACAGGAGGTGGGCCCCAGGAAGGCCACTGCCGGGGGCCGGGGAGGGGGGCATTGGAGGGGACACAGAGATGGGACAGAGCCATCCAGGTGGGTCAGGGAAGAACCTCCAGTCGGAGGAGATGGCAGGGCAGGGGCCCTGTGCAGGGAGCAAGCTCGGAGCGCGTGGGGGACAGAAGGGGGCCTCGGGGTGGGGGGTGCCAGGGGGTGCGACTGAAAGGGCTCTGAGGCAGAGTGGGGAGTAGGGCAAGAGTGGCAAGGAGGGCTGTGGCGTGCAGGGGGGCGATGGTGGCCGTGGCAACGGGGGAGCAGGTGAATTCGGAGGGGGGTGTTCTGGAGGAGGAGTGAAAGGAGAGTCTCGGAGGGGCTCCGGGGCTCACGCAGTGACCCCTTCCTTCCAGAGGAGGAGGAAGCCCCGCGAGGGGCAAGGGCTTGTGGCGGGGTCCGGTCTGGTGGGAATCGGACCCCAGCCTCCGTGCAGGGCCCACCCCCACGGGGCTCCTGCCCAGGAAGTGCTAGGAAGCGCTTCTCGATGCACTGCCCTGGGGCAGGCAGCGAAGACCCCCAAGCTCATACTGCAGAGTCGAGGCACGTGCTGGTGGGTGGTGGGGCAGGTGGCCACAGTGGCCCCTCAGTGACCCCCAACACGAGCATCGGGCCTGGGGCTGGAGGGCAGGAGAGGACCAGAGCTGCAGATGCCCAGGACGTGGCTGTCTGCCGAGTATTCCAGATGCACGCAGCAGCCCTGGCAGCCTCAGGCCAGGGCAGGCTCGCACCACGGCCGCGTCACTGCACACCCGGCCAGGGACAGACAGTCCCGCTGCCCCCAGCCCCCAGCGGGTGGCAGGGGCTGCTCTGTGGGAACGAGGGGGCTCAGAGGGTCAGCTCTAGAGCTGCAGGGAACCACACCTCCTGGTTCCCGTGCCCCCTCTGCCGTGGGGAGGCTCCTCCCACTGATCGAAGCCCTGTTTCCTACCACCTACCACACATGAGTGGAACTGCTGAGTCTCCCTCAGGTCTATGCTCCAACAGGCCAGGACTAATCAAGCTGAGCTTAGTCCACCCCTCACCCCCCAATCATACCTGCAGGCAGACAGAGGGATGTAGGGTTTTAGAACAAAGGCAGGCAGAATAGCCAGCTAGCCACCAATAGGTGGGGTGGGAAGGATGCGCCTCAGCCTGGCCCTCCCTTGTGGCAGGCAGGGAGAGCCTGGCCAGTGCCACCCGACCCTGCTTGTCCACGCTGGTGGCCGCCTACTCACCGTGGCTGTTGGCTGCTGCGTGGCCTGGGCCGCAAACCGGGCCACATGGTTGATGATGGGAGAGAAATTGGTGGGACCGTAGAAGCGGATGTGGGGCAAGCAAGCCGAGTACGCCTGGGCGATGCCATCCACGCCTGCCTCGGGGACAAGAGTCTAGATCAGCCTGGTCCTCTTGGACCCCCACCCGCAGCCACCAAGCGCCATTCCAGGCTCACCCCAAATGCCCCTGCCAGAAGCTCCCACAGGCAGAGCTAGCGCGGTATAAAGAGCCCTGGATGTGGAGTCAGACCCAAGTTTGAATATTGCCTTTCGGCTTCTTAGCTGTGGGACCCACGGCACATTTAATCTTTCTGAGCCTGTTGCCTTGTCTGTTCATGAGGCTGATAATCTACTTTTGCGCAGGAAGGGGTCTGGCAGGCTTGGAAAAGCCTGTGATGACGCTTCAGGGCCTCGGGAAGCCACCCGGAATCCATTCTGGACACACTAGGGCTTTTGCTCAGGTTCATTGGGGGACTGAGATGCTAGCACAGCCCATGCACACAGTAGGTGCTCTGTAACAGCCGCCATTCTGAGCCTCAGAACACCTGCCTGCCCTGTGGTCCTCTCTAGAAGGCCTCTGGCCGGAAATGAGGCTGACTAACATGAACTTGGACAAAACATCTCTGGAGACCTGCTCCAAACCAGACCCCAGCAGGAGTACAGGGTCACATTTCTGGTCAACAGAGGCTTCTGAGTCACAACATTATCCCCAGGTTGGCAACTTGATGCATTTCCCTTCCATGTACATACCAGGCCCAGCTTTGGGGGTCCCCACGGAAGGTGGGCACCTCAACCAAGCCAAATCTTCGGCTGAAAGGTCCCATGATGGCAGGAACCACCCTCCTCCACACACACCTGGAGCCCCTTTTCCTCTTCCAATACTTTCTTAACCAACTCGGGGCTGGGGGGCGGGAGGGGGGCGGGCTCAGAAATCCTCTAAGGCTTTTTGAGGTAGGAGAGTGAGCAGAGACCACACTCACTGCCTGTCCCTTCTGCACTCCCCTCCGCCCCCCAAGCAACTCTCAGCCCTTGGAGGCCACAGCTCCCAGTTAAAGGTGGGGGCGGGGCGGGGCGGGGTGGGGCGGGGCGGGGCAGGGCGGGGCCTGCCCAACAGGGCTGGTAGGAAGTGAGAGGCAGGTGTGTCATTTCCCAACCTGGCCTCCTCCTGGTCTACACGGGGCTTTCTGTGAACACTTCCCTACATTCTCACCTGACCACAGTGATGTGAGCTAAACAGGGGTCACATCTCCTAGGGCAGGTGAGAAGGCAAAGGCTCAGAGAGGTGCAGTGCTCTCTCCAAGGTCACACAGCCGGGAAAGGGCGGCCGCAGGCCTTGAGTGCAGGACCGCTGGACTCCGACCTCCGACTCGTCCCCTAGCTTGAGAGAGCGTGAGGAGCAGGGGCAGGAGAAAGGCACAGAGGCCTGTACGCTGCCCTTCCCCGACCTGGGAGTTGGCCCCGCGCGAACCCGGGGCAGGTGCTGGCACACTTGACACTCACCTGAGCAGAAGGGGTTGGTGGGGTTGAAGTTGATGGCAAACTCATGGGAGACCTGAAATGCAGAGAACATGCTGGGCTGGCGGCCTCCTGGCCCCAACCTGCTCCCAGGCCACCCACCTGCCAGGCCGAGGCTCCCTCTGGGGGCACCGGGCTCTTTACCCACCACCACCACCCCGGCCCGGGTCAGGGCTACTGACACCCCCACATCTGCTTTTACCGCCACTGCTGGGTCTGACCCCCACAGGGAAGCCTGCCGAGACCCTTCCACACTGGCCCCATCTGCCCTGCAGGGTCACCGCTGCCCACGGCGCTCGCCCCGCCGCGAGAGTCCCTGAGTGGGACAGGGAGGCCCTTGGTCACCAGCTCTCACTGTGCGCGGGGCCGTAACTGGAGTCCCCTTCATCGAAGGCTGACCCGCACAATCCTGGGCACCACTGGACCCATGACGATCCGGGAGCACACAGGGACCCGTAGCTAGGCCCCGTTCAGGGCTGCAGGTAGGGCTGGGGCGGCTACAGAACCCGGGGCCCCAGGAGAGGCCAGAGCTCAGCTGGGGCACCTCCCCACTCTCCCTCACCCCACCCCCTCCCACAGCCAAACTCCCCACTCGGCCCCCTTCCCTGCTGCAGGCCACACCCCCTGTTCGAGCTTGGCACGCACCCCCTCACTCTCTCCTCACAACACCCACTGGGGAAAGGCCTGTTATTACCCCATTTTTTAGATGATGAAACTGAGACACAGAACACACTAGAATGTTCCCATGGCCTCACATTTACTGAAGGGCAGAGCTGGGACTAGAACTGAGGTCAGACTGCCTCCTGAGCGTGTGCTGCCTGAGCCTACTACCCTCAGAAGGTGTCCCTGCCCCCAAGGGTTGGAAATCAGGAGGGTGAGGAGCTCCAGGCCAAGGGAGCTTCAGTCTGGGCGCCGACAACCCCCGACAGACGCTTCAGCTCTGAGGCGCCACGCCGAGGTGCTGGAAGGCCAGCCTCCCCATCTCCCAAATAAACAGGCCCAGCGAGGGGGACCCAGGTGCCAAGATCACGCAGCAGGGACACAGGTCCCTCATGCCTTGAGGCGGGGTTGGACCCCAAACTGTGGGGAGCCCTCCTGAGCCAGGCGGGGGAGGGACTCGGTTCGGGGAGTTCACCCTAGTGCTGCCCAGTGGGTAGCAGGTGGCCTGAGGAGAAGACACCATCTCTGTTCTAGGGGATGGGCAGTTCTGTTCTTTGTTCCTTCAGCCCTAAGTGCCTGGCATGGAGCCAGTCCCCTGATGCCCCTCTTGGGCCCTGCCCCTGCCCGGGGGCCTCCTTCACCCCATCCCCAGTCTGGGCTCCAGGTGCAGGGGCCGGAGGTCCTCGTTGCCGTGGCAACTTGATGAGCCTCTGTAGAGATGTAGAGGGGGCTCATATGGAGGGGGCTGAGAGATGAAAATGGTTGCCAGGGAAACAGGCCTCCTGTGGGCCAACGATTTCCCGCAAAATCAGATTTTAGGAGATTCTAGAGACCAAGGGGGAAAAGCCCCCTCCTGAGGGGGATAGATCACCATTTCCCTTTCTCAGCCTGGCGACCTCTTCATTCCTCACTGCTTTTCCGGTCCCCGGGGAGGGCCTGGCCTGGGGTCCAGTGGGTGGGGCCACCCCCACCCCGTGGCCTCTCGGGTTACCTACTCTGGCAGCCCCATTTCACAGGTGGCAACACTGAGGTCCAGGGAGGGCCAAGGGATGCCTAGGTCATAAGGGCGAGCCACAGCAGAGCTGGAGGACAAGTGTCCACACTGCCTGTGGAGAGCCCCCTCTCATGCTTGTGGCCCTGGTTTGCCTGAAAAACGCCACTAAACAGAACAAGCTTCTTAGAGGCCACACCAAGCCCCTGGGGACCGTCTGGCCACAGGTCTTTGTCCTGGGACTCCCTGCACGGCCTGTGACAATCAGTGGTCCCCGTTCACCGCACCTGGCCCTGCCTGGCCCCTGGTCAGTGAGTTACTTAAGACACCACTCCCTGAGGCCCTGGCAGGGGCAGGGCGGTAAAGGGGGGCTCCGAGGAAGCTGACCTCAGAGGGACTGTCCCCCATGAGCCTCAGTTTCCCCATCTGTAAAGCGGAGAAAATCATAAACTGTGTTCTTCTCCACCCCAGACCTTCCTTGTGCCTGATCTCCCTCTTCATCTGACTGGCTCATTTTGAAGGCCACGCCCTCACGCCATCTTCTCGGGGACACGCTTCCTGCATCCCTCAGCCACAGCCCAGGCAGGCAGGACCTGAGGCCCCGAGGGCAGGCAGCTGGTCCCAGGGTCCTTCTAGCTCCTTCCAGCTTCCCACCCTGAGAGAACCAACACCTCTGCTCAGGCCACGGGGCCCCAAGTTCACTGTCAACAGACATGCACACCAAGTGCACTCCAGGAGCAAGGGACACCAGGTGGCCTCTCGGAGCACTGAGTCCCAGAGGGAGCTGATAAACAAGCCAAGCCACACACACTGAAGTGACCAGAGTTCTGTGAGGACGGTGCTTGGCAGGGAGGAGGACCCCCTGTGAGGCCTGGGGGTGGGGGTGGGGTGGTCGCTCCCTGAGAAGCGGTGTGGGGAGTGAGTGAAAGGGAGCCACGGGCTGGGGGAAGGCCACGTGCAAAGGCCCTGGGGTGGATGGAAAGAAAGAAGGCTCCTGCGGCAGGAGCAAGGTGCGTTAGGAGAGGCAGGGAGGAGCTGGGAGGGGCTGGGAGGGGCTGGGAGGGGCCCGCCCGGCCTGGCGAGGGAGGTGGGACTGAGTTATCTATCGCCTCCCAGCCTGGTGGTACCAGCACCCTCCAGGCACCGCAGGGCACTCCACCCCGGCCAAGCCCCAGGCTCCCCAGAGTTGCCCTATGACATTTCCAAGGAGGCTTTTGCGCAAGAGAACATCTCACTGAACCCGAGTTCTTTGAAAGCTGGCTGGTGTCCTAGCAACGGGCTCCTGCTGAGCCTGCCAGCACCAGCCCTCCCTGCCCCCTCTCCCCGTGGCACCGTTTGGCCCTGCAGGACCCTGCCCCTACCACATGATGGCCAGCAGGTCCCATAGCCACTCTGAAGTTCTAGGTAAAGAATCATCCTCCGTGGGGAGGGGAATGCTCACTCTGGAAACAGCATGCAGCACCGCAAGGCAGACAAGAGGGGACACTGGCTGAGACAGACACGCAAGGCTAGGAGGCCCTGTGCTCATTCTCCCGGGCTTCTCATCGGAGAGGCAGATGATTCTGAGAACAAACTTCAGAGCCCCTCTGCCCAGTTGGAATCAAGGCCCCTGTGGTAAACATGGCCTTGGGCAGGTCACTTGAACCTCTGTCCTTTCACCTATAAAATGGGCATCGTCCCTTCTCTCCATCCCTCCATCCTGCCAACCCTGACCCCAGCCAGTTCCCACTCGGAGCCAGGGTGGGCCTTCAAAAATACCAGCTGATTCTAACACTCCATGTGGGCCCTGCAGTTGCCGCCACTGCTATTTAGTGTGTGTCTGAGGCCCTGCATGGCTTGCCCCCTACCCCTCTAGCCGCTTATCTTTCCTCCTGCCCATCTTCCACAGAAGTCCATCGTGCCCACCTTCCTTCTGTTTCTCCAACTGGCCCTGCTTCCTCTGCCTCCCAGACGTTGCACAGGCTGTTCTCTCTATCACGCTCCCTGCCCCATCGCCACCCCCAGTCGCTCTGCATATCCTACCTTCCCCTCCCCTCTTGGCTTAGACCATGCCTCCTCCAGGAAGCCTTCCCGGATATTCCCAGGCTGGGGCGGAGCACTCCCCTGGCCGCTGCTGCCCCGTCTCGGCACTGATGACCCTGCCTGTCTTTAGAGTTGCCAGACCGAGTGCAGATACCCAGTTAAATTTGAATTTCAGATAAACAATGTCTCTTTTAGTATAACTACATCCCAGGCAATATTTAAGACATACTTAATAACTTGTTAATCTGGAATTCAGTGGGTATCTTGTATTTTTATTTGCTAAACCTGGTACCCTCCTTGTCCTCACACCTGACTTGGGTGTCAGGGGCTGGAGGGCATCCCTGTGCTGCTCCGTGTTAAAGCTCCGGTGCCGGCGCGTGGTTCAGGTTGAGAAATGGGTGTGGGTTTTGGGGAGGCTCAGAGAAGGCAGGGCAGCTGGGCCCCAGCCCCGGGCCTTTCCAAAGCAGATCCTGGAGACACACACAGACCCCCCGCAAATCCCGTCCTGCAAAGAGGCACCAGTCTCGCTTCACTCACCTTCCAGTCTGGGGGTAACTGGGCCCCGAACCCTAGAGCCGGGAACATCTTATCACTAATAAGAGAGGAGGAAAAAAACCCTGTGAGACAACTGGACAGGGGACTCCACCCACCCACGCTCGCCCTTCCCAGGCTCCCTGCCCAGCGCTGCCCGCTCTGTCTTGCACACCCCCAAGACAGAAAGAAAAAGCTCACCACCTCTAGGAAAGCTCTGTTCAAATGACCTGTTGAACCCAAACCCACCCCTGGGTATCTGGTGTGGCTTGACCCATCTACACTTGTGGCAGACACAGAGCTTCTAACCAGTGGGCCTGGGAGCAGCTTCTAGATCCTTCTCACACTGGGACCTCATGCAGCCCCTAAGCCAGTCATGATGGGGGTGAAATGTACCAGCTGACTCAGCCTTCCTTTCACGGGAGGGAAAAATTCTCCTCAACTGTTGGCATTCAAGGCCCTTCATCATCCAGCCCTGGGACTGTCTCATCTCCTTCCATCTGCCCTCCCTCCTACCTTATTCCCCAGCCCTGGCCACTGGCCACTTGCTGTCCTCAAACAAAACAGGGTACCTTGACACTCCAACTTCCATTCCATGTACCCCCTCTTGAAATACCGCTCAATCTGTTCCCTGAGCCAAACTCCTACTCAACCCTCTAAGGCCCAACTCAAATGGCCCCCTTTCTCTGTGGGTCCCCCTGATTCCCCAGGGTCCCTCTCTTTGCTGCTGCCGTAGCTCCTGCCTCACATGTGAACTGGGCTCTTGAAACTCCAGTGATTTCCTCCCCCCTCCAGTAGAAACTCCCGGAAGCAGACACCATGTCTCAACTGAGTTGGTTATAGCCCGAGCTGACCCCAGAGTCCCTCCCTACACTTACCTGTCATAGTCCTGAATGATCTGCCCCACAGCCCAGATGGCCGACAGGTATTCGTTGGTGCCCATGGGGTTGATATAGTGCAGAGAGGAGGGGTCGAGGGGATTCCCGTTGGAGGCTGTGAAGTCTATCCCCACCTGCAGAGTGGGGGAGAAGGGCCACCCAGTGTGACCAGGGACCCCGGCGCCCTCTTTCCCCCACAGGGGTCAGAGAGGCTGAAGGGACTGTATCAGTCCTCTGGCTCCAATGCCATCTGGGGCTCCCTGTGGCCTGAGCATAAAGTCTGTTAACCAGATGTGATACAAAGCCAACTTACAGCCCCAAATTCCTTCCCCCGTTCTCTGTCCCCATTCACACACTCATCTGTTCCCATTTCCCGGCCTTTATGCATGAGGACCTGTCTACCTAAGAGCAGACAGGACCTCACGGAACTGTCTCCTTATGGAACTCTCCTCCATCCTTTAGTGCCCTGAACATATGGAATAGGGGAGGTGACAGAGGGGAACGGGAGGCAGCAGGAAAGAGCGCCCTGACAAGGCGGCCTCTGTGCCCCGGCCGGCAGGAGGGCAGGGCAGCAGCCGCCAGAAGGTTCCGGGGAAGAGTGTTCTAGGCAGAAGGAAGAGCCAATGGAAAGGCTTAAGACAGAGCAGAGTTTGGTATGTCGCGGGAGCAGTGAGGACCTGCGTGGAAGGACCCGAGTGAGCAAGAAGGAGGGGGAGCAGGTGAGGAAGGAAGGCCTGTGGCCAGCGCAGAGGAAGTTGGCTTTTTCCTTCTGAAGGCAGGTGGCTGAGAACTCTGTGGGCTGGGCAGCTAAGCCCCACCCACCTACGCCTGACCCAGCCCCCTCGCAGCCCCCTCGCCTACAGTTTGGCCCAAGCCCTCAGGGAGGATCCTCACTGGCAGGGAGAGCCTTACGGTGAACATGAGCTGGCAGCCTCCCAAGATGTAGTCCAGGAAGGAGTAGTCCCGGTTTACCTGCAAGGAATCAGGGAGTCAGTTGCCCCCGCCCTGCCCCTGACGGCCTGCCCTCCACTTGGCCACACTCTCCGGGGAGGATGACCTTTGGGGAGCTGCTGCTCTGCACCCTGAAACCTTAGCAGGGTCAAGGAGACCAAAAAAGGCAGATGCCAGAATTGGATCTGATGAAAACAAAACCCAAATCTCCCTAGAACAAAACGCTCCGAGCAACGGTTCCCAGTGGGAGGGACACGCACACTCACACAGATAAAGACAGAAGTGTGACGATTTCAGGCGGGGTCCCAGGACCCAGCGTCAATTATACCTACCAATTAATGACAGCGAAAGTCTCAAGTTGTTGTCATTTGGGCTGTAAACCTCTCGAGCTCTTACCAACCTGCACTTTTGGCAGACAGGGCCTGACCTCTGGCCCTCCCCTATAAATTAATAAGCTGCTGGATGTTGTTTTGATGCTCTTTGCCCCTTTTGGCAAAGGATACTGGTCTGCCCTTTTTGGTAGAGTTATAAGGGTTTCTTTCAACGTAAGTGCATTTAAGTAAAAAATAAGAAACAAAAGTACCAAGGCGGGGGTGCTGATGACAAAAATGTAAGCAGACAGGTGCCAAAAATCATGAACGGGCTGTGGGGGGGTGTGAATAGCAGGAGTTTCAGAAACAAGGACCCCAGATCACGAGGCCGCCTGCTGCCAGCTTAACTCTCACACGGCGTTTTCGTGTTGTGACCTCCCCAGTGACTGTTCTTGTGAACCCCAGCTGGACGGCTCCCGTCTTCCGACCGGGCGCGCCCGGGGCTGGGGCCCTCCAGCTGCGGCTCTCAGAACCTCCAGGCCCGGCACCCCGGGCTCTCGCTGCCCTGGCCCACGGTGTCTTCTTGAATGTCCTCCAACTCCAAAAGACACCTGGCCACTAGACAGCCTGGGGGCCTGGCCGCTGACCTGAGCCCAGCCACTGCTGGAGTGCATTTCCTCGCCTTTCTGAGCCTCAGGGACCCCCGCTATAGCATGGGAGTCACAGCTACCTGGGCCCTCACTGATGTCACTGCCAGTGGACAAGGTGCCCTGGCCCAACACCTTTTGCCCCTCGGACACCAAACATATAATGGGCAAGCTGCCCGTGTGGGAAGCAGCAGCTCCCTACAGCTACCCTCCAACGAGGAAGGGCTCTGGAAGGTCATCTCATGTCCTCCCTGACCTCTGTAAAGGGACTTGATATGAGACTCACCCTCCCTAACATCCCCGTTCTACAGATGAGGAAACTGAGGCCCACACAGGTGACGCTCTGAGGTCACAGGGCCAGGACCAGGGCTGGCAGAACCAGGCCTGGAACCCAGCCCTCGCTGGCCCTGCCCTTTGCCTCCCCTACTCCCCACTGGCTCACCTTGCAGGATCGTAGGATAATAATGCCCGAGTTTTTATAGTTCTTCTTTTTTCTCTGCTTCTTGGGGTTGATGCACTCGAACTCCAGCTGGGCAACATGGGAGGAGGAAGAGAAGTTCACCTCAGGGTCTGCATGGGGAATGCTGCTCCCCTGGACTCCAGAATCCCCTCCACAGCATTGACCAGGGGCAGCATGCCTCCTCCAGGAAGGCTTCCTGGATGTCCGCATCCAGAAATGGGTCCTACCACATGGGCTCACACCAAGCTGTGACTCTTCAAGGCAGGAGGAGCTGCATCGATCCCCAACCCCAAGACAACACATCCATGTCATACCTACTCATAACCCAGAACCGTCACCCAGGGTGTGGGCTCTGAGGGTGAGTTACATGGACACAGACCTCTTGATGTGCAGGCACTTTACCTGCACCGTCTCATTTAATTCCCACTCTACCCCTCCACCTCCATTGACAGATGCGGAAAGCGAGGCTCAGAGAGACTGGATATCTTGCTCAAGTTCACAAAGCCAGAGAGATGAAATCTGAGCCCCAATCTGCCTGATTCCAAAACATGTGCCCCGTCCCCGTCCCCTGCCGAGGTTTGCGGTCACACACATGCGCCCATCTTACCGGGACACCATCGCGAGCCTCACTCATCTGTGACACCGAGGTCTGGAACTCGCCGATGAAGTCATGGCCCCCATCGTTGTCATAGTCGTAGCACATGACCTGGGGTGGGTCCAGGGAGGTCACCCCAGAGCTGCCCCCCAAAAAGGAGCTCTGCATCCCTGCAGCTCCCTGAGCAAACCCCACCTCTCCTTCTGGTGGTGCTGCCTCCATCTCCCCCCGGCACCTGCCTCACTGGCCTGGGATGATGCTGTTAGCTCCTGACTGCCTCCTGTAGGAAGCCCTCCATGATTGCTGGGAGAAGGGGGAAGGGGGAAGTGTGCCGCCCAGCAATGGAGGCTGCACCCCAGGGTGCAAGAAGCTCAGCTCCTCTCACACTGTCGCTCAGCTCCTTATCTGTCTTCAGTTGTGGCCCACCAGGCTCCACGGGGCATGGTCTGGAACCCTCCCTAGACGTTTTTCCCTAAGATGGGTACAAAAAAGCCCTCGCTTCATATGCTCTCTAACTTGGCGGCCGTGACTCTCGTAGGAGGAAGGCAGGGATTATGGCACCCATTCTCCCGATGGGCAAACAAGCCCTGAGGGGGAAGGACGTGCCCAAAGTCCCTCGGTGGCAGGAGGGGACACAGAAGTAGAATCCAGGGTTCCTGGGACCCCATCTGGGGATCCTGGCCTGGTCTAGCTACCTCGCTACCCCCTCCCCACCTGCTATCAGACACAGCCCCTGAGGACCGAGGGCATTTAGAGACTAGCAATCTTTGTCGCCGTCACAGCAACGCATTGTCTCTCCCAGGGTTCCCACAGCCATTCTCCTACTTAGCACACCTAGCAGCCCCGCAGGCCTCAGGGAGACCAGGACAGCCACTCTGCTTTACAGAAGGCGCTCACAAAGCTGGCTGTCCTGCCCACGTACTCGGACCGCCAGGCTGACCGGGGATGAAGACCTGGTCTCCTACCTTCCCCACAGGGGGGTCTCTTTCCACCTTAATAAGAAGGAGCTTTGCTGGGGCCCCCCCACCAGAAGCCTCAGGTGGATGGGAAGGCTGGAGCTGGGGGGCGGGGAGCAGGGCCCTTGGGCTCCCTCACCTGGATGGGCTTCTCCATGTCCCCGTCACACAGGGACACCAATGGCACGGTGAACGGTTTCCACACAGGGTCCAATGTGTACTTGATCACCTGCAGGACAGCGAGGGGCGAGGGTGAGCTCAGGCCTGGGTCAGTGGTGTGCTGGGGCCGGATCAGCCCAACGGGGACAGGCGGTGGCAAGATGGAGAGCCCCGTGGCCCTGGCTCTGAGGACGGAGGCGGGCATCTCTGTGGCGGGGGAGCGGGTCCTTTAGGCGCCATCACGTGTTCCCCTGGCACTCCCCAGCTGAGACTGTACAGCCGCACCCTGGACCGCGGGGCGGCGGGGGGGCAGACTGCCGACCCAGTGGCTTGGAGACCCCGGGGCCCCCACACACCCACCTCAGTCCTGTGGACCAGCATCCACTTGCCATCATCTCCTGGCTTATAAAACTCGAGAAATGGGTCTGACTTCCCAAAGAGGTCCTGGAGGAAACGGGAGGACGCAGGTGAGCGGGGCACAAAGGCCAGACTCAGATGCCTGGCGGGGACTGCAGTCCACGGGCTCCCCAGCCCCGGTCGGCAGAGCCAGCCGGGCCCCTCCCCCTCAGCCTCGGCGGGCTCAGCGAGCAGCCCGGAGCTGCCTGCCCCATAGAGACCACCCCGGGCTGCGGTGACCACAGCTGGGACCGAGGGACCCTGAGGCCTGGAACACCACGTTGGCACCTTACACCAGGCAGGGCTTCCGAAGGGTGCCTGTCCCAGGGTGAGGGGGAGGCCCCCAGCAGGACATGACCCTAACTTATTTTAGGGGGAATCTGAAAAAGTGGCAGTTCTCCCAAGCCCCTTACAGACGGGACGCGATGGCCTTTAGAAATCTATTTCTTTTAGTTAAAAAACAGTGTCACTCTATAAAGTCTATAATGAAGTTGGGGAGACAGAAAATAAGTAACTAAATAAATAACGTACATAGGGCAGTAATTTGTATTAAGGCGACAAGTAAAGCAGGAGGGGCGGGAAAGCCGGGGCCACTACAATTTCAGGGAAGGCCTTGCTGAGGAGGTGACATAAGAGCAAAGGCCTGGTAGAGGTGAGGGGCCACCATGAGAATACTCAGGGAAAAGACTACTGTAGGCAGGGGAAACAGCAAGTGCGAAGGCCTGGAGGCAGGAGGGTGCCTGGTGTAATCCTGGGACGAGGAGGAGGCCGATTTGGCGGAAGCGGGATCAAGGGTGGGGAGGGTGAAAGGGGTGAGCTCGCAGGTTACTGCATGTACACAAAGTGAGAAAGGGAATCCCAGGGACTGGGTCTTGACAAGGAGCCATGTCTTGAATACCCCCAAGTGACGGGAAACTCACTACCTCAATGGTGAAAAGGTCCTAATTTGGGGTGGCTGGGACAGCCCTGTGCTATGGGCTTGTCCTTGGTGGGCAGTGACGACAGCGGTAGCCAGGAGTTCCAGGGCTGGGCCACACAACCCCAGGGTGGGGGAGGGGTGCTGCTCCCCAAGGGAGAACCCCCTTTTCTGCCCACCTCACCTTCTTGTCCAACTTCCTGCCTGCCAGACTCAGCGTGATGACCCGGTTGTCCGACAGTTCCTGGGCGGCGATCTGCAAGGCCAGAGGGGTGGCAGGGGTCAGGACCTGCTCCTTAGACTCCCTGGCCCCCTGCCGGGCAGAGTGGGCATGGGGGCCCCGGAAGTCCATTGTCCAGGGCTAGGAGGGCCTAGGGAGGGTAAGGATCGTGCCAGGTGACCTTGGCCAAGTCACTTGTCTTCCCCAAACCTCAGTTTCCATCTTCTGAAAGATGGAGCAACCTGGCTGGATATGAGGAATCAAAAAGTGACCCCTTTTGGCTCAAGAGAAGAGGCCATGGGAGGGAGAGGGGAGATACAGCAGGGACTAGACATGAAGTGTGGTCTCGAGTCCTGGGGACAGGTTCTGGGCCAGGGAGCAGCCTGACAGGGCGCCCCCCCCGCAGGCCCCCACTGCGGACCCAGAGAGCACAGCCACCTCCCAACACCAGGTATCAGGAATTCCAGCAACTTCGCCGCGCAGTTAGGGAAACTGAGGCCCGGGGCAGGGACAGAAGCCACCTGAGCTCGCTCTGCTGTCTCCTCAGTTCACACTGTCATCCATCCTCCATGCCTTCCCCATCAGTCACGGAGCTCTGGCTCCAGCCAGCCAGTGAGGCACCAGCTGGGTCGCCCTGGGACCGCCGTCTGCCCCCTCCAGGCCTTTCTCTCTCCATCCCCAAAGAGTGGCAGGGAAGGCCCCCTGGTCCACAGCAACACCGTGGGCTGGGTCCTCTCTTGGCTGGGGCTTCCCCACCCCAACGTGTCTAGGCTGGCCTCACTGAACGCGCTATTGGCTCCCCCAGAACCACAGACACGGCTGGACGCCTGCCTTCCCTTCCTTTCTCCAGGTGAGACATGCGCAACAGCTCTTGGGGGTGGGTCCTACTGCTGCACCCATTTCACAGAGAGAGGACCCGAGGCCGAGAGCCAACGGGTGGGAATGCCAGAAGGAACGGCCTGTCAGGCTGGGTGGGGCCCGTGTGGGTTGGCTTCCAGGTGGAGGGGAACTGGCTTGTGAAGGCCAGGTGATGGGGAGGTTCTGGACCCCAAGAAGTGGCAGCAGGTTGGGAGAGGGCATTCCAGGTGGCAGAACGGTGGCTAAGGACCTAGGGTATGTGCAAGGTGTGCTAGGAGTTCAGTTGGCCTTGAACCCAGGGCGTGTCCATGAAGGGGGTAAAACAGCCAGGGCAACAAAGCAACCTGAGAACTGCCGGGTCCCACGGAGGCAGGAGGTCCCGGAGCAGGGGAGTGACACCGTTTGCACACACACAGGTGGCCCTCCTCCCTCCAGTGGGGCCAGCTCTCTGAATCACCCAGGCCGTGAAGGGGGGATTATCCAGCAGAGAATCCCACTGGCCGAACCGCCTCAGGGCACCTCCTCTCTGGGCTTCTGTCCCCTCATCTATAAAACTGGGTTTCTCAGCCTTCTTGGAACCTGAGGGCCGAGGAGCTCATCTGCGCAAAGGGGCGTTCTGTTGTGCATCGCAGGAGTCATTGAGCACAGCCAAGAATCACGGCGCAGCGTGGCAATTGCTGCGCATCACAGCATCCCTGTGCGCTGCCACCGCCAGCCCAGCTCTGATGAGCAAGGCGCTCCTGAAAGACGCCCCACGGAGGACTGGCAGGGGCCAGCGTGGAGGGGATGCTGGGAGGGCTCTGGGGCCTCCAGAGGCAAGTAGGAATGCACCTGCCCCGCGAGTAAGAGGTGGTGGGGTTCACTAACAGCCCCCTACCCCCAGCTTGGCAGCCCCCAATGCATCCTATGCGGAGCCAGAAGCCGGTTGCTAAGAGACCTGTTGCTAAGTTGTAAGTTGGATCTTTTTACTCCAAACAAAGCTGGTGATTATCTGCCAGGGAAGGGCCCATTGATGGGGGAGAGCAGCGGGCAGAAGCTGTGGGGGGAGGGGCGGGGAGTACCGTAATCAAGCCCTTCCCCGCCGGCTTGTCATTCATCAGCAGCAGAGGCCGAGTGATCTTCTTGCTGGAGACGATCTGAGGGACGACAGAAGGGAGAGCAGCTCCGTGAGGATGGGCGTGGAGGAAAAAGGCTCCAGAGACGCCACCCCACAGCACGCTGCTCCATGCCAGGCGCGGGCTAAGCCTCTCTCCCTGATTGCCACGGGAGGCAGGCAGCCGCTGTTGCTGGCCCCACTGGGTGCCTGAGGAGACTGAGGCCCCCCCGCTGGGATGGAGCCCCAGCAGTCCGGCCCCCACTGACCTGGCTGCCCCCAGGGAAAGGCTCTTGCAGGGCTCACATCCTGGAGACAGATGTAGGGAGTTCAGCCCCCTAACTGCCTCCCCCAAAGCCACACGCAGACGCCACCCTCCCTGGAGAGAGAGGCTCAAACCCCAAGTCCCCTACATATTTTCATTGATTTGCATAGGAAATACGTGCACACATGCTTCAGGGATCAATCCAATACAGAAAGGAAAAGCAGACCACACGGTCAAGTCGCCCTCCCTCCATGTCTGTATAGCCATCCCCACACCCGGCATGGGCCAGCCCACCCTCCGGTTCTCGGGGGAAATGCCAGCGTGTCTTCGTGCTGGTGGGAGCATGTTCCAACACCCCGTGTGCTGCTCTTTCCCTCAGGTCCCCTCGCTGCCCTTCTCCTCTTCCTCTGTGCCACAGGGGACTCTGGCACCCGGCTCCCCTGTCCTCTGGCTTGTGGGGGCTCAGCCAGCAGGGACGCCAGAGGGAGCTGGGAGAGCAGGAGGCCGGGCCGCGATTTGGCAGAAGCTTTGTTCCTGGTCATCAGCCTCAGCGCCAGTGCACAGGCCTCTCAGCAGGGCCACAGCCCTCACCAGGCCCTGCCAAAGCCACTTCCTGCCCTGCCCCTCCCTCCAGGGAGGGTGGCTGCTGGGCTGGCGTCAGGTCCTGCGTAGGTTCCCCTCCCTGGTCAGCTCCCTGTCCCTGCCCACTCAGCCTTAGGCTCTGTCATCGGTTACCTTGCAAGGGTGTGTCCCTTGCACACCCTCCTTGGCCAGTTACACACAGGCCAGCGGGGACCCTGGATGCCCTCCTATTCTTACACAACTTCTGGACCCTTGCTTTTTTCGTTGGCCATCACCTCTTGGAAGGCCCAGCGCATTTCCGGCTCCACTAGGACCTCTCAGGGTGTTTCCCATTGTATTCCCTCACCATCCCTACAGGCTGGACATCATCATTATCTGCAGGTGAAATGTGGGGAAGCTGAGGCCCAGAAGGGACAGGGGCTTGTCCAAGGGCCCACAGCCATGAGGGATGACTGGCACCTGTGCCAGGGGCTCCTTGCAGTGCAACCTCCCAACTCCCATAAGCTCACCAAGGACGGAGCTCGAAGGAGAGGTGTGGCTCAGAGAGGGAAAGGAAGTTGCCCAAGGTCACACAGTGAGCCAGCCACAAAGTAGGACTACCATGGGTGTCTTGGTCGCCAGTGGGATCCTCCCACCCCAGGAAGTCAGGACTGCACTTGATCACCCCTAACAGCCAGTAGTTCTGGACAATGTGGGACCCCCGTTCCTGTGTGGCAACCTTTGGCTGGCACCGGGGTCTGTGACTTCCAATGTTATCTCTCACCGGGCCCCAAATCCACCAGGCTTTGCCTGCTGGCCCCCCAGGCTATCTGTATTTGGGATGTCACCTCAGGAGCCAGCCAGGAGCACGGCCTGGGGGAAAGCCTGTGGCCAGAGAGACCCTCTCCAAGGGACTGCCCTGTCCCTGGGATCTGGGTGGCGCCTGGGGGTGGGGGCCTGCCTGGCCCCGCCCACCTAGAGGGGCCAGCTCACCGAGCCCAGGCTGCAGGAGAACTGGCCCAGGAAATCATGCTCGTCAAGCTGTGTGCTGGACTTGTCCTGGTCGAACAGGGCGAACTTGAGCTTCTGCACCTCCTCAAAGTGGTAGTCGAGGACGAACTTCTTGGAGAACGCGGGATTGAGGTTGTTGATGGCAGTTTCTGTCCTGTCGTACTGGCAAAGAGGCGGGGAGACAGGGGTCAGAGTTGGGGGCTCGTGCAACTCTTCTCGGGCTGCTGGAAGTCACGCCACCAGCTCGCTGAACAGCAACTCTGTACTGGCCACTGAGCCAGTTACCTGGTGGCTGCTGCGCTCACTGCCCTCAGCTCAAAGAGGGGAGCACTGAAGCACAGAGAGATTAAGGGACTTACCCGAGGTGGAACAGCTGGAGGGGCAGGGCCAAGCTTTGAACCCAAGCTGACTCCAGCACCCACACTTTTAACTCTCTGGTCCTGGCCCCATGCCCAGGGATCAGGAGGAGAGTTCGGGCCCTGTCCCTGCCTGGGTGACAGAGGGCAAGTCCCTTTTTCCATCGGGCCCTCAGTTGCCACTTCTGTACAATGAAGGTATTGGACTCTGTGTTTTTTACTCCTTTTATTTTGGGAGAATCCTTTTTTAAAACCACATTTTATGTGGAAGCTGAGAGAGGAAACAGAAAGGAGGGCTCCTCAAGGGGAGGAGGGGCTAAGGGCTTCTCACCCCTCAGAGGGCAGATGTTTGTGCCTTGTACACAATCTTGGAATGTCAAACCTGGAACGGTGTAGCCCCTAGAAGGCCCACCTACTGTGGAAACCGAGGCCTGTGATGTGGATCAGTGGTGGGGCTGGGACAGGGTCCACGCCTTGTGGCCTCTCCACACAGAGGCCACAAACCGTGGAGTTGGGGTGACTGTCTATTCTGGGACCCCGGCTGTGTTGATTTTTCCTGCCACCCTGTGCACTTCCAAGGGCTGGAGCAGCAGGGAGAGGTCTTGCTCCTAGGCTATTTTTAGCCAGTGTGGTCTGCCTGGGTGGGAGGGAGGTAGTTAGGGAGGGTGGGGGAGTGCCGTGAGCGGGGGTCAGGGGCCGGGGGTCAGGGGCCGTGGAGGAGGACGCCATTCCCTGAAGGGCAGGCGGGGGTTCCGGAAACCTGGCAGAGGGGACAGGGTGCTCCAGATATGCCGTCCTCAGGCCTGGCGCTCCTCCCCAGGAGTCCTCAACTGACCCCCCACGCCCCACCCCCCACTTCTGGCGGAATCACCAAAGCCCTGGGTGACACACAGAGGCCCCTGCTTGCCCTGGGCCCCAGGGGTCCCTCTGTAAAACGGGTCCACAGCCTCAGCACCGCTGCCTTGGCATTGCAAGGAGCCAGCACCTGTGGAAAGCCTTTGTGGACCCCAGTATGCTCGGCGGGAGGTCCACTGTGGCCTGGTTAATTGCGACAACAAATGGACCCATATTTTGGAAAATCGACATGCACATAAAACTCTCCGGAAGGCTGGACACCAAACTTTAAATAGAGGTTCTCCCTGACAGGCAGGTTCCCAACCATTCTGGTTTTCTTTTTTGGGTCTCTCTAGCTTTTCTAAATTTACGACAATGAATATAGACCCTTTTGGGAATAGGAACAAAGCAACTTTTAAAACGGGAACATCTTATCCGTTTGACTTCTCGATATCCTCCCTCAAGCTCATCACCCCCCCGGGTCTCGGGCTGATGTTTCCCAGCTCACAAGTCCACGGCGATCGCCCCATCAGCATCCCAGCTCAGGGCCCTCCACGGTGGGCTGGGGGAAATCCTCATTTCACAGACGAGGCTGTCTCAGAGAGGGGCAGCCACTTGCCCAAGGCCACACAGCAAGGAGGGACAGAACTGGGCCTTGGTCCAGCATGGAGTCCGAGGCCTGGGTTCCCACCTCCCAATTTGTCCCTCACTGACTGTGTGTTCATTTAGGAGTAAGTGGGAAAAGTTACTTAACAGTGGAGGCAAGCATTTTGTAAAATGCTAAGGTTTTAACTATGTAATAACGCATTATGATAGAAAACAATAAATACAAAATGATATACTTATAAATCTAAATCTACGAATTGTAATTATAAAAATTTAAACACAAATATAATTATTTTAAGTAATTTTAAGAGTAACAATTTTCTAAGTAGTCCTCAGCCCACACTCCAATGACGCCCAAGGGCCCGACTGGGAAGCCCCGGGACCAGCGGTAGCCCCTCTCCCGCACCCACCCGCCCCCACCCACCAGAGGCCCATGGAGAGGCCTCACCTCAATCCACCTGCCATCGCTCTCTGTGAAGAGGACACAGAAGGGGTCGGACTTGGAGGTGACGTCCCGGTCCAGCAGGTTCTGGCCACTCACAGACAGCTCCACTTTGCACACGCAGTACTGGGAACCCATGGGGGCCGCCCCAGAGGCCGGGGCGCCCCCGCCCGGTGTGTAGGCCATGGGGGCCGGAGGCGGCGGCGGCGGCAGCAGTTCCTGGCAGTCTGCGGGGACAGGAGTGGGGGTCAGAGACGGGGAATGGACACCTGCTACACCGCCTGACCTTCAGGATGTGGCCAGAGAGAGGAAAGGTGTGGGGTCGGGGGCAGGGAATAACATGGGCAAAAGATTGGAGAAAGGAGAACGCAGGAAATGCAGGAACAAGGAGACGCTGTCCTTGCGTTTAGTTGGTCTGTGAAGTGACTCTGCTTTGGTCCACCTTTACCTGTGAGCAACGCACAAGTCCAAGTTGCCCCAGTCAGGCCAGCCACAAATCACAGTGGACACGGGTGTCCCCAACATTCACTTTGCCAGGAAAACCTCGCTTCTCCTGAGCGATTAACATGTTGGCGTCTTGTGGCTGCACTGGAGCTTGTAATTACTCAGGTTTCCCTCGTTGCTTTGGCCACTAGGAAGCTCACTTCCGGCAACTTATCCAATACTTGGTCTTTTTCATCATCCCTCTTGTTCATCCTGTATCCCGGGCCTAAGCATGTGACTGGTGCATAGGATGCACTCAGTATATATTTGAATTTAAAAAAGCATGAGTGTACAAGTCAATGAACAGATAAGCCCTCTGTCTCGCTCAGATCCTGCCTGACTTTGTCCTCATCCTCAACAGAGTTTTCCCTTTCACTGGTACACAACCTCCCAAAATTCCATGCGCTGGACCCTATGTGCCCCTTCTGCTGTGAAGGCTAACCACTGGCATTGCTTGCTTTAAGCAGTTCTCCAGGTGCAAGTGTTTATGTGGAGCAAGTGCGGAGAAACCCATCTTGCTCCAAGGGGCGGAGGGGAGCTCTGGGTCCCACAGGCCACAGGCCCCATGGGCCAGCCCTTTGGCTCTCCTTGTCTTAGTTCCCTCATCTGCCCATGAGCCATCACAACACCATCTGAGAGACTCCTGTGATCGGGTCTTATTTCCACTGCCCGTGTTTAGTGAGCACCAGCCCCATCACTAGGTGGATGAGTCCAGCCCCAAATGCTTACCTACAAAGGCCAGGCCCCAACTCCTTGACTAATATTTTGTCCCCTCCTTGTCGAGGACCCAGCCGTGCCCTGGCCTGCCCTTGGCAGGGGAGGGAGGCAAGAGGAGGGTGCTCTCTCTGGGACGACACATCTAAGCTACTGTGCTCCCGAGAGCCCTGCCTGCGAACTGAGCACGTCACCTGCGCAGTCTCCAGTTCTTGTCCAGTCTCGCGGGGCAGCTACCATCAGCACCCTATTCTCCAGAGGGGGACACCGAGGCACATCCATTCATCCGAGAGTGTTTACTGGGTGTCTGCTAGGTGCCGCGCGCCATGCCAGGGCGGGGCTCCTGTGGCAAGAAGACTGCCCGGGCTCAGCTCGGGCCATCCTGCCAGGCTGCGGGAACGGGGACCGCAGCCAGGTCTCCCAGGCCGGAGGCTCTACTACGGTAGGGAGTTGGGGCATTATTCTGAGAGCGACAGAAGTCCTGGAGGGTTTCAAGCAGACAGGTGACACGATCTGATTTGGTTTTAAAAGCTCACTCTGGCCCCTGTGGGGAGAAGGGTTGTCAGGCTAAACAGAGGCAGCAGGGAGGCTGGTTAAGAAGGCGGCTGGCATGCAGGCCGGGAGGACCGATCCAAGGCGGCCACGCTGCCCCCTCTCTCCCTCCCTCCGACCCTGGCCACAGGCCACTCCCTGAGTGCCAGCCTTGCTCTGAGAAGTCACCGGCTCCCTGTCTGCAAGTGAGTGTGGCGCTGGCGCAGAGGGCCAGCAGCCCTCTGGACAGCAGCTCCGGGCCTCCCCGGCGAGGAGAGGATCTGGACAGTGACAAAGCCGGCGCTCGGCCCCTCCCTCTCATCGTCTGTCCCTAGAACCTCATTATAATCACATGAGCCCAGAGCAGCAGGGCAGCACTGCAATTTGCCTGCAGATTTATTCTTGTCGTGTAAAAATGAGTTTCCATGGAGGGGCTGGAGAGCGGTATTCCCTCTCCCTGAGAGTGGCTGGGTGGCCGTGCGGAGTCGAGCGGGCTGAGCGTGACCCTAGCGGCGGGGGAGTGGAGGGAGAATGATGTCCAAAATGGACATCTTGCCATGTGGCTGAGAGAATGCCTGCTTATGCTTACAGCCACCCGGAGGTGGGGTGGGGTGTGACAGCCACCCCCACTGCACAGATGAGGAAACTGAGGCCGAGAGAGCAGATGCCACCTGCCCGCGGTGCCAGGGCCGGGAAACAGCAGAGGCAGGGCGTGAGCAGGGCCTCCAGGCGGCTGGCCTTCTGGTGGGGCAGAGGGTCTGCCGAGCATGGCAGGGGACTAGGACCGAGGCAGGGACCGCGGGGAGCCAGCCAGGCCAAAGGGGGCCTGAGGCAAAGAGGGTCCCAGGGTGCCCAAGGTCACCCGTTTCTCTAGGGTCGCCCTGTCTACACCCCTCCATCTCCCATCATTGCTGATGGGGTGGATTCCAGCTCACCCACCTCACGGGCCCCCTTCCCAACACGTTAGATGCCACCTGGGCCACTGCGCCCTCTGCTGCCAAGTCGGACGGGTCTGCTTTCACAGTCAGGCACACACACTCAGGTTCCTTTACTTCCTTGTGCACGTACATGTGTGTGGTCACATAGACCCGTACACATATGCCCCCGGACTAAGAGATGCAAAGGCATGTGCTCGTGTGAACGCTCTGGGCCACTGCTCCCCACCCCCGCTCTCCCCTGGGCCAAGTAGCCATCATCACTTGCCTGGGTCACCACACTGTCTTCCCGCCCTCCCTGGCCGGGGCCTGGCTGAGGGCATGCGCAGGAGGGAAGGTCACGGAGAGGGCCGGGCCGGGCCCCTGCGAGCGGACTGCCACTCCACCTGGCTCAGCTCACAGGCCCCAGCGCGAGGGAGCGATGGGTGGGCAGGGGGGGGGCACTCCCCCCAGCTCGGGGCAGGCCCCCTAGCCCCAACTCACCCTCCGGCTGGAAGCCTCTGGATCCCCGAAACGGGGAGCACATGGTGTCCAGAGTTGGGGCGGGCCTGGTTGGAATGGGCCCCTCTGTGCCAGCCCAGCATCGGGCGGGTGGGCGGGCCGGACCCTGAGGCCTGACGCAATGGAAAAAGAAACCACAGCTCAGGCTGGGCCGGGCCCCCTCCCCTCCTACTCCAGCAAAGAGGGCAGGCAGGCAAGGTGTCATTAAGGGAGGGCTGGGCCTGCCATGCGCATCTGGGTGAGATGAGAAGGCTCCCTGGTGCAGCGGCCGCCCCACAGGTAATTTGAGGTTTCAGGCTGGAGACGGGGTCCAGGAGCCAGGGCCCGCTCGCAGACAGCCCGGATGGGCACAGGCCTGGTGACCAGACTGCCAGTGAAGGGGCTGGAAGTCACGGTGACAAAATTAGTAGTCTCTTTTAGAGATGGGTTAACAGAGGCAAAGAGAAGGCAGGGCTCATTCATTCATTCAACAAACATTCCTGAGCGCCTTGCCGCGGACAGCAGTAAACAAGACACAGAGGCTTCAGCCCCTACAGGGCCCACGGGCCCCAGCTTATAAGACATCTTGTCATTTAGGCAGGACAGGATTTGGAGACTGCGGTCCTGAACCACAGGTCTAGAATATTCTGGTTTAACCAGAACCCTAAGAACCCATTGGCTTTGACCTCTCTCTTTCCTTCATCCCCCATATCCCACCGCTGCTGCCCATTCCACGTCCACGCTGCAGCCGGCATCGTCCCCCGCTCCTCCACCCCCTGCCTGGCACCAGCTGCCTCGTACCAGGTCAAGCACTGGCCGGGGAGGGGGCCAGGCTTCACTGCTGCAACCCTAGCCCCACCTCCCTTCTGCACACCAGAGCCAGAAAGGGCTTTAAATATTCAAATCAAATGCTGCCACAGCTCTGCCTGAATATCTTCCAGTGGCTTCCCCTTCCAGGTCACACAAAACCCCAAATCCTCCCCAGGCTGGAGGGCCCTGCAGGTCCTGCCCCCACTTCAGGCTTCCTTCCGCCTCGCCCCCTCTGTTCCAGCTGCACGCATTCCCTGTCATTGCCATGCAGAGGTTAAGAGCAGACTCAGCAGCCCAGGTTTGAATCCTGGGCACAGCCTACCTGCCGTGCAACCTCATGTAAAAATGGGAACAATACACGTGCTTTCTAAGGGGCGTTGGAAGGGTTAAGTGAGGTACTGCACTCAGAACAACACTGTGTAGCTTATCAGGGACTCTTGATGGATGGGGGCAGTGGCAGGGTGGGGGCAGGTCAAAACCTTGGGAGATGTGTCAAGTTTGACGGCTTATGTAACGGGGTACGGAGTTTACACTGGCTGACCCTGGTGCCTCTAGGGTCCCCTTCTCAGGAGGACCAAGGGAGACCGAGGTGCTGGACGGGGACCAGGCAGGGAGCGACAGGCTCAGACCCACGCCCACCCTCCAAGGCGCTCCACTCCTGGGCCGAGGCCTCCAGGACCCTTAGGGCCTCCGGGTCCCCTTCCGCCAACCCTGCTCTGTCTCATCACCAGCAGCCGAGGCTCCGGGGCAACCCGAGGCGCCCACGGCTCCAAGGGTGGTTCCAGGTGGGCGGCCTCGGCCCCTCCTGGAAGCTCATTAGAAACGCAGCCTCCAGGTACCCAACTGGACCTGCTCCGTCAGAGCCGCTGGAGTGGCACGTCTCCCCAACCCCGTGCGTGAACAAGCCTTCCGGAGACCCCGCAGCGGGCTCTGAAGTACACGCAAAACCGCAGACCCGGGTTTGCAACCTCTGGCCTAGATGGTAACCCTCTGTTAACGGGACCCTCGGCGAACCAGACGCCGGTGCCTCCGGCCCTGATGGCTGCCTTTACTGGACCTGCGGGGTTGGAACAGGTCCTGAATGAGTCCAGATCTGTTATCTCCTTCCCCCCATTTCCTGGATGAGAATATCCAGGAAGACAAATCGCCACTGTATTTAGACAGGGTTCTCCAGAGAAATCAGAAACAATAGGACTTCTATAAACAAACAGAGAGAGATTCCTTTTTAGGAACCAGTTGACGGGAATGTGGGGCCTGGCAAGTCTGCCGTCTATAGGGTGAGGCGGAAGGCTGGCAATTCAGGTGACCGTTGATACTGCAGTGTTGACCTGAAATACGCAGGGCAGGCCAGGCAGCCTGGACACTGGGCAAGGTTTCTGTGTTAAATTCCCCTTTTTTGGAGAAACCTTCGTCTTTGCTTTTAAGGCCATCCACTGTCTGGGTGGGCCCACCTACATAATGGAGGGTAATCTGTTTTAATAAAAGTCTGATTTTTTTTTAATTGATTTGAGAGACGGAAACATCGATGTGTTGTTCCACTTACTTATGCATTGACTGGTTGTTTCTTGTATGTTTCTTCGGACCTGGGATTGAACTCACAACCTGGGCATATCAGGATGAGCTACCTACCCAGCCAGGGCCAAAAGTCTACTGATTTAAACGTTAATCTCATCTAAAAAATGCCTGCACAGCAACATCAGACTGGTGTTTAACCAAACAACTGGGTACCATCACCTAGCCAAGTTGACACACAAAATTAACCATCATGGCGAACCTCGGCCCCTAGAAGGCCTGCCAGGGGCGGGTTCCTCTTTCTCGTCTGGGTGCTGCTAACACAGGTGTTTTTGTTTTGTGAACAGTCATTGAGCTGTTCCTGTGGGAAATCTGCTCTACTTACTTTGTAAGTTCTACTTTAATAAAATGTTAAAAACAACTCAGGGACTACAAAGCCCCTCCTGAGCTCCGGTCGTTTACATTGTCACCATATTGTAACAACTGGCTTAGGAAAAGTCACCCACACTTGAGCTTAAAGGTGGGACTGACAAGCCCTGAGCCCTGACCAGTGTGGCTCAGTGGGGTGGGTGTAGTCCCGCAAAGTGAAAGGCCGCCGGTTCGATCCCTGGTCAGGGCACACGCCTGGGTTGCAGGTTTGGTCCTGGGTCAGGGTGTGGTTGGGGTGCCATGAGGGTGTGTACAAGAGGCCACCGATCAATGTTCTCTCCCTCTCGTTCTCCCTCCCTTTCCCTCTCTCTAAAAATAAAGAAATCAAATATTAAAAAAAAAAAAAAAAAAAAAGATGGGACAAAATCTCGCTTTCATCTCCCCCTTCCCAGCAGAGAGTGGAAGCTCCACAGCCGCTTGTGGAAAGTGAGGGAGTGTGAGGGACACAGGATCCCAGGCACCTTGGAATTACAGGAACCTGGGAGCAGATTCACCAAATCCCAGAATCGGGGAATTCTAGGGTTTTGGAATCATGTGTTCTTGGAACCTCTTGAAAGGTTTTAGCATTTATCTGGCCCCACCTTCCAGCCACATACCAACTCCAACCACAGCCTCATCGCCCCAGCCTCCCACAGCCCTGGTTCTCTGCAGGGTTGGGGGAGGGGCCCCCCCCAAGCTGCTCAGGCTCCCTGGGCCCTCCCTGCACACCTATTGCTGCCGGCTCCTGCCAGGCGGAGCACAGCCCCCAGAGAACAGGCTGGGGCTCTCATCCAGGTAGGGGGCGGCATCTCAACACAAATCACTTCTGCACCTTAGCTGAGGCACCGGCTGCTGGGCTCGGAAGACACCGCACTCCCGACAGGCAGCCAGGCCATTACAGGGATAAATATAGATACAGACAGCAGGGCGAGGAGGCCCGAGCAGGAGTTGGCCCAGATGCCCCCTACGGCCCCCAGCTTCCACCAGACCACGCCCAGAGGGCAGCTCTGCCCTGTAGGCCCCTTCCGATCTCTGGGCTGTGCCCCCAGGGGAGGGGGCTCCCAGGGGCGGGGGTCCTGTCCTGCTCCTGCTGCAGCCTCCCTCCCAGCCTCGGCGTCGCACGCCTGCCTCCGGCTTCCCAGGAAGCCCCACGGGGATGGGTGTGGAGGTGCTCTGGGATACGGTGAGCACTTCAGGGACCGAGGGCTGGGTCTGGCCAGGCGCAGAGGGTGGACCAAGCTAATGGAGGGTGGACGGCGTGGTGACAGTGACCACGGGCCAAAGTCGTTACAACCTGGCTTCATTCAAAGGGGGGCTGTGGGGCAGCCTCGGGGACTGGGACACAGCCCTTCCCCTGTCGTGCCCACACCACACAGGGGACTTCCGTGCGGAAGACTAGTGGACAGGGGCTCCCGCAAGTCCCTTCTCCTCTCTGCGCCCCAGTTTCCCTGCCTGTCAAGGGCTTGGGGCCTTCCAGCTTGGGGACGTGACAAACAACCCTCAGTCTTCCCTTGGCTGCTCTGGCTCCCAGCCCCAAGCTCCTGCCCGAATCTCTGGGCTAATAAGACCTGAAGGTCCTCTGGACCCACACAGTGCCTGATGCGCCCCGGGCTCCTGCAGTGGCAGCCTGGGCTCCCCTCAGCAGACGGCATCTCCCCACCTTTTGTTAATGACCCTGGCTGTGTGCTGGCTCCAGACTGGCCACCCCACACCCTGCCACACGGAAGAGGCACCCAGCGCCCCCTCTCATGCAGACAGCACCCCTGGCCCAGGAACGCAGGCCCTGCTGAGCAAGTCCTTCCGGCCAAGGACATCGCCATCTGCTCTTCAGCTCCCGGTCCCAGCTCCCAGGATGCTCCTGTGTGCCCAGCCCGACTCAGCCCTGAGGTTTACATCCCTCCATTTCCATCTCCCTGCAACCCAGCACGCGGGCCCTATTCCTCACGCCCCACTTTACAGATCAGAAAACTGAGGCACAGAGAGGTTGAGTCCTCTGCCTGTCAGGGGCTGAATGGTATCCCCTACAAGAAACCTACAATGAAGTCCTAACCCCAGTTCCTCAGAATGGGATTCTATCTGGAAAGAGGGGAGTTGCAGATGTAAGTGGTTAAGATGAGGTCATACTGGAGTAGGGTGGGCCCTCAACCCAACAGGGCTGGTGTCCTTATGAAAGGACAGTGTGAAGACAGAGGGAAGACAGCCACGAGAAGGCAGCAGAGACTGGAGTGACGCAGCCACAAGGTAAGCCATGCCTGTGGCAACCAGAAGATGCAAGGACGTGCCTGTCCCTCAAGCCTTTAGAGGAGACGCGGCTCTGCCGGCACCGTGAACTTGGACTTCTAGCCTCCAGAGCTGTTGTTTTAAACCATCCATCTGCTGGGTGATGTGTGGTTACAGCAGCCCTGGGAAATGAATACAGCGCACAACGTCAGTCACCCAGCCCACAGCAAAGCAGAGTTTGACACCAGGCTGCTCCACGGCGCTCTTCCCCAGCACACTGCTCCCCTCCCTGGGGACCACGGGGATTGTGGGGATGGGACAGCCAGGGTACAGGGACAGGCCACATGCCCCCAGATCCTGACGAGACATAAGCGCCCCTGAGAGATGAAGCTGGGTTGAGGGGAGAATGGTGTCCTGGGGCCACTAAGCATGTTTGCACCTCAGGGCCTTTGCATGTGCTGTGTCCTCTGCCCGAGGCTCCGGCATTCATTCCCACCAGCCACTGGGCGCCGCGTGGGCTGAGATACAGCCGCGAAGGAGACAGCAAGGCCACAGATAAGCATCCCAGCGTGAATGTCACCGGCTCCTCCTCAAGAACCACCCCCCGCCGACCCTCACCGCAGCCTTCCCATCTGAGTCTCTGCGCCTGCTTCATTCTCTCTGTGGCATTCCCCCCCCCCCCCCCGAAGCTTTCCTGCCTCTTGGTCATTTGCTTGTCTCTCCGTCCCCCCACTCCACTCAGGGCTCCACAGCTGCACCCTCAGCCCGGTCCGCAGCCCGGAGAAGCTGCTCAGTTACTCAGCGAGTGACAACCCATGACTGCACGATGAGCTGAGCGAAGCCTTCCTGGAAGGCGGGGACCCGCAGCCGCAGGTGGGAGCAGAACCGTCACACCTGTGCACGGCGCTCTGCAGCGCACAAGCCCTCCCACAGCCGCTTCGGAACCCCTCGAGGAGCGCGGCAGGGAGAGCTCCTGGTCTGAAGATCCCCGCTCTCTCATTGAAGAAACAGCTCAGACAAGTTAAGAGACCTGGTCACACGGGGGATGGGCGATTCTCCCCAGGACACCTCCGTCCCCTGGGCAGGCGGGTGATGACAACAGGTGGTACCCCACTCAGAGAGGAAGCCACCTCCTCCGCGGCCCCCAGCCCCAAGGTCGTGCAGTACCAGGTGGATCCCACCTCCTTCCAGGCACACAGCTTTCCCTGTCCCCCGGAACACACTTGTCCCTTCCCCATCAGCGTGTCCCCGTCCTCTGAGGGTCCCCTAGCACTCGGCGTGTTGAGACGGGGACCCCTCCCGAGACCCAAAAGGGCAAATTCCTGATTCTGCCACGCTCCACCACCCAACCTCACAAACCCATTTGGCAGGAGGGGCAGCTTCCGTCACTGAGCTTACAGTTCCTGAGTGCCCAACTCAGCGCAGGGAAGGGCCAGGAACCAGACAGTCACGGTCCCCGCCCGCCCGTGCGGCCCATGCTTTTCGGGCAGGAGGGCAGAATACAGGTTGATGCCCAGAAGAACAAATAAGATGACTGCAGTGTGTGGCTAATGCCCAGGGAAAAATGAAGCCAGCTGATGTGGTCGTGAGGGAGGGATGAGCGGCTAGTCTCATCCTAGGTCCTGGAGGAGGAAGGTGTGGACAGGGCAGCTTGCTTGACTCCACCATGGCATGGAGGCCGGGTGGCCCAGCGAGGGGACAGGACACCGGGCGGAGAGCCAGGGGGCACCTCGCACCTCAACCCAGTCCGCAGGCACAGAGAGTGGCAGGAGGACGCCACGACTCGCCTCAGGACCTTGTATTCTCCCTTCTGGACAGCGGGGCCGGACACAGTCACTGCCAAGATCCCAGGGTGCCAGGGCTTCCCACCCTGCGTCCCTCAGGGGGCCGGGCAGCTGTGGAGGGATCCCACCCTTTGTCTGAGGCCACCTTCTCCAAAGGGGAGGGAGCTGGACTCCTGAAGTGACCGTGCAGACTCAGCTGCCCCATCAGGGTGGGAGGAGGAGACAATAGGGAGACCTCCATCAAGCAGAGGGGCCCTGGGGGCTTCTCAGTAGGGGACTTTACCTGGGACAACCCTCCCCTCTGCTGCTCTGGCTCCCTGGAGCCCCGAGAGGCCGGCCCAACGAGGTGAAATGGGAGTACCCAGAGGAACTACCTTCCCCCAGTCTCCTGGGCCTGGGAGCACCTCCCCACTCTGGACCCGGCCCCCAGACCCGCCCAGAAGTCCCACACGGGCCTGGGGGCTCCTCTCTGCGGGGCGGAGGCGGGGCCGCAGACAGCACCGAGGTGCAGTTACACCCACGAGGCACGCTGACGTCCGTGACTGACGGCCCTGACGGATCAGGGCTCCGGGGCGCCTACCACGGACCCACCACGGACCCGCCATGGCATCGGCATGTCATCAAATTTAATCCTCACAACCACCCAGGAGCTCAAACAGGTGGAGAAGACTGTTCTCGCTACTTTATGGGCAGAGAAATGGAGGTCCTCCCTTGACCCCTTATGCCCCTGAGTGTTTAATTCTCACGGCCTCTGGGAGGAAGGTCCCTTGAGACACCACAAGAGACATCCTATTTGCCGTTCACGAAGTGCACCCCACTTTGCAGAACACCTGCCCTATGGGCCCCGGGTTCCAGCCTCCCGGCAGCCCTGTAAACTGAACTGTGTCATACTTTGCTTCATTTTACAGATGGAAAAACTCCCGAGCCCAAGGGGCGACAGGGACACAGACAGGAAGTGGCAGAGGTCGAGGGGAACCCATGGGACGACATTCTTTTCCGCAGGCTCTTTCCGTGAAGAAACCTGCCCGGGTGACCCCCTGGCTCTGCCAGCTCTGTCGCCTGCCTACCTGGGGCCGTGCCAGCGCTCACTGGGTCACTGGGCCCTGTGCCAGGGGGATTGCAACAAAGCCTCTCCTCTCTGTTTGCTCCCAGCCTCCCGGCACGAGCCCTGGACCATTAGCCCATTTTATAGACAAGGACGGTGGGGGGGGGGGTGCGGTGGGGGGAGCTCAGAGGGGAGGAGGCCAAGGGGCGGGGAGGGGGGCGGGGGGTGGGCAGGCACTGCTGGCTGGGCATTCAGACCCAGGCCCTGCAGAGCTCCCCATCAGGGCTGGCCTGGGAGGTTACAGCTGGCCCTCCCCCCAGTTACGGAAGCGGTGGGTGCTCCAAGAGACCGGTGGGTGCTCCAAGAGACCGAAAAAGCCTCCCACCCCCTCGGGACCGCACCCACCCCCAGGCAAGCAAACAAAGGGCCGTGCAGATCCTCCCGGATCCCTTGTCCCTGTCACTACCCCCAATACATAACAGGGCTGGGGGTCACAGGCAACAGGAACCCTCAATTGGCTACCAGAGCCCCGGGTTCCAGTGCCACCTGTGAGCCGGGGCAAAGCACAACCCCCTTTGAAGGAGACCCTTCCCCACCGGAGGGCTCGTGGAAGCTGGTGGGAAGGGGAGGCTGCAGGATGGAATGGCAGAAGGGAAGAGGTAAGACACGCTCTGCTCAGAGAAGCAGCGCCGGGAGGGAAGGGGGAAGGGGAGCAGGAAGGAAGAAAGAGCATTTCTCTCTCTCCATGCCCCCCCCTCCCCGCCCCCAAACACACAGGTGCCAGACAGCTTTGGCGAAAAAACTAGTTTGCAAACACACTCCGACTTCTGGTAAGCTGCAAGCGCCGCTCCCTCTCTTGGCTCCACCTTCCGGGGCTGGGAGCTGGCTCCCGGGCAGTTCCCTGGGGCTGCGGGTTTGGGAGCCGGGTATGGGGCGAGAGGGGCCCGCGCCAGTCAGGAGCCAGCCCGGCCTCAAGTCTTCAGCAGCTGGGGACTCCACCCTCCGGACGTCCCCAGGCTCCCCGGCAAGGTAGGAGGGTCCCTAGACCAACGGGGCTGAGATCCCCCGAGGGCGCAAACCACCTCCAGCGCCCTGACTGCTCCCTACCCCCTCGGCAGTCCGGGTGAAGCCGGAGCGCCCCCGAGTGGTCGGGTCGGAGCTGAGTCACCCGAGCGCCGGAGTCCGGGTGCGCGCGGGTGGCGGGGGCTCGGAGCGCCGCAGCCCCCCGAGGCGGAACCCAGCTTCCTTCCAACGCGCCAGGAGGTAAGCGCCAAGGCCGAACTTGAGCGCTCGCGCCAAGGCGCCGCCCGCCTCTGGCCCTCCCGGGCCCCACTCACCGCGGGTCCCGGGGGCGCCGCCGCCTTCACCGCGCGGCTGCCGCTGCCCGCGCTCCGGTCCGCCGGGGCATCCCCGGGCGGTCCCCTGCTCGGCCGGGCCCGCGGGCGCGGGACGGGCTCAGGGCGCTGCCCGCGCGGCCAGGGCCAGCTCGCGGGCGCTCCCAGCCGCTCAGGGTCCGGTCCTCCTCCGGGGCCGGGCGGGCGGGCGACGGCGGCGGCTCGGGCTCCTCCCCCCGGCCGAGGAGGGGCGGGTGTGGGGAGGGAAGTGGGGAGGCGAGGCGGGCGCTTCCTGGAGGGGCGAGCGCTCCCAGCGGGCGTGGCGGGGGCACTGTCCCGCCCGCCGCCCGCCTTTCCCCGCCTGCGGCGGGCGCGCCCTGGCACTCCGTGCTCTTGGCAGCGCGGGGTCCGAACGTTCGAGGCCGGAATCCGAGGGTCCGATCGTGCCGGGCTGGGGCTCCGTGGGTAGGAACGCCGCTGGTTCGCACCTTCCCCAGGCCGGCCTCGCCGGAGCCGCGGGCACCACCTCCGAGGGCCGAGCGCCGTGAGCTCAAGTCCGCCGACGCGGGAACCGAGGGGTGGGCTCAGCCGGGGCCTGCGGGGTTCCCAGAGCGCCGCCTACGGCCTCGACCCCGAGGGCCGATGGGCTCCGTGCTGCGCCCTCGGAGCTACGCCGCTGGGCTTGGTTCTGGGCGGTACGGGGCAGCACTAGGACCGCAGTGTTCTCTTTCCTTTCTTTTCTCTTTCTTTTTTTCTATAGTGAAAGAGCTCGGCATGTTCTTACCACCAGAGACTGGGAAGATGGCACATATTTCTCTGACAAATAAGATAAAGACAGTTTGAGCAGTGCCTGGAGCTTGTCAACCAGAGGGCAATTAGGCGGTTCCCTGAGGCCCAGGCACTGAAAACCCCTCCTGCGAAGGCCTTCTTTTTGCCCTAGAAGAGGCATCAATTTAAGAACGCGTCTGTAGCCGGGCGTTCGTACTGTGGGCCCCTCGGCGGCGGTGCGTGGTCTAAACAACCCCCTCCTATTCAGTGTCATAGACCACCGAGCCTGGAGTCTGTGTAACCAGGCTGTGGGGGAGGAAGCTGGCCCGAGACCTCAAGCCCGCGACCAAAGCCCTTGGCCTGCGGCGCCAAGAGCTAACTCAGCGCTTGGGCTGTGGGTTTTGCATTTCAGGCAGGTGTGGGTTAACCTGGAGGCTCGCGCTGCAGACAGCAACCTCCCTTCACGTCTGAGTCACAGGCACTTTGCTGCCTTAGAGGGGCGGCCACTAAAAAGCCCTAGGGCTCTGAGCTCTGTTCCCTGCCTGCCTGTCCCTCATCTATCCTGCCTTTCTGCAAGCTCTCCTTATCTTCCTTCCATCCAAAGTCCTTAAAGCTCTCAGCCCAGTTACCGGGGCAAACCAACCAGCAGGTGTTCTTAGCTCCGGCTCCAGCTCATTTCCACCGGGACCTTGCCTGGCTCCCAGAACCTCTCTCCTCTCCCTGGGCCAAAGCAAGAAGGCCAGGCACTGAGATGGACAATGTTGAGCCCAAGCAGCCTCCCTCCCCTCAAGTTGCTCACCTCCCCCCTCCCCTTGCACCCTGGGGGCAAAACCAGGACCCAGGCCGTCATATTACCGAATGAAAAGTGCGAAGGTGGGCAGTTGGGTGGTCCAGAAGGCCCTGCTCAGCCCTGGGCCTCTGCCGGAGAGCCTTCCCCTCGGAGACCGGGGCAAGAAGCTCCCTGGCTGAGGGCAGTTATAGCAGTTCCACTCCTAGGTAACTACCCAAGGGAGATGGGAACAGTCGACCACACACAGGCTTGTACATGAAGGTTCGTCGCGGCATGATTTAGAACAGCCAAAAAGTGGAAAAAACTCAGAGGTCCATGAGCTGATGCACACACAGCAAACACACTGTGGTCTGGCCATGCAATGGAATGTGATTCAGCCATAGAAAGGCGTGATGGACATGCATATGGATGAACTTCGAAGACCTTATGCTAAGCGAAAGAAAGAAGCCGGTCACAAAAGACCCCATATTGTATGATTCTATTTCTGTGAAATGTTCACGCTCGACAAACCCGCAGAGATGGGAAGCAGCTTAGCGGTTGCCTGGGGCTGGAGGGGAGAGTGGGAGTGAGCGCGCTTGGTACCGGGTTTCTTTGGGGATCATTTACAATGTTCTAAAATTGACTTGTATCCTTGAAAGGGGTGAATGCTACAGTATGTGAATTACATCTCAATAAAGCTGTCTAAGAAGAAGTCAGGGATCAGAGAGCCCAGAGGTCTGCTGCTTAAGTCCCGAGCCCGTCATGAGTGGATTCTACACTCTGCCCCCCGCGCAACGCTGCTACTGCAAAGTGTTGGAGGAAGTCTTTCCTTACCCTGGTAGAGACCTCTCTGTTCAGGCGGGAGGCCTGAATTTCCCTAAATAGGCCCATGTGTGCACGCACAAAGCACCTGTCGCCGGGATATTTATTGCCACAGTCCGGACTGTCTGGACAAATATCAGAATAACCAGCGCTGCCTGTACACTTGAGTGTGCCTGTGAATGAAGCACACTTCTGAAGGAGCCCCGCCTGTGTGCGGGGCCCTGGCGGGCCTCCGGGGTGTGGGTGGGAGAGGATGGAGGGCCATCGGGTTATTTCTCACACATTACCGCAGACCTTGCTAACTCTCCTGGTTCTGGAGGCCAGCTGGGCTCCGCGAGGGCAGTTCTTGCCCGGGGTTGTCTCAAACAGCTGCAGCCAGACGAGGACAGCGGCTGGAGTTGTCTGGACGGTTTTCTCAGATGTGTCTGGCAGTTGGCGCTGGCTGTCAGCTGGGACCTCCGCTGGGCTTCTCCACTGGAACACCGACCTGCGACTGTTCCATGTGGCCCGGCTGTCCTCGGAGCCTGGCGGCTGGGTTCCCCCTGTGAGCATTCCAAGAGAACGAGGGGGAAGGAAGAACCTATCATCTTTCATAGGACCTACTCTGCAAGTCACATACGGTCACTTCCGCGGTTGTCCCCACTCCAGAGACCCTCCCGCCTTTCGACGAGAGGAGTGCTGCTCTCACACTTAGGAAGAGCATGTGGGATGGGAGATAGTGCGGTGGCCATTTTGGAAGATGCCATCTGCCACAGGAGTTAGTATGGAGGCAGATCAGTGATGGCAACGTCCCCACAAGGGCCCCCTGTTAGAGCCTGCACGTCTGATTCCAGTGCCTGACCTCAGGCTTAGAGCCTTGGCCCAGGGTTTGAATCCCAGCCCCTCCAGTTCCCGCCTGGGGGCAGTCACTCAGTCCTCAGGGCCCCACTTTCCTCCTCTGTAAGATAAAAGGTTAGACTTAGTACTGGCTTCGCGGATGATTACGGGAATTCAATGGGACCCCAACTGACGTGGCTAGCCCTGCACCGGGTATGGCAGGACACCAAGCTAGTGGGTCGTCACCGCTATTTTTGAGGTCCAGGGTGGCAAGTCACCCTAGTGCCAGGATGCCCTCTTCCAAGGGCACCTCCATCAGCCCCAGCCTTGCACTGGAGATTCCTGGGTAGGGGTGGGGTCTGTGGGCCCAGCCCAGCGACTCAGCCTGGGAACCCCACTTGGCCTTCGTTCTGTCTTGAGGGCTCTTCTTCTGTGGCCTCCTCCTCAGGGCAGAGGTCAGTTTCTGGGCAGCCAGGCAGGGCTGGGGCTTGTGCAGGATGAGGGACAAAACATGGCTTCCAAGGGCTGAGGGTGAGGAAGGACTCGAGCTCTGAGGCCTGGGGCACACATGGGTGGGGGTGGGGTGCTGCACCGGGCACTGGGGTGGGGGAAGGGATTCGAGGAAGACCAGTTTGGGGGGTGGAGGGGGGCACTTCCTCAGCCCAACCCTGGGAGGATCTCGACCAGCCAGCTGCTGCAAGGTCTTTTCCAGGAAGCTCCAATGTGTCCCAAGGGTGCGTCTGGCTTTGTCTAAGGCCACTCCCCTTAGGCCCGGCCTTGGTCATTCAGGGGTGAAGTTGGGGACAGAAGCAGGGCCAGGAAGGGCACGCAACGCTCCCGCCTTCCCCAGCACCCTGCTCTCGGACACGCCAAGCCACAGAGCAGCTCAGTCCCAGCCTGGACCACCCCGGGATCCTCCTGCGCTTGCTCCGGGCTAGGGATCTGAGCTCCACTGAGTACTGGCCGTGGGACCTTGGGCAAGTCTTGTTCCTCTCTGGGCCTCTGTTGCCTCATTTGTGAAAACAGGGGAGGTTGCTGCCCAGGTTGCAGCTGTGGGTCCAGAGGAAGTCACAGATGGTGAACTAGGACCAGGCAAGGCAGGCAACGGAGAGTTCCGGAACCTCCCTGAGGAGGCAGAGAGGGACCGGAAGGTCATCTTTGAGCTGGGAAAAGTAGGTCCCTGTGCCTTGTCTCATTTTGTTCACCCCCTCACTGTACAGATGAGGAAACTGGGGCTGCACCAGTGGGATTAAGAGTCTCAAAATTTCAAAGAGAGTAGATCCTAATGCTTCTCAAGGAAAAAATTTTTTTCCTTGTGTGTGTGTGTGTGTGTGTGTGCGCCCACATGAGATGATCTTAACTAATTGTGATAAGCATTCCACAATATTTGAAAGTCAAATCATGCTGTACACCTTAAACTTATGCGGTGATCTATGTTGATTATATCTCAGTAAAAACTGGGGTGGCAGGGGGCTGTGGGGAGCTGGAAGGAAGTAGGGAGGAAAAGTAGCAAAGACTCAGGTTTGATTCCTGATGCTACCATTTCCTAGCTGTGTGCTGTTGGGCAAGTTAGGAACAACCTCTGGGTCGTTGTCCTCATCTGGGGAGGGAGGCTCACCAGGGACCTCAGGACAAAACACGGGAAGCGGGTGCAAAGGCTTGCCTGGCCTCTTTGAGCCAGCACGCCCCCTGGAGGTCAGTCTCCATCCTTGGCTGCACCTTAGTGTCGCCCAGGAAGCCTTCTGAACACTCTATAAAGCTCCCTGAGTCAGGGTTGAGATCCACTCACCGGCCTCCAGTCTCACTAGGTTAAGTGTGGTCCGGCTGCAGAGACGTGCCTGGGGGCTTCTTAGAAATGCAGACCCCCAGGGCCCTGCCCCAATGCCTGCCCTGCTGAGCCAGCATCTGCATGTTAAGACCCCTGGATGCATCAGCTGGCATTGTAGTCTAAGTACCCTCTGATCATTTGAGAAGTACATGTGTTTGGAGGAGGACAGAGGACACAATTTGGGAGGACACGTGGCCTGTGTGGATGGGAAAAGAGAGTCTGTGACTCCCATCAGAAAGATAGGTGTTCAAGCTATAAAACCACAGGATGGAGGCCAAGTGGCCAAGTAGCAGAATGAGCCTATCCCAGCCTTGCAGGTAGGCATGGCTACTTACCAGGCCGATCCCATTCCTGGGGAGAAGGGGCAAATAGCCTACTTTGGGGAGAAGGGCGTAGAGAGACTGGACCCCATCAGTGTTGGATGGAAAAATAGTCCAGGCCTCCAAGCAGGCAGGTAGCAGGAGAGTCAGGTTCTTAATAAGATGAGCAAGGTGATTGCACGCCACCCCAAGGTGGCCTGGCCAGCCTTGCAGCGCTGACAATACTGTGGTGTTTTCAGGGGAGTTGCCCAAGGTTTCCTGGGGCTCAGAACTTGGGCAGAGAGGAGGGGAAGGAAGGCGAAGGGAAAAGTGAAACGAATAAGCAGCAAATTCCAAACCTGTCCCTGAGCTCCGCTTGGTGCTGGTCGTGCTTTTCACCTGGCCTAGAGCTTCTGGCTGGCGCTCCGTTCCTTCCTCAGCCGGGACTCCTCCAGACACAGCATTGTCAGGCTTTGAGGGACACAGACTCCAGTCTTGGGCAAGGGCAGGAGGCAGCACCACGCCCCTTGGCATGAAGATGCTTGCTGAGGGCCCCCGGTCACCGTGGCATCATTTTCCAGGAAGAGGAGAGAATTTTGGGCTCTGGATTTCCAGCTAAACTTTGTGGATCTTCCACCTGCCCATCCCCTTTCCCACTGGGTGGGGGGTGTGCCTTGCCCCTGACCCTGGTGGCCTGGCATGGGTGTGGGTGCTTGGCATTTGGCCGGTGGACTTTGTCCTCATGCTTGGCAGGGACTCAGGAACAATGTGGAAGCTGGCAAAGTCCAAGGCTGAGCCTTCCAGATGAGCCACTAGCAGGCTGGGACATTCCGAGATCCTGAACCGGGCAGGAGCAGCCCCTAGCCTCGCCTCCTAACTTCCTGCTGGTTCCAGTGGCAAAAGAAGTTCTCAGGAATTGCCAGTGGGCCAGCCTGCCCTCCAGTGGTGCCCAGTGGTAACTGCACTTCCCTTGCCCACTTTTCTCAACATTCCGCAGCTTTGGAGGAAGGCTCCCTGGAGATCCGCAAGCAAGTGACCAGGAGGGGGTGCTCCTCTCCGGCTATTTCAAGCATCTCTCCATCTCACATTATATACTGACTCTATAGGGGTGGGGGGACTAGCATGTAAACCACCTCTTCATACTAGGGACTTTGCATACCTTGCTTCCCTACCCCTCCAGAAGTTCTGGGAGCTGGGGACTATTACTAACTCGTGCAGAAGTAACTCCTGGCTTCAAAAACAGGCAGCAAGGGGGCACGTCATAGTCCATTCTATGCCCATCCGACTTTTGAAGCTATGTTTCTAATGCCCCACTGGCCCGTGGAAACCCTCTGAGCCAGAAGATTCCAGGCTCTCGCGAGAACCAGGCAAGCAGCGAATCGAGGGGCAGGGGCGCTGGAGAGTAGGGGGACCGGAACACGGAGGGATCTGGGCCACATCTAAGCGCACAGTCGTATTGGCCCAGCAGGTTGCCCCTGAGTGGGTGTGCTGGACTGGCCCCTCAGAGAAGCTGAAAATCTGGGTTTTTATGTACAAGTTCTCAATTATAAATACCATTTAGTAAGAGAGTTTACATATAATGCAAATAAAAAAGGTTTCTAACATGGTGAGCTTCTAGAACATCCTCATAGGGCAGGTGCGGTCCAGAGAGAGGAGGTGACTTGCCCATGGTCCCATGATCACACAGGGACGGAGCACGGCCTGGACCCCCGTCACCCGACCCCTGCCCCCTCCGTGGCCTGCTTGCTCTCCGGACCCCGGGGCAGGGAGCACACCGCTTCTGCCGTCGGTGAGGCGGTGGGACACATCAAACTCAGACCAGAGGCTGGCAAATCATACATTTATTGCTCACACTTGACTTACAGTATATGTATCAGGGACATCCTTGTGCCCCCTTGGGAACATAACAACACAGGGAGCCCCTGGGAGCTCCCCTGGATCCACCAAGGTAGTGGCTGTGCCCCGTGGCCTTGCCTGGCTATCTCGGCAGTGCCCACCCCTTGTACCCTTAGACTGGCTTTGTCCCTTGGACAGGACAGCCTGGGCCCCTGTCCCCCAGGTCAAGCTGGCTCTCCCTAGACCTGGACCCAGACCCACAGTCCTTGGAGGCCAGCACTTAGGAGTCACCAGTTTACAGACAGGTGAGCTGAGGCTTGTGGCAGGAGCGGATTCGCCCGGAAGCCTCCCCGCTGAGTCCCCAGCTTGGCCCGGAGGCCTGGCCGTCGGGCTACTGGGCCAGCCCTTGTTCAGACACTTTCCCCATCCCAGTTCTGGGCGGGAGATACTCTCTGGTTTAGCTGCTCTGGAAATGCAATCTATAAATACATACTTGATTTTAAAAAAATAATAAATTAGATCTTGGGCCAGCCTGAGGGCATCTGGCCGGCCACCTGTGCTGTGACGTGGACATTTGTCAGGTGTCTTACACGGACCACCAGTCACATGTCCTGCCATGTGTGGTGCTAGGATCCATGACACTGACCCACGGGCCACACTGCAAGTCCCATGTAATGTCACATGGAACTGACACATGTGACCTTCTGTGTCATGCACATCATGCACACCCTTGCTGTGCCACATGTCTGTACTGGTCATGCATGTCATGTGCGATGTGGGGTAGCCTGCTAGTCACAGTAGGCTCCTAGTTCCCAAAAAAGTCCTCCCTGAATACTGTGGCAGGACAAACGTGTCCCTCCCTCCAGGGGTCGGGCGCCGGGGCACCCAGCTGAGGCTCCTCCCGAGCCCTCTGTCCCGGCGGGTGGAAGCTGGATCACTTGGCTGGATTCAAAGGATCTTCAGGCGGCCACATCAAGGACCCCGAGGAGCCTGCGGCTTGTTGGGGAAGAAAGCAAAGTCCAGCCTGGGCTCGTGGCTCTGCAGACGCTGGGCCACGTCGGGCGGGATGTGGTTATTCCAGAGGCTGCAGGACAGACACACAGACACTCAGCACTCATCCTCTCGTCTCCGTCCTCGGTCCTGTCTACAGATGGGGACACATCGCCCCAGGGGAAGCGCTGTGCCTAGAGTCACCCGGCAGAAGCAGGTGTTCGGCCAGCAGGACTGCCCTGGGGAGACGCTGGTCCCCACCCCAGCTTCTCCCGCTCTGTCTCCTTCCCTGAGAGCCAGTGACCCCAGCCAGCCCCAGTCACACGACACGCTGCCGAATAAGGAAAAGGCTCCCCTTCTTGAGGACCCTGGACTTCTGTTGTCTGATGTTGGCGCAATATATTGATTTGTATCGAATGAAACACTCCACTGTTATCTACTAGAAACCTAAGACGCCCACCGTGTGAACGTGGGCGGCCCTTAGCTGCACCGCCCTGTGCCGCGTGCGACTGCGCAGGGCGCCTCTGATGGAGGCTGCACCGAAGTGCTCCCCGTGTCCCGGGATGTGCTCACAGCGGTTCTTGGAGGGAAACACTGTCCTTACCCCTGTTTTATAGACCAGGACGCTGAGCTTCGGAGAGGTTGCGTTACTGATGCGCAGCCACACCACTGGCACCGGCAGGGCTGGGCTGCGGTGCAGGCCTGCCTGCTGCCACACTCTCGGTGGAGTCGCCAAGTCTTGTTGACAATCCCCAACCCCAGGCCTGCCTCCGTCTCCAGGGCACCCCCTCACCTTGTAGGGGCCGGTGAGGTCCCCCACCCACCATTCCTGTCCCTGCAAGCCCCTCACCGGATGACTTGGACGCCAGAGCCCTGCGCCAGCCCTTCAGCCAGGAGCCTGACTCCGTATGCTGTGATCTGATTCTTCTCCAGGCTTCGCGGTGCACAGCGGGGGGTGGGGAGGAGAGAGACTGGCATGAGACGGGGGGGCGGAGAGGGTGCTTCTCTGTGTCCCTTCCCCCCCCAAATGTGCAGGGAACCCAACAGACGCCGTGCAGCAGGACAGCTGAGAGCTGGGACCCAGGGAGAGCTAAGGGGGGCAGTGGCTTGGAGAGAACAGCAGCACACAGGCCAAGGAGAGCTCCCTGTGAGGCAGGGGCCTGATCCAGTGGCCTCTTGGCTCCCCCCAGACGTAGGAGCCCCTGTGGCCCTCCCCACCCCGTTCTGGCCTCCCAGGAGGCGCCCCGCATACTCCACGCTCTTCAGCCGGTCCATCCGTGGCAGGACCCGGGCCAGTTCGGCAGCTGCCTCGTCCCCGAGCAGATTCCAGGACAGCCTGTGGGGCAGAGGCCGGAGGCCAATGCCAGGAGAGCAGGGAGGCGGAAGGCTGAAGACAGGGTGGCAGGAGGAGGGGACTGCGGGGTAGGCGGGGCGGGCAGAGGCCAACGAAGGGGTGGTGCTGGCAGGTACAAGAGAGGTGCTCGATGGGGTGCTTGTGTGCCCTGACTTCCCAGGGTGCAGGTGGCTCCCAAGCCTGCTGCCAAGCTGGTCATCCCTGAGGACCCAGGCTGCGTAGGGCCTGGCTGTTCTGAGAGCTCAGAGTGCTTGGTTTGCGGAAACAATACGATCCAAACTTGCACCATGCGTGTGCCTCCATCATGACTTTTGTCACATCTGTCTGCACCTCTTATATTATTTGTTTCATATTCTTCCATACGTAGGTTCCCCCTTCCCTCCTGTTTTTTAGCTTTGAGAAATGCATCTTAGGCAACATTGATCACTACTATCAACAGGAAACCTATGTTGAGGACCTTAAATAGTTACAAGGATAAACACAGGGCGAACTGCATTATTAACTTCTAGCTGGAACCTGTGTCCTCTCTAAGGTGCTGAGCCTGTGGCCTGCCCCCTGCTGGCTAAAAAGGGAGACTCACCCATGTTAGGTGTTACAGAGGAGTTAGCACTGAGGTGAGACTTCCTCTTTGGTGTAAAGTAATGAGAAGCATTGAAATCTTTAGGATGCAAGCCTGAAATTTTATAATCACCATGTCCTGTACTTTAGGAAATAGCGTTTTCCTCCAATACGCGGCCAGGGTCCCAGGCCCGTTTACCCCTGAGGCTGTGTGGCAAGGCCAGAGGTCTGAAGCTCTGACTGCCAAGGGCCCAGGGGCGGGCCCTGCTGGCTTCAGCCACTCTTCCCTACCAGCAGATGCTTTGTAAACCAAAGTTCCATAAACCACCACCTCCCAAAGGGAAGGTCAGGGGCAAGGGCCTTTGGAGGCTGCCGGGTGCACTTCCCTCCCTGCCACGCCACAGGTGGGGACACGGGCAAGAGGCTGGATGACCTGGCTCCAAATCGCTGGCAGCTCAAGTGTTAAAGCTTCCTTGAGAGGAGACTTGAGCAAGAATGACCTTCCCCGCCCGGAGACGGGAAGACCCCTGGGAGCAAGGGTCCAGGCCACCAGGAGGCGGGCGCTAGGTACTCACAAGATCTCCTCCAGCGCCGGGCAGAGCACGAAGCTGGCGATGAGGGGCTTGGCAGCCTGGTTGTCAATCTCACAGGAAACCAGGCTGGGGAAGGAGAAAGGGGCCGACAGAGGTGTGTGAGCCCAGGGGACCTCCCCCGTCCCGCCATGCCCCTGCTGTGATCTGAGCAGGAGGGAACAGAGTGACCAGGGTCCAGCACACGTGGGAGTCTTACAAAAGTGCCCCTTTTAGCCCCAGCACCCTCACCCCCTGCCCTGAGGCCTCTGTCACTTTGAAGGCTCTCCCGGGGGTCAAAGCCGGCCGCGCCCCTGACCCCCGCGCCCCAGGTCGTCGGGAGGCTACTTACTCTATCTGCCTAAGTAGTGGGAGCCCCCGCCTGAGATGCGGGACCTGTCCGGCCAGGTTGTTCTCCGCCAGGCTGTAGGGCAGAGAGATACCTGTGAGTGGGACACCGCCCTACCCACCGCCACGCTCCCCTCCCCCCCATCCCCTCCCTGCCCGGCCCAGGCTCCACTGCCCCTACTCACCTGATCTCTTCCAAGTGTGGGCATCTATCCAGGGCCTGGCCCAGGCTCAGCACCCCCGCGGGGCCCAGACGGCTGGACCGCAGGCTGGGGAAAGCGGAGAGGGTGAGCGGAGCCCGGGGAACCAGATGTGGGGGCCAGGGTGCTGGATACCCCCGCTCACAGCCTTGTCTTGGGCTCTACTGCCAGACCTTCAGGGGTCTCTGGGCAATGGCCAGCCTGAGCCTCCTCCCCACCCACCCAGGACCTGGGTGGGCATCAAGGGCCCTAGCTCTGGAGTCTGAGATGCCAAGTTCAAGGCCTGGCTCCTTCATGTATTAGTAAGGTAAGCCCTTGACGCCTCTCCGGCCCTCAGTTCTGTGGCCTGGGAATGCAGTGGGTAGAAGTCCCGGCCCCGCAGGTCTGCTATGAGGCTCCAATGAGACCAGGGACATAACTAAAGGGCTGGGGCCATGCTGCTTGGGGCTCTTCTCCTGCATCGCCCTCTGCTGACACTCCCTCGCTCAGGCCGGGCTCAGGGGGCACTGAGCTGGGGTCACTGTAATTCTTTTGCAGATGAGGAGACTGCCACGCAGAGGGCAGGGCCTTGGCCACCAGGACTCGGGAGCTGGTGAGGGGCTGGTGGCCAAGCCGGGAGCAGGCTGTGGCTCCTTATCTCCCTGCCCCAGGCTCCAGAGGCAGGGGCAGGGCGGGCGGGGGAGGGAGCAGCCTAGTTCCAGAACACGCTAGTCTGCCCCAAGCCTGGGCAGCTCAGCCGAGGGGGCCCTGGACCCCCGAGCGCTCCTGGAAGAGCCCTGCCCAGCTAGTCCTACGTGCCACAGGCAGGGGGCACTCACTGTAGGATCCTCAGTTGTGGGGGCAGCCCCCGGGCCAGCCCCACGGCCGTGGAGTCCCCCAGAGGGTTGCAGCCAAGCCTGGAGGAAGACAAGGGACGAGGCTGAGCACCGGGCTGGCGGCTCCGGACCGCTGTCCTGTGCCAGCTTGGGGAAGGGAGGGCCAGGCGGGCTGCAGGGACACTCACATCAGCTCCTCCAGGCGCTTGCAAAGAGCGAGGGACTCTGCCAGCTGCACTCCTCCAGCCGGGCCGATGCCATTCGCTGAGAGGCTGGGGGAGGGGCAGACATCAGACCCCAGGACCTCCCCCCTATCTTCCCACCCCCCACCACTGCTGGGACCCCAGGAGATAGCCCCCTCCCAGCCTGATGGGGCAGAAAAGCCCAGAGAGGGTCCGGGACCGGGTGCTGAAGTTAAGGGAGGAATGTCAGCCTGAGGCAGAAGCCAGTGTCCCCCAGGCTGTGGGGTGGCCACAGAGGGCCCTGGAGGTTGGACTGGCCACTCACTCTATCTTCCGGAGCCTAGGCAGCGTGGGCAGGATGGCGGCTAAGTGCTGGGCACCTGTGTCTCCGATCTGGTTGTGGCTTAGTCTTGGAGAAAGGACAGCAGATCTGGAACCATCATCCTGCCACCCGTCTCACCTGGGCCACATCCCCTCCCCAGACCAGGGAGGGGCTAAAGTCTGGAGAAAAGCCTCGGCGCACACTGGTAACGTCCCCTCACACTCTGCTGGGTGACGGCTCCCAACTCTCAAGACATTCTGCCTGATGTCTGCCCTGAGTCCCTCTTGCTGCAACCAACACTTGCACATTCTATCTTTGGGTCTCCCAAGGTTCTATGTCTGGGGTTACGCTAAGCAGGAGTGTGGGAAGGGGACAGGTGTCGCTAATAACTAAAGGGTGTCTCCAAGAAGCCCCTTGCTTTTGTCATCTTCCCCTGCCAAAGTTGTCCTGGGTCTGGGGGAGGGACAGACAACTCACCCCAGCTCCGCCAAGCTGGTGGCAGCCCTGAGAGCCTTGGAAAGGTGGTAGCAGCCGGTGTCACCAATGTCGTTCCTACTCAGGCTGGAGAGGCAGAGGAGAGGCCGAGGGGCCTTCGTCAGGGGTAAAGGCCTTTGCGGGGCTGCACTAGGAACTCTGCAGCTTGCAAAGCCTTTACATCTGCCTGTCACAAAAATTCAGGGGGAAGGATGACGGGCAAGGTGCACATGGCTGTACCCAATGTCCAGGTGAGAAAACAGAGGCCTGGGAGGAGCCGTGACTGGTTTCAAGACTCCCAGTGACCCCCAGGCCAGGTGGAAACGCAAGCCCGGGGCGCTTGCGTTTTGGTCACGTGTTTTGGTCAGGGGTCGCCAGGCCAGCCCGGCTCAGTGCCAGTTTCACGTGGGTTCCGCGGTTCAGGTAATTGGTGCCTCCAGGCATCTTTTTCTACTCTGTGCAAATGCTGGGCTTTTCCTTAAATCCAGTTACTGTGTTTTCTGCACCCCAACTGAGTCTACCTCTGTGAGTGGGGAAAAATAAAGCAGCTGATGCAAACTTAGCCCACGTTAACTATTTGTCTGAGGGTTGTTTTCTTTTGCAAATTAAACGTTAGCCAACTGCCTTCTGTCCTGTTCAGTTATGGGTGGAATGACCTGCTCCCACATTATATGCTCCCCCAACCACTGACCTCACTTCCTAAGCACATTACCCTGCTGCGGGGGAGGGGCAGGGCTTGGATAAAAACAAAGCAACGCTTTGTGTCCGGCTTGGGTTTGTTTCTAGTTATTATATTTTATATTTTGAAATATCACATGGAAAGGGCGTGTGATATTTGTTTATCAAAGTGGCCAGGGGCACAGGGGAAGCTATGAAGGTCACCAGATCTGGGTCTGGACCAGCGATTTTCAGCTAATGTGCTGCAAAATTTTTTTTTTACTATTTTATTTATTTATTTTTGAGAGAGGGGAGGGAGGGAGGAAGGGAGAGAGAGAGAAATCAACTGGCTGCCTCTTGCACACCCCCCACTGGGGACCTGGCCCATGACCCAGCTCTGTGCCCTGACCAGGAATTGAACCAGTGACCTTTCATTTCACAGGCTGATGCCCAATCCACTGAGCCACACCAGCCAAGGCTGCAAGAGTTTTTAAGAGATGCACTACCTGATTAGGCAGAGGCACCGACCTTTTTTCTCTTAGATTGTCAAATTAAAAAATGGCAACAGCTAACACAATAGCCATTTGGTGTAACTGAATCAAAATTATACTTATTTTTTTGGCCAGGTTGGCAAAAAAAAAATTTGGGGGGGGTGGTTTAAAATTCTATGGCTTGGAATGTTCGTAATTTGTGGATGTGTTCCATGAGACGGAAAAGGCTGGCCGTCGCTGGTCAAAGTGTGGTCTGTGGCCCCAGACCAGGTATCGTGTGGGAACACGATAGAAACGCAGAATCCAGGCAGCCCAGGCCCACGGAAACAGAAATGTGAACCAGCCCATGGTGAATTTTGCACGTGAAGGGTTGCTCTAGGCCTTGGCCCCAGCCCCGCAGGCGACTTTTGTAGCCGGGAGGAAGCTGGTGACATTAAGGGACAAGAGCTGTGACACCCACCTGGCAGAACACAGGGATGCCCCAAGGACAGGAGCCCAGGGGGTCCCAGTGCTCCCTTGGGCGGGCGGCCCCAAGAGAGCTGAGTTGTCCGGCTCATTCCCACGGGGTCACTCGGTCACTCACCAGAGGCTCTGCAGGAGGGTCATGCGGCTCAGTGCTTGAGTGAGCGCAGCCAGGGTGGAGTCGCCCAGCGGGAAGTGGCTGAGGCTGCAGGGGGAGAGACCGGAGGGGGCCTTGGCATTGCTGGGGTCGGACCCAGCTGCAGGCCGAGGCCCGCCCGGGACTGCCAGGACAGCCACTTATAGCAACCCAGTGGGAAAAAAGCACACACAGCGCAACTGCCCTGGGAAATGTGAACGCTGTTCCTTGGCAGGGGTTGTTAGGAAGGCCGTCCGGGCAGCAGTCCTGTTTCTGAATCACACAGCGCCCAGACGACTGCTCAGTAGTCAGAGCGACCACATAGGTCGCGTATCCCAGGGGCCAAGCCCTGGGCTCAGGGCCACCTTGAGAGATGGGTCTGTTAGCATCCCCTCCTCTGCAGCGAGGAACGCTGAGGCTCAGAGAGTTACAAAGCTCGTTCAAAGTCACATCCTAAAAGGATCCGCATCGGGGATGGAACCCAAGGTTGTAGGACTCCCATTCCTGGGCCCAACCCTGTGTTTCTCATGGGAGCCCCTCCTCCCAGCCCCCGGCCTGGGCAGAAGAGAGGGGACACAATACTAGCTGATGCTTGTCTGGGGTGAGCTCTGTGCCGGGCTCTGTTTTAGAACATGTGTTTATCTCAGTTCGTCCTCATGACCGGCCCAGGAGACAGGTGCAGCCATTATCCTCAAAGCCAAAATACGGGAGACGCAGGGAGAGGTTAAATACCTTACCTAAGCTCACAACATTAAGAGGTAGGACTGAAAGGGACAACTGTTCTGGTTCGCCTACAATCAAAGGGTTTTCTAGAATGGGGGACAGTCAGCCCTCCCATGTACTGAACCTGAAAGGGTCAGGTCAGTTTTCCGACCCACCAGACTGCTCGCGGTTCAGTTACCCCAACTCGCTTGATAGCTCACGGCTTAATCAAAATTCTCTCCCATCTTGCACATAGACACCGGGCACCAGCCACAATGGCCAGTGGTCAGCAGACCTTCATGCACCTGGGTGCCTGCGAACAGTCAGCCCTTTACCTGACTCACTGCCCTGACTCACATCCTGAAACCCTGAGGCAACAGTCTAGAAGAACAAAAGACTAACCCCTCCCTTATTCCCCTACGACCCCACGCTTCTTCTTTAAAAACCCCACCCTCGCCCCCTCTGCAGCGGCCTTCTGCCCAGACTCAGCCTGCCTGCAGTGCCGCTTCCAATAAAGGAGCTTGGACTCGATCATCAGGAGCCGCCCATCTCTCTAGCGCATGTGCACTTCTAACAGAAACCCGGCGGTGTGGCCCCTAACCAGGGTCCAAGGCCCTAACTGCTTTGCTACGGAGAGACAGGCAGAAGATGTTGGCTGGATTTGAGGGAAGCTGCTTGTCAGGGAGGAGACACTCAGAAATGGCAGATCGGAAGCTGGAAGAGGCCTCTGCGCGGGTCTGTCCTGTTCTCCGTAACTCCTCTAGCTCTAGGCCCTGGCCCAGGCGCCCAGGTGAGCACGTGTTTGTCACACACATGAACGAGACGATGAGTGACCTCATGGGGCCTCCAACCCTCCAAATAAAAGCAGAGGGGCAGGCACATAGTGAGGAAGCCAAAGGAAGAGTAAAGTGGGAAGGCAGGTGGGCCTTCTGGTCAAAGGGCTCCCTGATGCCACCCCCTATGCCTGGGACAAAGAGGGCCCAAGGGGCAGAGTTCCCCTGTTCATCAGCAAAAAGTCAGAAGGCTACTTTTAAACTGCATTCCAACCCAATGTGGAAGAAAATTCTGGAGAAAAGTTCACCAACTGCTCTTTCACAGTTTCCCAGGGGCGTCATTCTCAGGGGATTTCATGTCCTTTGTTACATATTTCTGTCATGACAGAACGTTTTATAACTAGCACGCATTTTTGGTCATCGGAAGAACTTAGAGATTAAAAGTGGAAGATGCCGCATTAAATGTTCCATCTAGATGCTGTGACATCTGTGCAAGATGGGGACCTGTCCTTCAGGCCAAGGCTGTTTCTGGTGTTTCTAAGAATTTGGGGGCTCCAAATTATAGAGCAGAATTCAAGTTGCCAGTACCTAAAAAATGATGGTGGGCAAATGGCAGCAGACATCTGTGGATTGTTTTTCTGCCCAGATTTTGTTTCCTTGGGGTATTAATAGGGCCCTGAAATACCACTCCCTACTAAACCCAGCGATTGAGTGGGCACGTGACCCAGATCTGGCCAATCAGAATACAGTGTGCTCAGAGCCACAGTGATTGATTTGGAAATGGGCATATGACCCAAGCTTGTACATTGAGACTCAACCTAGGGCCTTTGTTGCAGGTTCTGGGAGAAAGGTGCTCCCTCTCCTCTCCACTGAGCTGGAAGAAAGTTGGCCTGTAGCCACAGAACAGCTGCCTGAGAATGAAGTCAAGATGGAGAGCCGGAGACAAGTGGGGGTGGGGAGAACAAATATAGAAGCTGGATCCAGCCAAGCCTGAAGTCCGTTGCCTTGTAATTTTCTGTGATGTGAGCCACTACATTTCTGGCTTGGCTGGGTCAGCATGAGTATTCTGTTTGCTGTGACCAAGCATTTTGATAGCAATCAGAGCCAGGTTAGCAGGTAAAAAGGAGGGCATTTAGCTCACCGGGGACCATTCAGAGATTGGACAGTTGTTGTTTTTTTTTACCCAAGGATTTTTTTTCATTGCTTTTAGAGAGAAAGGGAGAGAGGAAGGGAGAGAAACAGCTATGCAAGAGAGAAGCATCGATTGGTTGCCCCCTGAAAGCACCTGGACCAGGGATTGCATGTGCCCATAACAGGGATTGTACATGATCCCAGGACCCAGGACTGGGCCCACAACCCACACATGTGCCCTGACTGGGAATCGAACCCACAACAGTTCGATTATGGGATGACACTCCAACCAACCGAGCCACACTGGCCAGGGCAGGGATTGGACAGTTTGAGCTCAGAGAAGATGCAAAGGTCCCTGGGCACGCTCCCCATAGCCCCTCCCCGTTAGCCACGCCACTTACTCAAGCCTCTTCAGCCGGCGCTTGTCTTCAAGCGCCCCCTGCAGCACCGAGGGGCCCTCCTCGCCCAGCTGGTTGTTAGACAAGCTGTTGGGGACCGAACGTGAGGTGAGGGTTAGACAAGCCTGCTCGGCCCCTGGAGCTGAGCGGTCTCGTCAGCCCCCGACCCCCTCAGCCCCGCCAGGAGCTGATCCTAGACCACCCCTCCTGTCCAGGCTCCACGGGGGCTTTCCTGGCTCCAGCAGTGGGGCTCTGGGGTCCTTGAGGAGGGGGCATGGTAGTCACAATGGATCCAGCTAAGAAAGATGCTTTGGAAGAGGAAGGCGGGGATGAGGGACAGAGACGAGGGGCGCGCGCGTGCACACACACACGGTGATCCTTTGTGTCCTGAGCTCTCCCTGCACCCCGACACCCTTAGCCGTCCTGGGCAGAGAAGGGTAAGGAATCATTTGACAACTGAGGCAATCTCAGCACAGAGAGGCACAGCTGGTTGCCCAGGGTCATCCTGAGTGACTGGTAAAGTGGGACCAAGCACATAGTATTCAACGTTCCTCAGGCCATACCGAGAGTTGCTGGGCTCCATCAGGGAGAAAAGTGACCTGGTGAAGTCTACTCCCCACCCCCCCAAGCCACCCCCGTCCTCTCCACCCCCAGCCCGCAGATGAGCTGGCCCTCCCCAGCCCCTCCACCCCGAGGCTCACTCTAGCTCTTCCAGGAGATGACAGTGGCTCAGACAAGATGCCAGGTAGGCCTGGCCCTCAGGGCTCACACAGCTGGAGGTCAGCCTGGTAGGGGTTAAAGGGCAGCAGGTCAGGCAGGAGCTCTGGGCTTTGGGAGCTCTGAGTGCTGAGGCAGAGGGTAGGGAAGTGGGTGGGGAGTAGTTCTTGGGGGGCAGTGGGAGGGGGCCTTCCTTTCCTTCATAAATCTCCCACAATGGGCTCATCAAGTCAAGACAGAGCTTGGAGACAGGAGTGCAGACCAGCTGAGCATTTTCCTGCACCTCTGGTCGTTCAGATGGAAACGTCACAATTGATGCCAAAATTGGGCATCACTGTAAAGTCTAGCTAGTTACTGTCATGAGCTCTGCACCTTTATTTAAACAACGACAAAAAAAGTAGCAAGTGCTGGAGAGCTGGTAGAGATATGCTGGCAGTCAGTTGGATTAACACATAACTGAAAGTTAGAAAAGCTCTGTTTTGCAACCATCTCATTGTATTTCATCCAGGCAAGAGTTACCAACAAATGCCAACATGCCAACATTCCGTGGGTGAAAGTTTGAGGGCGAACAGGATGTTTACACAGCTTTAAACTTCTCCATAAAAGAGGCGTGCTAATTAGAAAGGGAAAGGAAAGCAAGTGAAGAAACCTGGCAGATGCCACCTTAACCAGGCGATCACAGTTAACGTCACCAGGAAGAGGACACACAGACATCGTGTACCTCCAGATGTGATGCACTAAGGTCACAACAGTATATCTGTGATATTCCTGCCCAAAATGCAGCCCCTAAATCTAAGTGTGAGGAAACCATCAGGCAAACCGGAGCTGAAGGACAGTCCACAAAATCACTGCCATGTAAATGTCATGACAATATCATGAGAGGCAAAGAAGGACAGAGTACCTGTCCCAAAGTGAAGGAGGCTAAAGAGAGATGACAGCTAAATGCTGTGTGTGATCCTGGATGGAATCCAGGACTGGGGAGAAAATGCAATCAGCCACGCTATTGCGACAACTGGCAACACTGGAATATAAACTGTAGTTTAGATCATAGAAGTGTAACAGTGTTAAATTTTCTCAATGGTATGTTTTTACTGGATTATGGGAGGGAATGGCCTTGCTCTTGGGAAATTCACTGCAATATTAAGGGATAAAGGGGCATGATTATGCAACTTACTTTCAAATGGCTGAAAGGAAGAGAGAAAGAGGGAGGAGGGAAAGAGACAAGGGGAGGCTGAGGAAGGAGGGAGGGGAGAGAGGGAAGAAAAGAGCAAACGTGGAAAAAAAGTTGACAAAGGGTGAATTTGGGGAAATGGCATATGGAAGTTCTCGGTAGCCTTGCAACTTTCCTATTAGGTTGCAACTGTTTCCAAATAATAAAGAAAAAGAAAAAAAGCAAAGGGCATGGAAAGGGGCCTCACTGTTCTTGCCCCATCACCATGTCTATGACCGCACACCCTGCCGGCTTCTCTGCGGCTGAGTTGTAGCCCCAGCCCACAGCATTTAGGCACAGAGTCCCTGAGCTCAGGTGGGGAGGGCAGGTTTGAGGGGGCGTGCCAGGGCAGAGCAGAGGGGCAGGGGTCTCCGCTGTCTGCATACCGGAATTTCTTCAGCTCTGAGAGGGACAGGAAGCTTCGCAGCAGCTGGGAGCTGGCCTTGCAGAGGTTCACCTGGGACAGGCTGGAAAGGGCCAAGTATATTGTGGAGAATCAGGATGGATCATCAATCACATGGAGATGGGGAGGCCAGGCGAGGGGAAAGGACCACCTGGAAGGACCACGGAGGGGCAGGGCTCCCCCGTGCCACCCGGAGCTGTCCCCCACTGGCCGAGCGGGGTTCCCTCCTGCAGAGGGAAGCAAGACTGCCAGGGTCTGGCACTGCCCCAGGCTCCGCTGATCCCCGTCCAGGCCTGGCCAGCCTCTCATGGGGCCCGGAGTGGGCACCGGGGTGGACGGGGGAGCACAGGGCCCACGACGGTCTCGGGGAGCTGACCTGAGCTGCTGCAGCCACGTGCACATTCCCATCAGCTGCCGGGTGAGGAGGCTGTGGTGGGTCTCAAGGTCACAGTGCGCCAACCTGGAGGGACACAGGGAGGCAGCAGTTTCTGCACACCTGGATCAGTATCAGGGACTCAGTCCTTGCCTGCGAGGACCTCCCCTTGAGGGGGTATATGACTGCTAATCGAATACAGCTTCCCAATTTACTATTCAATTACAGGAAGTGCTGTGAAGGAGGGGTCCAGACGGGGAGCGGCATGGCTGCGCAGGTTGCTCCCTGCACAAGGAGACCTGGCCAAGGAGGTGAGTTGGGGCTGGATCCAGCTGTGGTCTGTTCCCCAGAATGTATACTGCAGGGCTGCGTTCATTCCTAAGGGAGGACTTGATTAAATCTTGGGGTTCAGAGGGGCCTTGCTAAGGTGGTGGTATTTAACCTGAGGCCTGAAGGATGAGGGGGAGTTAGCCAAATGAAGAAGAAAGAGGGGAAGAGAGGAGAGAACATTCTAGGCAGGGAACAGCCTGTGCAAAAGCCCTGAGGTCCACAGGAGCAAGGCGGCTTTGGAGGAGCCGCACGCTGGTAGGGAGGACTGAAGCTAAGTCTGGGGTTCAGGGAGGGGATGGACTGCGTGGAGAGGCAGCTCAAACCAGGCCTCGTGGGCCACGTGAAGGCTTTGGCCATGAAAGGACTCTGAGCAGGGGCATGAGAAATGCTGGTCAGAAGCAGCAGGCGCTACCCCATCACTAGCCCCCTCCTTGGACCCCAGGTACTGGGTCTCACCTGAGGGCCACGGCCTCCGGGTTCTCCTGCCGAGGAAATCTCAGCTGGACGCAGAGCTGCTGCTGGGTCTCGGAGACACTGCGGAGGGAAGGGGTGGCCTGCGTGAGGCCCGCGGCGCCGGCCGGCCCTGAGCTCCCAGAGCCAGCGGGGATCTGGGCGTAAGTCGGGGGGACGCCAAAGCCCTTGCTCTTAGGCGCTCCGCATCATTCCGTTGCCCCGCCGTCACAGAGCCTCGAGGTGTGTTACTGTAATCCAGGGGCCGCTTCTAGGCAACCAGTGTGGACTCCCAGCTGTGTCCCCAGGGACCCAGCAGCCCTTTGTCTTGACCTGAGGCTGCCTTCCTCTTTCTGGCCCCGCGGCCTGGCTACTGCGCCAGTCGCAATGAGCACAGGCAGCCCCTCACATGTGCCTTAGGGGCGCCTGCCATCTTGGGGACCCAGAGAACTCACAGGACAAGAGACTGATGTGGAGACGAGGGTAGGCCCCAAGGGTCAGGAGGCGAGGAAGGATTCAGAGGGGGCCCCTCCCTGGACTCACCTGATCTCGGTGATGCTGCCCGAGACCTGGGTGCAGACGCGGAGCAGGGCGCGCAACCCTACTCTGCCTATCCACGGCTCCTCCACCCTGTCACAGAGCAGCCACAGGTCAATGTCCCCGCGGGGGCATGGGAAAGGGGGAGGGTCCCAAGGGAGCCCTAGAGACTTCGGGGGGTTTTGCTTATTTTAAAACCATAAAATTATACTACTGGTCGTAAACATAACATGGAATTAACATTCTCATTCCAACCATTATTGCAACAATCCAAGCAGAACACATTCTTTTTAAAATAATATTTCTAGGTTAAATAAAATGTCTACACAATGTTACATTGCAAAGAGAAGGAAATAAAACTGTGTATAAAACATGATTCCAATCTTCTATTTGAAAAAAGGTAAAATATATACGGAAAGAAAAAGAGAGAGAGATGAGGAAAATATATTAAGTGTTAATGGTAGTTGTTTAGATGGTGGCATTTTCACGATGGTTTTTATTTTATTTCTTTAGTTTTCAATGTTTTCTGGACTTTCTAAATGTGCATACATTAACTTAGACGCAGGAAAAAGAGTTGTTTAAAATTCCTACTTCTAAAGTTACACTGTATTTTTTTAAGTACTATTTTCTTCTTATGCTTTTATAGACTTTTCCACAAATTTCTACAATTAATATACATTATTTTTAGAGTAAGAAATGTTTTATTTTAAACTGTCATTTTGGACGATCCAGTAATGCTGGGTACATACCCAAAAGAATTGAAAGCAGAGATACAAGAGATTACTTGCACATTTATGTTCATAGACACATTATTCAGAAAAGCCAAAAAGTGGAAGCAACACAAGTGTCCATCAGTGGCTGAGTGGCTAAACAAACTGTGGTCTGCCCATACGTGGACTATCATTCAGCCTTAGACAGAAAGGAAATGCCGCCCTGGCTGGCGTGGCTCAGTGGATTGAGCACCGGCCTGCCGACGAAGGAGTCCCTGGTTCCCCAGCCAGGCCCGTGCCTGGGTCGCAGGTTAGGTCCCCAGCAGGGGGTGTGTGAAATGCAACCCCGCAGGGATGTTTCTCTCCCTCTCTTCCCCTCTCTAAAAATAAATAGATATAATCTTTAAAAAAAAAAAAAAGGAACTCTGAAACAGGCTACAACATGGACGAACCCTAAGGACATCATGCTGAGTGAAAAAAGCTGGTCACAAAGAGACAAACGCTGTACAATTGCACTTTTGTGAGGTTCCTAGAGTCCTTGAGGCCACAGGAACAGAAAGTAGACTGGCGGTGGCCGCGGGCTGGGAGAGGGGAACTGGGAGTGGGGAACTGGGAGTTGTTCAATGGGGACAGAGTTGCAGTTTTGCAAGAAGCTTCAGTTGTGGAGATTAGTTTGCACAACAATCTGAATGCACTTAACGCCACTGAACTGTACTCTTAAAAATGGTTAAGATGGCCAATTTTATGTTATTGTATTAGACCACGGTTTTTAAAACAATGTTATTTTGGGGAACAAACAGGCTTTGAGTGTCTCGTCATAGTTGGCACTGAGAAGTGACCAGTACTGGACACGAAGTTTCTGGTTTTGACCCAAATCTGTAACTGAAGCACCGCCAACCTTTCCATCTAACTCCCAGCTCCCGGAAGGCCAGGGCCGAGGGGAACAAACTCAGTGACATCACAAGGCCGCGACCAGACAGGGCCGGAAAGTGGGTCAGCCTGCAGCACAGCGGGCCGGTTTTCTCAACAGGTCGCTGACGTGAAAGTGGGGAGGGTGACACAGATTCAGAGCCCTATGAGTCAGCCCCTGTCCCCAGCCCATGCAAAGGGGACCTTGACTGCCTCCTGGACCCAGCAGGCCAGCTGCCCCCTGTGGGGACAATGGGGCGTTTTCGATTGGACAGGGGAACACTGGGCAGTGAGGAGTTGCTACCGAGTTTTGTAGGTGTCCTAGTTCAACTGTGATTATGTAGAAAATGTCCTTATTTTTTAAAGATTCATGGTGAAATATTTGAGTGATATTTTATGCGCTCTTCAGTTAAAATGAAAAAGTGAAGCCGATTTGGAAGAATAGGGACCATCGTCACACCTAGGCGATGGGAATAGGAATTTTGAAAGCGATCGTCCTTTTCGGCTATCTTCTCTCTTTTCCTGGAAGTTTTATCTAAAATGACCACAGTGAGCACACGAACATGGTGTTTGCTGTATGCTCTTTTGGACCTCAGCTCGGAGTCCTTTGTCCCTTAGTCCCCAAGCTGAGGCCCCACCAGGAAGAGGGCGGCTTCTCTGTGTGCCTCAGGGGGTCTCTGGGACATCAGGCAGGGACAGCTCTGTGCGCCTGGGGGCAGGGCTCTGGGTGCAGGAAATGGCCAGGGGGGACCCACACTCCAGTGCCCACCCCTGCCCCTCGTTCACGCCAAGGCCCCCGCCCAGGGGCCCAGAGGGAGACGCTACCTGAGACTGAGCAGACTGAGCACTCCCGCTGGCCTCCTCACCAGACTCAGGAGGATGGCCAGGTCGTCCAGGCTTAGGCAGCACCGGATCAGCCTGGGGACAGAGGCAGGTTACAGCAGCGGCTCCGGAGGGAGCTCCCAGCCCTCAGCTGCCCCATGGGCTGGGCCCGGTAACTCACGCGAGCTCCGTCAGCTGACGGGCCTGGCTCAGGCCAGTGGCCAGCCTGGCCATGTGCTCTGGTCTGAAGATGCATTCTCTCAGCCTGAGGGCAGAGGGCAGAGTCTGGGTGAGGCCTGTGAAGACTGCTGTCCTCCTTCCTCCCAGTCCCCACCCTAGGACCCAGAGGGAAGCCCCAACTGAGCGCCAGCGCCTGCACCGGGACCTGAGAAAAGGCCAAAGGGGCAGCTCCTGCCCTGGGAGCTTCCTGTCTTTTTGGAGAGACTCACCCCCAAGAAAGTGCTAGAAGTGAGACACTTATTGAGCCCTGACTGCAGGCCAGGCCCTGTGCCAGCCTCGGGGTGAGCTAGGCGTGCCTGCCTTCCACGCTGCCTCGCTGCGGCCCAGCAGCCTCGTTCACCGGCCGAGATGCACACTAACCAGGGACACGGAGCTGGGCGGGTGCTGGGTGTCAATCCAGCTCCGCCTGGCTCCAGACCCCAAACCCATAGCCACCCCCAAGTCCCACTTCATTCCAGCTTCCCTTGGAGGGAGGAGGACCTGGGGTTCTCTCTACGGCCCTGCGCTCCGCGCACCGGCCCTGTGTGGCCAGCAGCCAGGCCCTGGGCAGCTGTCTGAGTGCAAACTCTGTGTGTGGTGTGGGTGTGGGTGTGTGCTATGTGTGTGTGGTGTGGTATTGCATGGGTGTCATGTGTAGTGGTGGGTGTGTATGGTTGCACATACTGTGTGTGCGGTTTGTGTGCTGGGTGTGTGTGTGGTGTATGATGTGCGGTGTGTGTCTGTGAGGTTTGAGAGTGGAGCGGTGCATGCGGGGGCACAGTGTAGGGGTGAGGAAGAACGTGGGGAGGGGTGCCAGTCAAATCAGACTGCGAGGGAGATGACCGGGCTAAGGAATCTGAAGTTCACCTCGGGGGCCGTGGGGAGCCCCGGAGGGCTTGGCGCAGTGGCGTGGTATGCGTGCTGGGAAGATGCCCCCAGGGCTGTGGGGTTGGGGGCTGGGTGGCTGGAGGAGGCCTGGCCAGGAGCAGTGGACCAGTTTGGAGGTTATGGTCACAGCTGACATCAGACATGGAACGGAAGTGACCCAGTGCAGGGGTGAAGAGGGACAGAGCTCAAGGCTACTGAGGGGTAATAAGGATGATGATGATGAGCTCAAATGAACCAGGTCCTTTCCAAGAACTTTATACGTTTTAACTCATTTAATCCTCACAGTAACCCTAAGGTGGATGGTCCTACTATTATCCCCGTTTTACAGATAAGGACCTGAAACACAGAGAGGTTAAGTCACTTGTCCAAAGTCACACAGCGCATAAGCAGTAGAGCTAGGATTTAACCCCAGGTGACTCCAGAGTCCAAGCTCTTAACCCTGATGCTCCAAAGCCTCCAGACTTGGAGTTAGATGTGGCTGAGAGGCACAAACAGAGCGTGAAGGCCTCGCCTTGGGGCTGGGAGCGTGGGGCTTCAGGGGTGCGGATGAGAGGCAGAGGGCATGGGGTAGGCGGCGTGAAGAAGGAGCGTGCCCAGCAAAGGAGGAGGGTTGGAGCCTCCAAGGGTCAGCCTCCTCTGTCCCCGCTCCTTCACATCCCGCCTCACCCCAGACCAGCAATTACCTCAATGTCTTCTCAGTCTCCTCCTGTCGGGAGAAGTGAATCCAGAAGCTCTGCTCAGAGCCCAGGCTGCAGAGAGAGGGGTATGAGGAAGCCAGGGGCCTGCTGGCCTGCTCAGGCCCCGGCTGCCACGGGGCGCCCGAGAGGAAGGGGCTGGGGCGCGGGAGCGAGGGAGGCAGAAGCCAGCCACGGCAAGCCCTCCCCGCTGGAGGAGACCCCCGCGCTTCCTGTGAGCGCACTCAAACCTGGCCTCTCCCACCCGGGGCCTCCCTGGTCCCATGGTGCTTGGGGCTCAGAGTGTGGAAACTGTGATCCCACAGTCAGAGAACCGTGAGACCCCGAGGCTGGCCCAAGTCACGCGGACGGAGGCCGCCAAGCGCAGGGGTCTTGCCTCCCCGGCACCATCGGAGGCGCCAGCATCAGCTTACTTCACAGTGGCCTCGCGGACACGGGGGCAGGAGGGGAGGGTCTCCAACAGGCACAGGGCGCTTTCCTGAGACATGCTGTTGGCACTCAGGCTGGAAGGGAAATGAGGTTCAGGGCAGGGTGTGGGGGCAGCCCCTCAGCGGAGCCCTTCCCAGTCCCCTGGCCCCCCTCCAGCTGTCGTCTCCACGACTGAGAGTCCCTATGGGTGGGGTCACTGAGGTCTAGAGAGAGAGGCCAGAGGGGCCCTCTCTCCATACGGGCAGGAGAGACAAGTCCCCGCGTCCTCGAGAGCTGCAGCCTCTGTGCCTGCTGTCCCTTTGGTCTGGGACAGGGCGCTGACGAGGCTGGGCTGGCAGCTCAGGCCCGCACGGAGCACCAAGCTCGGCTGCCTGGCCGTGGGCTGTGTCCTGGCGCTGGCTGTCCATCCCGCAGGTCACCGGGGAGATCAGGGGACCCTCCCTGTTGTGGGAACATCTTCAAATCGGTGTCCCATGGATTGGATCAGAGGAGATTCAGGGATGGGGGTGGACCGGGAGTCGGGACAGCTCAGATCCCGCATCAGCTGCTTAGGGATGAACTGTCACTCCCTGCCTGCGGTCTGCTGGGGTCACCAAGCTTTAGTCGCGGCCTCCTCTGGTTGCCTGGTGGGGCTCTTCCCCTGCTGGGCAACAGGGGGAGGAGGAACGGGCCCGAGGCGGGGAGGTGGCAAGGTAAGAATCATCCCTTTTGCCCTGGCTGGTGTGGCTCAGTGGACTGAGCGCCGGCCTGTGGACCGAAATGTTGCCAGTTGGATTCCCGGTCAAGGCACAGGCCTGGGTTTCGGGCCAGGTCCCCAGCTGGGGGCGTGTGAGAGGCAACGATTGCTCACTGTTGTTTCTCTCCCTCTCCTTCTCTGCACCCCCTCTCTAAAAAAAGAAAAAAGAATCACCCCTTTCCTCTCCCCAGTCCTTGTCCTCTGGCGCTCTCTAGGGATCCCTTACAAGTCATACTCATGCTCTTGGCCCCGGGAGTCCTCCTCCGTGCTGCCCCGTGAGGTTCCTGCGACTCTTGTCACTTACTTGAGTGAACCAGAGATGGGCAACTGAGGCAGCTGTTTCAGGAGGCACCGGAGCCCGTCGTCACCCAGCACGTTGGCGGAGAGGCTGCACGAGGTAAGAGGAGGCGGTGGGCGGTCACTTGCGCCTCCTGCGCGGAGGCCTTCTCCTCAGCTCTGTCACTTCACCCACACAGCACTCTTGTCACGACCTTCACGTCGCTGCTGCCAGTCAGCGCGGCTTGTGTCCCCACGTAACCCACCGCCGCCCGCTTCATCCCATGCTCCCTGCTTGTGTCACCACGCGCCCCCCCCCATCTGCAGGAGAACGACCACCTCCACCGACACCCACACCCACACCCAGCGCTGCGGAGTCCCCGCACCACAGCTGAGCAGCCCTCATCCTCCCCTTCAACGCTGCGGGGCCCTCCCAGGATGCCCCGGGGTTGCAGGAGTTAGAGGAGAACCGATTAGCTTTCACTACGCCCTTGACCTGCGTCAAGGGAGCCGCCATGGTGGGACGAGAGTCAATTCAGGAAAAAGGTGTTTCCGAACGTGGTGGCCCAACAGAGTCCCTCTTTCCATTTGGGGACACAGTCTTGGAAATGGCACTTGAACACTCTCTCACTTTCCTTCATTGTAGCATCGTGGTTTGTGCCAGTTTAGAAACAGGTATGACCAGCAGGCCCTGGAATATCTGATTTTTGTCCTGTGTTTTTGAGCTCATATTGTTTCTGATTCTGACACTTTTGAGGCGTGTTTGTTTTGTCTTTTCCTGAGAAACTAAAGAATTAGTTTGTCCCGCGAAGCCCTGTAATAATAATTTTTCTTGTACAGGGCCTTTTGTAATAATTTTTCTTTAAAATAAGAAAAAGTGCCCTTTACAATGAAAAAAACCCCAAAACTCAAACACATATTGCTTATCCCTCTTGCTTTAAAATACATAATTTCCATCAGCCATGTTTCTCTTCATGGCCACGTCATGGCAGGGATTCAATTTAATTTTTTTTCCTGTAGATAGCTTTCTTTGGCTCTTACAGGTCCTAAGCTGAACTCATAACAGTTGTGAAGAGACTGCCCTGTACTCACTGTGTGACCTTGGACAAGCCCTTAAACTCTCTGCGCCTCAGCTCTCCCATGTGTAACATGGGGACAATAGTAGCTCTTCTTAATATTTTTTTATCCATGTTGGGGATACACTATGTGGGCACCCAAGAAAGGCCACACAGATACCACTTCTCAAGAGAACAAAAGCCCACGGGGCCCCACCCCGCTGGCTCCAGGACCCTCCACCAAAAGGCTGAGGCATTTGGTACTTTTAACCCCCTGCCAGGCAATCCGGTGGGTCCCTTGTGTGCACGCCCAGCAGCCAGCAGTGCTCCAATGCCTTGATCAACCCGAGGCCAAGGGGCTCCTGTGGCTCTTTTTTGGAGGACTCCCCAGTTTGGATTGAGGGCACACTCTGAACTAGTTCCACCATGGCAGCAGTGAGGGGGTGGGAGGGACAAAATGGGGGCAGGGGAGCCTTAAGGATGGGACCCAGAGTCCCGGGCATTGCGATCGCTGGTCCTGAGGGGTGTTAACTACACACACACACACACACACACACACACACGCACGCACGCACGCGCGCCCGCGCCTAGAGCCCCCCAGGCGCATGCTCCCAGACTCCTCTCCTCGCTCCTCTTCCCTGCACTTACTCCAGCTGGCTGAGGTCTTCACATTTCCCCAGCAACGTGCACAGCGGCTCCACATGCTTCTGGCTGAGGCCGCAGCCCCTGAACCTGCTGGAGGAGGGGGAACGGGCTGGGACGTTGAGCCTCTCCTAGGGAGTCTGCCCTGGCTCCTGGGGGACAGGGCCTCATCCAAGCTTGGGCTCTCTGCAATGTCCCGCACCCACCACTTCCACCTCCCCCACCGCAGGTCCCCACGGGCTCCCCGACCTGCCCTCGCTCCCTGTGGGGAGGTGGCTCTCAAAGGAGGACTTGTTAAGATGTAAAACCTGGGAACTCAGGTCAGAGGGCTCACTCAGGAACTCTAGGGACAACGCTCTCCAGGTGGCTGATTCAAGCTCCAGTTGGACCACGACATCTCAGGGTCATTTTAAAAACAGGCATGGGCGGGGTGGGAGGGTGGGGGGAGAGGGCGAGGTCTGCTCTCCCAGAGGGCAATTCAGTTGGAATTCAAAGAGCCTTGAAAGGCTTAAAATGAAACCATACAATTAGTTACAGGGAGAGCCCAGGACCAGCAAGTAACTAAAAAAAAAAATCTTAAAATCAGGAAGTTCCTAAAATTAGTATTCAAATTTTTATCTGTTACTTTCCTTCACTGTTTTTCCCCCAGTCTTAAATTCCCTTTTATGCTATTTTTATTTCCTAATTTTCAATCAGCTCATTCTTTTTATTTTCATTTATTGTAAATGGAAACCCTGTGTCACTCACTCCAGTGGGAAACTGGCATCGTAGGCCACAGACAGACCGTGAACACCTGGCAGCAAAACACCACCCTTAAACCCCAGCTGGTGCTGACGCCTGCGGGGGCTCGCCCCGGTTGAGGAGGGGGCTCAGCGTCAGGTGTTAGAGACCCATTGACAGCCAGCAGGGACCCCTTCTTGGTCTGAGTCAGGCAGTGGGGACAGCGATTTCACGAAGGACCCAGTGAAGCTGGCCTCTGTCCTACCCTCTGGAAACCTCTGACCTAGACACTGTCAAGGTGTTCTAGAAGTCAGGGTCGTGTCGGGCAAGGACGGGAATCATAAAACTGCCGCTAAGGCCGCCTGTTTTGATATGGCTTGCAGGCTAAGGATGATTTTTCCATTTTCAAAAGCTTGAGAAAAAAAATCAGAGGAATAGTAGTGCACGACACAAACATCATATGACGTTCAGGCCTCGATGTCCTATATGGAGTGGGCCTGGCACGCAGCCACCCCCATTGTTGACAAGCAGTCTGCGCTGCTTTTGAGCTACAGCAGTAGCGTAGCTGTGACAGGCTGTATGGCCCGCAAAACCCCAAGTGTGCATAACCTAAGCCTTTACCAAAAGTCTGCCTGCCCCTGAGCTGCGGGTGCTGTAGGACGGCCTGTGTTTCGGACCCCAGGCACACCCTTCCCCGCTGTGAGGGGCACAGTGACCACAGCCGTGAGGAGATGTGCATAAGACTCTCAGAATAGTGCCCAGCGGCCCTGGCGGAGTAGCTCGGTCGGTTAGAGTGTTGTCCTGATATGCCAAGGTTGCGGGTTCAATCCGCGGTCAGGGCACATACAATGAATGCATAAATAGGTGGAACAACAAATCGATGTTCCTCTCTCTCTCAAATCAGCAGAGGCTCAACAAATATTAGCTCTTCTGTTTATTATTTCACAGCTCAGGATGCTCTGGTCCAAGGCCTCTCAGGGAGCCCGTGGAATCAAATAGTTATCAAAACCGTTCTCTCTGCATCCAGAGGGGTCAGCCTCCTGCCCCATTATCCTGCCTCCAGCGCGACACCTGCCCCCTCCCACCGGGGCAGCCACAGAGCTCTGGCTGGACCAGCAGTCAGCAGGGGAGGGGGCACTCGCATCTGTGACACCCAGGCCCCCCACGGGGGCCCATTTAACCCTTGCAGATGCCCTGTAGCACGGGGTCTCCTGGCTCCTGCTGCAGAAGCTGAGAAGCCAGAGAGGTTAAGGAGACTTGCCCAAAGTGCCAGGCCCTTGTGGAGCTGGGATTTTTAAAAATATTCTTTAGTTGTGTTTAATTATTGATTTGAAAGAGAGAGAGACAGATACAGAGAGAGAGAGATTTGTTGTTCCACTTATTGATGCGCTCAGTGGTTATTGTATGTGTCCTGACATGGGATCGAACCTGCAACCTTGGTATATTGGGACAATGCTCTAACCAACTGAGCTGTTCGGCCAGGGCTCTGGGGCTGGGATTTAAGGCCTGGTGGGAGGGTTGTGAAGTCCTTTTTCTTGAGTTCTCAGTTCCTGTCCAGTCTGATGTGTCCTCCTTGCCCTTGAGAAAGGCTGGCCCTCCCTGGACCCCTTCCTCTTCATGTGGGAGAAAACAAGCCCCCTTGCAAGTCCTTCTGGGGGAATGCTCTGCACATCCTGTGCTGTCTGCCATCCGGTGGCCCAGGAGGCAGGTCGCCTGGTCCCCAGCACCCACTGGCTGCCAGGGCAGGGCCCCGGGGCACTTACCCGCAGCGCCCGCCTTTCTGCTCCTCAGGAGACCTGAAGTGCAGGGTCACCTCATGCAAGGACCTGGAGCACACAGTCCCTGGGTCAGCCGCCCTGGGCCACAGCCTCAGGATGTCCCCCGGAGGCACCCCTCCGCCAGAAGCCAAGCCTCTGGCTTGGGTCCTACTGCCTCCGTCCCCACCCCCCACCCCTCAGCTTCAGCCACAACCCTCCGAGTCTAGCCCAGCGTCCCAGGGCAATGCCCACCTGAGATCCACCTTCTGAACTCGTGGGCACAGGCAGAAGAGGCGAGCCAGCAGGATGGGGCTCCCGAAGGACAGTGGCGTCTGGCTCAGCCTGAGAGGGGAAAGGGGTGGGGCCCTAAGTTAGCAAAAATCGGAGCCCAGCAAGATCAGTGGGCAAGGAACCAGGCTAGGCTGGTGGGGAAAGAACCAGAGGGTGGGGACGGCAGGCGGGTCAGCATAGCAGTAGGGACTCAGGAGGCACAAATACAGGCCTGGGGTCACACAGACGTGGGTTTGAGCGCCAGTTCTGCTTACTGGCTGTGTGTCCTGTGCGTGAGTCATTTAAGCACTCCGAGCCTCAGTTTCCCTACCTGGACAACAGGACTCTACTCATAGTATACCTTCCTCGGCAGGCGTCATGAGTGAGGATTTGTTATATTAAGTGTGCGCACTGCCTAGCCAGGGGCGTCCAACCTGGGGTCTGCAGGCCGCGTGCGGCCCAACACAAAATCATAAATTTACTTAAAATGCTTTCAGATTTTTTTTGTGATTATGTGTTGCCATGCATTTAATGTGTGGCCCAAGACAACTCTTCTTCTTCCAGCGTGGCCCAGAGATGCCGACAGGCTGGTCACCCCTGGCCTGGCTGATCCCGCGCTTGTCGACGTACTGCCTCTCCCTCCAGCCCGGGCTTCATGGGTGGCCCTGCTGACAGGGAGCGGGACGCTGCGGGCCTTGGAGCAGCTTCTCCACCTCAGCACTACCGAGATCTGGGGCTAGGTGATTGGACACTGTTGGGGGCTGTTCGGCAGGATGTTTGGCAGCATCTCAGGCCTCTCCTCACTAGATGCAACTAGTAGCACTAACTATCCCCCCCTTCCCCGACGTGTCTCCAGCACCCCAAACAGTGCCTGGCCCCCAGCAGTGCGCAGGCTCACTGGACTGAGCAGTAAGTGCTGGCGACAGGCAGGCTGGCCACTTCGCTCCAAAGACAAGGTGCTGTGTGACTGGGGTATAGAGAAGTCCCTCTCTGGTCTGAGGTTTTGCGCCTGTTCATTTTAATGTGCCACCTTCTGTGTCCAAAGCGGCCTCTCCGGACCCATTCCCTGCTAGCAGGGTGGGGCCCGAGTGGGTGCCGTGGGGGTGGGCGTGAGCTCCGCCGCACTTGCCCGCCCCTGGCATGTCACCGCCTCCCGCCTCCATCCCCACGGGACTCGGGGCTGGTGGGCACCCTGGCTGTGCCGGGAGCCGCCCCAGGTGTCCCGGAGATCCTTGGCATTAGATCGTATGTGGCTGTTATTAATGATACGATTTAATTTCCTGTTGTATTGTTCCATCTCGGCTGCAGCTTTTCTGCTTGCTAGAAGATTGAAAGTAAACCCTATTTAAATTCTAACCAGTCTGAGCTGAAATTAGGAAGCAGAATTTTAAATATTTTAGGGGATGCTGTTAAATTCCCCTTTTACCAAGTTGGATGGTGACCTTTAAAAAATGGTGTGCAGCTACACATGACTCCCATGTGTAAAGTCCCTTTCTAGGAGCAGGTGATGTTTCCATGGGCGGGGAGAAGGCTGATAGCCTACCTGTCCCATCCCTAGGGGAGGGGTTGGGGAGCATTAGTCCCATTTATCAGATGAGGAAACTGAGGCCCAGAGGGGTCAAACAAGTGCCCCAAAGGTTGATATAGGATGAGGAAAGAACTGGAAGCAGCCTCCTGTTCCCCCTTGTGACAGATAAAGAGAAGGAAGGATGGGGAGGGAGGGGATGGTTTTGCAATGCACAGAAAAATGGGCGAAGCAGCCTTACTGCAGGGTGCTCAGCTGCAGGAGGCGGGGCAAGTGCCTTAGCAGGGTCTCCAGGCTCTGGTTGCTCAGCACAACGCAAGACAACCTGTGAAACGAAACAACCGAATGAGCGGCGGAGGCTCCAGGGGGACAGCTAGGAGCTGGCCATACAGCCAGAGCCTTCCTGTGCTGGGGTGTGGCCTAGACATCCCCTCTGGGCACCAGGTCCGAGTCACCACGAGGCCAGAGGAAAAGGAAGGCCATGTACGTTTGGGAAGCAGTGCGTTATGACAAATTCGTTTTCCTTGACTCCTCAGAAGCCTGCTTTTTTTGCAGCATGCGCTGTAATGCTAAACAATACAAAAAACTGAAACCCAAAACCAATACAGAAACGAAAACAAAAAATACTGGAAACAGCCTGGGTGTCTGCCAAGGCTCTGGGTGGTGGTGATTTGTGGGGGGTGGTGGCTGAATAATTTGTGGCACATGCAAACTGTGGGGGGAGGGGTAGTATTAAAAGGCAAACTCGTGTACAAAACACACAGACAGGGCCAGTTAGACATTGATGGGGTATTTGATGATTTTCATATGTTATAAACTAATGTGACTATTTTAGGGTCCTTAGGATTTTGACTAAATTTAGTTTTAAATTCTAGCTCCAGAAATCCTCTCTCTCTTTACCTCTGAGAGCCCAAACCTTTTCTCTGGATAATCAGCAGCCCCCGAGGCAGCAGGAGAGAGCCCGGGTCTGAGGACTGATCAGGCTAAAGGTCCCGTCCTGACTCAGTTAGGTCTCAGCTCCTGAGCCCTCAGGTGGGACAGACCCCCTGGCTAGTTTCCCATGAGATCGGACAGAGGGACACTGGAAAAGACCTCAGAGCTGTCCTCAAGACCCAAAGGAATGATTCATAGCCCTTATCTCTTCTCCTCTGACGCATCAGTTCCCAGCACACCTCCAGCCCCCTAACCGCCCACGCCTTGTGACTCTGTCCTGTAGACTCGGTACCCTACAGCCCTCGGGGAGTTCTGCTTTTGAGCTTAGCTCCCCATTCTCCCAGAGGGAGCCATTCATAATGAAATAGCCAACATTTCCCCCTGCAGTTCTTGGTGTCTAGTATTTTAGCATTTGGCTCTGCTAGTACCGGGTGGGTGACCTCTTTCTGTTCCGCAACAATTATGGTTTTGTGGTGTTAAAAAATAGAGTACTGATCTTTTCACTATGCACACTGAAATACCTACAGATGGAATTATATGGTGTCTTAGAATTGCTTCAAAATCACGTGTGTGCAGGCACGTGTGTGCATATGTGCGGGGGTGTGTGTGTGTGTTGGGACCGTGAGTGATAAGATATTGACAGAGGTAGAGGGGAACTATGTCTCCACAACATTATTCTCTCTGATTTTATATATGTGTATACTTGATAGCCTCCATAATAAAAGTACTTTTTAATGAAAAAGTAACAACAGAAATAAAACCTGACCATCGAGGTCAACATCAGCAGTGAGAAGTCAAGTGCACAGCACACACCGGAGGGAGGATGAGGAGGCCACCTCACTGTGGTATTTCTTGCTCCAAACCCGGAACCCCAGTCCAACCATGGGGAAAACATCAGACAAACCCACGCTGAGAGCCATTCAACAAAACGTCTGACCAGGACTCCTCAACACTGTCAAGGTTGTGAATGACAAAGAAAGAAACTGGCACAGGCCAGACGAGGCAAAGACCAGACGACTGAACGTAAGTGGGACCCCGATGGGACTCTGGATCAGAAACAAAGCCATCATGGGAAAACTGGTGACATCTGAATCGAGCCTGGAGCATAGTTAATAGTCACGGACCAAGGCTGGTTTCTTAGTTGTGACAAATGCACGTGCTAATGAGTGATATTACCAACCAGGGACTACTGGGTGAGGGACACCCCTGGACTAGCTTTGCCACTGTTCTGCATGTCGAGTCTGAAACTATTCTAACTTTCATTGGCTCCTGAAGTTTTGACATTCCAGGAAAGCCCAGTGCAGAGATCTTCCGTGATAGGATCCTGTGTGTGCGAACAACGCTGGAGACCCCTCCCTCTGAGCCCAATGTGTCTGAACTTGCGGGAAGGCGTGGAGGGACACACATCAGGTAGACAACATGGGTAAGCTCGTGACAAGGGCCAGAAGGGCATTTGAGATGGGAGCTGGAAAGCAAAAAAAAAAAAAAAAAAAAACTAGCAAAATGGAAAACCACACTTGGTACAATGTGAAGTAAAACTGCAGAGTTTGGCTAGTCTGTGAGTGCAAAGAGGTAGCAGCTGGACCTGCAAAGGGACAAGGAGTAGCAAGCCCCAAGGACAGTGACAACATTGATTTGAGAGTGGAAGGGGTTGTTTAGGTGAGGCAGGTTGGTCTCGGTTTCTTTCTCTTAGGGTAATTACTGTAATAAAACTACAACAATGAGAACAAAAGGAAAGGCTGACCGTCCACTTGACAGAAGACAAAGCTAGGCCCCTCAAGTTCAAGCCTAAAGCTCCCTGCTGGAGGCAGACTCAGCCAGGACTCCTGGTCCAAGCCCAGGCTTTGGTCACAGCCCCAGGAGTTCTGGGTTGGGGGCGCTGGTCACCCAAAGGGGGATGCCCTGAGGAGGGGCCTTCAGAAGTGATCTGCCCAGGTGGGTGCCCGGGTGGGGCTCCAGGGGAGGAGGGGGCTGACTGGAGCTCCCGGGCGCCGAGTGCAGCAAACGGGGAAGGTGGAGCCCCCAGCCCAGCACAGCCTCTCTTGATGGGAGGGGTGAGGAGCTGGGTCTCGGGGAGCAATGAGGCTTCCATCAGTGGGTCGGGGAACTCCCACGGGGTTAGGCTACAGGGTCTGGCGGGAGGGAAGCAGAAAGGACTGACCTGGGTTCTAACGAGGACAGCCCCTGCACCCTGCCCCGCAGGTCGCTGCGTAGATGCCCGCATTGTGCCCTCAGGGGCTGCGCCCTGCTTACTTACTCGACTTCCAGGGGCCCTGGGCACTTCTCCAGAGTCTCACAGAGGCGGGCGACGCTCAGGGGCTCCAGCTGGCACTCCCTGAGGCTGCAAAGGGTCAGCGGGCAGAGCAGGGGCTCAGGACCCCTGTCCAGCCGCAGAGGCTCTTCGCTTCCCCCAAGAACACTCCTCTCCAAGCTGCTCCCCAACCGGGCACACTCTCCCCACCCAGGTCTCCCAGAGCCCCCGCTGTCCCCGCTTTGAGCCTCTGAGTGCCCAGCTGCCCTCCTTCTGCCCCTAAGGGTGCCCCGAGTCCTGCCAGGTCCAGGCCACCCTCGCCCCTCACCTGGACCACGTCAACACCCTCCGGCTTTCTCCGCTTGCCTCCCTCCCATCTTTCCTCACCGTGCCTGGGCCCTCTCTTTCAACAGCAGAAACCCTCTGCGGCGCCCCATTATCCTTAGGCTGACAGCAGAACGCCTTTGCCACAGCCTCGCGCCCCCACGCTCCCTGGCTGGGCTCTGCCGGCTGAAAAGCTTCTCAAGAGCCCAGTGTTCACTCCCCCAGGCTTCCGTGCCATCTGGCCATCCTGCCTGACACCCACCCCCGCCCCCGCCTCGGGACAGCCGTTCAGCCCCAGCTTGGTGGGAAAACTGCGGCCCAGAGAGTGGAGGGGCCCAGCCAGGGTCCCATAGCCCCTCACGGCAGAATGGGAAGTCTTCAGGGACATCAGCGTGGCCTTGGAAGGCCAGCCTGCCAGCTCCGCCACCACGCTCACTCTCAGCCTCTTCCTTTCCCCTGCTATTGGGTTCTCTTGCCGCTCTCCCAGGCCCCAGCCTCGCCCTCCCCCTAGGGCTTGCCTCACTCCCTGAGCCCCCACCCCATTGCGGTTACCCCCAAACAAGAAGCGGGTAGGACGGTACCAGAAGCTCCTGGGGGTGCGGGGCTGACGAAACCCCGAGGACCGGGCTCCAGCTGGGAACTCTGGCGAAGGCCCGCCCACCGACAGATTCCTTGAAGTGGGGAAAACATTTTGAGAGGGAAGTTCAAATCACCCATATTGGAAAACAAGACTCATCAGTCAGGGCTGGAAGGAACCCTCGTGACAATCAAACCCCTCGCTGTACAGAGGGGGCCACTGAGGCCCAGGGAAGGGAAGCCACAGTGAGAAATATAGTGGCTTACACCTGTCCAAGGGGTGGCACCTGGCCAGGTTAGGGGGAGCCAGGACAGAGCCCCCCCTTGCTCTGATCACCGATGTGGCCTTTGCCTGACTTCTATCTCCACATGTCTTCATCCTTTTGGCCTCCAAAACCCAGAGGGTCCCCGGAAGTAGAGACCCTAGACTGGGAAGCAAGATGGTCCCAGCTTTGGGCTATCCCTGGTTCCGGACAGCCACCTGGCATGGCGATGCTGTCCCCTGTCACGTCAGCCCAGCCAGCTCCACATTAGGTGGCCCCTGTGCCTGCCAACCTCACAAGGGAGATGAGGCGCCCCACTAGGGGGCAGCTGGTACACCTGTGAGGAACTAACTATTGCTTGTTGTTTACAACAGAGACGTGGAAACTTCTGCAGAGCACCAACGGTTTTTGGCTTCTTGGATGTGAGCCTCAGAATGTGAAAGGTCAGTGACTCACATGAAAGCTTGAGATTTGCAAAAGTCCCCGAGGGATAGAAATACAGTATTTTCTACTTCCCTCTCACACAGCCAGCCTCTGTTAGCACCTGCTCTATTGGCGTCACATGCCTGTCCCCGCCCTCTATCTGTACTGGCTTCTTCCAAGAAAGATTTAAGGCAGCTGATTACTGCAAATTTATATGGGGGGGGGGTGCAGTTTACTCTAGAGCTGGCAGTGGCCTACAGGGGTCCGGGGTAGGGGGCTCTTGCAGGAAATGGGGACCAGAGGAAGAGGGGAGCCCACCTCACCCTTAGAGCTCTCTGTCCTTACCTGGCTCTTCTGTCGCCTCTCAGGATAACACGTTGGCTCTCAAAGCTGCAGGGAGAGAGGAGGCAGTAATCAGGGAACAGGCGAAGAGCCTGTTTCCCAGGGAGGGGCAAGAGAGCAGGCTGAGCAGGGCCAGGGGGCCTGGACAGTGGCCCGGGTTCTCAGCAGACACTGCGAGAACTCTGCTGACAACCACCGTGTGTACTGAGGCACATACAGAGCAGCATGATCTCTTTTGCTTCTCACGCTAAGACGGTGAGGTAAGGAAGTATTCTTGTCCCCATTTTACAGATGAGGAAACTGAGGTGGGAGAGGCTCAGGAACCAGCTCAAAGCCACACAGCAGGGAAGGGATGAGCCTGGATTTGAACCTGGTCTGTCTGCTATCACACGTCCCACTCTTGGGAGGGGAGGGTGGGAAGTGGGCCAGCTTCCCGGGAAAGCAGGGACGGTCTGCATTGCGTGTCCCCGAGCTGCGCGGCGGGGGGCCTTTTCCCTTCTACAGTCTCGTCAGCTCCAGAGCCCCCACAATGAAGACAGGTCCCTGAGCATTCACTGGTCACAAGGGAGCTCCCAGTTTTCTTAAAAGTCTCCCAGAACAATCCAGAGAGTGAGTAAGGGAGTCAATGGATTGGGACCCATGGAGAAATTGGACTGTCTCTGGGGCTATATTCACTCATTCACTCACTCATTCACTCGCTCATTCAGCAGACGCCTGTCACATGCACTCGGACCTGGTGCCCCGCAGGCCCTGGGGATGCTACACTGAGAATGAAGCAGGCAGGGGTGGGGGGTGGCGGGAACCAGGCGGGGGCCCAGGGCACACTCACCTGACGTCCAGCTGGAGAACCCACCGCCGCACAGTAGAGAAGCACTGGGCCAAACTGCATACCGTGTCCAGGGACAAGCCGTTCTCACTGAGACTGGAGAACCACAGGAGCGGTGTTGACAGGGACACCCAAGACTTAGAAACACCGTCCCTGTGGTCCCTGTGGTCAGAACGCCGGGCGGGAGAGGGCTCTCCCTGACCTCAGGCGGTGAAACTCGCTGCACTCAGCCTGGTTAGAGCGCCTCTTCCAACTCCCCACTGCGCAGACGGGGAAACTGAGGCCCATAGAGTGGCAAGGTCTTGCCCGTTGTTACAAGACATATTGGTGACAGAGCTGCGATTAGAGCCCAGTGGTCCCCTCCGTCTGCAATGCATCTGGGGAGCACTTTTAGGATGGGTGCTGCCCAGGGACAAGTAAGAATGGAGGGGCCTCTTGCTGGAAAAGCAGGAACAGAGGAGTCCCTTTCCTTCCTAGGCTGTCAATCTCTTGGGGTGGTTCTCAGTCACCACTGAAGGACACACTCCCTGGGACGGGGACCCTGGCAGGTGACTGTAGACTCTCACAGTTTTCTTAAAAGTCTCCCAGAACAATCCAGAGAGTGAGTAAGGGAGTCAATAGATTGGGACCCATGGAGAAATTGGACTGTCTCTGGAGCTATATTTCACTCATTCACAGCACTGAGTCATACCAGAAGTCACAGCACTGAGAAGATCACGTGGGGTTTGCTCCGATCAGCATATAATTTGCCTGCAGGGGTGAGGCCTTCCTCCCCACCCTGGTCCAGGTCGCCCAAAGCCAGGCAACCTCTTCTCCCCAGGATCCCTGAGAGACCGTCGAGCAGGAAGGGTTCTCAGGCCACGGCTCTCATTCTGAGGCTGCAGTCAAAACACACCCCTTCTACAGCTCATGTGATAACTGGCTGGGAACTGGGGGATTCAGAGCTGATGCAAATTGCTCAAGGCCACACGGGGAACCTAGGCCCTGTGACTTCTCAGAGCTCCTCTCCTTTTATCCCAGAAGATCTAGGGGGAGGAGGGGCTGTGGGAACCAAAAACCACAGGGGTCTTTTAAAGACCAGGAACTCTGGTCTGCGGTGGACAAAGTCTGGGGGTTCCTCCCGGAGCCTCCCTCCCACACTGAAAATCTCTCCTGTCTCTGCCAGGTGCTTGGGGCGCTCCAGGTGTCCTGGGCACCTGCCTGGATGTCCTGTGGGGTATGAACCCTCCCTGCCTGCCAGCTGGTACCACATCAAACAGCCCCTCCCTGCAACCTCGGGCTAGAATGGCTGCCAGCCATTCCTTTAAAGAGCTCCGGCTCCCCACCATGCCCGCCTTGCCCCAGGTGACTCGGGCTTCCCAGAAGTGAGTTCCAGAAGCAAAACCTTACATCAGAAGCTGGATCTTTGAGTCACAGAGGCCAGTCTCTGTTTTCATGAGAATCAGACACTTTACTGGGCACTTGGCATGTGCTAGGGACTGGCCTGGGCAACTGGCAGGTATTTTCTTATTTAATCTTTTGCATAACTCAGGAAAGAGTGAGACAGAAGGAACACGGAACACCCCCCACCCCCACCCCTCCCATATCCCTGCATTCTGATGAGGACAAGCTTCAGAGGCTCTGCCCATCCAACTACTCACTTCAAGGAGTGCAGAGTGCCCAGCCTGGGGAGCCACGGAAGCAGCTGGGCCACACCTGGGTCCCCCAGAGCATTGCCTGATAAGCTGGGAGGGGGAGGACAGGTTAGTGGAGGGAGGTGGGCAGCAGTTTGACCTCTTTACCCCCCAATCACACTGCTTCTCCTGAAAAGGGGCCAGTTCTTAGCAGGTCGCACTGGGTCAGCTGGGGTTTCCCCCAGCGTCCTCATCCTGAAGTTTGTGACCCTGAGGGGGTCAGGGGTAGGCTTCAGAGGAGTCAAACGAGAGGGACCTTTATTCTCAGGGGAAGAGGCACAACTTTCACCATATTCTTTATGGGGTTCCAGTTGCAGCAGGAAAAGACTGCTAATCTAAGTTTTAAAAGCAAAACAAAATCCAACACCTGCACACCTATTAGCCTTACCCTCCCGCCTTCCCACAGCAGCCACTCACTCAAGGTGGCCCAGGCTGCGGCTTCCTCTCAGCGCTGTGCAGAGCGGCTCGAGGTGCTCAGCTTGCAAACCACAGTGTGTTAGCCTGCAGAGAGCAGAACCACAGCCCTGAAGCTCCGCGCCGCCCCCACCCCCAGTGGAGACCACAGCAGCAGCCACCCCCAGACACACAGGCAGAGGACGAGGCTTGCAGGAGATGGACGGGGATGCACCCAGCACTCAGGCAGAGAGACAAAGAGGGACCAACACACAACACACAGGTGGTCATATGCAGGCAGAGAAGAATCAGAGAGTCAGAGAGAGAGAGAGAGAGAGAGACAAGGTGGACAGACACAATGGGGGCGGGGGAGACAGATGCACACACTCAAACATGCACACATGTGGTGTCAGGGGAAGACGGGCAATGAGGAAAGGGCCACAGGAAATGAGAGAGACGAGGTCTGAGAGAGACAGAGAGAGAAGGAAGGAGATGCTGAGGGACAGGGAATAAGAGAGCGGGCCAGCAGAGTGCTGAGGGGCGCCCTGGGGGCCGAGCTGAGCCTCCATGCCCAGGGCCCAGGATCTGAAGAGAAGGGCCTGCAAGCTCCCGGTCCTCTCCGCCCAGCATTCCCTCAGCCCCTCTGGAACTGGAAGTTGGGGGCACTAAGGGGAGGGGGCCCTAGGTGAAGAAGGCGACCAGGAGGCTGCCCTGCGAGCCCCGCCTGCAGTGGGCTGGGCAGGAGAGGCGGGAGGCAGGGATGCCAGGCCCCTGCCCCTGACACAGCCGGTCGTGTCATCCAGGGAGCCCCTGGGGCTGGGGGCCTGGGGACGGGCTTTGTGCAGAGGAAGGGAGGAGGCCGGACCCAGACGCAGGACCTGCAGGCTGTCACTGTACCTGACTTGGAGGGAGCACGGGGGCAGCGCTGAGGGCATCGGGAGCACTAAGTCGTCAGGAACCGCAGCCCTGGGGAGACACACGCCGAGGCCAGACTGAGCCAACGCCTCGCCCGCTGTCTCCAAAGTCCGTCCCCAGCCTCTCTCCCCACTGTTTGAGCTCTACATGGGCCTGGAGACAGTTAGACCTTGGTTTCAACTGGGCTCCTCTGCTTTCTGGCTGTGTAACCTGGGGCACATCACCAGGTGCGAATGCTCTTAGCCTGGTGCTTGGTGCTCAATCAGTAAGCGCTCAATTAACCTTGGCTGAGTATCATTAAACCCATCATCATCATCATCATCATCATCATCAGTGCCTTCATAGATGTCAGCCTCGGCTTCCAGCAAGCCTTCAAAAGCTCAGGCCCTACAGAAGACATTGTAGGTGGATGCTGAGGCGCAAAGAGCTGAATCTCAGCCCATGTGCTGGACTGGGGCAACCCAGGAAGGCACCTTGGAGGAGGAAAAACACTCTCTAAAGGGTCCTCGTGCATAAGGGAGCCAGAAATTCTGACCAAAATCAGTGCTATCAGCCAGGCGACCCTGTGGGTGCAGGCCGAAGGGGCTCGGCCTCTCTGGCTACTTGGCCCCTGCCCCAGCACGCCGCCTCCACCCTGAACCACGGGACCCGCTCAGGCACCACTGGGGAAGTGGGGCAGCGGCCCCTCCCTGTAGGCCTGCGTCCCCCTGTAAGCCTGCTGGCTGGCTGAGCCTTCGGGAATTGGTCAAGGCCCCTTGGCAGTTGAGTGGCATTGTCCAGCTTGGGGAGCCGGGCGGCGGGACGTGGCCTTGGCCCAGAGTGGGGCGCGATGGTGTTGGGGCTCTACCTTTCCCGGGTCCCCTCCTGCCCCTCCAGCTCTGAGGTGAACGTGAGGACCACAGTTTTGTCCTTGAGGCTGCAGAGAGAAGAGAGGGAGGAGACAAGAGGTTGATGGGGTTCCTGCCACTCCGTATCATGTTTCGGCCCAACCGGGAGGGACCTCCAAGGTGCCACCCCTTAGTCTTTAGCTGCAGTTCCTTCCCCAAACCTCCCCTAACTTCCTCCGAGCTTCCAGGGGCCTGAAGTCTTTCTCCCACAGAGATTTCACAAGCTTATCAGTCCCTGTTTCCTGGCAAGTCCTTGGAAGAAGACTTCAGTTCTGTAGTTTCTGTTTTGGGCTGCAGGCTGGAACCCCGCCCGTGCCCGCCAGTGGCATCCTCGCCGATGGCACTTGCCCAGCAGGGTGACATCACTGCCAGGCCAGGACAGACTTGGAAATTCCACATGAGGCTGTAATCGACAGCCGCGCCTTGCAAACTGAGTGCAAGGTATATATTTTTCTCATTACAAAAGTCATACTTCCTCCCCACAGAGAACTTACAGTAAAGTAAAAAGAACATGAAGGAAAATCACCCACACTCTCTTCCACATATCAATGACCACCGATAACATTTTGGAGTGGGTCCTTCAAATCTCTTATTTTTTAATGCAGTGAATGTTCTCTTTTTTTCCCCTTAAAAATGGGATAAAAAAGACAAATTCTCTTCTAAAAAAATGGGTTCTCAAGGGACAGATGCAGCAAAAGCAACAAAATGTTGATAATTATTGGTGGAAACAGGGTGTTCGTTAGGCCATCCTTCCTACCTTTGAGTATGTTTGAAAAGCTTTCTTTTAAAAATGATGAGTTAAAGCATTTATATTTCCTTCACAAGCTGCTCCATACTGAAACTGCAGCCAGAGCAGGACTCTGTGTGGTTCTCCTCTCTGGGGGCAGCCAGGACTGAGGAGGATGGGAGAAGCGGGGAGCTCTGGGCGGCAGGGGGCTGGGTGGCAGGCGTGCCCCGCGAGCTCACCTGATGTGCAGGTCTGCCAGGGTCTGGCATGTGCTCAGTACGCTCAGCATGTCGTGCATTCCAGCCACCGTGAGCCCGTTGTCACTGAGGCTGTGCGGAGGGGGAGGGAGGCAGCCATCAGCAGACAGCTGAGGTCTCCAGCCCCGGGCAGTTCCGGTCCCCTCCTCCTGGCTCAGCAGCTGAATGGCTGTCACTCTTGAGATGTCCTGGGTCCTCCCCCAGGGGGTCTCAAAGGATTCTGGCCCATGTGAATGAGCCAAGAGGTGTATGGCCCCCTTTCCCCCCTCAGAGAATAAGGCTCCCCAGCTGGAGCGATAAGAGCCTACTCACTGTTTCCGCCTCTCTGAGCCTGAGTTTCCTGGTATGGAAAATAACCACCATTCGAAGTGCATTTAACAAAAGGGGAAACTGAGGCTCAGAGACGTTAGCTTACTTTCCCTGGGTCACAAAGGTACTCAACGACAGAGCCAGGATTTCAATACAAAGCCAAGCTGCCAAACCAGCCACCCAACCTCAATACTCCCCCACCGCAACCCACACTTGGTGCTAGGACCCCAACACATCCCCGCCAGGCAGCGCCCCACTCCCACCACGCAATACCGTGGCACACCCAACAGCTTAACCTCAACGACCACCCTTTCACCCCAAAACTGTACCCCCACCCTCACACACTGCTTCCCACCCCAACATCCCCCCACAATACCCCACTGTTGCCTCAAGGAGCCACACCGCCCCCTCATCCCGTGTGCGCCCCCCCAGGCTGCTGTAAGGACAAACTGGAACACGAGCCACTGATGGACGAAGGACCCATTCTGCACGGGCCTTTAATGACTGGAACTAAGTGGCTCATGGCAGAGGCAAAAGCAGGGCATGGCCGAATCACTGCCACTTCGCTGGAATTGGGAGAAGGGAGGGGGTGGTGGGGAGCAGCCCCCCGAGTGACCATGGGTATGGGGGTCTGGGGTGGCAGGGACCAGCTGGGGCTCTCCAGGGCCCTCCCTGTCACCCAGCAGTGGGGCAGCACTCACTCCAGCTTCCTGGCGACGCGCAGCTGGGAGATGGCCTCCGCCACCCGCCGACAGCCTCTGTTCTCCAGCTCGTTCCCTGAGAGGCTGAGAGAGACAGGCCCGCTGCCCTGTGCTGCTAGCCTGGGGTCCCCCCCAACCCTCGGCATGCACGCAGCCCCTCACTGACTTCAGCCAAGCACCATTCCAATAAGTGAGCCTTCGTGACAACGAACATTGAAAGGCTGCGTATGGCCTGCCAGGCACTGTCCCAGGTGCTTTTACAATGATGAGGTTTTTAATCCTCCCAACAACCCTATGAGGTAGGCACTAGTATTCTCTTCATCTCACGGATGAGTACACTGAAGTACAGGCTGGTTAGGGCACTCGCCCAAAGGTGGGCCTGGGATTTGAACCCAGGCAGCCTGACTTCAAGGCTCCGCCCACAACCATTTACTTCTGCTGCAACCTACGTAACTGCTGCTTGTGATAAGCTCCATGATGATAGGGGCATATGACCTAGTCTGGGATTGGGGAAGGCTCCCCTGATGTTTGAGCCGCTTGCTAAGAAAACCAGGAGTTCAATAGGCAATGGGTGGGAGAGGGATGGGTCATAGGAACAGCGCATCCAAAGGCACATTTGAGGACCTGAAAGGGAGCCAGAAGGTCTGGATGGAGGACTGAGTGTTGGGCAGTGGGGGGCGGGGGGCAGATAGGGTTTGGTGGTGGGGAGCAGGGTTCTGGATCCCACGAGATTCTAGGACTGGGGCTTTATCCTGAGCAGTGGGAGGGAGAGAAGGGGTCAGGTAGGGGTGCAATGCAGTTCACACTGTGCCAGGCGCAGGTGGCCAGGGGGGACGCAGGGTGCCCAGGGAGGAGGCTGATGGGGTCATCCAGGGGACAGACGAGAGCGGCTTGGGCTAGCGAGGTGGATGGGAAGATGGTTTGCAGAGCGATGCAGGGTATAGGTGGGCTCAGGATGGACTGGCCGTGGGGGCGGGGGCGGCGGAGCTGAGAGGCGTCTGGTCTGTGTGAGCAGGTGGGTGATGGGGCCCTCGCTGTGGGAGGGAGCAGGGGGCGGGGCAGGCTGGTGGTGGCAAGGGGGGCGGAAGCGCGTGAGTTTGGTAAAACCCATCTTTTCTAATCCCGTCTTGCTTCTCTTGGTGGGACAGGCCAGGGCTTAACTCAGCTTCAGTCAGCAAAGCCGCCCTCACCCACCCATCTCACCTGGGGCCAGGACCACTCCCCTCAAACACTTTCTGGCTGCCCCTCGCCTCGCCCTCCTACCTACTGATGTCCTAGCAGGGGTCCCTCTCCGTGACAGGACAGGACCTCCACCAATCCCCACACCCCGCTCTCAAAGGCTCCGCCCAGGAGCTGGGCATCATGGAAATTTCTCCAGCCAGAAGAGGCCATCTCACTCTAGCCTGGGAGGATGGGGTGAGGGACCCCGGGGGCTATGGTTTGGAAGACAGACCTAGCTGTGGTGAGGTTTCTGCTTTGCAGATCTCAGTGACAGTGGTCAGAAGGATGAGGCCCAAATAAGGCTGTCTGAACTTGAACCAGGCCTGAACTCTCCCTAGCTGCATGGCCTTGAGCAAGCCTGCCTTTCTGTGGCTCAATTTGCGCCTCTATAAAGTGTGCACAGTGATGGTATTTACATCATAGAGATGGGAGGATAACAAGAGGGATGCCCGGAAAGCACCTGGCACAGGGCAAGCGCTAAAATGTAGCAGCTGTTAGGATGATCTGATTCCCCTGGATTCTTACTGAGGCACCTTCCCCATACCATCCGCCCAAAGCTGAGGCCCTTCCCATGCTGCACTGCCCTCCCCAGCCCCCGCCTCCTGCCCCAGAGCCTCCTGAGACACTTACTCTACTTCGTCCAGGTAGGGGCCTTCCTGGAGCTGGGCTATGAGCTCCTCCGCGTCATAGATGGTTAGCTGGCAGTTCTGCAGCCTGGGGTGGGGTGGGGGGGCAGAGGGGCTCAGGGCAAGAAGCTGCATGATACCTCCACTGGCTCCTAGCCCCACTGCTGGACGTGGGAGCTGGGGGAGCCAGGAGGCTGACAGACCTGTGGCTAGTCCCGGCCCTTCTGCTCAGTAAGTGGGTGACCTTGGACAGGGCACTTCACATGTCTGAGACTCAATCTCCTCCTCTGTTAAGTGGGAATAACAACGTGTACTTTGCAGAATTTTCAAAAGAATAACAGTGAGGTAATGGATATAAAATACCACAGTGCCCAGCACATAACAAGGGCCCATTAGACGACGGTTATTGCTGTTGTTGTTTTGCCAGATGCTCCCTGTTCAGGCCAGGACAGGCTGTTTGTGTCTTTTCCCTTCCCCACGTCTGCTTTTCGCTTTATACTCCTGCCCCGGCTATGCCTCCCCTGGGAAGGGACCCTCTGCCCACGTCATATTCCTCCCCTTAAGGCAATGGATCCCACTGAGGTACCTGAGCGTCAGGCGTCTGCTCTGAGTCCCTTTCCTCTGGCTGACATTTTTCTGAAGGTCTGGGGATCTGGCAAGAACAAGTCCAGCATTGGCCTGGGCTCTGGAGTCCAAGCTCTGCTCTTGGCTTCTAGGGGCTGAAGACTCTTTAGCATGGCCCACAGTGAAGCAGTAACAAAGACAGTTGCTTGAAGGTGCTGAAGGCACCATCCAGCAAAGCAGCAGGAGCAAAAGGTTTGAGGTCAAATGGAACCTTTCTTCAAATCCTAGCTCAGCCATATATATAGCTGTGTGGCCTTGGGCAAGTCACATCACCTCTCTGAGCCCCTGTTTTCTCTTTTCGAAAGTGAATTGGCAGTATCTAATACATAAAGTGATGGGAGGATTGGACGGGGCGATATCTGGTCAAGTGCCCATCAAAGGCAACAAGCTGAAGTTTTGGAAAAAGCAGCTGCTATCAGTCAAGATGCGATGGTCTCCATTTGCCGGACTGCATGTGGGTCAGGCTGTGAAAAGCCACGGCACCTCCAGGCTCTCTTCCCCAGGGCCAACGGAGGGCTGGGGACTGCGGAGTAGCTGGGATGTTGTGAGCCAGGTCTTCAGAGACCTGGAGACTGGTGCCATCCAGCAGAACGTCCAGCGACGATGGAAAGGTTTTATATCTGTGCCATCATTATGGCAGCTACTAGCCTCCTATGGCCATTGAGCATGTGAAGTGTGGCTAATGTGACTGATGGACTGAAATGTCCATTTTCCTTAAATAAGATAAATTTAAATAGCTGCTTGTGGCTAGTGACTACCGTGCTGGGTATCACATCGCTAGATAGGCAGAGGGGAAAAACGATAGTGGTCCTACTGAATCATTGTCTGGGTGAGGAAACTGAGGCTCGGAGCAGGGAAAGGACTTGCTCAAGGACACAAGAACTTCATTTTTCCCTGAGCCTTAGCTGGGGGGTGGTGTGAGGAAGCAAAGGCAGAGTGGTCTTTCATGGACAGGCAGCTTCGCTTCCGTTGCCCAACCAGGACTGGCCAAGCTGGGACCCACGCACAGCTGGAATAGCCAGCGTTTGCAAGCCAACTGGGTGTCATTAGTGTTCTAAGGCTTTGTTTTTTTTTAAACTATTTCAAAGGTTTTATTTATTTATTTTCAGAGAGAGGGCAAGGGAGGGAGAAAGTGAGGGAGAGAAACATCGATATGCAAGAGAAACAGTTGGTTGTCTCTCACATGCCTCCAACCAGGGACCTGGCCCGCAACCCAGGCATGCGCCCTGACTGGGAATCAAACTGGGAACCTTTTAGTTCATAGACAGGCACTCAATCCACTGAGTCACACCAGTCAGGGCACCATTAGTGTTCTAAGACTTTAAATGCATTAATTCACTTAATTCTCAGAACAGCTCTAACATGTAGATACCAAAATTGCCTTCCCCCCTTTTTTTGGCTAGAAAACTTTCCCTCACATAGTAATGTCATTCTGACGGTATCATTCATGCCTACCCCTACCCCCAACCCAAGGGCCTGGACCACTCTGATGCTTCGGGGGATGCTCCCTCACCACAGGCGCAGGTGTGGTCCAGAGGTGCCGGAGGAAGCTAAAGTCCTTTGCCAACTCTGAGAAGTAAGTTGCTTCTCAGGGCAGCAGTAGCAAGAAGAGTCCCCACGTTGCAGCTCCCCTAAGCTCCCTTGGCCACCTTTTCCCACAGCTGCCTGAGGACAGATTGCATCTCAGGATGAGCCCAGACCCGCCCCCTCCCTAACGTCTTACCCACGTAGCTCTGTGGCTGTCTCTGTGGGCGGGGAGAGAAGGATGATGAGGTCCGTCTTCCTGCAGGGTCAGACACCGAGCCATGAAACCCACAGCCTGGAAACCAGCGCTGCACCCCCAACCTGCACATTCCTGGCTGCACCGTTCCCCGCCCCCCTGCCACACCAACAGCCAGCAAAAGCTGATTTTGTGATTGACAGAGGAACAGCAGAACTGGCAAAAGTGCTCCAAATCAGACATGTAAAACAGTGACTATGTCCTGGCGGGATGAATCCCGAGTGAGTCAAAAGGTGGGGAAAACAACTTTTACACGAGAATAACAATTAGGAGTGCTGGGAGATTTTTACAGCAGTTACTGTGTTTTGGGACGAAGAGGCAGAGCACTTAACCTAGCCGGGCCCCAAACGGCCAACACTAGTTCAGCACCACGGAGAGCGACATGGGCGCTGACTCCTTGGGCTGTGCCTGTGCTTCCTGGATCTGTTGCTTCATTCCTTCATCCGTCCGTCCGTCAGTCAGTCTGTCCATTCATTCACTACTTATTGAGTACCAGGTGCCAGGCCTGAGCGAGGCTCTGGATGCACTGACGTGAGCCAAACAGACTCAGGCAGGTCCATCTTGCAAACTAGGGGCCTCGTCTTTGTCCTCTCCCCTTCTCTTTTCCCAAGACCCTGAACCCCAGGCTCCCATCCCTTCTACTCACCCGACTTGCAGCATCGTGATGGCCGTGCACGTGACCGCCACCTTTGTCAAGCGCAGTAGGGTTGACATGGAGATGTTGTTTTGGCTCAGGCTGCATGATTGTGGCAAAGGTGTCAGAAATGAATGCCCGATCCCATGGGGCCCAGGCCTTTGCGCGCCAAGGCTGGAGGGGGACTCAGGCAGGGGCTCGGGCGGAAGGACTGCTTACTCAAGCTTCCGGAGCCTCGGCAGGGAAGCGAGGACCTCCACGATTTTCAGCACCTCCTGGTCCTTGAGCTGGTTGTCCTGAAAGCTGCACGGAGACCAAGTCCCTCATCCCTGGGGAAGGGGCCCTTAGAAGCTCCAGTTGGCGGGTGACAGGCATGGCCACCTCGTGGGGGGAGATACAAGACAGGGCCCAGCAAGAGCCGAGGACTGTTCCATAGTATCCAACGTGTGCAGCCAGGAGGAGAAGGCCTCTGCTGGCCTCACTTCGGTTATTATTCAGTCCCTGAGGCGGCCTGCCTGCCTGGTGGCCAAGGGATCCAGATGTGGACTCTGAAGGCCTCACGAGGCAGGATGAGGAGACTCTGCTCTCGGGGACATGTCTGGGATGTGTCGGAGGCCCAAGTTCATCGGCAGGGCCTTTTGGCTCGCAGGTGACGAGCAGTCCAGACTGGAGTGTGGGCGAGGCCACTTCCAGCCTCAGCTCTGGCCCCAACTCCCCTGAGCCCTCAGCCAAGTGCATTTCCTCCTGACCTCACGTTCCTCACCTATCACCTGGGGCCCACAGCCCCGCCCTGCCTCGGCTCCTAGCTGCAGGGACAGAAGAACTAAAGGGTTCAAAGTTGCCTTTGTATGTGATCACTCTGGGCAGGAAACACGTTTGGAAATACAGAACTTGTTGACATTTACTTTTCTAAGTATTGAGCATGACCTTAACCTTCTCTTCCACCACGCAGAGTAATCATGCATGAAGACACCCAGCAGCGGGGACAGGGCAGAGCCGTGGTCCAGCTAATGCTCCACTAAGCAAGAGGTGCACCCTAGCGCAGGGCTGCACCTGTCGGGATGAATGGGTGCCTTTTCTCAACCCCAGAAAGGTGCCCGCTTGCAGTAGTTCTGCCAGCGGGCAGCTACGGACGCGCCCTGGCCCCTCCCTTCTTGGGCCGCTCATCACAGACACAGGGCAGGAGTCATTCGTGCCTACGCGCTTAGGTGTGTATGTGGATCTAAGTGTGCATGCACATGCGTGCTGCACGTAGGCACACCTGAAATGGGCATGCCCGTGGGGCAGGCATATCCTTAAGCAAGCAGATGAGTACAAGCATGTATACATATGTACATGAAAGTATGTGTATGTTTCCTGTATTTATGTGTACCCACAGTGCCACCACCTGCCTGCACACTGCGCCCCTCCTCTCAGGGTCACAGAAAGGGGAAGGGGGGGCCTCAAAACTCAAGCTCCTTCAAAATGGCCCCAAATCTTGGGATGAGACAAGCACTTCTCTGGGGTCTTTGGGAGCTTCGTGCTTGGGTCCAGCCCCACCCTGTTCTTGGACTGATGCCTCCCCTCTCTGGGCTGCACTGAAAAACTACTGCCTGGACCCCATAGAATATGCAAGACCCAGGCAGTGACCTCTTTCCACAGCCAGCGAGCCCTCCTGGAGATCACTCACCTGACCTCCTCCAGGTGTGGACAGAGGGGCAAAGCCTGCACCAGGTGGTGGATGCCTTGGGCAGTGATCTTACTTCCTGCTAACCTACAGGGTAAGCAGAGGGGAGAAAAGGGGATGGGACAGGGGTAGGCCCCAAACCTGCCCTGTGTAGGGCTGGGGGAAGGGAGGAGGGCTCCAGCATCCCTGGATGCGGATGTCTCTCGGTTCCAAGTCCTGGCTCACCCCAGCTTCTTCAGGCTCCCCATGGTCGGCAGGCTCCTGGAGAGGGCTTCTGCAAAGGCGTCCCCACACCTTCTGCTCTTAAAGCTGCCACAGGAAGAGGCAAGGTGGCAGATGATCAGTGCTGGACAGGACTTAGAGGTTACCCCACCCCTCTCTGACAAAAGGAACCGAATACAGTAATGCGAATGGGAGTTAATAGCTGTTGTAATGGTTGTAGTAGCAACAAAAAAAATCCATGTTATGGTAGACACTGCTAATTGTCCACCAAAACCTGTTCTCTATGCACGGAGCTACAACGTGGTTTCCCAGCCAAGATGGCACTTCCCAGCAATCGCTGGCAGCTCAGTGTGGCCATATGACTGTTCTCACCGTTGGAATGTGAGCAGAGAGATGTGCCTTATATCTGGGACTGGGCATATCTAGTTCATGCTCTCTCTGCTCCTCCCCTCAAGCCAGAGCACAGATATACCCATGACTCAGCTCTGACCGTGCAGATCAACATGTCCAAGGAGATGATGGAGCAAGAGTGGAAGGAACCAGGTCCTTGCGTGACCACCCAGAGCTGAGCCATCCCGACAGACCTGGATGCTGAGTCTTCCATGAGAGTGAAAAAAAATGCGCCCTTACTTAATTCACTGTGTTTTGCGAGGAGGATGGAAGGTTCTTTGCTCCTGCAGCTTAGCCGTTTCTCAAGCTACTACACGCATTGGGCCTTTACTGTGCGCCAGCAGCTGCACTAAGAAGGGTTTTCCATGCCACATCTTACCTCATTCTCACAACAACCCTATGAAGTAGGTATTATTACTGGCTCATTTGCAGGCTGAAGGAACTCTGGCGAGAGGTTGAGTCCCCTGCCCAAAGTCACATGGCCTCCAGCAGCACAGCCTGATTCACAGGCTCCAGCCCCTGGTCGCGGGAGGGAGACTGGCAGCCCAGATACCACGACAAGAGGAGAGCCAACTGGACCGCCAAGGTCCTGGCAAGGTACGGTGCTGCCCACTGTGTCCCAGGCTAAGGGACAGGAGGAGCCTATCTGTTCTGGTACTCAAGATTCTCATTCAGCCTCCATCAGCAGGGGTCTGCCAGACTGGTTGGCCTCCATGTGCCCACAAGCCTAGCTCCCTCCCAGGTCCCGCCCTGCCCTTCCTCTCACCTGAGATTCTCCACCTGCCCACAGCCTGCCAGGGCCTCAGGGCAGCAGGGCTCCAGGGGACAGCCCTCAAAAGCCAGGTGGATAGGGGCATCCCTGTGCTCCAGGATGTTGGTCAGGGCGGCCAGGTCAGTGTAGGTCAGCAGGAAATTGTGGAAGGGCAGCTGATAGGGGAGGCTGTGGGCCATGAGGCTGGCCAGCTCAGGCTCCTGTGTCTCACCCACACAGTGACACAGTTCTATAACCTTTGGTCCCGTGAGCCTGCGGGTGGCCAGCTTCTTCAATGCCTGTATGACTGCGGCCTGCCTGGCGCCCACCCACGCCTCACCCCGCTGCGTCAGGCTGCTGAGGAAGGGTCGGCAGGCGCAGGATGCCAGACCCGCCAGGAATGTGGGGACGTGGTCTAAGAGACCCAGTCTAGCTTTGGTCCGCAGCACCCAGCGAGAATTAAGGGTGACGTGGCGGGCGAGTGCCTCTCGATCCACCTTGGGGCTGACCATCAGATGCAGGGCAGCGAAGAACTCCTGCAGGCTGAGGTGGGTGAAGGCGTAGCCTGTCTTCCACTGCCCAGGGCCTGTGCAGACCCGGAAGGAGGTCAGCAGGCCGAGGGCAGCCCCGAAGGCCATCACGGGCGGAGGAATGTCTCCGGTAGAGAAGATGACCTTCCTAGTCTCCAGGGCCTCCAGGGCCACCTCACCGAGGCCCATCAGGGAGCTGGCAGCCCGGTGCCCATGAGGGCCGAAGGTGAGTACCATCTGCACATAGTTCTGGGTCACAGTGGGCAGGAGGGCTGCAGACTGGCCTGGAGAGAGGCCCGGGAGCAGGTGGCGGAGGCAGAGGCAGGCGACTCGGCACAGGGCAGGCACCGCACACATCCTCCGGAGACGCCCGTTCAACTGCAGCTCTGCTAGGGCCGCCTCCTGCAACGGCTCGTTGCTGAAGAAGCGGCCCACGTACTCCTCCACCCGCGGCCCGTCAAAGCCCCACATGTGGATCGTGGCTGCCTCCGTGGGCAGGCAGTCTGGCAGCTTCCCTGGGCGGGAGGTGGCCATGATCCTGCAGCCCGGCAGGAGGGTCCCGCGGCACAGGCCAGAGAAGAGGGCGAGGGCTGGACCCAAGGCCTCCGGGCCAGCAGTGTCCCTGCTGGAACAGGGGTGGAGAGCCTCCTCCAGCCCGTCGAAGATGAGCAGGACTCCACTGGCATTCTCCTCCAGGTACTGGAAGACGGCGTCGGAGCCTGCCTCAGGGCTTAGGTACACATCGAAAAGGAGCTGAGGCAGCGTCAGGACACTTGTAAGCAGGTTGAGCTGGCGGAATTCGAAAAGGAACAGGGCCTGGAAGCGGTCCAGCTGGCCATCAGCCCACCGCTGGCAGAGCCAGCGGGTGAGCGTGGTCTTGCCCATGCCGGCCTTCCCTAGGAGCACCATCACCCTCGGGCCCTTGTCAGTCCTGGAGTTGAACAGGTCCTGGATGCTCACATCAGTGCCATCTTCTGCCCTGGGGCTGCCCACGGTGGCCCCCTCCTGAGCGCTGAAGGGTGCTGTGGCCCGGCTCCACTGCAGGATCGTGGGGATGTAGGCCTGCTGGAAGGGGAGGGTCTGTCCTGGCCCAGGGAGCTTGCCACCATAGCGCTGTTGTGCAGAAGTCCTCAGCAGCTGCAGGTACTTCTTGACCAACTCTGCGGGGGGTGGGGAGATGGCATGAGGGCAGGGGGCCTCCCCAGGCCCCCAACCTTCTCACCCTAGTATTGGCTGCAGCCTCAGCTGTGTGTAATGGGAGCACACGGGGGCTCTTGTGCCACCCAAATCCCCGGAAGGAATCGGTTCTGGAGAAGCAGAGACTGGCAGCCAATTAAACAGGACATCTAGTGGGAAAGGGTGGATCACGGCTCTTTGTTTTGCAAACACATAGGTGTAAAGTAAGAGAGGGGAAGGGAAAGAGGGCACTTCTTATCAGAACAGCCTCTCCTGTTATATCTGAGTAATCTGTGGCCCTCCCTAATATTTCAGTTCTGCAATGTCTAACGGTGAGCGTTACTGATGTCCAGGCACTGACCAATCAGAATCGTGGGAACTGGGCCTCCGCTGTTCCAGGTACTGACTTGTGAAATGCTGAGTCACTGGGAGATCTCCGGAGGCCCAGGGGAAGGACCGGGGCCCCTGCAGGGGCCCTCTGGGGGCCCAGCTGCGGGACCGGAGGGGGAGTCTATTTTATATCCATGCGAATCCTCTTACTGCCTGTGAATCCTTTGGCTAGTCCCGTGGGGGTTGGGTTTCTCAGCTGGTGGGACAACTGGTCAAGATCAAAGACTCTTCCGGATGACTGAGGGAAAATGAGAGAAGTTCCGTCTCTTCTACTCCCCCCGAGCCTGGCCAGCGCTCAGCAGCCTCCGTGTCTCTCCATGGGCCCCTGAGGGCTTCTGCCTTGTGTCGGGGGTGTCTCCTGCTATCCTGTTCACCCCTAAACTGGCCAATGAGGGCCCGGGCCTAAGGTAATAATGGTCACCTTCCTTGAGTCCCCTGAATCCTAAGGACATTGTTGGCGGGGGGTGGGGGGGGTGCTCTGGAAGAGGCTAAATAATAAAGCTGTGATCTGTTGGGGTGTTTCCAGCTCCTTCGGCTGAACCATCTCTCTAGAAGTCCCCTTGTGGCCTGTTGGAGAGGCCCCTCCTTGCCAGGCTCAGCCCTCTCCCTTCACACTCAGGACCTTCCATCCTTCTTTTATGGTAGCTTGGGATACAGGCCGTGAGTCATGAGGCCACTGGAGGCTTGTCCTTAAGGAGCACTGTCCAGGATCTGCATCTTGGCCCCAAGGCAACCTGACCCCTACGTTCAGGCCCCCCCTCCCACTTTGGCACACACCTAGGTGCTGCTTCCTGGAATGCTTCGGGCGGGGGGAGGACTCGCAGCTCTGATGAGGCCGCTTGAGGCCTGGAAAAAATAAAGGAAAGAGTGAGGGGTGAGGTTTGGGGGCTGAGGGGGTACCCAGTACCTTTGGGGAGTTCCATTCCACAAACAGGCAGGTAGACAGGTGTGTCCATACTCAGGGACCAAGGCAAGGCAGCTCAGTGATAGGTGCCAGAAGGGACCAGGGACCAGGACAAACAGTTCTGATTTGTTGGGGAGCTGGGATTATGGGGTGAATGTTTTCTGTGAAAGCCTGAGGTTACTACCATGCCCCCCATAACTAAAAAGTTGATACATCTAAAGAAATAAAGGTTCTGAACTTACAGCTAACATCACACTCAATGGTGAAAGACTGAAAACTTTTCTTCCTCTAAGATGAGGAACAAGACAAAGATGCCCACTTTCATCACCTCTATTCAATGTGGAACTAGAAGTTTTAGCCAGAGCAATTAGGCAAGAAAAAGAAATAAAGGAAAGGGAGAAGTAAAATTGTCTGTTTACAGTGATAGGATCTTAAGTTTAGAAAATCCTAGAGACTCCTCAAAGTTTTTTTAGAGTTAATAAATGAACTCAGAAAAGTAGCAGAATACAACATGCAAAAAACAGTTGCATTTCTATACACAAACAATGAACAATCTGAAAAGGAAATAACAAAAACAATCCCATTTATAATAGCATCAAAAAGAATAAAATACTAGGAATTAACTTAACCAAGGAGGTGAAAGATTTGTATAATAAAAACAACAAAACATTACTTAAAGAAATTTAAAAAGACGTAAGTAAGTGGAAACACATCCCGTGTCCATGAATTGGAAGACTTAATATTGTTAAAAATCAGTGCCCTGCAAAGTGACCTCCAGATTCCTGCAGATGCAACCCTCATCACAATCCCAATGACTTTCTTTTTCAGAAGTAGAAAAACCCATCCTAAAATTCACATGGAATCTCAAAGGACCCCAAATAGCCAAAACACTCTTTAAAAAGAAGAACAAAGTTGGAGAACTCACACTTCCTCATTTAAAAGTTTATTACAAAGCTAGAATAGTCAAAGCAGTGTGAATTGGCATAAAGACAGTCATATAGACGAATGAAGTAGAGAGTCCAGAAACAAACCTTTGCATGCCAATTTTTTTTGACAACAGTGCCAAGACCATTCAATGGGAAAATAACAGTCTTTTCCGTAAATGGAAAACTGGATATCTACATGCAAAATAATAAATTGAACCCTTACCTAACACCATATGCAAAAGGTCACTCAAAATGAGCCAAGGATTTAAATGTAAGACCTAAAACAATAAAGCTCTTAGAAGAAAACACAGGGCAAGACTTCACTATGTTGGATTTGACAATGATTTATTGGGTAGGACACTAAAGGCACAGATAACTAAAGAAAATGATGGACAAATTGGATTTCATGAAAATTTAAAAATTTTGTGCATTAGCCCTGGCTGGTATGGCTCAGTGGATTCAGCGCTGGCCTGTGAACCATGAGGTTGCCAGTTGATTCCTAGTCAGGGCACATGTCTGGGTTGTAGGCTAGGTCCCCAGACGAGGGTGTGTGAGAGGCAACCACACACTGACGTTTCTCTCCCTTTCATTCTCCCTCCTATCCCTCTCTCTAAAAAATAAATAAAATTTAAAAAATAAAATAAAATAGAAATTTTGTGCATCAAAAGCCACTATCAACCGAATAAAAAGGCACCTCACAGAATGGGAGAAAATATTTGCAAACTGTATATCTGATAAGGGATTAATATGTGCAATATATAGAGAACTCTTCAAACTCAACAACAATATAAAACCAAACAAGCTGATTAACAAATGGGCAAAGGATTGGAACAGACATTTCTCCAGAGAAAATACACAAATGGTCAATAAGCCCATGAAAAGAGGCACAACATCGCCAGTCGTTAGGGAAATGCCAATCAAAACGACAGTGAGATGCCCCCTCACACCCAGCAGGATGGGCACCATTGCAAACACAGAAAATAGCAAGCGCTGACGAGGACGTGAAGCTGGGGCCCTGTACGCTGCTCTGGGAATGTAGAATGGTGCAGCTGCTGTGGAAAGGAGGGTGGGGGCGTCTCCAAAACGTAAAAACGGAGCTGCTCTAAGACCCTCGATCTCGATACATACACAAAAGACTTGAAAGCAGGGCCTGGAAGAAATACTTGTTCACCCATGTTTACAGCAGGATTATTCATAATAGTTAAAACAGGGAAGCCAAGCAAATGTCCGTCCATGATCGGACAAATAAGTAAACTGAGCTCTATCCATACAATCGAATATTAGCTTTAAAAAGGAAGAAAGTGCTGACACCCGCCACCCCAGGGGTGAACCTTGGGCACTGGCTGAGTGAAATAAGCCGGCAACGAAATGACTCCGCGTACGTGAGGCATTTAGTCAAAATCATAAAGAGGCCAATGAAGATGGTGTTATCAGGGGCGAGTGGTTACTGTTTGACAGGTACAGGGTTTCAGTTTTACAAGATGAAAAGAGCTCAGGGTGATTAACTGCAAGAGTGTATTCAATGCTACTGAACTGTGCCCTTAAAATGAGTATGGCGGTACATTTTATGTCATGTGTATTTTACCACAATAAAAAGAATGGAACATTCTGAGAATGGGGTATGGCCTGGGGCTCGGTGAGGTGGTCCCCATTTGACCGTGGACCCTCTGTGCTCCCGCAGAACATCATGAGGCCCCCCCGGGCGTGCACAGCAGCGCACAGGTCTGTTGGGCCCGGGCTGTGTGAACGGTGAGGGGCCTGGGCCAGCGGGGCTGTAGCCTGAGGCCCCCAGGCTGGGGGACAGGAGAGTGAGAACAGATTTCCCCCCGTGAAGCCAGAGAAAGGGTCCTGGCAGGCCCGGGGCCGGCCATTCAGACTCTCCCAGGAGGCCCCAGGTTAGACCCCTGGGCCAGGCCACAGGCTTGAGGGGTGCAGAGGGGGCGGAGGTGAGAGCCATGGTGAGGGGCAGGGGACACATGCAAACGGACCGGAGACGAGGATGGTTTATGGGACATGGCTGTGACCGGTCTCCATCAGCCTCCCGCAGGTCGGATGTGGGAACTTGCTTACCACCCGCCTCCTGCCCCCCAGCCCCGGGCCTCACCATGGTGGAACTGAGGTTCAGGTTCGCTTCCTTCACCGATTTCCAAAGGACTGGGAAGCCCTGCGTGAGAGAGAGAGGATATCATACACCACCGGGATGTGCCGGTACCAGCTCCGGTCTCTGGTGTCCAGCCCAGGTGATGTCTGACACTGATGTGGTAGCATTAGGAAATTTGCTCTGGGAAGTGTCCAGAAACATGGAATTTTGTTCCCGGCTTGACCACGGCTTCTCTGTGTGACTCAGGGGGGTCCCCGCTTTCCCTGGGCCTCTCTGTGCCTCTCACGCGTGCCCTTACCCTCTCCTTCATGGCCCCAAGTGCTCAGCAGCAGCACCTCCAGCTCCAGAGGCACCTCCCGCTCCATGCACACACAGTGGATGAATGCCTGCCAGGTGGCCGGACCCTGGGCGTGCAGCTCCGTGAGTTGTTCCAAGACCCTTTTTTTGGGGTCTGAGGTTTTGTTCCTGGAGTCCAGGTCCATGTTGGGGAGGAAGAACTTCACCTTGGCCCTCAGCCATTCTGGGTCATCACTGAGCAGCCTCACAAGACAAACCCACTGGCTCCTGGTGCCCAGCTGGGAGGTAATGGGGTCCATGAGGAGCTGATGCTGCAGGGACTGCGAAGGCCGGTGAGGGGAAACAGGTGAGCTGGGGGGAAGATGAGATGATGGAAGCGGTGAGCTGGGGCCACGTGAGCTTGGGGCCAGGTGAGCAGCGGGACAAGTAGGCTGGGGGGAAGCCAAATGGGACAGTCAAGAACTCCCCTCACACACATCTGAGGGGCAGAGAACAGGCAGGCATGTGGCCCCTCCATGGAAGTCCTTATGCCTTTGCCTGGGGGTCAGTCCCAGAGATCGACCTCCTTCTTGGGCATCCACCGCCCCTCCTCGAACTGCACCCGTGTACTGGCTCTGAAATGGACTAGTTCATTCCCCATTGACAGTGCCCGATAATACTTTACCCATTACATGTCCATGGACCCGCTTGTGAGGCTCTCTGTCTGAGCTCTCTGTCCCCCCAAACTTATTCTCCCCTACTTCCTTAGTACTAGAACCTCTGAATATTCCCTGCTCATCTGGAAGAGACTCTATTTCCCAGCCTTCTTTGCCATTAGAGGTCATTAAGTTTTGGCCAGTGGGATGTAGGTGGAAGTATCGTATAGCCTTTTTTACTTCTTCCTGTTGGCTGGAATGTCGATGTGATGGCTGAACCTTGGGCAGCCATATTGGATCATGAGTCAGAAGCCAGGGCTTAGGAGGGTAGAGGGTAATGCTTTCCACCTGCCCTGGACTCTCCGACATTGAACTTGTATTATATGACAAGGAAATACATTTCTATTCTGTTTAAAGCACTGTTATTTAGGGCTTTCTGCTACTCACAGTAAAATGTAATCCTGGCTAATGCAAACCTTCTTCTCTCTCTAGGCAAATTCTCCCCTTCTAAACCAGAACTCTCAAACTGCTGGTAGGAGTTCCAATATAAGGCAGGGACACTTACACACAAAAGCTTAAAACTCTGCAGTCCTTTTGATTCAACAACTCCACTTCTGGCATTCTAGCCTTAGGAAACAATCATGGATGGACAGCAACATTTTCATTACAGAGCTGTGCACTGCAAGAATATTTATAATACTTAAAAACCAGAAACAACCCAAATGTCCAAGAAGTGGGGATTAGTTAACTAACTGGTGGGTTGTTATACAAGGGAATATGCTAAAATATTTCCAAATGTACTTTCTGGTACTATTTTCTGAATAATTGTAGCAAACACTCAGAAAGCACAGACTGTGTTGGGGACTATTCTAAGTACTTCACATGCCTCATCAAATCCTCGATCAGAGACCTCCACTTCTCACCCTGAAAAGGCTGCGAGGCCGCCCAGAGCCAACCTTATCGGCCCCCAGAGGCTGGGGCACAGACAATGTGTCTTGGGGTTCAGACCCCAGCTGTTCCCTTGACCCCAGCAGGGGCCTCCTGGGCATGTGTCCCCAGCCCCCGGCCATCCACCCCCAATCAGACTTATAAAAATAACTCCTCACTCAGGCACAGAACTTGAGAATTCATAAACATGCTCACATCCGTGGGGTAGGCAGGGACCGCCATTCCCCACTGATTAGATGGATACACTAAGGCCAACAAAGAGTAAACGCTGTGCCCAAGGTCCTGCAGTGCGTCCATGGCAGAGCCAGGCTCGGGATGGACATTCCTCAGCCTGAGGCAGCCAATTTCCAAGGCCTTGGAGCCCTCGATGGTACCAGACAAGGACTAAGTCCCTGAACTTTGTGTGATCTGGGTGACAGGATGTGGCCATGGCCTAGGGCGTCTTTTCTGGGCTCCCATGGCCAAAGTCCATGTGCCCATAAGGAAACCATTCAGGACAGCAAGTGCCAGATGATATAATTTCTGGAGTTTGTTTTATTTCATTTCATTTCATTTCATTTATTTTTAAAGAGAGGGAGGGAGGAAGAGAGGGAGAGAAACATCCATGTGTGGTTGCTTCTCAAGCGCTCCCTACTGGGGACCTGGCCTACAACCCAGGCATGTGCCCTGCCTGGGAATTGAATTGGCGACCGGCACTCAATCCACTGAGCCACATCAGCCAGGGCTAATTTCTGGGGTTCTTTGTCCTCAAGTCTCCCCTCCTGCCAGTCTAACACAATGGCTTTCTTTCCACCACTGGGGCTTTAGCCCCCTGGGGTGAAAACATCAAGCCCTTTAAGGACAACCTTCCTGAGCAAAAAAGCATCTGGGTCGTTGAGACTCCTGTGGGAAATAGCCTTGGAGGAGGGATTACAGGAGAAAGGCCGCAGACTTCGGAGACCAGCATTCCCGTTCCCAGCTCTGTAACTAATTTTCAGGTGTTCTCTTTCTCCTCCCTCTGGGCTCTTGGTAGGAGTGCATTTCCCTGCCCCCTTGAAATTGGCAATGGCCATGAAACTTGCTTTGGCTAATAAAAATATGCTGAAGGGTGACCCTTGTCATGTTTGTGCAGAAGTTTTAAGAGCAAATGTGTGATTCAGCATCCTCTCTCTTCCTCTACCGCAGGGCCCAGGAGTACCCCAGGTTTTGGCTGCTGTTCTAGGCTGGGTCCAGGAACGACAATGACATGGAACAGACACCCCAGCCAACTCACAATAGACAAGAAATAGGAGCAGGAAACAAACGTGTCCTCCTAAGACACTGGGACTTTGGAGGCTGTTTGTTACTGCAGCCTAAATAAGCCTATCCTGGCTGATACACTCTTAATATGACCCTCGGCAAACGCTCTTCCCTCTCTGGGCCTCAGTTATATCATCTATGAAATGGGTAGATTAGATACCATCTCAGGCCCTTGCTGATCTTCTATGTCCAGTGACTTCCACTCTCAAGCTGAATGGTAGCTAAGGGCAGGTTTGTTGTGTTGGGGACAACCCAGTGGGGTGAAATCTGCACAGGGAACAGTTTTGGCAGTGGGTGGGGGGGGGGGGGTGAATGGGAGAAATAGAAAGGAGGCAAAGGGCAAAAGTTACCTACTTGGCTTCCTGGTTCACCACAGATGTTCTGGGTGTCCGTAGAGAGGGTCTCATGGGTGCCGGAGTCAGACCTGTGCCTTAAGCTGGATTTGCACATTGTTTCCATAGGGCGGGCATCTAAGGAGAGAGGGGACAGGGTGTTCTCTTCAGTATTCCAGAGACCAAGAGGAATGCTGTAAAGAGGTGCCAGTCCCTCCCCCCACCTCAGCAGACCTCCCCTCAGGACACGTGCCCTCAGAACAGTCCCCTGGCCTTCGCGCACAGGTCCTTTCTTCCCGACCCCAGCTCTTCTTGTCCCTGGACTGTGCACTGCTCGCCCTCCCTGGGGTCCGCTCCTGTCTGCCGCACCTGGCCCAGAGGAGGTCCCTCTTCCTCCTACAACTCAGACGTGCACCTTACAGGGACTTCTGGTGTCCCTGTGTGCCCTTCAAATACGGCTGGCTTATTATAGCTCCTTTATCGGGAGGAAATGGAATAATCCTCACCTCAGATGCCAACTGCCTTTCCCAATAAAACTCCAGAAATCTTAGGATTTGTGACCTCTTTCCCATTACATTAGGTAGTAATTTTTAAACAATTGAGAATAAACACTCCTTTGAGTGAGAAAACCCAGAGGCATCAATCCCTGTTCGCCCAGAGCACAGCAAATCGATGTTCTGGCGCACCCCTACTGAACACAACCTGAGGGACTTTTGCCTGACACCTCAGAATGGACAAGAAAAAAGATGGCTAAAAAGTGCATGGAAGAAAAAGAAAGGAAACAGCCTGGGGTGTGCACTGATTGTGTATCCATGAAGTATGAGGAAGGTAACTGCAAAGTTCCAGAACTTTAGATAAATCCACATAAATAGGGCACATTCTACTATAACAGAGATCCGTACTGCAGTTAGAAATTAAAAAAAAGAAAAGGTTCTCTTGGAGAGGTACTGGGGGTACTAATGACATCTCTTTCAGTAAAATAGTCCAATTCTAACAGAAGAAATGAAGGGAGGCAAGAGCAAATCGAGATAAAGACTTGTTCACCTCTGGCCCTGGGAGACCTGCTAGCCCCGCCCTTGGGGCTCCCGGCGGCCCCACCCGTGGACTCCTGGTGGCTCTGCCCTGTTTAGGTCTGGGCAGAATCCAGGACAAACTGAGCAGAGTGGCTCTGGGGCAGGGGCCACTCCCCACCACCACCTCCTCTGTTGACTCCCAGCGGTGCCACCCTGCTGAGGTTGGGCTCCTGGCAGATGTGGGGACAGACTGAGCTGTGTGGCTCTACGACTGGGGCCCTTTTCCTACCGCACGCTTGACAAGTACAGAGCCATCCCTTCACATGGACAAACCTGGGTCTGTTAGGGCCTGATAACCTCTGCTCACCTCACCCTGATGACTCTCTGAGACGCTGCCTCACCCAACAGGTGAAAGCTAGATGTGGTATGCCCTAGGACATGGCTGAGTTGCCTCAGGCTCAGAGCTGGCACAGAGTTTGAAGCCAAATCAATCTGGTGAACGCCACTCATCCCCACCTGATGATTCATTGAGAGCATATGCCACACAATTGATTCAGTGACTGAACCTAACAGGCAGCCGGCAGGTGGAGGCAGGTGGAGGCAGATCTCAGGGCTTCTTGGGACTTTTGCTTATCTCCCCACACCCCCTCTCCACCCTGTATTGTTAAAGCCAGCTTGATCCTTCCCTAGCAGAGTCCACCACAAACTTGTGGATCGCTTTGTAGCTCCAGACAGGTTGCCCAGGGCCAGTCACAGGCAGCATCAGACATTGGCCTGCACCAGAGTCCCTCCCAAGGGGCCACAGAACCAACACACCCAGTGGCTAGCTTCAGTCAACATTGGAGCAGGCGCCAATTAGCTTCACAAGTGACGTATAAAAGGGGTAACTCAGCAGGCACCAGACCCTGCTGAGGTGAATTCCACTCTGTGGTCTTTCTCAGTTTTTTGCAGGGGATCCTCCCACCTTAGGCTAGGATTTAAAACTGAATTTAATCAAAGTTACAAGGACCTTCGGTTTCAGTAGCTCTACACAATGGATTATTATTTGGCAACAAGCGTGAACCACAAAAACATTGTGCTCAGTGAAAAAAGTTCCAGTGTATACTAGTATGTCAATTCAAATCTTAAAAACTATGGCACATGTTTGTTTTAAGTGTGTGTGTGTGTCTGTGTGTGTGTCCTTGCATCCATAAAGACCAACTCTAGGGCTACATGGGAACCTGGTGACGGGGTTGTCTGGGGAGGGAACCTGAGGACACAGGCAAAGGGGAGCCCTTGATACCGTCCTCTTGGACCACCCTCTACCATTCAAACTTCTTCACAGGCGTGTTTAGGTAAAAAAAAAAAAAAAAAAGAACATTTACACTAAAACATAGAACAGACATTTCCCCGACATATAAGGAAGAGACATGCATGACAATGAGTAAGCACAAGAAAGTACCAGGGATGCCTCCCAGAAAGGGGAGTTCCATGCACAGCGTGATCAATGATGTTAACACTGACTTAGGAAGGCCAGGAAGGTTAAATATCGGCGTCAAGTATGACATAGGCTGACAATTCCAGTTCAAAAGTGATTCATACATCTTGAGGACGTATTTTATTCTATGCTTTAGTTTAATGTTTTTACGTGTGTGGGGACAAAACTACATTTCCACTGGTACTGGGGTTTAAAAAGTTGAACAAATAAGGCAATGAATATTTGCTTAAATGGCACCCACGTGCCTTTAGACTTTACCTATTTTAATTCTCACAGTGACTCCTCTTGGATGCCTTGTGTGCATTTAAAATTTCCAAGTTCAGCCCTGGATGGTATGGTTCAGGGGATTGAGTGCCAGCCTTTGAACCAAAAGGGCTGTGGGTTTGATTCCCAGTCTAGGGCATGTGCCTGGGCTTCCCAGTAGGGGGCACATGAGAGGCAACCACACATCAATGTTTCCTTCTCTTTCTCCCGCACATCCCCTCTCTAAAAAATAAATTAATAAAATCTTAAAAAATAAATACCTAAAATTTCCAAGTCCAACCCTGGGAGCCTGGTCTCCCCCTCCAACATGCCAGCTCCTGCCCCTACCCTCCCCATTTCATGCAGGGCGGCCTCGTGCTTTCTTGAGCCCAGGCCAAAGATGGCTTAATTTTTCCAAGGGCCTCACGGAATCTCACTTCCTTTACCACTGCTGCCTAGACCTGCACCGGCGTCTCTCACCCAGATTCCTGCACTGGGAGAACTGGTCTCCCTTCTTCTGCCCCACCTCCGACAGCCTCCATGGGGGGTCAGAGCATCGAATCCAAATGTGGCCCACGCCACATACCTGTGTCTCTCAGAAACTTCTCATCTCACCTTGCACGAGGGCCAAAGGTTTTCTCCACACTAGCAAGGTGTTTGAACAATTTTTAAAAAATCAAACTTGATAACTTTCAAATTTTTCCCACGGGGCAGGTTGTTTTCCACTTATTTTTAAGTTATCTTTGGGCAGTTTATGTTTTTCTGAGAAAGTTGCTCATTTGGTCAAGAATGTTCTTAGCACGGGCTCCCCTGGCCTTCAGTCCAAAGTGTCCCCGCTGTGAATCACCAGTGTGTCTATGGGTGGTCCAACCCAGGCTCAGAGAGAGGCAGCGAACCGCCCCGCGTCACACAGTGAGCGCTTTCTAAAGGGATCCCAGGCGGGCAGATCTGCAGTCCAGGGTCTGCACCGCTCTGGGTCCAGACCGCGAGAGGAAAAGGGTAGAGGCGTGCCAGGAGGCCCTGTGGGGGTGCTGGTCTCACTCGGGGGTCTGCGCAGGAGCTTCTTTCCACCCTGTGCTTTCGGGGACCCTTTCCTGCCCTCTTGAAAGCACTTACTGGCTAGAGGTTAGAGCAGGGAGCGGAGACCTCAGGCCAGCTACCTCCCTGCAGCCCGGGCCTTTGCCCCGGCTGTTCCCTTTGCCTGGGGAGCCTCCACCTCCAGTCCGCACGTGCACACACGCACGTAGGCAAGCGCACATGCGTGCACGTTCACACATGCAGGTACGCACATGCATGCCTGGCCCAAGCTATCTCTAAGACTCTGCTCTGGTCTCACCTCCTTTCTCTCTATACCTTTTCTCAACTTCCCACCACCTCCAAGGGGAAGTCGCGCCACATTCGTATGAATTCCACAAAGCAGGTGTCCGAGAGAGGTTCAAAGGATGCATGTAAAAATGGTCCTGCCGCCTGGTCCCCGGCCCCCACCGGCCCTCACACACTCTGGACTGCACTCACAGCCCCACTTCCGGTCCCCCGGTCCTCTTTCCCAACACCCCACTTTGCACATCGGCCTTCCTCTGCCTCAAACGCCCTTCCCTTTTCGTCCCACCTTGCAAGGTCCTCCTCCTCCTGCCCAGGCCCAGCTGCGTCTCCCTTCTCAGGGAAGGCGTCCCGGCTGCCCTCCCAACTGCAGTGGGGCTTCACTCCTTAGTGCTCTCTCCTTTCTCTTCCGCTGCAAGTCTTGCTATTCTGCTTTGTCACTTCCTCTGGGCAGGCCACCTCCCCTCCGCAGGCTGGGGACACCGAGAGGGCAGGGGCAGCGTCTGATGCTGGATGACAGCAGACCCCTTGGCCCCGGGGCCCGGGGCCTGAGTCTCTCCTGCTTACCAGCTATGGAACTTTGACCAGGTTACTTCACCCCTTGGTACCTCAGCATCCTCATCTATAGAATGGGGATGTCCTAGGTCAGGCTTCTAGAAGCGGAGCCCAGGACAGATGGGTCTATAAAAGTTATTTGTTGAGGGGTACGGGGGGCAGGACAGGGTGGAGGAAGAAGCTAAGCAAGGATGTGGTTTCAGGAACAGTCCAGCTTCAGCCTGACCCTTGGGGAGACCTGCAGTGTGAACCAAAGGGCTTTCTACCCGAGGACCCTAGGGTTTCCAGACGCACCTTCCTCAGGATCCGGGGTCCGTTAGGGCCAGTCCTGGTCTGGCTAGGACAGCAGGTGGCCAGGTAGTGGCCTTGTCTCTCTCACTTAAGAGTTTGTCCTGCCAAGCAGCAAGGAGGCTGGGAGGATACCCCTCCTCTCTGCCAGTCACTGGCTATGGGAGTTGCCCAGTGGGTGGAGGAGGGAAGGGTGCCAGAGGCAATGACTGCCAGCCAAGGGCAACGCTCTGGGGAAGGGGCAGCCACTACTGTCTACACCTACAGCAGATGGGGGATGGGGCGCTGCCGATTGTGGGGGATCTAGCAGAGGCGAGAGGGAGCACTTAGCGGGTCTGCCGTGGGGGTAATAATAACATCTAGGTGGCAAGGTTGTTGGGAGATGAGGAGGCCAAGCCCTGACGGGGCTGGCACAGGACAAAAGCTCCGTGCCTGATAGGGATTCTCACCAATGGCCTCATTGTTTCCAAAGGCACCCTGCCCCTCGCACGGGGTACATGGAAGAAAGAGAGGGATGAAGGAGAGACTACAACATGAGTCACAGGCTTCTGGCTCTTCTGTTCCTTTGGCTCTCTCCTCTTCTTGACTCTCCAGGCTTGGATTAAGGGGGAGCCCACATGAGGCTTTGCCGTAAGGAGAAACAGGTACTAACAGGTCCCCAGGCTTGTTGGGACCTGTTTCTTCATTTCTACAAGGGTGCACCCCCTGCCTTACCTGCTCTGGGTAAGGGTCTGGGGGTGTCAGGCTGAGGAAAGAGCCCGTGGAAGGCCAGAAGCCCTGTCCCCACGGCAAACCCCGAGTTCTGCCGCTGGCTCCTGGGCCAGAGCGACAGAAGCAAGGACAGATGAGAGCAACGGAGGATGGGCATTGGGAAAGAGGGACAGAAATAAGGAGGCCATGAGTGCTAACCTCAGGGCCGGGAAGGATGTGGTTGCTAGTGGGGATTATAAGAAAGCCACCTCACAGATACAACAGACATTTGGACGGAAATATTTCTGAAAACAGAGACAGTGCCAATGAAGTTGGTTTCTCAGACCAAGTGAGCAGGTCGGGCCTGGGAACCCGGGGTGGCCCAGCGCCCACAGAGCCCTCGCGTCCCCTCGGGTTCTTCCACACTGAGCCCTGCTGGGGCCACCCACAGACAGGCCAGGGTCCCTGCCGTCCCCAGGGGTCGCCGATCACGGGCTTTGCAGGGTGATGGAGACTTGATGCAAATGGGGACAGAACCAGAAGGGTCCTGACTGTGGGGTCCATGCCAGGTCCATTTTCCAGGTGGGGCAACTGAGGCTGTGAGAAGGGAAGGCCTTTCTGGCAATCTCAGCCAATCAGAAGCAAAGCCAGGGCCAAGCTGACTCAGCAGGCTCTCTCCGGGGGCTCGCTGCAGCCCCACAGTAGAATCCAGCTTCTTTCATGGGGCCCCGGGGGAACCACTTCAGGGAGACGCTAGCAACCATCTCCTCCTTCACCCATAAAAGCTGACAGAGCAGGCAAGAGGGGTCCTTGACACCACACATATCCACAAGGGATGATGACATAAAGGGCGACTGTCCTTCACAATGACAGGGTCCTGCAGGACTTGAAATGCATGGTCATAGTGTTTTACTGACGCAGAAAGCAAGGCTCCCAGCATTCAGGGGACCTGCCGACGTCACCAGCCTGAGAGTTGCAGAGCTGGGAGCTGAACAAACATCTCACCTCGAAGCCATCTCGGGGCAGATGGTGCTTTGGAGAGAGTGCTCTGGGCCTCAGGCCTGGGTGGGCCCTATTCTGAATCTGCTATGGCCTCTATTTCCTTGTCTCTGGAAGCTGGGAAGCTGGGTCCTAGTCCTCCTCGCTCCATCTCTCCTTTCACACAGCCACCTCCCTGCTGGAAAGGCCTAGACTTTCCACACAAGGACCCTCCAGGGTTTCCAGATACACCCTCTTCTGGGGTCAGGGTCCTGGAGCCAGCCCTGGCCTGGCTAGGACAGTAGGTGGCCAGCAGGTTGCCTTGCCTCTCCTGCTTGGCCCTGGCAGTTTGGTCCCAGCATCCATAGGAAGTGACTCCTGGCGAGGCCCCCACGATAAGACTCCCACCCAGCACAAGGCGCGGTCCTGGGCCTCCAAAGGCCGCTGTGGGGATCTGCACTTTGGAACCGGGACTGAGGAGTAGAGGCTGAGGCACACCCCTACAAAATATTCCAATGGGCCACCCCGACCCAATCCCAGCACAGCCCCCGAGTGTGGAACACAGGCATCAGTGCTTTTGGAAGCTCCCCAGGCGACTCTGAGGAACTGGGTCCACTGCGCTTGTGCCCCCCGGACCCCTGCCTCTCCTGTAAACCGGAGCCAAGCGACTCTTTTCCTCTGAGAGGCCACAGGCGGGAAGGCCACGTTTAGAAGAGGCCTTGATGGTGTTTCCCAATGACTAACGCTCACCCGTCCCCTTTGCGAGTTTCCAGGCCACCTCTTCTTCTGGCCTCTTCCTTGGCACCTGCACCCCATCTCTATGGGCCTGCCAAGCCCTCAAACAAAGGTCCAGGCTCAGGACGCCCACGCCCACCAAAACCGAAAGTGAAGCTAACGGCTGGAAACCACCTCTTCGTCTCCTGTGTAGCTGAGGAAACACGGGGGATTCTCATGCTGGCTTTGCAGTTCATGGGGATGACAGATGGGTGGGCAGGTGGTGGAAGAAGGGCCCCGACGTGTACGGGAGAGCTGGATCCTGGAGTTCAGGTGCACGCACGGCCTGGCACTTGCTCCGCCCACTTTGAAGGGCCAATTAGCAGTAACTTCTAACACGTAAGGTGGGCTGCTCTTTGACTCCACAAACTCCTCCACAGAGAGCCACACCAAGCCCTGGATAAGGAAGTCCTGCTGCAGTGTTTGAACCGTACCCCCACGCAGTCTGCTGCAACTGCACCATTGCATGATGGGCATGAAGCCATTGATTGTGTTAACACAGCTAGTTCCTCATGAGTAAACAAGACGCGTTGCGTTGCATAACGATATGCACACCACATCATCGGTCTTCAAACTACATGTAAACAAAAACCCAACTCCCTATTTCTTCCCACAGGTCTATCACAAACTGTTTTTATGGCTTAGAAGAGCGAGGCTGTCTAGGTTTGGGACTGACCTTTCCCCATCCACAGGCTATGTGGCTTCAGGAAGGCCATGCGCCTCTCTGGGCCTCAATAGTCTCATCTGTAAAAGGAGGGTCATAACTCTTGTGAGCATCTACCTCACAAGGCTGTGGTGGGACTTGAGTGTAAAGTGCTCACAAAAGGGCTGGCAGTGAGGAAGCCTCGTATGAGTATTATTTTCATTACGGAAAGGCCTGAAGTTCTGGAAGGCGATGCATCAAACTGGTTACTCTAACCGAGAAAGGAACCTGAGGTAGGGGGCTGTGAGAAACGGAGAGTTTAACCGTGTAAATATATACAGCGTTTAGCTTTTTGCAAGGGGATTTATCATATTTTGCCATGTATAACACGTACTTTTTTGCCCCAATTTTTGAGGGAAAAATAAGGACACACATTATAGAGAGGTAGTACTAATTTTTTATCTATATAAATGTTTTTTAATTCTTTTATTTATGCTTATGCATTAAAAGTGTAACTTTAGAAAGCAATGACAATGTCTGTGTGCAAAATAATACCCTGGAATATGATAATCAGCTTTGTTTCTAAATAAAAACAAATAAAAATTTGAATTAAAAAATTAAAAAGAAAGGTTTTCTTTTTTCCCTCTGCAAGTTTGGGCCAAAAACATGGGTGCGCATTATACATGGAGCGCATTATACATGGCAAAATGTGGTAGTCATATTTGACTTGTGTGGTTCAAAATGGATACTTTTTTTTAAGTGAAAGAAGACAGAAGATCAATGACCAGAAGGCTGGGCCCTCTGAAGTTTAGAAGAGGGATAATGCTTCTGGGGCGGACCACTTGTGCCACCCCTCCAGTGACAGCCGACAGTGTCCAGACACATCAGACATGGACGGGACAGAGGTTTGGGGGAGACAAGGTTCAGGTCACAGGTAGGTTGGAGCCTGGTTTCTTGAGTCCCACTGCCCCAAACTGACTTGCTGGGCAACACCAGGCAAGTCCCTGCCCTCTCTGAGCCACGGTTTACTTGTATGTCAAGCAAGTCTACCTCTTGGGGATCTGTGGAGCTGATAGAAGAGCCGTTGGGGTCAGGAGGCTGGGGTTCAAATCCTGATTCAACAGTTAATGCTGTGCAACCTCAGCCAAGTGTCTTAACCTCTCTGTACCACAGTCTCCTAGTCTGCAAGTGCGGGTGATGATTCTGTACCTACTTCACAGGGTCCCAGTAAGAACTGGAAACATTAACACCTACTGCACGCACAGCACCGTGGGTGAACATGGTTATCAGCACAGGCCAGGCATCTGGCCCAGCGTTCCACCCACCTTCCCTCAGGGGGCCATAAAGAACCTTCCAAGGCAGGTGTTTCCTCCCTTTTACAGAGGAATAAATGGGCTCTGAGAAGTCAAGCAAAGCATGGATTCCAGCCCTAGGCTGAAGCCCGAGTTGAAATCCCTACCTGAAGCACCATACCACGGTCAACAAATGGTCTTCTTTCCAAAGTGAATGAACATCGCCATAGATGTTTATTATTTCTCTGCTTATAAAATATAACCTTGACTCATCTGAAAAATTCTAAACATTGCAGAAACATGTAACACGAAGTTTTCTTACAATCTCACCCTTTAGGGGGAGGTGTATAATTTCCTAGACTTCGTACCCATGTCTGAAAATATTTTTGCCTTATCTGAGAATCAGAATATCACTTTCTTAAAATTTTTCTAACAGCCCTTTCACCTTTAACATTATTTTCTAAAGTATCACCCACCATGAGTGTAAGGTAACTCCGAAAAGAAACCCAAGGAAAATAAAACGAAGCAATGCCGCTGAGCTGGAAATGGGCATTGCCCCTTCCTGGGGATCTGGCCGGAAGCTTGGCCTCCCAAGCTTGGTCGAAACAGAGACCAAGAGTGTGAGAGGCATCCGAGACACTGGCACTTTCTCCTTGACTAACCAGGAAGAATTAAACAGAACTGAAAAGAGACAATGGACTATCTCTATCATTCAACTTCACTGAGTACTGTCCATAAGACTCTTCAGAAACACACATAATAACAAGCTATTTCTCTCATCTAATGAGACGCCGTGATGTGATCCGAACGCCTCAGAGTACCAGCTTCCTGAGGTCTGAATGCTCCCTCCGTTTCACCACGAGGGGCAGAAGGAGCAGCCAAGGCCAAGGGTTGATGGGGGTTTTGGGGACGGGGCTGCAGCAGGCTCCACCCCTTCCCCCAGGAGATGGGTGAGGGGGAATCGGGACGTTCCCAGCTGCCTGCAGCCGCTACATCTGGGCAGTGTTCTAAGAGATTAATTTAACAACATGGTCTCAAACACTTTAAAAATAAATGTCCAGGAGGGGATTCAGGGAAGATGGAGGAGTAGAAACTACTAGGAATTTACCTCCCCATTTAAAGAGTTATGTCACTGGCAGAATCTCTCTGGTATAATTGCTTTGGAACTGCTTGTTGAAGGTTTTCCATTTCCATGAAAAGGCTTTGACTATAAACTGTGATTCATTTCAGTCACTTTCGTTCTTAGTACGGTAGCAGTTACGTATGCCCTGCCCTTTACCCACAAGCCAGGAAGCTGGGCAGGTGTTCAGAAATGGCTTGTGCACAGCTTGGAGCAGCTAGTATGGGGACAAAGGATCCTGGCTTCCAAGTATTGGAGACTTGTGCTCTGGTGGCTGATTGCTGCTTGTGTTCTCAGAGGAGCAGACAGAGAGACAGGATGTCATTGTTGCTGTGCCTACCTCCGCTGTGGCACGCCCCTCCCCCTCCACTAAAGTGACTTCCAGGAAACTAAAAGGGCCTGTGACCGCCCCATTCCTCCCTTCGTTCTTCACTTTTCCTTCCCAGGAGCCAGACATTAAAGACTAGGACACTCAAAAACAACTGCATGTATGGCAAAAATTAGAAAGCAACTGGACCTACCCTCAAAAAGGCTCAGGAAAGGCATAAGGAGACCTTAAATTTACACCTCAGGCTGATCCTTGGCAGAGGTACAATCCACAACAATATAAAAAAGAAACTAAAACAATAAAAAAAAAGCAGCAACCCTGAGGAAGTGAGAGAATCAGATTTCCAGGGTTACCAAATTATTAAATTCAAATGTCCAGGGTTCAACAACAACAACAAAATATTACAAGGCATACAAAGAAGTGGAAAAGTATAGCCCATTCAAAGGAAAAAAAAATAATTCAGTAGAATGTGTCTCTGAAAAAGACAGTGGCCAATATAGTAGACAAGGACTTTAAAATAACTGTCTTAAAAATGCTCAAAAAACTAAAGGAAGATGTGGAAAAAGTCAAGAAAATAATGTGGACCAAAATGGACATATTGGTAAAGAGGTAGAAAACCTAAAAAACCAAAAATCCCTAAGGAAATCCTGGGGCTGCAAGGTACAATGGTTGAAATGAAAACTTTACAAGAGAGATTCAAGTACAGATTTGAGCAGGTGGAAGAAAGAATCAGGGAAACTGAAGATAGGACAATGGAAATTATTGAGGCTGAAGAACACAAAGGAAAAGACTGAAGACCAGCGAACAGAGCCTAAGGGACCTATGGAAAAGGATTAAATGGATCGATATATGCATCGTGGGAGACCGGGAGGACACAGAGAAAGGGACAGAGAGAACACTTGAAAGAATAATGACTGAAAGCTTCTCAAATTTGTTGCAAGAGATGCATAGAAACATCTAAGAAGCTCGACAAACCCCAAGTATGAAGAACTCAAAGGGACTCACACCAAAGCATATTATAAGCAAACTTTCAAAAGGCAAAGACAAAGAGCGGGTCCTGAAAGCAGTAAGAGAAATCCTCACATAATGGATTCTCGATAAGATTATCTGCAGATTTCTCATCGGAAACTTGGGAGGCCCGGAGGCAGTGGGCCAGTAAATTAAAAGTGCTAAAAGAAAAATAAATCGTCAACATAGAATCGTATATTGACAAAACTGCCCTTCAAAAGTGAGGGAGAAATCAAGACGCTCTCAGGTAGATAAAAGCTGAGGGGAGTCCGTGCCCGCCACACCCGCCCTGCACGCAACGCTCCCGGGTGGCAGGGTGAAATGAAGGGACACTGGACAGTACCTCGAAGCCACATGGAAAAATAAAGATCTCCCTCCGTAAAGGTACATACACAGGCCATTATAAAAGCCAGTAATATTGGAACGATGGTTTGTAACCGTACTTTTTGTTTTCTACAGGATTTAAGAGACTGATGTGTGTAAAGAAAAACAATTATTAGCATAGAAGCTAGTATCACTGCAACTTTGGCTTGTAATTAGAAATCTTGCTTTTTTAATAAATTAGGAGTCACTATTGCATTTAAAGCAACTGTTACTTTATGTTTTGAGCACTTTATATAGAAAGATGTAATTCTGTGACATCAGCCGCTGAAAGGGGCGGAGATGGAGCTGTAAAGGAGGAGTTTTTGTATGTTGTTGAAGTTAAGCTGCTGTAAATTCAAAGTAGAATGCTATGGCTTTAGGATGTTAAATGTGATCCCCATGGCAACCACAAAGAAAAGAGCGACAGAGTATACACAAAAGAAGATTAAGAAGGAACTTAAACATTTCACTACAAAAAGTTAACTAAACACAAAAAGACAGAAATGAAAAAAATGGGGTCAAAACGCTACAGGGCATATAGAAAATAAATGGCAAAATGACAGAAGTCCCTCCTTATCAGTAATTACTTTAAATTTAAATGGATTCAACTTTCAGATTGGCAGAATAAATAAAAACACATAATCCAACTCTATCCTATCTACAAGAAACTCACGTGAGATTTAAAGACAAAAACAGGTTGAAAAGGATGGAAAAAGATATTCCATGCAAATAACAGCCAAAAGAGCAGAGAAGTGGCTATACTAATATCAGACAAAATACATTCTAAATATAAAAAAAGTTTAAAAGACAAAGGATATTATATATTAATAGAAGTTTCGATACAGCAAGAAGATATGCCAAGTGTAAACATTTACAAGTCTAATGACAGACAAAAATAACAACATTGAAGGGAAAAACAGTGTTTTACAATAATAGTTGGAGACTTCAATACCACCTCACAATAATGGATGAACAACAAAACAGAAGATAAGTGAGGAAATAAGAGGACACAACAGAATAAACCAATTAGATCCCAAAGACATATACAGAATATTTCATCCAACAACAGCAGACACATTCTTCTCAAGTGCACATGGGACATTTTCTAAAACAGACCAACCATATTTTAAGCCATGGATTAAGTCTCAATAGATTTTAAAAAATAGTTATGATACAAAGTATCTTCTCTGACCACAATGGGATAAAGGTAGAAATTAATAACATAAAACAAAAAACAAAAAACTGGAACCTTGGCCATTGTGGCTCAGTGGATTGAGTGCTGGCTTGTGAACCAAAGGGTCATGGGTTCAATTCCCAGTCAGGGCCCATGCCTGGGTTGCAGGCCTGGTACCTGGTGGGAGGTGGGTGTGAGAGGCAGACACACAGTGATGTTTTTCTCCCTCCTTTCCTCTCTCTCTCTGAAAATAAATAAATAAAATCTTTATAAAAACTGGAAAATTCACAAAATTGTAGAAATTAAGGAATATGCTTTTAAACAACCAAGAGATCAAAGACAAGAATCACAAGGAAAAATAGATAATACTTAGAGAAGAATGAAAACAAAAAAACACACCAAAACTTATGGGACACAATGAAAAAAAATGCAAAAGAGAAAATGGATAGCTATATATGTTTACATTAAAAGACAGGAAAATTTAGCCCTGGCTGATGTGGCTCAGTGGACTGAGTGCTAGTCTGCGAATTGGAAGGTCACTGGTTCAATTCTCAGGCAGGGCACATGCCTGGGATGCAGGCCAGGTCCCTTGCTGGGAGCATGCAAGAGCCAACTGATGGATGTATCTCTTGCACATTGAGGTTTCTCTACCTCTCTTTCTCTGTCCTTCCCCCGTCTCTCCAATAAGTAAACAAAATCTAAAAAAGGCCTGGCAAACCTAATTTATTAAAAAAACAAAAATACAGGAAAATTTATAGCTATAAACACTTTCATTAAAAAACAAATCAACAACCTAACTTGACAACTTAAGGAACTAAAAAAGAAGAACAGACGAAACCCAAAGCTAACAGAAGGAAGGAAAATTAAGATTAGAGATAAATGAAATGGAGAATATAAAATTAGTAAAAAAAAAAAATCAATGAAACCAAAAGCTAGTTCTTCAAAACATCAACAAAATTGACAAAATTTTAGCTAGATGAACTTAGAGAAAAGATAGAAAACTCAAATTACTAAACTCAAAAATAAAAGTGGGAACATTACCATCAACTACAGAAATAAAAAGGATTACACGGAACTGAATAACCTAGGTGAAATGGACAAAATCCTAGAAACAAAAAACCTATGAACACCATATCACAAAGAAGAAGAAAATCTCAATGGACCAATTACTAGTAAGTAGATGAATCATCAACAAAAAAGCTCCCAACAACAACAAAAAGTGCTACACGAGGTCGTTTCACTGATAAATTCCACCAAACATTTAAAACAGAACTAATACCAATCCTTCTTAAATTGTCCTAAATTGAAGAGGAGGGACACTTCCTAACTCATTCTGGAAGGCCAACACTACCCTGACACCAAAGCCAGACAAAGACACCACAAGAAAAGAGAACTACAGACCACTGTCCTTTATGATTACTGATGAAACAATCCTCAACAAAATACTAGTATAATGAAATCAGCATCCTATTAAAAAAATTATATAGCATGACTAAGTGGGATTTACTCCTGGAATGCAAAGATGGTGCAACATACAGAAAATGGTCAATGTGATCAATCACATCAACAAAATGAAGGGACAATTCTACACAGGCATTTCAGTTGATGCAGAAAAAACATTTGACAAAAGTCAACACACTTGCACAATAAAAAGCATTCAACCTACTAGAAATAGAAATTATTTCTGCACGAGAAAAGTCACATATGAAAAACCCACAGCAAACTACTCAATGGTGAGAAACTGGAAGCTTTTCCTCTAAGATCAGTAATGAGGCAAGGGTGTTTACTTTCACCACTTGTCCTAAACATAGTACTGGAAGTTCCAGCCAAAGCAGCACACAAGAAAATGAAATAAAAGGCCTCCAAATTGGAAAGAGAAAAGTAAAATTATCCATTTGCAGATGATGTGATCTTATATGTAGAAAACCCTAAAGACTACACACACACACACACACAAAAAACCCTCTTAGAACTAATAAACAAATTCACCAAAGTAACAGAATACAAATTCAAAACAGTATTGTATTAGCATATAGACAGACATATAGACCAATGGAATAGAACAGAGAGTCCAGAAATAAACTCTCACATATACATATAAGTGAGTTTTGAAAGTGTGTCAAGATCATTCAATGGAGAAATATCAGTCTTTTCAACAAATGGTCCTGGGAAAACTGGATACCCACGTGCAGAAAAATGAAGTGAAACCCTAGTACCACACACAAAAACAAACTCAAAATGGATCAAGAATCTTAATGTAAGACCTGAAACAATAAAACTCTCAGAAGCAAACACAGAAGGAAAGCTTTGCTAGGAAAGCAGTGATTTCCTAGCAATGACACCAGTGGCCCAGGCAGACAACCGAAATAAATAGACAAATTAGACTTCATGAAAACGTATACATTCGTACATCGAAAGACACGATGTATAGAGTAAAAAGGCAACCCACAGAATGGGAGAAAATACTTGCAAAATAAATATTTGATAAGGGATTAACATCCAAAATATATAGAGGACCCCTAAAAGTCAACAACAAAGTAACAAGCAGGCCGATTCAAAAATGGGCAAAGGACTTGAACAGACATTTCTCCAAAGGAGTTATATGAATGGTCAATAAATACATAAAAAGATGCTCAATATCACTAATCACCAGGAAAATACAAATCAGAAACTACAATAAGATACCACCTCACATCGATTAGCATGGCTGTTATAAAAACAAAAAACAGAAAACAACTGTTCGTGAGAATGTGGAGAAACTAGAACCCTTGTGCACTGTTGGTGGGAATGTAAAATGGGGCAGCTGCTGTGGCAAACAGTATGGTTGCCTCAAAAAATTAAAAATAAGTATTTGATCCAGCAATTCCACTGCTGGGTATATACCCCAAAGAGCTGAAAGCAGGTCATAAAGAGATTATGTATGCAGCCACGTGTATAGCTTCATTCTTCACAATGGGTAAAACGTGGAGACAATGCAAGTGTCTATCGAGTGAATGGATAACCAAAGGCAGTACATACATAAAACGGGCATTTTTTCAGCCTTAAAAAGGAAGGAGATTTGGACACGTGCTACCACATGGATGAACCTTGAGGACATTACACTAAATGAAATAAGCCAGTCACAAGAAGACTAATGCTGCATGATTGCAGTTCTATAAGAAGCTTAAAGTAGTCAAATTCATAGAAACAGCAGAATTGTGGTTACCAGGGGCTGAGAGAGGAAAGCAGGGGGAATAATCAGAATACTCACATCGAGTTCTTGTTTTACAGAATGAAAGGAGCTACAGTGGTGATGGTTTCCCCACAGTGTGGGTGTCTGTCGTACCCCTGACTTGCACACTTAAAAGTGGTTAGGACAGGAAATGGTCCATTGTGTGTATTTTACAACAACAGAGGAATAACAATAATGTCCACCTATCCCTTCAGAAGTCCACTTTGAGAACCTGGCTGAAGGAAGCCATCCAGAACGGCAGCAAAGCTCTAGCTAGGAGGACGTTCACCACGGCGGACACCCACAGGGCGGCCCTTCCTCTCCTGACCCAGATGCTGAGCCACCTGAAATCCTGTGACCCCAGGACAGATCTCCCCGCAGGGGGCGCCTGAGGGGGTGCCAAGGTACCTCTCCTCTGACAGGTCCAGCCTTTTGTTAGATTACAAGCCAACCACTCACTCACAGGAAGTAACCAGGTCCTCACCTCCCTCTCCTGCTTCCTCCCCTGCCCCGCTTCCTCTTTTCTCCCCATTGTCTCTGCCTGGCTCCTTCTTTCCCCAGACGTCATGGTTCACAGCTCCTGCCGCACAGCCCTCCATTTTCCCAATGGAAGGCCAAGCCTGAGGTCTCCCTCCGTCTGTCCCCTCTCTGGCTTCCGGCTCGGTCCCCACCACCTGAGGCTTACCATGTATCTCTGTGTGCTTGTTTATTGCGTGCTCCTATTGTCACATCAGCTTCAGGGGGTGGGGACTTTGTCATGCTCCCAGCTGTTGCAGGTGCCTGTCACAGAGGGAAGAAACTGAGCAGAAGCGAGCAGAGCAGGTTCGTGGCTGCTGGGCCGAGCCCGAGTGGGAGTCTGTTGTCAGTACCTGTTTCACATGGAGCAGTGGGTCTTGCTGGACTGAAAATGCCCTTCGGCCATCCTACTACCAAGAAGTTTTGGGGGGTCTTCTCCCTGTGTGGCCTAGCCTCTCCCCACGTCTCCCCCACTCCCTTCCTTTTAGGAGCAAATACAGCACCCCACCCCACCCCACATACATGTTCATTGCAGAGTCGTCGTCCCCCTAAAAATCCTGGTCCCTGCTGAGCACTTTGCACCCAGGCCACACCACCCTGATCCTATCAAAGTCTCTTCCTGAAAATACTTCCTTCCCTGAGAGCAATTCCTGAGAGAGGGAAGTAAAATGTCCCATCTTGTTCTTTATATAAAATAGGAAAAACAAGGCCCTGCCTAAATGTTTAACAAAGATGGATGTGGCTCATTCTACAGACAACAAAGCAGACACTTAAAATGACAGTGTGCTTATATTGCAGACAAAGAGCTAATTTCTTAATATGTAAAGTGCTTTCACAGCTCAATAGGGAAAAGAGCAACCGCCCAATGGACAAGTGGGCAAAGGATATGAACAGTTTATGGAAAAGGAAATACGACTGGCCCTTAAATATTTTGAAAGACTCTCAACATCATTCATGATAAAAGAAACAGGAAAAATCGACACCATTATTCATTTCCCAGTCTACAAATATGGAAAAATTTGATAATGCAAAAAGGTTGTTGGGAAGGGTGTGGGGGGAAAAATTAGTAGGACCCTTAAAGAGGCTAAATTGCTGTATTTATCAAAGTTCAAACTGCATATTCCCTTGGACCTTGCAGATCTACTCCTGTATGCTCTCCTTAAAGACATATATAAAATCATATATAAATTTTTATCCTCACCCAAGGACATTTCTTACATTGCTTTTTGGGGAGAGAGAGAGAGCGAGCACGCACGAAATATTAATCTGTTGCTTTCTTGTACGTGCCCCAAACGGAGATCAAACCCGCAACCTGGTTATGTGTCCTGACTGGGAATCGAACCCGACAACTTTTGGTCTATGGGAGGACACTCCAACCAACTGAGCCACACCAACCGGGGCTATGTACTATATATATTAATATTAACTATCTTGTACCCACGAATGTAAAAGAGGGCTGTGTCCCTCTGTTTTACTTGTTATTCAGTCCCAGAGATTTCCTCCTTTGCTTTCTCCCCCCTCCCTAATCTGCCACAAGTGGATGTCATGGAACCCTCTTTACATCTGCTCCTTTGATTATAGCGTATAAAATAAGCTGCCAAATGCCTCCTTTGGAACATTTTCTCAATTCATTGAGATTTTGCTTCCAGGAACTGTTGTCAGTTTGTCTCAAACAAACTCATAAAAATGTCTCCAGGTCTGAACATTTCTTACCCTGATATCTTGCAGACGGAGTTTCAACCAAGGTAAAGTTTGGGTTACCAACCAGCTAACACTCAAAAAATAAATCTGACAAAGGAAACCATTAGTTCACTTCCTCAGAACCCTACAAGAAGTTTTTACCAAGTGTTGGCACTTGTGTTCATTTGTTTAGTGGGTAGGACAGCTCTGGGCCGGAGACAGAGGAGAGAGTCTGGGCAGGTTAGCCAGTGGCTCAGCTTTACTGCAGCTGTAACAAAGGACCATAAAACTGGGTGCAATAAAAGACAGACACTTATTCCCTCGTGGTCTGGAGGCTGGCTAGAAGTCTGAATGACGGCGTTGGCAAGGCTCTGGTCCCTCTGAAGGCTCTGGGGAAGGACCCTCCCTGACCTCTACCTGCATCTCACGGTTGCCAACAATTCTTGTAGTTCTTGGCTTGCAGACACATCCTTCCCACCTCTGCCCCTGGAGTCACATGGCACCTTCCCTGCGGGTCTCTGTCTTTCTGTTCACCCGCTTCCCTTGTATGGACACCAGTCATACTGGATTTAAGGGCCCACCTACCTACTCTAGTATGATCTCATCTTCACTAATCATCTGCTCTGACCCTATTTCCAAATAAAGCCACATTCTGAGGTTCCAGGGGCTAGGACTTCAACATATCTTTTACAGAGACACAAATTTAATCCACAGCAGACGGGAAGAGGCCTACCAAGAAGTTCTGCTGAGCTTTCTCCTCAGAGGGGCGGAGAGGGGGGCGGGTGATGCGTGCTGGGGTGCGAGAAGGCTGACCTGGCCCTGCACCCGCCCAGCCACCTCTATACCTGACTGGGAAACAGGCTCAGAAGGTTGTAAAACTTACCAAGAACTTGCCCTTCTGCTTGTCTGCCTCCATCAAGGACCCACTGTGCTCATGCGGTACTTAAGGTTGACCATGTGCTGGACATACCTCATGTTCATCTCATCCAACCCACAAAACACTCTGAGGGATGTATTGTTCAATCCCCATTTTACAGATGAGAAAGTGAGGTTCTGAGCGATGAAAGACAGGCATACCTCGTCTTATTGCGCTTCATTTTCTATCGCGCTTCATTTTCTATCGTGCTTCACTGATAGGGCATTGTCCTCAACACTGAGGCAAGCCCCTCCGCCCGCAAAAAGACTACGACTGGCCAAGGGCTCAGAAGGGGGCTGGCATTTTTAGCCATCAAGTTTTTTTTTGTTTTTGTGTTTTAATTCTCACCTGAGGACATGCTCACTGATTTTGGAGAGAAGGGAAGGGAGGGAAGGATGAAGGAAAGAAACATTGATGAAAGAAACTGCATCGGTTGCCTCTCCTATGCACCCTGCGTGTCTCTGTCTTACAACCTAGGCCTGTGCCTTGACTGGGAATCAAACCTGCCACCATTTGGTTTATGGGACGACACTCCAAACGACTGAGCCATACAGGTCAGGGCTCAAATATTTTTTTAACAAGATTTTTATTTATTTATTTTTAGAGAGAGGGGAAGGGAGAGAGAAAGAGACGGGGAGAAAAACATCAACACACCAGAGAAACACTGATCAGCCACCTCCCGGGGACCAAACCCATAACCCTGGCACGCATCCCACCTGGAAACCAAACCGGCAATGCTCCTGCCTTGTGGGACGATGCCCAACCACGCCTGTCAGGGCTCAAGTATTTTTTAATTAAGGTATGTACATTGTTTTTTTAAGACATAATTCTATTGTACATTTCATAGGCTACCATATAGTGTAAACATAACTTTTATAGGCCCTGGAAAATGAAAAAACGTGTGTGACTCGCCTTATTGAGACATTTGCTTTACTGCGGCGGTCTGGGACCAGACCAGCACATCTCTGCGGCGCGCCGGCAGTTCGGCCACGGTCACCCAGCAAATACAAGGGCTGAGAGCCCTCTCTGTCCGCCTGCCGTGCCAGGCACCGGTCAAGCTGGTGCCATGTTTGGAGACGAGGCATAATCACTGGCCAGGAGGCCAGTAAGGTTTGGGGAAGACACACTGGATGGGGAACCTAGGTGTACCTTGACGCCACCAGCTTTACCTCCCCTCTGTTCTCCAGCAGAGACTGAGCCTAGTGCTTTTCTGGGCTTATTGCTTCTTGGAGAGAATGAGGAGGCTGCCATGCAGGACAGCGTACTTCCTACCACGCCCGGATTGGTGAGACTGGGAAGTGCTGGTTTTCAAATAGCCATTTAAGACCGCAGAACCCCCAACCATTCAAAGAAGAAACCTAAGAACCCCAACTTATAAATAAACGCAAATGGTGCTGAAGGTAGGGGACCTCTCCCAAACCTCCACAATGACCACCCCAGCAAATTCCAGGTCCTGGCCTCCCAAGAGAGAAAAATGGCTAAAACAACATGTGTGCTTGGAAATGCAAAAAGCAAGTAACGAAATGATACGCATGAACTCACCTATTACTTATGAGGTTTGAATATTCATTAGAAATAGTCTGGACAGTCTGACATTAAGAACTTACTGTTAAAATATTTAAAGTATGCTGATGGTTTTGTTTTTAAAATGACTCATCTGCTATACATTCTGAAATATTTCGGTTGAGATGCTATCTGCCTGCCATTTGGTTAAAACTGAGATGTGGTGGCAAGGAACGTGGACAAGCTATGTGATTCTAGTCCTCCTACTTTCGCATATGTTTGGAATAGTCCATAATTGGTTTTCAAAAGGTGTTTAAACTGAAAAGTCCGCATGGTGCCTAATGAACAGTGCTACTTCTGTAATTCTTTAGAAATCAATTAGAAGTCGAAGCTCCGGCGGCTGACAGGAGCGCCTGAGGGTGGGGAGGCACGGCTGGGAGCCGGCTCGCAGCCCGGATGATCTCGACCGCTTTCCTCCGCGGATCGCAGCTCATCCCCCAAACTCTGGAGGGTAGCAGGTGGCGCCCTGCCCTGGTCGCAGGATTCCACTCTGCCTACATGGTCCTCAGTCCATCCGTCCTGTCCCTTTCGTGTGTCTGTCCGGCAGTCCCGGCAGTCCTGGCAGTCCGCGTCCATGGTCCCTCCCGTCCGTCCCGTCTGTGCTGCCAGTCCGGTCGGTGTGCACTGGGCCACCCACCTTGCCATGACACCCGATGGCCACCGGGACCTCGCGCTCCAGAGCCCCCTGGCACGCCCTCTCCCCACTCGGTTCCGCATTCGCACCCCAGCCACCCGCGCCCACCCGCGCCTTCCCGCTCCCAGAAACGCGCATCCCCGTCGCGGCGCGCGGCGCCAGCTGCGCTCGGTGGCCTCGGCCGGTACTCACCCACCGCTCGCCTTGCTGCGCCGCGCTCTGCACGAAACTGAAAGCAGCGCGGGCCAGCAGCCCGCCAGCCCTGCGCCGGGAGCCGGCGGCTGCTGCCGGGAAATCACGTGGATTCGAGGTGCCAGTCGGGGGCGGGGATCCGGGCGCTGGCCGGAGCCTCGGAGTTCTCCGGGGTTTGGCGACTTTTGCCGGACCCAGAGACAGCCCCAAGGGACGCGGCCGGGCGCAGGCCCCCTTCGTGGATGCGAAATTAAGGTTAGGGGTTAAGGGTTGGCTCACCCGGGGCGCGCATGTGGGGCGGGGTCAGGGTGCTGCCGAGGACCAGGCTCAGTTCAAGTCTCCCGCCTCCCCGGAGAGAAAGGGCACGTGGGACAGGATGGGAAAGAGGATGTGCTGGCTGTGCGGGAGGAGGAAACGGAGGACCCAGGAGTCCTGTGTCCTGTCCTGCAGCACTCTCTGCAATGACGGGAGGGGACAATAATGGGTCTTATTAACTGAGCTCTTAGCCTTCTGACTGCCACACACGGTCTACTAATTCTTCCCATTTAATCCTCAAACTAACCCTAAAATACAAGTGCAGGTATTACCCCAATTCGCAGATAAGCAATCTGCAAAATGCTCAGAGCCCAAGAAGAGAAAGGTGCAGGAACTTGCCCGAGTGGGACAGGGGGAACAGGCAGAAAGGAGGAAGACCAGGAAGGAAGGGGATGGGAGGGGCAAGAAGAAGGGGAGATGGCGCTCCCAGGAGGGGGTCAGTAGCCGTCCTGAATGGCCACTAGTCCAACTGCCCTTTTATAGCCTTACTGCAACCTCCCTCCCTGGCTTGTGGCCTCCGTGCTAGCACAGGGAGCCTCTCCTCCTGCGGAGGACAGGCCCCCACCCTGTGGACAAGTCCGCCCCCTGCGAAGGTCCCCACGCAGCTCCCGGGGACACCCTCCAAAGTGAAGTCGCTTTCACCCATGTCATCAGGGAAGAAGGGGCCGTGGCAGCCTTGTCCTGACAGGAGACCTTAGGCCCCTTGAGACCATGGACACTGTCCTCGGGTCTGGTTGGTGAGGAAGCCAAGAAACCACTGTGGGAGACACGGCAGGAGGGGAGGGGGTCCCCTGGCCAGGACAAGGACCCTTCAGAACAGCTGTGGCCATCGCCTCTGGAGACTGGAGGGACGAGGCTGATTCAGGATTCCCAGGGCTGGGAGGAGAGGAAGCAGCTCTGAGGCTCAAGCCCCAGGTCCCACCCTCCCACTGACTTTCCTGTGACCTTGGCGTGAATCTTGCCCTCTCTGGCCCTTGGTTTTTTCATGTGACAGTGAAGCAATCCCTTACCCGGCCCACCGCTCAGGGTAGCTGAGCCTTCTGTGCCTCACCTCCTTCATCTGCAAAACAAAGATAAAAACAGTACCTACCTGGTAGTGTTATGCTGAAGGTTAATCAGACAAAGAGCTTAGATCAGGACCTGCCTCGCAACAAGGCTCCCAAAGACGCTGCAGACCCTCTGACAGAGGGGTAGTCATGGAACACCGGCAGGCTTCAGCCCTGGGCGGGGAGGGGAGCAGAGCGGAGAGCCAAATAGACATTGTCTCTACCTTTAGGAAGCTCGATGTTTACCAGATAATCCCAGAACTAGATGCAAAATGTCAACTGAGGAGTACCTTATTTATTTATTTTCTTAAAGATTTATTTATTAATTTACTTTTAAAGAGAGGGGAAGGGAGGGAGAAAAAGAGGGAGATGAGCATCAATAGGTTGTCTTTCGATCACCGCCAACTGGGGGACCTGGCTTGCAACCCAGACATGTGCCGTGGCCAGGAATCAAACCGACAAACCCTCACTTCAGGCCTGAGCTCAATCCACTGAGCCACACCAGCGAGGGCCCCTGAGAAGTACTCTAAAGGAGCGATGCACCAGGCTGTGGCTGGGGAACCCTTGAGAGGGGACCTCACCTAGCTGGGGGAAGAGGAGGCAGGCTCCCCCTGAGAGTGAGGGGGAACCAGACAGGGGAAGGCAGAGGCCCTGTGGAGGGAGCAGGGGTGGTCCAGGGAAGGGTCAGGCAGCCAGGGGGTGGGGAGTGTGACCGCAGGTGGCCTGGGCTGCTCAGCAGGACCCCCACTCCGCAGACTGCTAGGACTGGCTCAGGGACACCTCTCCCCATCACATGATTGGCCCAATGGCTGCTTTAAAATGCAAGGCTTTATTTAACACACCGCTGAGCTCAAACAAGAGAAAGGGACAATCCCAGATATTAGAGATAAAAAGGGAACTAAGAACCCAAACTGTCAGTACAGCACAGCGGTCCTGAGAGACAAGGCCCAGGATGTGCGATCAAACCACACTGGCCTGGGGTTAGTGCGTCCTCACAATGGAAGAACTGAGAGGAGGAGTTGGGATTAAAATATCTCCCCTCAGTTAAAGAGACACCACAGTTTACCCACCAAAGGAAGTCACAAGGACTGTTGCCAGGGAGGTAACAAATGAAAACCAAGCCCTTGCACAGGCAACTCAGGAGCATGTGCACGCACTGTTAGCGTGGTGCACGGCTTCCTGTGCGGAGGTTACCTAACATGTGCGTTCAGACTAGCACGAGGTGTAACCACTGGGGCTGCTGGCGGGAGCAAGTGCAAAACCATCCTCTAAGGAAATGGAGGGGATCCAGAAAGCAGAGTCTGTCCACAGCAAAAGCAAATGCCCCTGAAGATAAGCTCCCAAGTAACCAAAAAGCAGACCACAGAGCCACCGTGCGAGAGATCTGGCAAACATACCCAATAAGAGGACAAGCACCCCAAGGGTCTGGTAGGAGAGAACAACCTATAAGAAACAGCAAAGGAATTGTTTTTTTTTTTAAAGATTTTGTTTATTTATTTTTAGAGAGAGGGGAAAGGAGGGAGAAAGAGGGAGATAAACATCAATGTGTGGTTGCCTCTCGCGTGCCCCGCACTGGGGACCCGGCCCACATCCGAGGCATGTGCCTTGACTGGGAATTGAACCGGCAACCCCTGGGTTTGTAAGCCAGCACCGAATCTGCTGAGCCGTACCAGCCAGGGCAGGAACTGATTTTTCAATGATTAAAGAAATCGAGTCATAATGAAATCATTGGATTCCGCGGGTGGGTGGGGTGGGGGAAATTGGTTAGATTTGAAAAGAAACAATAGACTTTCTAGAAAAGTTGTTGATATTAAAATGAAAAATTCAGTGAATGAGTAAAAAGCATGGGTGGATTCAAAGAGATAGTTGAAGGGATTATCCAGAATTTAGCCAAGACATAAAGAGGTAGAAACTATTAGTAGGACAAAACCCCCCTTCTCAGACCCTCTTTGCCAGAGCTGCTGGACCCCTTAGAGAATGACTGATCCTAACTGTTTTATGAGCCTTGTCCTCAGGACTAGAAAATTCTTGGAAGCTCCCTGAAGGCGCAGAGGCTCCAGAAACTCACAAAACAGAACATACCACAGCACAGTGACCCAGCCCAGACCCTGTGCCCAAAGATAACATTGAAACAAGTTGCAGCCTGGACAAGACCAACTGCAACATTCTGCTCTACAGCCACCCAATCATGTAATAAAAGCGCCAAGCCCCGACCCACCAGGGCTGGTGCCCCTGTGGATCTCGCCACCTAGCCCTTTCCCTCCCTTGGAAAATGAAAATGAAAGCTTTTACGCCCTGCACTTTCTTCTCTTTGTGAATTCTTTCACAGCCTACCTCACCAACCACCCCAACAACCATGACAAAGCAGCTAGGAGACATGGAAGGTAGGATGGGGAGGCCCAACATAGCTCTAATGGAAATTCAAATAGTTAAGAATTGCAAAGATAGAGGAGGGGCAATTAATGGAGAGAGGACTGGGGGATTTGCAGAGCTGGTGAGAGAGATCAAACTCTTTAAACTGAACGATTATGCTGGGTCCAAAACAAGTAGATTGAGAGGTAGACAGGGATCGGAAAATGCAGGACCCTGGGGCTCATGTCAGAGAAATTTGCCTTTATTCTGACTGTTTTTCCCCTTGATCAGTTTTAAGCAGACACATGGACGATCAGATTTGCTTCTTGAGGCTACTCTGGGGAACAGATTGTAGGGGATGTCCAAGTGCAAGGAGACCCACTAGGAAGTTGTAGATGGGTACCCCCAAGAGATAATGATAGCCTGGCCTAGGACGGAGATGGAGAGACAGAAAATGTGCTCACTCAAGAAATATTGAGGACATAAAATAGACAGGGCTTGGTATGGGGCTGAGGGAGAAGAGCAGGCTAAGGGTATGCCTACGATTCTAAGCTGCGGACCTGGAAGGAGGGAGACATTGGCAGAGCTGAATCCACAGGCATTTAGAAAGGATAGGTCTGCAATTCACAAGGGAAGAAGGACCATCCTCTGTTAGAACAGGAGACAGACAACGGGAAGGTGGGTGTGTCAGGACTGGGAGCAGGAAGAGGAGGGAGGGGTTCTGCTGATGGCACTGGCCGGCTCTCTGGGAAGTAGGGTGCAAGGCTGTGGGTCAGGGAGAGGTGGGAGATCGACAGGAGGGGGCAGCTGGAATTTTGAGGATGGGAGAGAAGGCCTTGAAGACATCCTCACCGTGGGTGGGGAAGTGGGTTGAGCAGATAGCTGGAGGAGGCTCACCCAGAAAAGGGCGAGGGTCTTTTGCAGGTGGAGGATCATGGATCCTTAGTGGAACTGTGCACCCAGGAGAGGCTGGTAGACATCCTGCCAATGGGCAGAGCAGGCAGAGGCCGCGACCACCAAGGAATCTGTCTGTGGCGAGCTACGTGTCCCCAGCAAGTTACTTAGCTTGGCTAGGAATTTTAATCACCGACCAGCGTGGTGCCTGGGATGCCAGGAATTCTTCTTTCCTGTGTGACCTCTCCATGTTTCAGTTTGCCCAGGTGTGAGAATGGGCACAATAACAAAATCTACCTCCTAGGGTTGGGCTGTGAGGATTAAATATGTGAATTCAAGCAGAGGGCTTGGGCAAGTGCTCCTCGCGTAGCAACTGCTCAGTAGCTGTTAGTGATGACTTTTCCCAGCCTTCAGGGCAAAGGGGTGGGGTCAGCGGAGCATGGACACCCCGTCCCCACGCCCCAGGGCTTGGCCGCCCCCAGGCATGCCCTGTTGGGGAGAGGCAGAGAGAACTCCTGGGGCTCAGCTAATAGCTTGGGGCACAAGGAGAAAAGGGGGCCACAGTGATGGTGTACTTACAGTCCCCTGGAAACTCAGGTAGCAGTTGGGGACATCAGTGTTCACACTGCCAGGGTCTTAGTTTTCAGAGTCCCCCAGCACGACAATAGGGCGGCCTCAGCCCCAGGGGGTGCCCGGGCCAGCCAGGGGCTTGGCCAACTCTGGGCTCCCTCACCCCTGCACCTCCCCGGTGGAGCCTCCTTTGGCCCAGCCCTCGCTCTCTGCTGGCCCCAGAGCCTGGAGTCAGGCTTCCCTGCCTCCCCAGAGGGAGAAGAACATGTATTCAGCTGTGTGGGGATCTGAGGCCACTGGAGGCGTTGGCCATACTGGACAGAGGGTGTGCGGCAGGTTGGAGGAGCCTCCGTGGGAGGCTCTGCCCCTCAGGGGGGTGGGCTCAGCCAGGCCAGACAGGCCGGACAGGCTCCCCAGGCCCTGAATGCAGCTGAGCCATCAGGACTTGGGCCCCAGGCGAGGGCATGAGGGAGGATCTGTGCCGCAGGGGCACGGTCTGAGGCGAGTCTCAGCAGGGGCCCCGGGAAGCCAGGACCAGAGGACAGAGGCTGGAGGCAGGGAGGCAGGGGACTGGTGGGCCACAGGCACGCTCAGGAAACAGCCTCGGACGGCAGGGTGCGGCACAGTAAGAGCAGCTGCCACGTGCCAGGCTGCGCTGGGAGTTTGTGCGCGTTTCCTAGTCTGATCCCCACAACTGCCCTGTGGCGGGGTTGCTGTGGTTGCGCCCGCTGAACAGAGGTGGGGATGGCTCAGAGCACTCACGAGGTTTGAAAGGCCGCCACAGAGCCGGGACTTGATCCCGGTCTGTCCCACCCCAGATCTTGTGTTGTCACAAGCACTGTGACAGACTGTCCCCAGCAACAAGAACCCAGATGTACCTTTCCCTCCCTTTCTGTGCTGGTCAATTCTGTTCTCCTTTTCGAGAGACTAGTGTGAAGAATTCTCACTGTAGCCATTACTCAGCTTCACCGATTACCAATCATGGCCAATAATACTTTATTTCTACTCCCACCATGTCTGTTTTGGATAAGTTATATGTTAATTAAACCTATTACATGACCATCTGGCCTTAGAGAATTATTGAAGATTTTTTAAGGATATCTCTTTCAACTTCAAGCAACTTGCCATCTCTTACCTCTGTGATATAGGTCTAGGATGGCTTTATCCTTATTTTACAGAGGTGGAAACTAAAAGCCCAAGGTCACACAGAGAATGAGGGGCTGTGGCAGCCCCGCTGAACCCGGGACACCCCCTGCTGGACCTGCGGGAAACCCCTGGGAGCAGGAGGTTCTTCCACAGGAGGTAAAGCAGCATTCTAGAATAACTGGCGCCCTCTAGTGGCCATAAAATGTTATACCCACTCTAGTACCTGGTTACCTGGGTGAAGCAGGATTCAGTTGTGTTGAGCCAGTTGTGGCAGGGGAGGGGAGGGTTGGGGAGAAGGAGGCTGGTTTTAAGACAAATATAAGGTCCCTAAACTGTCTTCCAAACCCCTGGGGTATCGTGCAGATACTCAGACATGAACCCAGGCTCCGGTGCAGCCTGAAGAGCCCAAAAGGCAGGCTCATTCCAGGAGCCAAGCTTTGTGCTATGACCTGGGTGTGAACCTGCGCCTTCCTCGCTGTGTGACCTCCAGCCCGCTTAACCTCTCTGCACTCCAGTGTCCTTGTTCTACAAGCAGGGATGTTAAGGGGGTGTGGTGAATATATAGTGACACGTTGTTTATAATAGTGCCTGGCCCTTAGCACGCCCTCTGCCCGCGTCCAGTCAGGAGATCCATTTTGCCAAGAGAACTCTCGATCCTGCCTTTGTCCCAAGCAAGACCCCCATCTGCCTGGGACAGTGGGAAAGGGTTCTTCTAAGGCCTGACTCTCACTGGGGCTGATTGGAGAAGTTGATACACTTCAGTAAATGCCCACAGAGGCACTGCCGGCGGGGTTGCGGGGTAGATCGAAGAAGCATGGCTGGTGGGGCGCAGCAGTATCAGCCTTCTGCCCCTGGTGCCAAGTCAGGTGGCCAGGCCTGGGCTCTCTGGGCTGCCCTGCTTTTCTCGGGGCTGGGGCCAAGCCTCCGGGTGCTTCCCCCAACCCCTGGGCTATCCACACCCTTGGCCTGACTCACTTGTGCAGCATGTACTGGACTTGGCCAAAGGTCGTCATGGCCCTTGATATCTGGGGAGCTGTCTGGCCGGAAGGCTGTCTGGCTCACCGTAGTGGTGTTCTGGTCCCCTAGGGCACAGGGCACTGGGGAGGGGCTATGGCCTGGGTGCGGCCCCCATCCCAGCCTCGGCCGTGGCTCAGCCTCTCTGGGCTGAGGGTTTAGACTGGGCCTCACTCTGGTGGAGGTGAGATGGCTTTGCTCAGGGGACACAGAGAGAACCATGGGCCCTGTCCCCGGTCAGGGTCCTACCAGAGAAACAGAACCAATAGGAGATGTTATTTATTGTGTGTGTGTTGATTTCAAGCAGTGGGCCTACCTGGCTGCAGAGGGCGGCCAGGCGGGCCTGAAAGCATAGTACAGGCGGTGGGCTGGAAAGTCTTGGGAAGCTGGTGCTGTGGCCCATGGGCGTGGCTGCTTCTTCCTCAGGGAAGCCTCACCGTTGCCCTGCAGACCTTTCTGCTGGCCGGTGAGGTCCACGCAGCTTATCAAGGACGATCTCCTTTACTGAAAGTCCACTGATTGTGGATGAATCACATCTGCAAACTACCTTCCCAGCTACACCTCCTTGTTTGATTGCATAACCGGGCCCAGCCAAGTTGACGCATAAAGCTAACGACCACAGTTTGCCGTTGGTCGACTTGGTACCCAGCACAGGTTCTTAAACCACACTCCCTCTCCGGATAGAGACAATCACAAAGTCACGCTTCCAGCTCAGGTGGTGCAGCCAGCCTGCGTGAGACCCAAACCACGCTGACTCTTTTCCCAGGGGAGGACAGTGGCGGTCACTCTTCTCCCTGCACTGCTGCAGCTTAAATCCTCTGTCTCCTTCCACTGCCCATCGCATGCCCTCAGCAAACATCTCAGCTGTCATGGTCCCCCAGCTGGTGGGGTGGGCAGACCTTCATTCCTGGGAAGCCTGGGCCGAGTCACCCTGCCTTAATGGGCTTGTTGTGGTTTTGCATGGACTTTAATCACAGGGTATGGGAGCCCTAAGTGGCATCCTGGAGGTTCTCCTGGATTTCAGACATCCTCTTCCTTATCTTCGTTGTGTAGAAGCAGCCCATTTCCTCTTGATAATCACCCCGGCCAATAGAGTAATGCCCTTCTTTGCCTGTTGACAAGTCCAAGGAGCCAGACGGCAGCCTTAGCTTCCAGTTCAACGGAACCGTTCCTGTGTCTCTCAGTGGAGTCATCTCTCCCTCCTGTGGATTGAATTGTGTTTCCTAAAACTTATGTCCATCGCAGAACCTCAGAACGTGACCGTACTTGGAAATGAAATTTTTGCGGGTGCAAATCGAATGCCAGTGTCCTTACAAGGTCATGTGAGGACACAGAGACACAGAAAGAGAGGGAAGAAGGCCACGTGGGTGTGGAGGCAGAAATCAGAGCGGGGCCGCCACAAGCCAGGGCTGGCCTGGGGCAGCTGGCCAACGTCTGCGCCTGGTAAAACTGATGATCCTCCACTGTCGCTTTCCAAGACGCATCTGTCTTCTGCATGGGCCGAATAGGAGAGTCAAGGAGAGATGTGGAAATCGCCGCCCCTGCGTCTTTCACGTTCCTGTTGGTGGCACTAATCCCTGGAGGCCCACCAGGGACGGAGTATAGCTTTTGATGGCCTCTTTTCCTCCGTAGAGGCAATTCTAGTGACTTCCACTTGGCCTTTTCCACCATAACGCCCCTCACGCCACAGGCCAGGGGGCAAATGTGGGGGTCCTGCCCATTACTGAGTCTGTCTATTCCAATTATGGATTCTGGAACTGGGGGCATGCCCTCCTATAGGATGTGTTCAGGGGCCCACCGGACTCAGGGAGGGATGAACCGGAGCTAACGTGCCATTGATCGGCTGACCTCCTTATGTTTCTGCTCCGACCGCTGGGCCACAGCTATGTTCTGGGTCTCCGAGGGTGAATGTCACCTTAGAGCCAGCCTGGAGGGACCCCTGAAAGGGCCGACTGTTTCCTTCTTCCCAGTGCACAGTCACCTGCTGAAAAGCTGTAGGCTCCTTCGGGGGAATGCTGGGAGACATATTATAGGACGCAGTTTTTTCCCCAGGGGTGCAGCGTCCTTCCTCAGAGGGACCCAGCCCTCTTCATTCAGGGGGTTCTGAATCCGTAAACTGGCATCTGTCTGGGAGCCGATGGAGGAGGCATAGTCCTCTGTTTTGGTGATTCAGGTGAGAGCTCCATTCGCTCGCCTGAGGACTTGGCTGTCGAACCAGATCAAATGAGACAGGAGTGGACTGTCTGTTTCTTTCTTTCCAAGGGAACAACACCATGAGCAGCTAGCCAGTGCCACAGGTCTCTGCGGGTCAGACCATTCTGATTTCTCTTTCAGCGCCGCGGCCCCTTACGGTAACCACGGCCGCCTTGTCTTTGGTGACTAAGTGCTACGTAGCACTTGGTCCCTGCCATTCTGGGACCCATTATCCCATTGCATTGAGGGATAGCGGTTAAGTGGCACAATGTCCCACTGTACTGTCTGCCCACAGACATGAGTAATACAGGGCCCTGCAGGGGTGCCAGGCCCCCCCTCCGTCATTTATTTCTCAGTCATAGTCAGTGTGCGTCCTCCGGACCCTCCCAGGACAGGGGTGTGACCGTAGGTTGTACACCCGCTCTGACCTTCCCATCTCCCTGAGCCTTCCAAGGACTTCCTCTTCTGCGTGCCAGGCTTGCTTGGCATGTCAGCATCGTGTAAGCGGAGACCACTGTTTAGCCTAGGTCTCCGCCCACCGCCCACCAAACTGTCACAACCGTACCTCCTCGCACTCACTCAGTAATTCCAGAGCTTCTGCTTATGGGCCTGAGTGGACACGCTCTGCCTGATCCAACTTTACGTTCCTTCCCGCGTTCCCCCACACCCTTCATATCCGCTCGCACGCATGCCCCCGATGTTGGCATGAACGGGGAGCGCGGTGCCTTTCCTGTGGGGCAGAGCACAGCAGGGAGGGTGGGGCGGGAGTAGGTCCTGAGAAGACATAGCAGTGTCTTTCAAGGTAAGCACCTCAAGGGGGCCGCAACAGTTCTTCAGATAAAGGGCTACCTTCCTTAGCAACAGGTGTGAAGGCTACTTCTACAGACCTGCAAGCTCTCCCTTGTCAAACTGCAGACGTGTGTGGCTTCTCATCCCTCTTTTGGCTGCATAAGGAATGTTGACCTCCATTGTTATTACGTAAAATCTTACCTCTAACCAAGTATCTGTTTGCTGCTTAGCTTGCCCAGTGAGGTCTTCTCAGTAAGTTACTTGTATTTGCCTCCTCCCCGCCGCAGCAGGGAGAGGCTGCAGACCCGGCCACGTGCCCCCTTGAGGCACATCAGCCTGTTAGAGGCCCTGGAAGTCTTACAGTGAAGAAGCCCATGAACCGGGCTGAACCTGAGGTTTCCAAGTTTGTATGACCACGAGTTCATGTCGGGAAGTCTTCGCCTATAGAACTAAGACTGAAAACAAAAACAAAAAAACCTGGAAAATGCAGACTTAATAAGCAGCTATGGCCGGAGATGAAATGGGGGGATTTTGTTGTTGTTGTTCATTCTTAGCTATCTAATTCCCATTTAATAATAAAGATCCAGCCCTGACTGATGTGGCTCAGTCGGGCGGACATCGTCCTGCACACTGAAAGGTTGCGGGTTTGAAGTCCCAGCTAGGGCACATGCCTGGGCTGCGAGCCTGGTCCCCGGTCGGGGGCTCTGCAAGGCACAGCCGATCAATCGATGTTTCTCTCCCTCTCTTTCTCTCTCCCTTCCCCTCCCTCTAAAATAATTAAATAAGTAAAATCTTAAAAAAAAAAATAATGAAGATCCAAAGCAATACTTTCCTAAGTATTAATAGAAGAATGCTGTGCATTATTATACTGTGTTAGTAGCTGTTGTGGAAGCATTGATATTTCTGCCATGTCCACCCCGCCGGGTGTCTTAGGCCTCATCTGTTTGTTGCCTGAAGGGTCCCCCTCTGTCCTAGTGGGGCTTGGGCCAACCTGAAAACTTGTCAGCTGTCCTCGGGAGCACCTTCCTAGACCTATTTTGGGTCAATGGAATGTGGGATATAATCCTCACAACCTGACATCCCAGAGAGAGGACTGATTCCTGCAGAAACCAGAGACAGGTGCCGCCAGCTGCCTGGGGTTCCAGGCCCCTCGCCAAATGGTGACCTCCCCTCCCCTGAAATGAATTAGCCTTTTCCACCCAGGACAGTGGAAGGGCCTTGGCATGGCATGGTATGAGATACAGAGATGTGTTTTGTTAAGGGGAGTGAGGCAATTTTGTCCTGATCACTTCTGAGTGCACGAGAGAACGAGAGCGTGTCCAAACGGGACACAGGAAGCTGTGGAAAGCAGAGGAACAAGGAACCTTGCAGAAGGAAGTTGCATGCGAGGTCAAGCTGAGTGAAACTGAAATAAATTTTAAAACTGAAGTTGAATATCAAAAGTGAACCGATGCAAAAGTTTGGCACTTTCTCTGTTAAAAAAGACTGTTGGTCTGCTACTGATATTATGAAGAGGTTTTCTGCCCAGAAAGCAAAGATGCTGTGTTTTATCAAAATAATTTCCTGTTTTATGTTGTCTTAACCGGGTCCTTGATTACTTAAGAAAACTGAATCTCCTCAATAGTGAGACCTAAGTCATGCGAACATTTATGTAAAGTTCTGTATCTGTGTTTGAAATCCATTATCACTTTGGTGAAATGGATGATTAAGTGTTGCTTCATAACAGTTTATGATCCTGTTTAGTCAAATGTCCAACCCTTCTGACGTATTTTGACAAACTTGCCAAAATTTAAATTACAAATGACTCTTAACCTGGAAATAACCTGGAGGTATTTCACAAGGGCCCCTGAACATCTCAAGCGATTTGTTCTCTCTCCTTACTAAAGAGAGATACTAAACAAATGAGGTCTGTTTAGTATGCTCAAATTACAGGGGAAGCTTTGTAAATAAGGAAATAATTATGCTATATTTATATGTGTTCCAAATGTTCCAGAAACCCCCGTGGAATTCCTGCAAATATGAGTCATCGGGGGCCCTTCTGAAACGCCTCAGGGTTAAATCACCAGAGTCGTTCTCGCTGCCTGCTTCAGGACTCGGAAATCGCTATCACAGTCCGCTCCGGTGAGGAGCCTTCAATTTTCTTGTGTTTCCATAGAGATGCCTCCTAGGAGACGCCCGGTTTCTGCCTCATGGGCAATGAGGGAGCCCACCAGCGCCACTGCCTCCAGACACGGGACGCAGCTTTACCCAACCTGAACTTTCCTCACAGCTGCGACTGGTTTAATGAGGTATAGAACCACCTACCACCCCAACTTCTGGAAATCAAAACTTCCGGATGTTTCACAGGAGAGAACTCTGGGGATTCAGTGCTAGTCACCCTAAGACAGGCCTCCGAGGTATGCAGACTCTTTTGAGCTGAAGGCAACTTGAGCAGAGGCTCAAGAGAAACTTCCCCCTTCTCCTCCCCTTTAAATACCTAGAAGAACTTGAATGAGCGCCCTTGCCCATAAGAGGTTATCAGAGATAACTAACTTCTTTTCACCTTCCTATAGGGCTAGACAAACTTCTATATAAAATACTCAAACTCATCTGTTCTTTGTATGATCCCGCAATGACCCTCTGAAGCCCCCAAGGTGTATGGCTCCATCTCGAGCTCAGGGTGTCTTGTATTCCTCAGTCCCCCTGTCTCTGAACCTCTCCTGCGTGTGGGGGTGGGGGATTTCTCTCACATGCATGCAGGGCTTCCATACACACGTATGTGGTAAATTTAGGCATTTTATTTTGCTAAAAAAAAAAAAAAAAAGCCTGAGTATGAACTCTAAATGGTCACTTTCATAAATCACCAAGCATGTCAAGAATCCTGCTTCCTGGCAGGAGATGCAAGTATCATCTGTGACATTTGTTTTTACTGTGACCCTTCTCTCCAGCTTCTCAAGGCTGTCACTTCTGACCATAAATAAGACATTTCTAAGTGACCTCACTTCTGAAAGTCCAGAGCCTCCCACCCCAAGCTATTTCCTCCTTCAAGCGAATTTTGCCTTCATCCTTGTCAACAATCATTGCCTCCTGGTAGTTCTCTGTTCCAGGGGTACTGTGCTAGTTAAATCTTTATGCCATTTAACTCCTTACATAATTATCTCTGTTGGCTTTTAAAAACACAATCGTATGTCAAATACCTTTGCATCTATGCAGCACCTTGTCATGAATTCCTTAATGAGTGTTTACTCAATGTAATGTTTTCAGTGATGATTAAATGGTCACAACCATGTTATAAGCTGATTGACTTTGCCAAGTGCAACACCGTCCAGGCCTTTGGCATTCTCCCCAGAGCATTATCCATGTGCAGAACGCACAGGAGTTTGCTTTTAAGGTTAGTTTTGCCCTGCAGGTGTGACTTGGTGGGTTGAGCATTGTCTCTCAAACAGAAAGGTCACCTGTTTGATTCCTGGCCAGGGCACATGACTGGCCATCAATGTCTCTCTCACACATTGATATCTTTCTCCCTCTTCTCCTCTAAAAATAAAAAAATAAAATCTTAAAAAAAAAATTATAGTCTCAAAATCAGTAATTAACAAAAGGATTAAAATCACAAAGCTCAGCCCTGGCCAGTGTGGCTCAGTTGGTTGGAGCGTTGTCCTGTAAGCAGGAGGTCAAGCTGGTCAGGGCGCATAACCACGTTGCTGTTCTATCTCCAGTCAGGGCGCCTCCGAGAAGGCAACCAATCGATGTTTCTCACATCAGTGTTTCTCTCTGTCTCGCTCTCTGAAGCAATGAAAAAATGTCCTCAGGTGAGGATTTAAAAAAAGAAAATCACCACAGTTCAGCACATTTGAGCAGTTAAAATTACTTCAGAATTGCCAAGGTGGAAGATACTTAGTGCCACTAACTTTAAATTGGGTAATTTAACTTTGATAAGTTACTATGTAAGCCAGTGCTATTTATAAAGATTTTATTTTCAGAGAGAGGGGGAGGGAGGAAGAGAGGGGGACAGACACCAGATGTGTGACGTGCACAAGAGAAACACTGATCGGTTGCCTCTCGTACACCCCCCACTAGGGATCCAGTCCACAACCCAGGCATGTGCCCTGACTGGGAATCGAACCCAAAACCTTTTGGTTCGCAGGCCATTGCTCAATCCCCTGAGCCACACCAGCCAGGGCAAGCCAGTACTATTTAAATCAGGGAATGGGGCAAACACAAATATCGGGTTGGCCAAAAAGTTCGGGGTTTTTTCCGTAAGGTGGCTCTAGCAATGCTTAGGTGTCTTTAACTTCATTGGAAATAGTTTTGTTGGATGTACTGTGACAGCTGTCGTATCAACATGCATTTAAAAAAAAAAAAATCAAAGTTGATGAATTTTTGTGCAGCCATTTTAGTATGAGAATGGAAGAAAACAACACTTTCAGCATATTATGCTTTATTATTTCAAAAAAAGGTAAAATGCAACGGAAATGCAAAAAAATATTTCTGCAGTATATGGAGAAGGCGCTGTGGCTGATCAAACATGTCAAAAGTGGTTTGAGAAGTTTCTTGGTGCTGTTGACATTCTAACCAAGTCATTGTTTGCTGTGGGCTGTCTCATGCATTGGAAGATGTTTGGCAGCACCCCTGGCCTCTGCCCACTGGGAGCCAATAGTGGGAGGCAGCCGGCATACTCAAAATATCCAAATCAATAGTGATTGGTGAAAGTGAAAAAAATGTCGTTTATTTTATGGAAAATACTAAATGGACTTTTTGGCCAACCCAATATATTCTTAGTAAATTAAAACTTTCATGGCCTTACCTTATCATTCTTCATTAGTACCAACATCCTTTTATAAAAAGCAGCAAAACATTCAGGTTTCTTAAAACTCAGCACCTCGATGCTGAGCATTCAGGGACAACGGACTCGGAATAAACTGCTAAGAGTCTCTGCCAGAATCATTCATAATAAAACTTTATTGAACAAAAAACCCAGCAAAGGCCTTCACCTCTGCAAATTTCCCCTTGGTTGAGAGTAAAGCTGTGCATTTTAAAAAGCAATTATACAGAAGTCTTTCCTAGAAAAGTCCTGCTAAAACATGTCTAGCAATTTCATTGATTATATAAAGTAGTACACTTAGTGTAATTTGAACATTCCAACAGGAATCAAATCGTACCAGCAGAACCACTTCTGCCTCTATGACGTCTATGTACAAACACACATGCAGACACACACATCCGGAAAAGTTCCTCAGGCATAAGCATGCGACACTAATGCCTTCTATTTACAATGCCTATTAAACTACATACAGTATATATTAAAGCTCTTCAAAATAAAGACATGAGAAGCCTTGGGCATTATTTTGTTCATCAATTTGTATCATGGCTTCACGTCTTATTTTCTGCTTTTGCTTGATCACAAAAGCATACTGTCGTCCTTTATTGATTCTTCTACTAGTTCTGCGCCACTGCCGTGTGCAGGTGAGGAAATCTAGCTGGAGTCAAGTGACCCAGTCCATGTGTGTCCAAGCCTCCGGCAGCCAGAGAACAAACAGCATCAGTTTGCTATGGCTGGCGGGCCTTCCGGAAGGAGAGAGGCAAAGAAAGTCTTGAAGACGAGCCACGCTGTGCTCATAAATGAGGGGCTGGTCTGCTGGCCACCTGGTACATCCCTGTCTGGAGGGAGGTGGTTGGGGTCTTCCATTTCAGGATTGGGGCCTTCCTGCAGGTAATGAAACACAATGAGAAAACAGTAAGGACCGTGACAAATGCCAAGTAACGTTGCGCAATGGCAGAGCAACTCCTGGGCCCGCACCACAGGCGAAGCAGCCAGCCGGCAGGACCCCAGGGAACGCTGTGCTGGCCGGAGTCTCTCCGTCTCCAGAGCGCAGCCACGCTGGTGACAGGCTCGTGGCTTTGGCTATTCCCAGCAGCAAGTATCAAAACAGATGAAGTAACCAGATCTTCAGCTACCGTTCAACAAGTTATTGGATTAACTTTGCCAATAAATACAGATATTCTTCCACTTCAGGCAATGCCGCGAGTTAAAAAAAACTAAACACGGAAACCCAGGGTTCCAAAACAGATACTAGTGTGCCAATTTATATTACAAAAGAATATCCTCTAGAATTATGCACTAAAGTGCCTTATAAAAATTCTATTTCTGTATGCTCTTTTTCAGAAAATCAGTTCTGTGAGACATGATTATGCTCTTAATCCTCAATTAGAATAACTATCCACTAGCGCTGCCCACGGCATTAACACACTGTTACAGACCACTGAACACTCAGAAGCGTGAGCTTAAAAGAATTATTTCAATATTCCAAAATGCAAATTGCCACATGATAAAATACTTGATAGATGCTATGACATATTTATTCTTTTAAAAATAGCTACTGTTCTAAGAATAAATTGGAAAACATCTTGAGACAGTTAGCCTAATAGAACGAGGAACCACAAGACGGGCTATTCAAAGGCAAAGGACTTTGAAGCCTGGCTCTCACATGGCCGGCTTCATGGGAAGCTGCGTACCTGTAGGTTATTGTTGGGGTCCTGATTTACAGCTTCCTGAAGGGGACCATCATTCGGAAAGTTCTGGACCGGCCTCTGTCTAAACGGAAACCACCCAACGTGATGCCTTCAAAGGAAGCACACAGAAGTCCATCTTAGCTAACATCACAATGGGATTTACCCCAGAATTTAAGGTCTTCTCATCAGTCCCCTTCACTCCCCTCCCGGAATCAGAGCAGCATCCGTTAGAAGCTCCCAGCAAAGCCCATCTGCCAGGACGTCCTATCGCACCGTCCCCGAGGCTTTCTCACCCGCCTGTCAGGTTCTTACAGGGGTGGGATTATTCACCATCATACACCCAGCCACCTACACAGCACCCGGCACATAGTATGTGCTCAGTAAGTGCTGGAGTTGCCGCTGTAAAGTGTGATTTGGACTAAGGGGAAAAAAAGGAGAGCGAATCATCTGCTTACAGGTACATAACCACGGTGGCTCCCATGACCATGAGGAACCTGCTCAGGGAGGAGTAGAAGTAGAGGATACTGAGGAAAACGGAAAACGTTGCTGCCGAATAGGTCCAGTCCAACCAATCGCGATTTATCTCATCATCTTCTTCCACGATAGGGCCACCTTGGGCATTCATCCGCAAGTTCTGATTGGCCCCGGGATTAACCACCACTTGAGGAGCAGCGTTCTGATTGGCTGGCTGGTTTTCAGCTGGAAACTGGTTGTGAATAGGAGTTGGAGCAGGCGCGGAGACCACAGGGATCTCTTGTGCACTTGGCGAGGGAACAAAAGTCCTCGATGCAGCAGTGGCCGCTAAGCTAAAACAGGAGTGACAAAGGCAGATATGGTTGAGAGCAGAGCACCGTGAAGACGGTGGTTCTTGTCACCTTATTTACACAGGAGTCTTTTACTGTGAAGAATTATAAATGGGCCATACAAACAATTTTTTCTTTCACTTAGTGAAGAACTTCGTTACTAAGAGTCATACCTATACATGCCTTTCCTGCTCCTAGAAGCAACATGATAAACTTTGCCTGGAATGAAGCATCCCGGTCACTGTAAGAGTATAGTGCCGTAGCAAATTAAAATTTTCACAAAACTTTAAAGATCCCACATATTGAAAAGGAAGTAATGTCTTCTATGTGAAGTCCCAGACCACGTATCAGACGCCAGCACCCCTGCGTCAATACACAGATTAGCCAGCACTTCTCACTTCCATTCTCCTCCACCCACAGAACCAGAGGAGGGCTCTGCACAAGCGGGTGAGCACCCCTAACTGTCTAGGCAACACGGATGGGTCACCCCTGTTCCCGGGCACCCTGGCTGCCCCCAACGTGGCGGGGAAGGACTCACTACTGCATGTAGTACTGCCGGGCGTAGATCTGCTGGAACCAGGAGAGCTGCAGCCACCCGTAGGTCGCGTAGCCCGAGAAGCCGGGCCCCAGGCTTTGGAACGCCAGCTGGGCAGCCTCAGGCCTAGGAGAGATGGTTTTAAATGCACATTTTGAGTTGGTTTAGTACAGATAAGTGAGGACTGAGTTTAAAGGACTGTGTAGCTCGAGCACAGAAAGGGCTGGCTGACGAAGCCCTCCTACGCGACCCCCGGAGAACACAAGAGCCCGTGCCAGCGCTGGGTTGTCACCGTGCCGCCACCATAATGTACAAACAAGCTGGACTTCCTCAGGCTAAGTGGATTCCCACCCCATTTATGGCTTGCCGAGTCTCACGGCAGGTCTAAATCCACTGCTCATCCTTTAGAAAGCAGCTCTCAAAAGCCACTTCCTCCCAAAGCCTTTCCTGAGGAAATTCCCCACCCTTCCCAATACCCACTTCTCCCCTGCCTCTGCACCCGACTCTGTGCAGGGGTCAGCGATGTGTGCAGGTGGCCTCGCCACACTTGCTCACTGGCCACTGTGCCCTGTACCAGCTGCTGGGCCGATCCCTGACAGCCTCATGGGGAGGGAGCTCTCCTCAGCTTCACAGAGGGGAGCCCCAAGTGCAGCTCAGGGAAGACCAGAGACTTGTATGCACAAGGAAACACTGAGCTAGGAAGTAGCAGGGCTGGATTTGAGAGCTGTCTGACACTAAACAAACTCATTTTTCTATCACGCAACTCAACCTTAAACCTCCGAGGCCAGGGCATGGGAGCCGTCGGTGGCTTTGTGGGCTGTGCACAGGGAGCCCCGCTCACGGAATGGAAACTAAGAGAACTGCGGGAGGATCAGGAGGTGATTAAGGGGTCGTCTCTGCTGGGCAACTCGTTTCTTCCTTAAACAAAGTTACGTGCACTGGCTGCTCAATAAATATTTGTTGAGTGGAACCATCAAGTTTTATTCCAGTGAAATTCACAGCAGTCAGACATGGGCCTCAATTCTCAAGCTGTATAGTCAGAAGAAGGGAAGCAGTTTTAAGTGTTTCTATCTAATCAACAATTTACATGTTGACAGTCTTTTAACCAAACTCCATACCCAGAGTATTTCCAATACAAATAGGTCTTGGTGTGATGCTGTTTTTAATTAAAAATTACAGTGTGTGAAAACAAGAGGATAACAAAGTGCTTTCGTCAGCTCTGATGATGACAGCACTGCAGACAGGCAAGGAAACTAACAGGTTTTTATGATTGTCCTGGTTGTGGGGCTCATTGGATCAGGCGGCAGCCTGGGAACCAAAAGGTCACTGGTTCGAGTCCTGGTCAAGATATGTCTGGGTTGTGGGCCAGGTCCTTAGTTGGGGGTGTGTGAGGGACAACCGAGAGGTGTTTCTCTTGCACATCGATGTCTCTTTCCCTTTCTTTCTCCCTCCCTTCCCCTCTCTCTGAAAATAAAATATTTTAAAAAATAAAAAAAGGTTTTTTACGGAGACATATTGAGTATGTAGGGGCTGAAACGACATGAGGTCTAGAAATAACTTTTAAATCTTCTGGAGAAAAAAAGGGAACAGAATAGATGGAATGAGTGTGGCAACACTTGGATCATTATTGGGCCTGGGTGATGGTTATGGGGTGACTCTTTATACAGTTCCCTCTACTTTTGTGTATATTTGAAATTCCCATTAATTAAAAAAAACCTTTAAGAAACTCCTCATTCCTCATACACCTGGATTTATCAATCATCACGTATTAAAAACTAGGAGCTTTTATAACAAGGTACCCCAAGAGCTATGAGTTCCAAATATCTGTGCCTTTGTCACTTCTGGCTTTTGCTCGAAAGGAAAACGCTCTTTTACCGCTCTCCAGAAAATGGCCTTTCTTCCTGGTGCCACCAGCACAGTCCTTGGCAGAGCATCGCTTAAAACAGCCCCTTCCCCGCCTGCCACCCAGCGTCACGACCAGCCACCCAGCACAGGCGCCGCACTGATCTCCTGCCCTGAGGCCAGCCCGGCCAGCCCGGCCAGCCCAGCCGCGCAGAAGGGGAGATGCCTTTCAATGCATATATGTCTCTGCTTTTTTGTATGTTCCCAAAAGGCTGTGTAGTAGGAAAAGTTAAACATATAAAAGATCTTTAAAGTGAAACCCTTATAAAGCAACACTTTGTACCTTTTGAAGTTCTACGACTACATAATGTAAACACGCCTTATTCTTAAACTGCCGCAAATGCTGTGCATTCACGTGGTATAGACCTGGTCCTTGCGTGGGACGCTCACCTGGAGATGCTCTCCCATCCAGACGGAGACAGGTGCCGAAGGGCCTCCCTTGGCCTCAGCCCTTCCCCGGAGGCCTCCCCAGGGTGCTGCGCCTGATTAGGACCAGCGGGCTGCTCTGTGGGTTCAGCGACCTAAGTAAACGGGACAGAAACGTGAGAACAAAGGGTCCGCTGCAACTGGCTGAAATCAACTACGAGAACTATTCTGCTGTCAATGACTGATGTCCCCCACTTGGACCCCTGACCATGCCTAGCTTCAACAGATACAATGCTGTGTGAAAAAATTTCTGAAATTTGTTCAACACAATTTCAATACATATTTCAATATATAAATATTTCATTCATAATGTTTCCTTGAGTAACTATGCTAATCCATTTATTAAAAGCTTCCAATGAAGTTATCATTGCTAAGAAGCTTCTTAATAATTCATGCTCTGTGTATCTTATGGCTACTTTTACTAAGTCAAGAAATTAAATTTGACCAACAAGATTTATAAATACAACCCAGCCAGCAACCTAAAGCAAAGAATTTCCTGAGCTATGTTGAGATGTTTTGGGAAATGCAGATGCAAGGCCGAGTTAGCACGTGTCGCCACATTTATTAATACTGTATATTTCAGTCAATACTGTGAAATGGAAAAGAAACGATTTTGACTGTCACTTGCCCTGGCTGGTGTGGCTCAGTGGGTTGAGCGCAGGCCTGCGAACCCAAAGATCACCAGTTTGGTCCCCAGTCAGGGCACATGCCTGGGTCGTAGGCCAGGTCCCCTGATGGGGGCGTGCGAGAGGCAACCAATCGGTGTTTCTCTCGCACATTGCTGTTTTTCCTCCCTTTCTTTCTCCCTCCCTTTCTGTCTCTCTAAAAAAATAAATACAATCTTAAAAAACAAACAAAAAAACCCCGATGATGTCTTTAAGGATCACATGATAGAGACTCGCCTTTTCTTATCCAACTAAATCACAATGAACCTTTGCAAAGAAGCTATATTCACTTTTTTACTCTATAAAAATTAATAGCTCCTTAGAAGAAAATTATGCGCTACCGTCAATAAAAGCTCATTTTAGAGTGTCTTGTTAGTTCGGTGATCTGGATACACAGCCATCGTAGGTCAAATCGTATCCCAGAAGACACGGTGGCTGGAACTCTACCTGTCTACTCCAACAGTAATGGAATTGTCTCCTCTTGTTATAGTAAACCCTCACTTGTGTTGATAACAGTTTCTAATTCCCAGTTCTTGCCCGGGAAGAAACAAAACATGACGCCACAAAGGCTATAAAATCTCTCAAGAGTTTTATCCAACTTCCTTTCTTCCTGCCTTACGAGTCTGAATGACACAGGTTATTATACTCACGACAAAGGGGACATACCTTCCCGCTGGTTTCTGGCATTTTGGAAGGACTCTTCACATTGCACACCAAATGCAGAACGTGCCGGGTTTCCTGCTAAAAGTCACAGGGAGGTACTTTAGGACCTGAATCCCCCCGGTAAGAGCTTCAAAACATTCCCAAGTTAATATTTAAAAGATGTACCTTTGGAAGCAGGTCCCTGAGACACTGGTTATCCAATAACAGCTTCCCAGAATAAATTAACCTCTGGTCCTCCGGACGCTTGTCATGGAAAGAAAGAGAGGCAGAGTCAGCACTTAACCCCGCAAGTTCCCATACACAGAAGACTGCTTTAGACAAATAATTTAAATTTGTTTTTTTCCCCAGCATCACAGGAAAACATTTCTTCAAAGGCCCATATACAGAACTTTCCTTAAGAACGTGCTAAAGTTTAAACTGGTCTCTAACACGTAAATCAAGTTAGGGTGGCACATTATCTCCACTCCCCAAAGGGACAGCAGCCTGCTTGACTTACGTCTCTGGAAAACCGCCTTCTGCCACTACAAACACCCATCCGATGGGGGGGGGGGGCTCCCACAGCACGCGACGTCCACACTTACGTTTTGTTTCAGAGGAAGTTCAAAGCACTCCCAAAGTCAGCCTCCACCAAAGCCACCTACTATTATCCCAGAGTCACACGAAGCGATTCCAAACCTAGGCCCCCAAAGAGACACTGACAACAGCCCTGTGAGTGTCAGCATCTCTGTTTTAAGGAGGAAGGTCTGAGACTGACCTGCCAGAGTCCAGATGCCAATCCCTCTTCTCCCGCCCAGTGATTTGAAAACCACTGGGACTCCACCTCCTTTTATACCAATCTCACTTTTAAAATTCTATTTTTAATTTTTATGCACAGTTTAACAAACTGTGCATAAAGACAATGGCCTCAAACGTGAAAGTCAGGGCACCTGACGATGCCCCCGCCCCGCCCCGACTTGTCAACCTGCTCTCGCCAGAATAACCAATGATGCAACACTTGGAATCGAGCTGCTCCTGCCAAGTAGCCCAAGATTATAAAGCAGGTGGTTTAAGGCAAAGTAAACAATAACCGCACCTATTTGAATCGGGTTTCTCCAGCTGTGCAGCAAAAATGTGTTCACCACCATTCCCCCCCGATTGACTTTATCGGTAAATGCTATCTACGCACGTGATTTTGTAAAATGCTGTTGCAGAGGTGGGTCCTGAATTATGTGAAAAAGTTCCACTCTGGAAAAGGTTTGAAAACCACAGCTGCCTGCCATTTAGATTGTTTTCCCTGTTAAAGGCCTATGTTGACACTGTGTTTTCACCCAGAAGGCCAATTAGATAAAAAATTAAATAGTAAGCAAACTGTCATAAAGTAAGGCTTCTCACGTTAAAAAAACAAATGAGTACTCCCCTGTTGAAACTTTGAAACCCGAATCTGCACACCTGGGAGGCCTGTCACGGACAACTTCGGGGTCTTCGGATTCCACGGGGGTGATAATCCTTGCCCAAGGAAGCCCTTAGGAAAGCCCTTCTCCAAATGATGCAACTCTGGGCAACACCTGCTTTGCCAATTTGTGTACCTAACAGCCATTCTTACAGCAACACAGGCACCTGCTTTCTTGGTAGCAGCTGTGGTAAAACTGCTGCGCCCCCAGGTGGATGCAAATTAACGGGCAAATTTCAAAAGAACACCTACGAAGGCACACTCTTCTACACGTGACATTGAACAAACATGAAACAAAAACACCCTGGCCCCTGAGCAACCACGTGCCCTGCTGCAACCCTGCAGATAAGGCGGAACTGTTTCCCAACCCTTTCCCGCCCCATGCCCTCTCCTGTGGGGTGGAGAATTACACTTGTGGACAGTGGAGAGCGCTGCTGACACTTACAAAATGTTAGAGTGGAAAGTAAATACGGGGAGGTCCAATGCACAGCCTCTGTCACATGGGAGGGAGGGCGGTGATAAGGGTTATAATGACAGACGTGTCAACCAAAACAAAGCAAGGAAGTCTCCGGAACTGAGGCACCAAAGCCTTAAACTCAGGCTCAAGGAGACTCCCTTCCGCATGTGTCCCTTCTAAGTCACTCATCACCCGAAAGTGCACTTGCTCCCTCCTGGAGCTGAGCAAAGGCTGGTCTAGTCGAGGGAGCAAGCGTGGCAGGGAGGGGCCGGGGCGGGAGGTGGACAGGGAAGGGAAGAGCCAAGTCTCGCTCTGGCTGTGGGACCTTAAGTGCACATTGCCTGGGCGAGCACCATGTTTCTCTGCCCAGTGGCCTGGGGTTGGCACCTGCCCTCCCCCTCTCCGCAGCGAGACGCTAGCTGCACTCAGAGAACTCCTTTTCGCCGCATTTTTCTTATTTCTATCCGTTGGAGGCAATCTTACTGAGAAACACTTAGCCGTCCTGTAGTTTTGGGGGAAACGGAGGCTTGAAGGGTGAACTGACTCACCCAAGGTCAAACTGCTGTTTCAGCGTCTTGGCTAAGGCTGGACACCAGATCTAGGGGGTCGGGGAAAGGGGTCTGGGGCGGCAGGGCAGGAGGGTGACAGCCGTGGGGATTGGGGAAGAGGAGAGGGGACAGGAGAAGGCAGCCCGTCAGGGAAGTGGGGCGATGGCGGCCTAGGACCAGGAAGTGACAGCCACAGGGCCAGGAGAGGGGACGCCTTCAGAGATAGGGAGGGAGGGGGGGACCACAGCCCTGGACGAGGTGACCTGGTGAGTACCCAAGACCGAGGGGCGGCGGACGAAGGCAGAAACTACAGGGAAGGGGGAGGCGGACGTGGCATCCCTGGGGGCAACGCGAGGAGGCCGGAGCGAGGGGAGCGCTGGCAGCGGGCGCCGGGGGCCCCTCTTACCGGGCGCTCGGGGTAGACGCGGCTCAGGTGGGCCTTGAGGTGCCCCACGCTCCAGCTGCGGTCGCCGCTCAGCTCCAAGTCGCGGTGGCGCTGGTTGGGGCTCTTCACCAGCAGGGTGACAGGCTCGGGGTCGACCTCCATGTCGGCGTCGCCGCCGCCCACAAGCTCTGCAACGACCGTTCGCGTCTTTGGGGCGCGCGCCCCCTCCTGGCGCCGCCTTTATAGTCAGCCCGCACCCGGTCCCCGCTAATGGAACCCTGTGTGGCTGCCGCCCGTTGGCTGAGGCAGAGGCCACTGCCCCGACGTGGCCCAATCGGAGGCCGGATCGGTGGGCGGAGGGGCGGGCAGAGCACGTGGGCGCGGCTGATGCAACCCGCCGAGTTTGCGTCACCCAGCGTCGCGGCTGCAGCCCAGACCCGGGGTTCGGTGTCCGTCTCTGGGTACGCCGCGGTCCGCTGGACTGCTGCCTAGGTCCGGGTGATCAAGGCACCTTAGGGAGGGCCGTCCCGGCCGACTCTCAGTTTGGCAGCCTCTGCAAATTGTTTGCTCACAAAGCAGCACCCTGGCGTCAAGTCCCGTGTCCCCTTTCAGGGCCGCCGGAGGGAGGGACCGAGGGACAGCAGGCCCTCCTGTACAACCTGACCTTGCAGGGGAGGCTGCCCCCACCCCTACCTTATTTGCGAGCCCACCCAGAAGGCAGACCCCAGGCACATTATAGAAGGGTAAGGAAGAAACTGGGCAGTTCTTCCTGAGTCTGAGGATGGAGACCTCTGACCCAAAGTTGCCAGTTCATCTGTGGCCTTTGACTTGAAGGTTACATCCTCGAGCATGAGACATCCACCTTATGACCAGCAAGCAGCCCACAATCCAGCTTACACACGGAGGCACTGGAAAAGGGGCCGCACCTTCTAGGTGGCTCACAGGTGCTTCCTTTAAATTGGGGCTGAGACAAGGAGGGCAGGATTCTCAAGTTTTTAAAAATGTGATCCCGAAGCCCTCTCTAAAGTCGGCCCTCCCTCCCTCTCTTCGTAGGAAAAAGCTCTTGAAAAACAAAACTCATGTGGCGCTGGCCCCATCCTTGTTCCAGTCCTGTTGGGACACCTGGTTTTTTCCAGGTGTGCCAGGAGCTTGGCAAGGGTGGCAGGGTAACAGGAGGAGCCTGGTCTGGTTGGTGGGTGTAGGACCGCACACAGGGTGGCTTTGTTACGAACAGCCAGGGTGTCCCGCTGCCTGCCACCCTCTAGGCAAAAGTCCAGAGCCAAAGGTAGGTGATAAAGGAAAGGAGTCTTTATTCAAAATCGTGAGATACAGAAGCAGCCCAAGCATCCATCAATAGATGAGGGGATAAAACAACTGCGGGATGTTTACACATTGGAATTCTACTCGGTCGTTAAAAAAAAAAAAAAAAAGAAAGAAAAAAAAAAAAGAAAATTTTATCCTTTGCAACAGCAGGGATGGACCTGGAGAACGGGATGCTAAGTGAGATAAGCCAGTCAGAGAAAGACAAATACCATATGATTTCACTCATTTGTGGAATCTAAGGAACAAACTGAATGAACAAGCAAAACAGAGACAGGCTCGTCGATGGAGGGCAGAGGACAGCTGATGGGGAGGGGGCAGCAGGGCTGAGCAAAAAGGAGAAAGGACTCACGGATGTGAACCACAGCGGGGCGGTTGCCGAGGGGAGCAATCGTAAGGGGACTAAACGGTGATGGAAAAATACAATAAAGATTAAATAAAAAATATAAATTTTAAAAAGCTTCACAATTTTAGAATAACAGCTTTCCACAAGCATTAGTCACTTAAGTCTATCAATTAAGGCTAAACTCTTTAACACCTGAGTTCTATCATTCCCCCTGTTAGTTTTAATGATCTTATTCCTATAGGGTTAGTTTACAAACTAAAACAACGTAAGATACGAAACTACACAACTTTGGAAGAATGGCAGGCTTCTGCCTCCGAGCCTGTTCCCCCTTGAACACCCACAGAATAACCCTGCCACCCTCTGCCCGGCCAGCCCGGCCACAGGCTGTGACCTGAGTTCCTTCCCACACAAAACACTGTCTATTGGGAAACACAGGCAGTTGTGACAGGATCATCCAGGTGTTCTCGGGGAAGTGGGTGGAGAGCCTGCCCTTTTTTTATTTCCGTGTGTTCTGGAGGCTTTCAGTTTCTCAGTCAGTCCCTCCTGGACTGTTTATCGTTGCCTCCTACGGCCCCTCCCTACTTCTCCCCAGGGATCTGATCAGCTCTCTCTGTATCCCCTTGAAGGACCGAAATTTACTCTTCCACAGGACCAGAGGCTAGAATTCCAAGATCAAGGTTGGGGCAAGGTTGGGTCCTTTGGAGGGCTTTGAGGGAGAATCTGTTCATGCCCTTTTCCCCTGTTTAGCTTATGGTGGCTTGCTGGCCGTCTTTGGGTTCCTTGGTGTATTGCTGTATCACCCCATCTCTGCCTCCATGGTCATGGGGGCTTTCTCCCTGTGTGTGTCCTTCTGTGCGTGTCTGAATCACTTTTTCCTCCCTTTTTATTAGGACACTGGTCCTATTAGACGAGGGCCCATGCTAATGACTTCGTCTTACTTTTTTTCGCTTTTACTGTTATTACTATTTATTTTATGCTGAATTTACTCCCGGGCTATCTTCGTTTTCTTCTGGGCAATCTTTTTCTTCTGTGCAACCTCTTCTCCTGGTTGGGGAACAATCTGCTTTTTCAGTAGGATCATCTGAGGGTGGCAGGGAGCGTTCACGTGTGGGGCGATCCGCCCATGAGCTCTGCAAGTCCTGCGCCATGTCTTTGGAGGTTTGTTCACCTGGATGCGCTCACGACCAGAGAACCTATATCTAAACCCTTAAGCTCAACACTGCTCTCTGCTTCTTGAAGCACATGCAGCAAAAGCTCAGCCCTCTTTTGGGGACACCGACCCTGTGTCCGACCCCATCGTTTGGACTCCACCCCTGTGTTAACGGAATGGGACACATTGCTTTTATAAAGTGACATCCTTCAGGTACTTGGTGGCTTTTCCAATATACATACCCTTGATGGCCTGGGCAGTTTCACGAGTCTTCTTAAAGTGAACACAAAGATTTGAACCTCTTGATTTGCATGATTTTGTGGGGTTTTCTGGGCAGGCGATTAGTGAACCATTTTCGGAAGTCGCCTCTGGCCATGTTCGGGTAGAGGTCATCTAGATTTGATCATTTCCAACTACGACCCCATTCATAGGTTACTGGGGTTAGAACTTAAAGCATCTTTTTGGAGAATGCGATGCAAACCATAACAGCTGGCCTTGCAATAACACAGAACACGGGGTGGCTTCCTCTCAGCTGTTTTTACGTTAAGGCAGGAGGTAGAGGGCTTTGGAGACCAGCTGTCCCCGTGCTCAGCCCTCTGGGGTGGTTGTTTTGTCCGCTGAGGAACATTGGCTTCATGGGCATGACCCCACCTTGGTTTAAAGCTCTGCTGTCAACATCTGGACATTCCGAATAAATTCTGAATACGTGTTTTCACTCTTCACTGGGTCCTACAAACTATGTAGCTTTTCACACATCAGGATGAAAGAAAATGACTGACTGTGCCCTGGTGGTCTTACAACTAGCAGGACACTGACCGATGGGGCCAGGCCGGATAAAACCAGCCAGAGGCCTTGGAGGGAGCAGCCAGGCAGGACATCACAGCTCCATTGGGAAGTTAAGTATGGCACCCAGCGTGGTGTTCTCTAGCCTGCAGTGACAAGCACCCAGGCCCCTTAAGGTAGCACACTGGTTCCACTCAATAACGAGATCGAAAAGGGGTGTTTCCCCCCAGGGGAAAGGCACTCCAAGGTCCGTAGTTCCCTAGGGGGTTCTGTCCCCATGAGATCGCCTCTTGTAAAGGTGGCTGGTGATTTCGCCTAAAGCATCTTTGGAAAAAGCAATAGATTCAAGTCAACAAAGATGCTGGGAATGGAAGGGTAAACGAGAGTGACCCTGGTCTTGGTGACCTCACAACACTAATGGGGACGATAAGACTGTACAAAAATAGAGAAATGAAAGACAGCCCAAAAGTCTCTTACATTTCTGAAGGAGTGATGAGTACATCAAAGGATTCCACAGAGGCAGAGAAGAGGGGAAATACGGAAACCTTGACAGAAGAGGTAGAATGTAAGTTGAACTTTGAAGGAAGGATGACATTTGAATAAAAATAATACTGGTAGCAGTTATGGGTAAGCCCCACAGGGAACCTATATACAGAACTTGCATGGGCAAATATAGCTCAGTGGTTAAACTCAGGGGCCCAGAGCCACACTGCCTGTTTTCAAACCCAGTTTTTGCCACTTTTGAGCTATGTGACCTTAAGCAAATTACTTAACCCCTCTGTACCTAATTTCCTCATCTTTAACATAGGAAGAAGAAGAATAGCATCAATTTCAAAAGGTGGTTGCGAGGCTTAAATGACCTAACGTTGTTAAAGGTCTTGGGGCGGATTCAGACACGTAGAAAGTGCTCAAGAATGTTAATGATCAATATTTAGGGAACTAGGAGTCCAGTCCAGCAGCGCCCGAATCCTGGCTGTGAAACCGAATCCCTGAGGAACGCTTTCTTTTTTTTAAAGTGAATTCCTGCGACACCTGGAAGGTGGAAGACACAGAGCCGTCGGAACTCTCCTCTGTGGCTAGGAGGACTGTGTAGAGGGACACCCCCGTGGAAGTCGTCTGTCCGTTTCTCATCAAGTTAAACACACTCCCACCCTCCAACAGCCGCTGCTTAGAGGGATTTACCCAAAAGAACTGAAAAGCTTGCGCGAGAGTGCTGACGGCAGCGTTATTCATCGTAGCACCTATCGTAGCTGGGAACGTCGGGTGTCCGTCAGCAGGCGGCTGGCTCGGAGTGCGCCCATGCAATGGCTGACTACTCGGTAACAAAAAAGCAATGAACTGCCGACCCGGGCAGCAACGCGGATGAATTTCAAAACCGTGCTGAGCACAAAGACCAGGCCAAAAGCACATGTGTATGATTCCATTGAAATGAAACTCTAGAGTAAGCAAGGCGGACCCGTGGTGACGGGAAAGAGACGGTGTGCTGGAGTCGGCTTGCCCCAGCTCCTCGAAGCAGCTGTGGGCTTCTCTCCCTGCGCTGCCTTCATAGCGTTGTGCTGGGAGCTTGATGTTGGCCGTGGTAGGAGTATCTACACCACAGACATGAGCAAAAGCCGTAAAGTGGAGTTTATACTCCACCCTGACCTCCCCCTTTTACCAACGTACCACTCACTCGGCATGAAGGACATTTCTGGGTTGGCGAAATGTCTCTCTTGATAGGGTGTAGGTTGTATAGCTGTTCATCAAAATGGATCAAGCTGCACACTTAAGATTCGTGCATTTCACTACATATACATGAAAACTCAATTCAACATGTAAAAAAAAAAAAAAGGTTGGGTGTCTGGGTCCCATCTCAGGCCAAGAAAGCAGGGCCTCGTGCACGCAAGTGAGCACTGGTTCAAGGGCCAGGTTTGGAAACCACAGGTCAGGTGTGACAGGAAGTGCAGGTTGAATTTTTAAATTAACAATAATAAAAAGAATTCTTGGGACCACATCAGGAAAGACCTGGCACAGTCACTCTTGAGAATGTAGACCTTCTTTGTGGGCAGTGGATGGTTTCTGAGCAGTAGACGGGATGGGCTCAGAGCCCGCGTGGATCCCACATCATTAGGGAGCCTGAGATTGACTGGAAGAGACTTGGGGCCAGGAGACTGGCTGCAAAGGGAAGTGTGGATCAGCACTAGGACAGGCCAAAGAAGGAAAAGTGCCGGGGGGGGGCGGGGAGCAAGACACTGAAGAAATAAAGCAGGTGGAAAAGGGGCGTGGTAACAAAGATTGGTCCGTGAACAGAGCAAACAGTTAACGCCATGGAGTGCGTATCACCTGCCAGAAACACAGCTTCAAGAACCTTGTGTGGCTTGATTCACTTAATCCTCGCACAAACCTCGTGATGTAGAATGTTATTATTATTGTCATCTCACAGTTGGAGAAGCCGAGGCATGGAGCATTTACGTAACTTGCACTAGGTCACAGAGCAAATAACTCTGAAGCTATAATTTTTTAATTAATGGGTACTGGGGTATAACTCACACACAGTAAAATGCATCGATCTGGAGTGCGCAGCTCCAGGAGCTGCGGCAGGTGGATTCGCACGTGTAACCCGCAGCCCTGTCAAGATAGAGACTCCCCTTCAGTCCAAGGCCGTCTGGTGCCCCTTCCCGGTCGACTTGCTTGCCCCTACCACTCCTGGGCCCGTGACCCCTGACCTGTTCTCTGTCACTCCATTTGAGGTGGCCTGTTCTAGAAGTTCATATCAATGAAATCAGCACTATTCTCTCGTGCTTCTCAAAGATCGAAATCAGGTCTGGGGAAGAAATTTAGTCTGCTAAAAGGAAACCCCTGCTCTTTAATGACATTTCCAGAAATGTGGAAATGAAAGGACTAGAAAAAATGTTCAGTTTGATTGTGGCAGGCCTCGGCAGCACTATGTGTCTTCTGTGATTTAAGTCCTCTTTAGGAGTCCCCAAAGGGGGAGAGGGACGGAGGAAGCAAGCCCTGTCTCATTGATCAGCTGGGGGAGGACGGCCTGGAAAGGCCTTTGCGGACCCAAACAGGCGAAGGGTCGCTGACAACGCATATGTCTTATTGAAAACAATCTGCTGACTTAGGCCCTGCTGATGTTCTGTACTTTATTCTTGGAACTCTTATTTTTATTTGGTTTTTAGGGATTCCCCTCAATTAATTCAAGCTCCAACCAGAAACCTTGCCTTTTATGGTGGCTGTGAAAGTCCTAACCTGGCCACAGACACCAGCCATTTTCCTGATGCCCAGGAAATGGACGCCCTGCTCTAGGCTCGAGGACTCCATCCCTTGCCACGCTGGTGCCGCGCTGAACCAGAAGCAGGTTGCTTTCCTCCCCAGAGGCAGCTCCCAAGGCAAATCCCCCGCCCCCTCCTGGGTAACGGGGAAGTGTTGTCATGTCATAAAGGGAGGCGGGATCTCTTAGCCTGTGGTTCCCAACCTTTGAGGAGTGTGACACCTGCTTCCTGTTATCGCCTGGCCTTGCTGCCTGTCTCTTAAAAGGACTTGCTACATACATTTTTAAAAAAAAATCAGATCAAGTGAAAATTGATCTGGCTTTTGAGAACCCTGACGGTCTCTTGCGCAGGAGACATCAAGGGGTGTGGCCGGTGACGACTGACCACTGGACGTAGCAATGGGCCTGATAGTTAACTGCACGGTGCGCTTTCAGACTCGACCTTTACAAGGTTGAAAAATGTACCAAGGGTGCATTTACTAAGCTGAATAGAGAGTGACCATATGACCCAGCAAGTCTGTTCCTAAGTATTTATCCAAAAGAACTAAAAAGAGTCGTTTGAACAAAAGCTTGTCCGTAAGTATTCACAGCAGCACTATTCACGAGTCAAAAGGCAGAAATGACTCAAATGTCCAGCAACCAATGAATGGACAAACAAAATGTGGTATATCCATTGCAATGGAATATTATTCAGCCTTGTAAAAGAAGGGAGTACCGATACGTGCTAAAGCATGGATGATCCTCGAAAACATGCCAAGTGAAAGATGGCAGACACGGAAGGCCACGAGGTATATGATTCTACTGATATGAAATATACAGACTAGGCAAACCCATAGAGACAGAAAGCAGATTAGAGGTTACTAGGGGTTAGTGGAAGCGATTGCTTAATGGGCCTGGGATGATGAAAATGGTACAGAGCTAAATAGCGCAGATGGTTGTCCAACACTGTCAATGTTCTAAATAATACACTTTAAAATAGTCAAATATTTTTAAAAATATGTTGCAAAACCTACTTGGTTCCTTCTGTGCTACCAAGTGCTACTTCCCAGCCTTTCCTCCAATGGAGAGAGGAACCCAAATAAAATAACCACCTCCACACCACAAACTCCTTCTGAATGCCCCAGAAAGGGGCGCAGACCCCGGACTGGGCTGGTGGGCGGTGGCTGCCTGGTTTAAGCAGCTTTCTCACGGAGTAAGTGCCTCACTTGGCCCGCGATTGCAGGGGCAGCCAGCTGTTGAGGACTCTTCCTGGCTGCCTGGCTTTGGCGCCAGGGCGAACCTGACCCTGCCCTCCAGGCCTGCATCCCGGGCAAGGTCGTGGCTGAACACGGGGGCCCGGGAAAACTCAGAAGCCACATTTCCTGCCCCGTCCTGGCTACCTGCCCCCCACCGCCCCCTCGACACACAAACTTCTGATTGCGGCCCTACATTTGGCTCTAAAGAGACAAGAAAAAATAATTCATTTATTCTAAGATTCACCGCCTCCCTTCACGAACACAGAATTTTGATTGTGTGTGAGTTTCTTTCCCTCTTCCCTAGCAAAACACCCAGCTTCCCCAAGCGGCCTCCCCACTAGGCCCAGCACTCAGGCAGAGAGACAGATGACTGCAGACGTCGTTCACAGAACGACCTTGTTAGTGGCGAGCCTTTAATCTCGCCCATGAAGTTAGATCTGCCTGCTCAGCCCTCCTGTTGGACCCTGGTGGGTTTCCCTTTCTACCAGGCCCCTCAATTGCCACCTCTAACCCTCCTGTCTCCGACCTGGCCCGGTCACCCTCTCCCATGCCAGGCCACATCAGTCCCCACGTCTGCAGGGGTCACCCCTGGTCTGGTTCCTTGTGCACAGCCACATCGCCCTGCTTCCTGAAACCTCTGCACATTCACCGATCCCACCTTTCTGCAAGACGGGAACCCTGAGCCTCTCCCCTCCCGTTTTGTAACTCTCTGGCGTGAAGTACACTGTCTTTCATCCATGTGACACGCAGCAGGTTGGCCCGGCTGCCAGGTGCCTCTTCTCAAGGCTCCACCCACAAGGCATTTTTGGAAACCGAATTTGTCGTGGTTCCCTTTCAAAAAAGACGCCCGTGTCACGCTTTAGCTTTCGGCCATAGAATGAACTCCCACTGTGAATGGGGACTTAATTACCAGCGGAGCTGCTGGCTGGGCTTTTTGGGGCCCCATTTCTGTGAGCACTTCTGAAGTTGGCACCTTTTTTTTTTCTGACATCCTGAGCTATATACAGCTACAAGTGAAACCTGGCTGTTTTGCATGTGCTTGGGGGCCTCCCAGCCAGGTGGTTCTTCGGGGACACGCCGGCTGGTCTCACTCCTGTGAAACCCCCTCTCCCTGGCCATCCAAGCGAGGCCAGTGGGCATGTCACAGGGAATCCAGTCCAAACGGGGCTCTGCGCGGGCTAATGGGGCCCCGGCCTTCTGCCTTGGAGGTGGAGGCCAGAGAGCCTATTGGATGAAAAATGGGTTATACTGTGGTTACCTTAAAGCCACAACAAGCCCAGGCAGGAAGGAAAGGAGGAGGAGAAATCTGGAGGGGAGAATGGGCGCTACCTGGGAGGAGGATCCTGGGTGCAGGGGTGGGGGCGATGAGCGGGGAGCGCTGTTGTGGGGGCCGGAGTGGCTGCGGGCTGGGACTGGGCCCTGGTGACCCTCCCTCTCTGAGGGTCCGGTTTTCCGAGCGCAGATCAATGGGAGAACAGCAGAGAAAATACCTCCTGCCACTAAAACTTATTAACCTGGGGCATTTGATCACCCAGAGGCACAGAGAGACACGCTGTGGACTGAGATCGCTGATCCCAGTGCCCAGCAGGCCCCTCCAGGACTTGGAGAGCCTTTGAGAGCTGCTCCCCCACCCCGTCACTCAGCAGGTAAGAAGGAAGTGGTGTGCCCTGGGTGGGGCGGGGTGGGGACGGGGCCTAAAGGACGTGTTCTCCACACCCCACCCCCAGCAACCAAACACTGATCGACCACGTGTCGGCCAAACCACCGTCCTCGTCGGCCAGCTGGCCAGGGACACCTGTTCCGGCCCGGCTCTCTCATTTCACAGACTGAGGCCCAGAGAGAGTAAGGGGTAGATCGAGGTCACACAGGCAGTTGTGGCGGGAGACAGAAACTCAAACCCAGTTCTCCCGATGGCCACCCTGCGGCTCTTCTCACTCGGCATTTCACCTCTTGGTTCGAGGCAAGATTAAAAATCCTGGGAGACTTCTGTAAAACTGAAGAAAACAGGGTCCCTGTGAGTCTGCGAACACACACAAGAGAAGTGAAGGGAGAACAAGGGTCTCTAGGAAATCTTCACGTACCGAGCTGGCCACGTGGCCCCTAGACCCAGCGGAAGCTCGGAGAAAAGTTCAGTCCGGGGTTGAAAAGGCAATGCACTTACAGTTCTTTTCAAAAACACCCAGCAGAGATGAAAAACAGTGTGTTCCAAAACAAGTAAGTGCTATTGCCTAAGGGAATGTATTTTTATTCATTTTATTGTTTTGACCTCTCTGTTAATTCAAGGCTATTTTTTTTCCAAAAACTATTATCATCGTTGAAAACTCAGTTTCCAACATAGTGAAATTTTGGTTTTTGTTTTAAATGCCAGGAGCCAGAGCATTTTCTGGTCTTGGATCAGGGTGTCCCTGAGGTCTGGAGAGGGGGCACCCATTTGCTGGGACATCGTTTTCCATGTGGCTCTCGAAATACCAGTGTCCACTGATGGAGGCTTGCACTTCTGTGGAGCTGGGGGACAGGGGGTGGGTCCCAGGTGCACTGAATGGCTCAGAGGCAGGTGCCCTTCTGAGGTCCCCAGGTTCCCGGGGAGGAGAGGAGCTGCCCACAGTCAACACAGCAAGGAGTCCTGATCAGCAACAGACCAGAGGCTTTGTCCTCTGCAGGGACACAAAATGCTAATGTCCTTTTGAGACAGGATAGTAAAAAGCTACGGAAATTCCTTGGCAAGAGGAATGAGGAAACTGAGACAGAGGGCTGCACACGATGGCCTAGCAATGTTTAGCCAGGTACAGAAGGTCACCTCCCTAGAGATGACATTTAGGCCTCACCTGGATTTCAGCTCCTGGCCCAGAAAAGCAGCAAAACCAGGTGGACGACACCTGGACACGCTGCCATGATAATGACCCCTGTCCTGGCCCTGGCCAATCAGAGGCGACCACGACCCTGACAGGGCGCAGCTGGGGAATGGAGGGCTATTCTGCTGAAACCCTCCCCCAGACCTCCCCTAAGCATGGCAAGAGAGAAAAGCCTCAAGACGAAGGACCCAGCGCACAGGCCCTCCCTCTGGGAGCAGCCCAGCTGTTCCCTTTCCCTCCTTCTGCGCGCACTTCTTTCATCACAGGCACGTGTCTCCTGAACTGTAGGCAATGGGCAGCGGGCACGCCTCCCAGGCTAATACTTCTGACCCTGTCCCCAAGGCCCCCTTTCCTCTGACTTCCCAGTGGCCCAAGGCAGCCCAGCCTGGGCTCTCCTGTTGCTTCCTCTGTGCTAGGCCCTTCCTTGTCTCACTGTCCCCAGCTTTAATTAATGGATCCTCACAGTCACCTGAACTCGTGTTGTGAAATCTTTCCTACACGAGGTCAAGAGCCCACACATGACAGCTGGCCCTGGGCAGACTGGCTCAGGGCCAGGCCCGTGTCCGGTGACACTTTGGGTCCTGATCCTAAGAAAGAGATTTTTGCCTTTGTGGCTAAGTGGGTGCTTCAGTGGCCTTGGAGGGGGGCCACCAGACCCAAAGATGCCGCGTTCCTTCTGCCCCCCCGCCCCCGCTGCCCCCGCTGCCGGAAAAGACCCAGCCCACTGTGCCCGCCAACAGCTCACTAACGCTGCGCACGTGCATCCGGAGCTGAGATGCCCTTTCAGGGAGCCTCGTCCTCCGGCACTGGGTATCACTGGCTGTTCATCCTGCCCTTGCATCCAAGCTCGGCTGGTGCAAGCGTTCTGGGGGTGTTCAATCCACAGGAACCCCAATACGCTTGCATGAACAAGGTCCATCATCCGCAGGCCCTCGCTCAGCTCTGACACCCACCCTAAGACCACCCCCAACACCACTTGCTCTGTCTTTTACCTGTGGCTCCTCCCCGCCCTTCCCCTGGCCTTAGGCTGGGCAAGCGCTCTCTGCTCCTCTGCTCCTTTGCTCGCTCTGGCTGTCTTTACACGCCCCCAGGCCTCTGCTTCTCCACTCCCGACCCCAGGCCTGCAGCCCTCACGAAACCCCCACCCCCAGCCCCAGCCAAACCTGGAATTGAACACCTTCCACAAGACTCCCTAAATCTCGCCCCTCCTTTGAAGCTCTTTCTCCACCCTCCAGAGTGTTGTTTTGCAAGTTCTCTTTTCTTCACTAGGAGGAGGGCAATGTTATGGAGGCCCATCATACTTTTGTTTCAGTGTGTGTTTTTTCCAAAGTAAAATATATTTCTTACTATTGGTTGCAGCCGCCACATTTTGAAAGTCCCAGGCCTACCAGAGAAGCAGCCGGAACACTGAAGACGTGTTGTTATTGAAAGTGAAGGGACTGAGAGGCAGTTAAAGAAATTTGCATTATCAAGGAGGTTCCAAGAGCTCTCATCCCTCCTGTCAGGGCTACAGGTGTGTGTGAGCGGGGCGCCCCCTCTCCTGGCCTTGGTGGGGGGCAGGCGCGGCCAGGGAGCACTCCCAGGGAACGTTTGGAGAATCGGCCAAGACGCGCGGCCAGCGCTCTGACACAAACTTGTCTATAAATCAAAGACTGAAATCTTAATTTGCTGTAATCAAAATCAAAAGAACTTAAAAGGGCTATGGATCCGCCAGAAAATTTTCCACCCAACCTCAAATGCCACTTCGCCAGCCCAGAGGACATGTCCGATGGGAGTGGGGTCCAGCCAAAGTTTGGAAATCTACCAGCTTCTTCATCAGATGCTACTGCTTAGCATGTGACAGCGCGTGGACCTCTTCCCGGGGAGAGGGGGCTGCCCCACGCACCCTCCGCTTGGTGCAGGCATGGCCCTGCTTGGAGTTACTGGCAGTAAAGGGTGAGCACGTTTTCCTGGTTTCCTCGGATCAGGATGACAGGAGGTCTGAGGTCCTGGGACAGCGTCTCCAGCCAGGCCATGTACAGCGAGCTTGGGCACTTCCCCTTCCTCCCTATGGGCAAGGTGCTGCAAGACAGGAAGACAAGGAATGACCCTGGGGCCTTCTGCACACAGCCCAGCTCATGACTAGCTTTCTGAGTAGCAACCCTGCCTAGTGACCCCTTCAGAGCTGCTTCTTCCCAGCCACCCTAAGCAGGATCTCCCACTCTCCGTAAAAGCATGACTCCAGCCCTGGCTGGTATGGGTCAGTGGATTGAGTGCGGCCTGAGAACCAGGGAGTTGCTGGTTCGATTCCCAGTCAGGGGGCATGCCTGGGTTGCAGGCCGGGTCCCCGGTGTGGGGTGTGCGTGGGAGGTGACAGGTTGATGTTTCTCTCCCTCTCTCCCCCTTCCCCTCTCTCTGAAAATAAATAAATACAATCTTAAAAAAACAAAACAAAACATGACTCCAAACGGACCTTCAGGCACAGAGCGTTCCTGAACAAAGCACGGTCTGCAAGGCCCCCATGATCCGGTCCCTGACAGCCTCCCCAGTCTTTCCTCCTACCTTGCTACAGCCCTGCAGCCACGGTGGCTTTCTTACTGTCCCTAAAAAAAAATAGCAAGCTTGCTCCTGCCCCAGGGCCTTGACACCTGACACTCTCTCCGCCCAGAAGGCAGTGCCCTCAGCCCTTTACCTAGCCGGCTCCTTTGAATCGCTCAGCTCTTGGCTCAGGTGCACCTTCTCCTCTGGTCACCTGCTCCAGAGCAGGCCGCCCTTTACACGCTCTTTACACGCTCGAAGTCCTCTTTTCATTTATTCGTTTGCTGCCTGTCTTCCCCTGACCAGAACATACACATGCCCCCTCACGAGCAGGCTGGGTCTGTCTTAACTCACCGCCCTCTCTCCTGTTCCTGGAACACGGTCTGACGCAGGTGGGAAGTCAAGTGGGTGACCCCTCCCATCAGGCTACTTGAATCAAGTCAGCCTTGCTTCCCGGCCACACAGCTGCCTGTGGCCACCATGTGGCACATTCATCTGCATGTCCTTGTCCTGCCTCCTGCCCTGTGGGTAAGGCCGGGGGAGCAGGTCTCCGCCCTTGCCCTGGGAGGGCCCCTTGTTTGCACAGGGGCTGTTCAGCCAGACTTTGTTGGCTATTTCAGGCAGTGGCTTATTTCGCCATCTTGAGATTCCAAAAATGCATCTCGGTGACCCTAGCTGGCCTGCTCTTGGCTCCGGGAGAGCCAGCACCTCACAGAGCCAGCTAGAGTTACAGGACGTCGGGTCCCCAGCCCCTTATGTGGGGCTGCACCTTGTTTGTTTTCCCAAAGTCGTTCTGCAGGTATTATTTCATCTGAACCTCAAAACAACGCTAGGGAAGGGGCAGGGCCGACGCACCCAGTCTCCCCCAGTTGGGCCGTGTGACAGAGAAGGCGTCTGGGTTGTGGCTTTGCCACTTCCTCAGCCATGTGGCTTTCATAGATAGCTCACTGGCCCCGAGCCTCTCTTTTCTGTTCCCTACAATGAGGACACACATAGTCCCCTCCCAGGATGGCATGCGCACGGAAGAAGACAGGCACCCCAAGGCCACCGAGCAAGCGTTTCATCAGATCAGCAGCTGTCCTCAATGCTTGGTGTTATTGACCAGCGTGAGGCAACCACGCCTGTGGGTGGCAGAGCTGGGACTTGACCCAAGGTCCTGGGCTCGCCCACCCCCGCGGCCTCTGGTCGCTGCCACCCCCACTTCTGCTGAGAAGGCGAGTCGAGCTCCCAAAGCAGCTGCCCCTTATTTAAAATTCCACCCTCACAGTTTCATTTGGGACAACACTACCCTCTTTGAAAAAGCAAGCTCCCCAGGATGGGGGAAGGCAGGCAGGAACAGGACATTTCAGTAACCGAGTGTCATCTGAGCTAGAATGAATTTGAGTCTGGTGACTCTCTGGAGAAAGGGAAGTGGCATGTTGAAGCTGGACTTCCTGATTTAACAGTGACGCCAGAGGCTGAAAGCGCTCTCTGGAAACTATTACATCATTTCCAGGTCCTGCCTGCAGAAACTTCCAAGGCCATGAGGGACTGGAGGCAGCATTATCAGAGCGGGGGACACCCATCACTGCTGCTGTGGCCACTTAGACGGTGCCTGTCCACCCTGGGGAGGGACAGGCCCCCTCTGCCCTCAGCCCAGCCAGGCACAGACGCTCCATTCCTGCTCACCGTGTGTGTGTGCTTTAAGCTACTCATCTTTAGAAATAAAGCCACTCCCACACAAGGGACTTTTTGTTCAGAGTCACATCGCTGAGCCACAAAGAGAGGCAGCCTCCGTTCTAACCTCCATGCAAAGCAGTAACCTCGTATCAGAAATGGAGCCATTGTCACGGCTTCATAACCCAGGGCCTGCTGCCCAGCGGTAGGGCCTGGGCAAGTTGCTTAACTCCTCTGAGGCTGTTTCCTTACCTCGTGTGTGTGTGTGTGTGTGTGTGTGTGTGTGTGTGTGTGTGTGTGTGTGTGTTTGGTGGGGGAGGGGTGTGGGTAAAATAGAACCACTTCATACAGTTTTGAAAATTACTAAGGCCCAATACCTTCAGTGTCCGGCTCAATCAATAAAACGCAATGTTGATGATTACTACTTGGCTTTGAGGAGGGAGACTTTATAGAAAAAAGAGGGGTCTAGACCCCAAAGTTAGACTCGAAATAAGGTTCTTAATCCAGGCTGGGGGGCTGGTTGCAAGCTTGGTTTATCTGCAGTGCTAGTTAAGCTAAACTTAATCAGACAAACTGCTGATTTGTAGGCAGTAAACAACCAAATTCTGCCTCAAACCTCCTCCAGAAAACGGTCGCATTCTGAAAATGCGGGAGGATGTGCTTTTGCCCTTTTCTCGAGGCTGGGGAGGAGTTTTGCTTCCTCAGAACTTCTGGGGAAAGCAGGTTTCCGGACTCCGCCCCAGACCCTGAGCTGGAAGGAATGGAGGAATTTGTCATGTCCCGCAGTCCATGGGTGGTCCTGCCGAAGCTGCCCCCCAGAGAGAACCTTTGGAAGGGCAGCAGGCTGGAGACAGGTGATACAAGAAATGCATCTGCGTGCCCTCCCAGGACAGCTGGCCAACAGCCAGCAGCCGGTTCCTTTGAGCAACAGCTGTCAGCTGCTGCCGTGGGCGGTCGCTGGTGCCAGCGGCTCCTCTAAAGTGACTGGACTCAATGTTATCTGTGTCGCCTAATCCCACAAAGGCTGAGGCAGGGGATTAGCTTCCCTATGGGGTCCGGGAGGTGGGGGAAGGACGTGCCAGCAGGTGGTCGCCTCCCGCCTGCTGAGAGCCTCAGTCATTTTAGTGGCAAATGGACTTAGAACCATAACATGTGACAGTGAAAGAGCATCTTGAAAATCGCTTCGCTGAACTGTTTTCTAGAAGCAGGGAAACTGAGGCTCAGAGAAGTAGGGCTGTGTGCCCAAGGCCGCACGGTGAGCTAATCGCTGAGCACATTTGCAAGCCTGCCCCTCTGCTCAGAGGTGGCGCTTGGGACGGGCGGCGTGGCCGCCCTCGCGGCCCACGTGGCGCATGCCCTGTGCCACACCCAAGCGCAGGCTGGGGGCGCCCCAGGAGGAGGCCGGTCCCACCACCTTGCACTGCGACCCCGTCTTCACCCAGGCCGGCCTTGCCTAGGGACACCCTCTGCAGGGTACTGGCCAGAGGCCTGAAGGTAAATCCAGCCCTTTCTCTCATCGCAGTGTCCACATCAAAGGAAGCATTTTTTGGATATGGAACATGATCACCCTCAGAGCCCCAGGAAGCACGGCTGCAGGCAGAGAGCCTGCTCCACAGGCGTGCACACGGCACACTTGTACAGCCCTGTACTTGCAAGGCTCTCATGCCCGGGGCGTCTCACGCAGGGTGGGTCCCACGCTGGGCTTAGCGCCCCACAGACACCATCTTGACAGTCTTAAGTTGTGAACAAAGGGCCCTCACGATTTTACTTTGCACCAGGGCCTCACGATTTTACTTTGCCCGTCCTCCTCATTTCAGGGTAAGAAAAAAGCAGGTTCCACCGGCTTCTTGGCTGAACTGCAGAATTCCCAGGCGGTTAGCTCCCGGGAAATGTAAGAAAGGCCAATATTTGCCTGGGCAGATAGCCCCGTTCCCTCTGAGCTGGGCGTCCCTGGGAGAGGGGACTCGGGTGGCATCACTGGCCACGTTCTGCATCCTGGCCTCCAGGGAGAGCCACCGTGAGACCCTCTCTGCGCCACTGTCACCATCCACTTACTCAGCCTTGGCCAGCACCCAGCAGAGGCGGCGCATTACTGGACATGGGCGGCAGTAGCGGAAGCCTGAGGGCCTGGCCCGCCCGGAGCCTGAACACTGGGCTGTGGCGCCTTCTGCTTCTGCTGCCTGGGCTTGGCACCGACCTCAGCTGGGGGTGGCCGAGGGCCAAAGAGGGCTGGGTGATCCCAAACAAGCAGGAATCAATTTTCTCCTGGAATGACCTGGGATCCCTTGGCCAAGCCGAGTTTGGCAGCCAAAAGGCGACAGCTAAGGGAGAGTGGTGGGGAGGGGCGGAGGTGGGGCGGGCGTCAGTGGGGCCTGCGATGTGCCCACCGCCTGCCAGCTGGCCCCACCAAGGAGACAACCCAGGCGTCCTCAGTTACTTTGTAGCCGGCCAGAGGGTGGGAGGGAGAGACCGGGAGGGGTTAATCAGCTAACAACTGCAGGGCAAAGCCAGCAAAGACTGCTGGCTCCCCTGAGGGTGTTCTGGAACAGGGGCCTAACTTCCAGGTGGCCATTTCCTGGTTACCCAACAGAGGGAGCCGCCAGGCGCCAGGCCAGCCATCAAAGCCCAGGAGCCGCTGCTGCTCACTCACACGTGAGCTTTCCAACCTGCTGTCCACGGCCAGTCCTGGGGGCAGGCGCTTGGGCTTCCCTCCGCACCCTGCACCCCGCACCGCCGGCCACTCCAGGCACAGCCGTGGGGGTTTAGACTCCCTGCCCCAGGACCTGGTCTTCTTCTTCTTTTTCTATTCTTCCTTCCCCCCTCGCCCCTCAAACGATGGCCCAATGAACTCTTTCTTTTAAAAAGACTTTCAGTCCTGGAAGTTGAGACTTTTCTAACAGCGCTCAGGTGAGAATGTCCCCAGTGCGACCGGCCAGCGAGCCCGGCCAGCGCGGTGGAACAGCGAAACGGAGACAGAGAGCTGAACGAACTGGCCGGGGCATGTGCAGCCAGGTACAGAAGGTCGCCTGCCCAGAGATGACATCCAGGCCTCGGCTGCGTTTCAGCTCCAGGCCCAGAAAAGCAACAAAACCACATGGGTGACTCCAGGACCAGCGGCAATGACTAAAGACCCCCCGCCCCGTCACTGACCACGACCTTGTCACTTTCAGGGTCAGGGTCTCTTCTGAAAGGGCGCACCTGGGGAACTTATGGATTTTCTTCTGAAGCCCTCCTCTGAGACCTCCCAGAAGATTCCCGCCCGCAGGAGAGAGAAAGCCTCAAGACGAGGGACCCAGGCGTGCGCTCTGCCTTTCTCTTCCCCCTCTTCTTCCCCGACAGAGACTCTTCTCCTAAACTCTAAGGGTCCCCAGGAGACTTGCAACCAGGGGAGCAATGGGCAGCGGCAGCTTGCCCCGGGCTGACCCCCTGAACCTGCCCCAGAGCCCCTTTTCCTCTGACCTCCCAGTGAGCGAAGGCAGCCCGGCCTGGGCTCTCCTCTTGCTTCTTCTATGCTGGGCCCTTCCTTGTCTCACTGTCCCCGGCTTTAATAAATGTGCCCTCAGAGTCACCTGGACTCATGTTGGGAAATCTTTCCTACACGAGGTCAAGACCCCATGCACAGCCAGCTGGCCCCAGGCAGACCTACTCAGGGCCAAGCCCCTGTCACCCAGCAGTGGCCACGCCTCCAAAGCTGACCCCTCGCCGCCTCTGAACGAGGCCCTTCCCCCGGCTACTTACAGGACGACCAGAGCAGCGTCCCGGGAGTAATCCAGCAGAATCTCATTCAGCCTCACCTGCCGCAGGGACTGGGGCGAGGAAAAGCCACTGTGTCACTTCCCATGTCCTCAGGAGCAGTCTCCACCAAGCCCGGGGTGCGCACGTTGTTCCCCCTAAACTACTATCGGTTCTCCTGCCCCCGAGAAGGAAGGGGACCCTCCTAGTAATGAAGTGCCAAGCTCAGCTCAAGGTGGACTCCAGCGGGGGGTGGGGGAGTGGGGGGAGACAATCCTCCCCAACAGGGTAGGCAGCTCAGGACAGATGGGCACAGGGTCCTGACCCAGGGGAGCGCGGGCCCCCCCTTGCCCCGCCCCCAGCAAGGCCCTTCTCCCTCCTGCACCTTGACTCTGTTCTTGTTAATCTCCTCGTCCGAGATCTTCCAGGGGCAGTCCCGCCTCAGCTCGGCGACGGTGGCCTCATCCTTGAAGCCATCATTCAGGCGGAAGGGCGCAATCATGTCCTCAAACCGCTTGGTGCTGGGGACCGAGAGAGCAGGTGAGACCAGGTAAGATGGAGACCCACCGCTCTGCAAAGAGACTCCGGGGGTCGGAGAAAATTTAGACCAGTCCCCTTGGAAGGTCGAATAGCCAGAACTCTGGCTTGTGAAGTGTGTAGCCGGAGACACCTCGGTGCCCGGGTCTGGGGGTGGGGGTCCCCGGAGGATGAAACACCGGCCTCTGCTCAGGTGGCAGGACAGCCATGACCTGCACCTGCAAGTGCTTTAAGGACACTTGTTCTAAGAAAAGCATCAATGTCAACTTCCATCAGCCTCCAGCCCAGGTGTGTTTCCGGCACAGACCAGAGCTCTGACATGCAAAGGAAGGGACACAAACAGGACAGTAAACAGCTGCAGGTGCTGGCCCTTCCGCTTTCATTCATGTGCCCCGTGTAGGTGGAGGGACAGCCACTCTGCCTTGGGCCCAGCAGAGAGGACGGGGCGAGGGGCAGAGGGGTGCGCAGAGCACAGGCTGCCCCTTCTGCCTGGGACCCCAATACAGAGAACTCACTGCTCAGCCCGTGGCTTCTGGTTGATGTCGGGGAGGACGTGAACTTCGTGGAATCCCAGCCGGAACTTGCTCAGCAGAGAAATGATCCTGGAAGATGGCGGTATTTTTAAATGCTTCTATTTGGTCCATGAATTGTCACTGCTTGCCAGCTGATGCTGTCGCCTGCCAAACCCCCGCCAGGCCCACTCTCTCCTACTTAGGTAGGAGGTTAGCACGGTTTCCGTGCAGAGAGCCCTTCTGCAGGGTCAGCCACGAACCCAGAGTAGATTGTCGCTTATTCGGTGGGGGTTGCTGCCCCATCTCCAGGCCACTGAAGTCACCTCTTGTCTCTCCAGGGATGGAAACCCACGCTTGGAGGTGGGACAATTGCCCTGCAGGACTCTAAGCTCTGCCTGCTTTCTCAGGAGGAAGGGTCTTCTCCGTCCTTCCCTGCACACAGGTTTCTCTTTGAGCAGATGTGTGACTTTAAATCTAACACCCCTCCCTGTCCTGGCGGGTGTGCGGCACCTGCATCTTATCAAACGAGACAGGACGTAAACATATTCTGAAATGGACGGAAACCTGCTCCTGCCCAGAGCTCCCTCACCGCTGCTGTGACTTGGCCTGAGCTGAGCCACCTGGGGACAGGGGCGGAGGAGGAGGGGTGCTGAGGTGGCCCCGATCCCTGCGGTGCTCCCCACTTACGCCTTCCTCTCCTGGTCCATCCTGTTGATCTGGCCGCCCACGAACACCCGGATCCTGCATTTGCTCCACCTCTTCTTGCGGCCGAGGAGGTACGGGATGAGGAGGGTCAGGCCTGGCGAGGAGGGTCCCCACAAATCAAGAGGAAAATGCTCTCAGGGTGGAGTGCGCTCTGGGTTCTCACCCCTTCCCCTGTCCGGGCCTCAGTTTACCCATCTGTATAACAGGCATGCTGGCTAAACCAGAGTGGCACACAGCGCTCTGTGGGCTTGGGGTTATTTGGCCTTCACCATGTTTTTAAATAAGTGAGCTGACATTTAACAATGGGGGGATTTTACTTGAGATTCAGGATCCCTGGCAGTTCTTGACAATTGAAAATTGGACCAGTGGGTAGGAGCTCCCTTGTCCCTCCCTGACACTCTCTGCACAAGGCCAAGGACCAGCTATCACGTATGACTGTGGAACCTTGGACAAATTATTTCACCACTCTGTGCCTCAGTTTCCATATTTGTGAGGGGGTTAATAATAGCTCCTACCTGGAGATTGTGTTGGGCGAACCCACGTAAAATGCTTAGTGTCATGCGTATGGTAAGTCATCTGTCCTATTCGCATCATTAATAGAACATACTCTATCGGAGCAGAAACACTTTCTATCTAGGACTTCATCCAAGGTGGGAACGACGAAGCTGAGAGTCCCATCTTTTAAGGAACATGGGAGAGATTACGTTTCTCTGGGAAGTAAAGAAGACCCCTAAGCTTTCCTGAGCACCGGCCTGTCTTCCCCACGTATGTCACGTGCCGTGACCCGTATGGCCCACCCAGTCTGAAGGTCCCATCTCAGGTTGACATCAGCTCTTCCCCTCAAGTCCCCGTTTTACAGATGAAAAACTGGATGCCAAGAGGGGCCCAGCTGGGCTCCCCCAAGACCAGTGGTGGACCCAGGGACGCCTGCCCCCCTTTGCGGGGCTCTGGGGTCCCACCTGAGGCTGTGCCCACAGGGGCAGGAAGGGCAGGCCGAGAGGCCCAGGGCCAGGGAGGCAGGACGGCCAGGGCAGAGCATGCGCTCGAGGACACTGACCTCCATCGTCGAAGAGCCAGTAGATGTCGATGGTCTTCTTGCCCTGCTCCGACTGGAAGATGGTGCTGGCCTGCTCCTCCCGCACCAGGGCCTCGGGGTCCACTGCAGGGGCAGAGGGGCTGGTCAGCCGGGAGCAGAGCACATTCCAGTGCCCAGCCTGTCTGCAGATGGCCAGCCGCCCTGCCAGCGGGACTGGCTGTCAGCGAGGATGCGCGCGTCCTGCTGAGTGAGGGCCTAGGGGGCGTGGCCCAGAGCCCCTCCAATGGCCGCTCTGACTCCAAGACTCTGGTTTGCCCCTCACAGATGCCCAGAAGATGCCCCCAGCTCCTGCATGGCGGGGTGTGGGGGGGACTGAAGGAGAACTTTGCCCCTCCCCTAACATCTGAGTGTGGCCAGAGAGCCTTGGAGGGGGTGGGACACGGGGTGGGACATGGGGTGGGCTCCCACGATGCCCGGACACCGAATCCCCCGCAGGTCTGCAGTCTTTAGTGCGGCCCAAGCCGCCGCCCCGCCCCGACAGGCCCGGCCCCAGAGGTCTCAGGCGCCTCCTGCCCTTGACCAAGCTCCCACGTGGCCCCCACTGGTTGCCCCACAGGGTCGGGGTGTCCTGAGCCTCCGAGGGCGGTGGGGACTGACGTGTGCCAGAGACAGATGGCCTGGCCCTGCTGGCACCAGCGTCCTTGCCGTCCTCCGCCGGGTCAAACACAGGGTTAACTGCAAGAGAGGGACAACAGTGGTGTCCCTAGCCTGTCCTCACCCGGCACTTCCCGTTCTTGTCTGGGCTTCCTCCTACACGAGGAGGAAAGCCCCAGCATGTCACCTGCCATGGAGCTGGCTCAGCCCCCTTCCGACCTGACTCTTCCCACTCCAGCCCCAAAGGGCGTCCTTCTGCCCCTCGGACAGGCCACCCTCATTTGCCACAGCCCTCGGCAGTGGGTGTCCCGGGAACCGGGAGTAACTTCCCCCAGAACCCCCTTCTCAGCAAAAGGCCGCTGCTCAGAGAGGGCTTCTTGAACTGCGCCCTGTGTTGGTGGCGCTGTCTGAAGTGACTCCTGGGTACGCGGCAGTTCGCACGGGAACGGCAGCTCCCTGAGGGCAGACCGAGTTTTGTTCCCTTCTGCACCCCCAGCGCCGAGAACCGCGCCTTCAGAGCTGCCGCTCTGTGAGGACTGTTGGCAGAGCTCCTCACAGGGCTGCTCTGTGCTGGGCGGGTGCCGGGCACTCCGCCCCCAGACCCAGGCCCTGCCTACGTCAAGTGGCGTCCACGCCTTCGGTCCCCTAGCAACCCCCCCAGTTGTTCTCATATCTGTTATTCATTTCACATGAATGCAGAGGCTGCACATTCCTATGTGATTTTAAATGTTCAACGCATCCCTACCCCGTGCCCCAGCGATGGTCTTGGAGAGTTTCCATGGCCCTTGTGTGTGGGCTCCATAGTCCAATGTGTTCACGTGGATGCTCTGCTCTCCCCTCTTCCCTTCCTTCCCCTCTCTTAGCCCATCTGGCCACAAAAGCCCTGACCGTGATTCCAGCAGCTCTGAGCTGCCCCCAGCTGGACGCATGACCTTGAACTGATCACTTCCTCTTTCCGAGCCTCAGTTTCCCCATTTGGAAACATGATGAGCTCAAAGGGACCACCGAAAGCTGACTTTCTAGGGGTCTGTGACCTTTGGTCCTTACTCATTTCCCCTTCACTTCCTTCTACTTCTTAAAAAAAACGGGGTTCTAGAACTTTCTGGAAGCCTGCCGCGGTGTTGGACAGGGGTGCCAAGCTGGTGGGGCGTGCACTCACTGTGTGCCTGCATCACCTCCGAGACGTTGAGCCCCTCGCGCATCCTCATGATACACACTCCATAGTTGAAATCAAAGGCGTCACTGGAAAGAGAGGAGGTGGGTCCAGCTCCTCAGCCCCAGCTCCAGCCCCCAGGAGACCAGAAGTCTAGAGCTGGCCCTGCCTCCCACCACCCCCTTCCTCCTCTTGGGCCTCAGACTCCCCATCCGTGAAATGTGCAGGCGGAACTGGAGAGCCCCCAGCACCCTCCAGCTCTGCGGGTCGTGCACCATGGATCCCGTGGACTCTGCACTCAGGGGGCAACTGAGTCAGACCCATCTCTGAGCCAGGCCCCGTCTTCCTGATACATTTGAATAAGCCCCACAGTTGTGCCGACAGAGGTGGGGATGGGAATTACTCCCCTCCTTTTATAGGCACGGAAACTGAGTCCTGGGGAGTAACCCGCCCCTGGTCACACACTAACAAGTGGCCCCTGGCGTTAGAATTTGACAGCTGAGACTGGGAACCCTGCCGAGGGCGCCAGGCTTTCACCTAAACACCCACATTTTCAACTTCTCTGTGAAACCAGAAGGTCTGGCGACACTGGACCCACGCTTGCCCCCGGACACAACTGGCTGGAGCCAAGTGGCTCCCCCGTTTGCCACAGTTCCCCCTGCTCCTTGTAGCCCCACATCGGAGCCACTTGGCTCTGCCTGATCCCCTTCTCAGCTTTGAACCAGTGACTCAGCATCACATGTCGTAACTGCTTCCCCTCCACTTCCCAAGGCCCAGCAACTCAAAGGCCCCTGTGGACAGAGCCCAGCCCCGCTGCCCTCGGCCCCTCTCACTGCAGGATGCCGATGTAGTCCTCCACCGTGGCCGGGTGGGCCGATTGCCAGTTCTTCTTGAACCCGACCACCAGAATGTTGGGCTTCATCTTCCCGAGACCTGCGGCCTGCGGCGGGTGGGACAAGGTGAGGCCTCAGGCCTCAGCGCCCCCAGGAGCCTCGTTCTGGGGGCCGGGGAGGGGTCTCTCTCAGCCCCAGCTGCCCGCCCCACCCTGCGGCGAGGACCCAGGAAACACACCCCCCCACCCTGTCCACGGTCCTGCCTGCCTGGACTCACCCGTGGGAAAGGTACAGCTATAGCCAAAGCCACCCACTGTGGCTTGTCCAAGCCTGGGCCAACAACTGGACCGTCTCATTGGTTCTAGATTATCCCAGCTCTTGTTTCTCTCTGAATTATTTCTCATAATAAGGGACTTGAACTTGGATGTCAAGCTTGGAGTCTTTCTGGGTCATCTAATCTATACATCTTTCATAGTTCTCTTGTTTTTTAATGTTTAAAATATTTAATATTTGAGGTGAAATGTATATAACAAAAGTAATCATTTTAAAGTATAATTCAATGGCATTTAGTACAGTCACAGTGTTGTGCAACCATCATCTCTATCTGCTCCCGAAATATTATGACCCCAAAAGGAGACCCCATCTATGCTTTAATTTTGAGAAATATTTAAAACTATTAAATGGGATTCCGAGATATTGACTCAGAATCAACAACTGTTATGGTGTCCATGGATCCCAGTTTACAGAGGTGAAAACGGAGCAGTAAAATGAGTTGCCCAGTGGAATATTCTAGAACTTGACCTGAGTGGTGGTTTCATATTACCGAGTAGTGTCTGCGTATGTAAACATTTATCAAACTATATGCTTAACACTTTTTCACTTTGCTGCTGGTAAATTATATCTTTAAAAACGAAAACAAAAAAGCGAGATGAGCCCAAGGTCACACAGCCCTCACAGGCTCCCAAGTCAGTTTTCCCGAGTCACGGCACACAGAGAAGGGCCTGGAAGCAGCAGATCTGAAGACGTAAGGACGGCGGGGCTTCCGCTGCAGCGAAAGGGGCTTCTCCTAGCCCCTCCGGTGTCCTGCCTTCTGGCTGCCGCACCAAGCAAGAAGCCCTACGGGAGGCCCCCAACCGCGCACCTGCATGAGAACCTGGACCCCACTTCGCAGGTCCTCGGCGATGACGTCCGAGTAGAAGGCCTTGATCTTCCTCTTGTTCAGCCACTTGGTGTGCCCATTGGCGATGGCCCGGAGCTCCGGCATCCTCTGTTTGCGGGGTCCCTGTGGGTGGGGGCAGTGACGTCAGGGGCCGCCTTCGCCCTCCGGCCTGAAACTCAGCCCCTCTCAGGCCCTGGCAGCTGCCTGCTGGGCTAGGCAGCACTCAGTTTCTGGACCTCAGGGAGGGAAGGAAGGGGGCGGGGCAGGGGCAGGCCCCTGCAGGAGCTCAGCCGCACCCCGCCTCCAGGGGGCACTCACGATGAGCACGTGGCCGCAGATCATCAGGCTGAGGTTCCGGGTGAAGGTGCCCACAAAATCCACCAGGGCCGGGCGGAAGTTGGGGGGCCCCGTGAGCACCAGGCACTGGGGGCTGAGGAGGGGAAGGGAGAAGGGCAGAGGCCATCAGGACAGAGCCTAGGGGGCCCGGAGGCCAACGCAGGCGCCCAGGATCTCCACCACCCCCTGGGTCTCCCTCCTCAGAGCCCCTGTGTGGCCTCCAGCAGGACCCTGCACACTATGGGCCTCATCTTCCCATCTGTGACTCAACAGTGAATTTTGGGGCCCTCCCAGATCCCATGGTGGCCAGCACACTGGGTCTCCTCTGCCCTCCTGCCGAGGCCACCAAATGCTCCACTGGGGCAAACTGCCCTTTTGACCATGCCTGGTGCTCCCGCCCAGCCCCGTGAGGCAGTGGGAAGAATAAAGACAAGGCGTGGGAAGGCCTGTCACTTCCGAGCTCACTGTGTCACCCGAGTGGGTGACTCAGCCTCTGGGCCGCGGTCAAGGGTCACCACCAGACTCAGAGCCAGACAAAATCGGGGTCACTCAGCTGTGTGGCCTGGGGCCAGCTACTTCCCCACTCTGTGCCTCAGCGTCCTCCTCTGTGAGCGGGGTTAGTGATTTCCTGCCCCCAGAGCCGTGGAGAGACTGTGTGAGGCACTTAGCACAGCGATGCAACGTAAACAGAACCAGTTATTAGCACTGTGACCTGGAGGGACAGGGTCCTGGGCGCAGGACTCTCCTCCCTAAGGAGGGGAGTAGCTAGAAGAGCGCCCGGGAGAGTCCTACCACCTCCCGCTTCCCAGGTCCTTGTGATGGAGATGAGAACACCAGAGCGCCCTAAAGGAGCCCTTGGCACTGCAAAGAGCACGTTTTGCTGCGGAAATGGAGGCACAGAGAGGTTACTCCACTTGCCCGGTCGCCCTGGCTGGGCAATGTCAACCCCCCGGCCCATGGTTGCCATGTGGTGCTCTACTGCCTCTATTTTCTCTCCGGTGGGGGCTGTGCCCACCCTGGGTCTGCCCGCGTCAGGTGACAGGCCTTGGCCACACTCACCGGTAGTTCTTGATGTGCTCCTCCACCTCGTTGAGGCCCACGGAGTAGCTCAGGGCCAGGTTGTAGGAGCTGGCCTGCACGGAGGAGCCCCAGTTCACCTCTGGGGGCGCGGGGGGTGGGGGAGCACACGGTTAGAGACCAGGGGGTTAGAAACCTCCGGACACACAGGGGGAGGGGAGTCGGCATTCTCTAGGAACAGAGCACCCGTGGGGACAGAGCCCCTTGGTGGGGGGACAGCGTGCTCATAACACACGGCTGCACGGTGCTTAAAAGTTATACGTCATCGAGACGTTCAACGCTACAGAATATCCTCCTCCCTTGACAAGCAGACCTGCCCAATGACCTGGAAAACCAGGCTCAACTCTAGAATCCTAGGTTGCCCCGGAGTCCTGCATCCCGGCCCCAGATCACCATCATCCCAGCACCCTTGCCTGCACGCATACAGACACCCCTGCCCATGTGTCACGCTTTGTCCCCTGCCCTCCGATCAGCCAGCCCATGGCCACCCCCGCAGGCCCAGGTGTGTACACCAGCGACCGGCTACTCTCAGGCGGCTGGACCTGGGCAGGCAGTTCCAGGGCCCGGGTAGCAGGGGAGGGCCTAGAGGTAGAGGGGTGGGCTCGGAGGGGGCCCGTTCCCATCAGCTCCTCCTGCAGTGGGAGCCCAGAGCCGGGTGTGGGCCCCTTCGCGGGGGTGGGGAGGACGGCCTGCTGGTGGCCCCCGGGAGCCCGACGCTGCACACCTGGCTTCTTGTAGATGACGTAGAGCAGGAGGAAGAGGACGACGCCGATGGCGATGAGGGCCGCCCACCAGGTGAGAAGGAACATGATGACCACGGAGATGACCGCTCCAAACAGCGCCGCCCACTTGCTGTAGTATCGGAACGAGGGCCTCCACCCTGGGCAGGGGGGACGCAGGTTGGCGGGCATGCTCTGCGCTCTGGAGCTTCCCCCTGGGCCAGCTTGGCCCAGCCGGGTCTGGGTGGCAATGCCGACAGTGCCCAGAGCCAGGGTCCCAGCCTGTGCCCGTCTGCCCGCCCTCCCTCCCTCCTGGAGGCTCTGGGAGGACTTCACACCTGTCTTGACTGGCATTCTGCCATGTCGAGGCTGCAAGGAGGAGGCGGCGTCCAGCTCCGGCCACATGCGGCCGCAACACGGCCAAGGTCAGAAATAGCGCACGGGCCCCCGTAACTTGTGCGGAGCCACGTGAGTGGAGGGAAGGATGGGACTCTGCCCGGCTCCGCAGGGAAGGTGGCGCCAGGGCCACCACTACTGACAGCCGCTCCACGGCTCCACTCTGGGGGACCATGGTCCCTTGTCTATGGAAAAGGCAGTCTGGCGACTGGCTACCAGCAATTTGGGGCTAATTAGAAAAAGTCTTCCTCGAGACTCTTTACCGCCACCTGCCAGAAACTCGTCATAATAAACATGCAACTCTCTGACATCTGTGAGTGGCGTCCCCTGGAGTTGTGCAGTGTTCAACCTGCAGCAACCCTGTCTGTGACTTTGGGCAATTCTCTTCCTTCTGTGGGGACTCAGACAACCGACCCCTGTAAAACTGGTAGAGGAAGATACTAGAAAAATCTCTGCGCACTGTAAGGGGTATATGAATCCATGTACAGTGTACCTTGTAATGCTCGACAAGGGCTAAATTAGTACTATTTAGATGGTGCCTTTCATTGGTTCTGATTCGAGAGGCGGCCTTGGCCGGCCCGCCCACCGGCCCCTGAGGAGGGGTGTGGGGCTGCTTACCGGGCGAGTCGGTGATGGAGGCGTGGAAGCAGCTGAAGTTGATGAGGGCGTAGGAGCACAGGAAGAAGTTGGAAATGATGGGGGCGATGGCGTTGAGCTCGGCTTCGGGGACCCAGGGAGAAAGGGGACAGTCTGTCGGGCAGGGCTGCCGGGGAGCCACCTGGCACCCCCTCGAAGGGTGGGGGGCTCCCGACAGGCCCCTGAGGCTCCGCGAGTCTCAACCTTCTCCTCTGTAAAATGGGTCCGTCATTTCGTGCCGCTCAGAGGGCCGATGTTTTGTAAAGTGTAAACGGCCAACTTTAAGGAGGTAGAGAACCACGGGAGAGTAGACACCATCAGGTGAGGGGTGAGCAAGGACAGGGGTTGTCACAGATTTTGTGTGACCACGAATTACAGTAAGAAATGCAGTTCACGATGTGACCCAGGACACATGTCATTTCTGATCTGAAACCCTGAGACACGTCACAGTCCCCGCTGCGGTGGAAACCTCCTCAAGAACCGGCCCCACTGCCCACCCGTCCGCAAACAAGCTTCTGCACGTGAATCCCTATCTCAGGGCCTGCTTCCAGGGGGCCCCCCAAACAAGACCAGCACGCCCGTCTGCATCTGATTCCATTGCACGGCCTCAAGAACCCCGCCTGTGAGCCTCTGAGACCACGTCCTCAGGCTGAGGGCCGGTCAGAACCCCCAGAGAAACGACATCAAATCTAAGTCAGGGTGCGTTGCAGGGCGAGCAGGAAACAGAGTTGGGTCGGGACCACCAGGTCTGACTAGGCGTTTCCCTGCTGTGGGTGTGGCCCTGCCGCCTCCTGACCCAGTTCGGGACCCAGGAGCAGTGGTCTGTGTCTGGAAGGTTCCTTGGAGTGGCAGTGGCTAAACAGGTAGGGTGGGTCTCAGGGATTGGGACTGCCGGCCTGCAGAGCAGGGGTTCGGCTGCGGCAGGACCCCGGGACCACCAGCAGCCAGCCTGCCCCCTTCCTAGGGAGGGAGCAGGGGCCGGCGCACCCTCAGGCCACAGCACGGCCCGAGTCTCGCTCTCAGCAGCCCCTCTCTTCTAGCAGTTCTGCCTCGATGGCTAAATGATCAGGAAGTATCGGGGAGTGTGCACATGTGTGTGCATGCGTGTGCATGTATACTGTGGCTCTTCCTGCCCATCAGGGACACACCTACTATACGCTATTGCTCCCATTTTGCAGGTGAGGAAACTGCAGCTCAGGGAGGCGAAGTGACTTGTCCAAGGTCACCCAGCTGGCACAGGCAAAGCCAGGGCTGAAGGTCGATCTAGCAGATGAACTGGGACCTTTCTCCTAGGCCATCCCCTACCTTGAAGCCCAAGGGATCTAGCAGCTCAAGCTGTGGGAAGTGAGGTTTGTCTAGTTAATACACCTGCAGGGATGCGGATCCCGCCGTTGACATCAGCTCCCAAGGGGGACCGGTCAGCTTGTCCTGTGCTCCGAAGGGGTCCAGGGAGCTAATTCAGGCCTGAGGTGAGGTGGGAGGGGTCCCCGCTGCCAGGACACAGGAATGCGGAACCAGGGAAGGCAGAGGGGGACCTCCTAACAATATAGGGCGGTCCACCTGACTGGCACGGAGTGGGGGCCACCCTGTTGGGGAGTAGGGGAAGAGGGAGGGGCCCCATGACCTCCCAAAGTCTCTTTCCAGCATGGGCCTCACTTGCTCGAGTTATGCACCCATTGCCCACCGCCTGCCAGGCCTGGCTGGGCGCTGGGCGCACGGGTGAGCGTCAGGGAAAGGAGCCCTGCCCCGCGGCCCCCATGGCCAGGCAGGAGAGGCCAGGCCGCCACGCAGCCCTCACCGATGATGATGAAGGCCACCCCGATGGCGTAGGCCAGCAGGTAGCTGCGCACCGGCTCCTTGTTCTTGCCATAGCCCTTGCCGAAGAAGCCGATCAGAGGGTACAGCTGGTCCTCACACAGGCACTGCAGACGGGACACGGCGCTCAGCCCCTGGCTGGCCCCCCCTCCCGCCTCCCCCTCCGGACCCCAACTCCTGCATCAGCAGGGCGCGCGCCCTTCTGGGTCCCAGCTTCTGTCTCTGAGAAATGGGGGCCATCTCCCTGCCCTCCCCACCACACCAGGACGACAGGAAAAGGGCAAAACGAGAGGGGTGGACGGCATTGGGGTGAAGCCGGACGGTGGGATGGCAGGCAGGGCACCAGGAGAGCTGGGGCGGGAGATACAGGTGCTCTGCACACACCCCACGGGCAGGCGCTGCATCCCGCGGGAGTTCACTCTGTTGGCCCCTTTTCCCTCTAGTCTAGAGACCCCTGTCGCACGCCACCTCCAGGCCTCTGTAGCGGTCACGGAAGGACCCTTGCCCCGGGGCCTCTTAGATACTGACCAGGCCCCCTTCCGCAGCCTCACCTGGAAGACCTTGGCGGCAGAGACGAGGCAGGCGAGGGCAGAGGAGAGGGTGGCCCCAAAGATGCCGGCCGTGATCAGGGGTGCGAAGCCCGACACCATGCTCATGGTCTGCAGGGAGGTGGAGTTCAGGGCCGGTGTGGTTGGGGAGGTGCGCCCGGAGCCCCCACCAGGGCACCCCAGGCCCCTCTGCGGGCAAGGGTAGGGTCCTGACGCTTCCATCTGAGCCTGTGACTGTCACCCGGGGATCCCCGGGCGCCCCACCTGAGCCCCAAAATGTGTCCATCCTCTGCCTGCCCCCTCCCTGCGTCTGGTGGGGCCGACGTCCTGGCTGAGGCCACCGTCCTGGCCGAGGCCACATGTACCTGGTAGTAGTTGATGAGGCCGTAGCGGCAGCTGTGCTGCTGGGAGCACTTGGTGAAGTTCCAGCCGTAGCCACAGGCCAGCCCCTCACAGCCGCCCAAGCCGGCGGTCATGGTGTCGTTCAGGTCCCCAGAGGCATCACGAACCACGCAGGAGCCTGACGAGGGAGGAGGACGTGGGGAGGACTGTCTCCTGCTCCTCCTCCCCTCCTGCCCCGCCCCCAAAGGCCACATTGGCAGAGGGGGAGACGCTGTGAGGGGTGCCGCTCCCCCCTTTACGATGTAATGATAATGATGCTGACAAAGGCGAGGATACCAGCCAAGCCGCGGGAGCCCTTACGCTGTGCCAGGCCCTGTGCTGAGTGCTTTGCATGCCCCCGGGAAGCAGGCACTGCTATTACTTTGGTTGTCTTGCTATAGAGGCACAGCGAGGTTACAGGACCTAAGGTCGCAAGGTCCTCCTTACGATGGGGACCTGGGTCTCAGGCCCTGCCTAGCTGTGACCTGGGCCACGGCCCTGGGCCCCCTGTGAGGAGCTTACCCCACAAGGAGCAAGAGCACCTGTGAGGGCCTCGGTGGTAGGCCGGCGTCAGCAGCGCAGGCCTGGCCTCTTCAAAGCCTGGCGCCGCACTCAGGGGCTGTGTGACCTTGGACAGGTCGCAGTACCTCTCTGAACCTTCATTTTCTCCTCCATAAAGCGGTGGGAATGACAGTGACCAGATTAATTCAAATAAAGGGCTGGGCAGTCAGTTGCTATTGTCGTTTTCACCACCACCATCATCATCACTGATATGACGGTTCCTGTAGGATTTTCACTCCCTCGAATCTATGACGTCGTGCGTCGTATTTGAAGGGACTGAAGCGCTTGGTCCTACCCCCCACTCCGTGTCCTGGTCACCGCCAACGCACCCTCCAGACAAGGTTCCAGGCTCTACCTCCTGGGGTTGCAGAGTCCTCCCAGCCCATCTCTCGCTCTTAGTGAGAGGAACACCGCGCCTGCGGCCCCTCCTGCGGTGCGGGCCGGCTACTCACCGATGGTGGCCGAGATGGCCAGGTAGGAGATGGTGGTCCAGAAAATGGCCATGAGAGTTCCCTTAGGGATGGCTATGGCAGGGTCCTGGGGGCAGGGGAGAGGGGGCATCAGGCGGCCAGGAAGACCCTGCCCTTGCCTGAGGCTGGGTGTCGGGCACGGGGCAAAGGGAACTTTGCAATTGAGGGCTTGCCCAGGAAGACAGGCCTCAGCCAAGGTCACAGGGCTGAGACCACATTCAGGCCTTGGAGCCCAGAGCCGGAAGAGGAGCCCCAGCGAGCCCCGAGCCTGGTCTGTTCCACACGCCGCTGGAGCCCCGAGACGCCGGCCTGGAGCCCATGCTCACGGCATGTCCGTTGAATGATAAGATCGTTGTGATCGAGTGGAGGCCTCTTGCGTCTAGAAACTGGAGTCCTCTGCCCCCTGAGTGTGTGGCCCTGGGCCAGCCCCGACCCTCGCTGAGCCTGGCCGGCTCCCCTGTAATGCAGGGGCGACGCCGGCTGAAGCCCTTCCGGCTGCAGGGGGGATAATGTTCCTAAAGGAGGAAGCACCATGGAAGACACATGGTACAAATGACAATGACTTTGGCAGCCACTGGTCTTCAGCATTTCCTCTGTGCTGGGCACTGCTCTAAGCACTTATGCCAAATTCTCACTTCCTGTCCTGCGAAGTGGGAGTGAATTGACCCCATTTCACACTGGGGGAAGCTTCGGCCCAGACAGGTTTTAAGAAACTCGCGTAAAGTCTCCGTGAACAGGAGGAGCTGAGCTTCTGCTGAGGACACACTGTCCCATGGGGTGGTCAGAGGGCCTGATCCAGAAGGGAGGGGCCCCTTCAGGGCTTGGGAGCATTTAGGACAGAGCGAAGGTGCCCCTGCCACGCAGCTCCCAGACAGCTGCCCCGCCTGAGGCCAGCTCACTGGGCCAGTTGTAAGGTAAGAAGCTAACGGAGCGGCTAGATAAACTCCCGGGGCTATGAGGAACTGTAACGGGCCTGGGCCGGGAACCCAGGGGACCTTGGCGGGACCTCAGGGCAGGAGCGCCAGGCCTCTGTGGGCCACTCCCCAGAGACGGGCGACGGCTGCTCCTGGATTTCCAGGCCTCCCCGTGCACCCCTGGGGCTGAGGTTCAGGATTGCCGCCAATGCACAACTATTAATTCATTTAAGGAAATGCATCGAGGAGCACGTTCGGATGGGCCAGGGGCGGAGGGGCTCGCAGCACTGAGCCCCGCGGCTGGCCACCCAGCCCACTTACACACCGTCTCCTTTGACCCGCCCACCAGCGAGCACCCCGCCGGGCTTCTCCTCCTCCACAGCCCCGCTGCAGCGCTGCCTCCCGAGAGCCCCTGCGACATGCCTCTCCCTCGCCCCCACATCATGGCTCTCGGTGCGTCTGCGCCGACACTGTGTGTCTGCTGCACTTCACCGCTCTTCACGCCACAGACATGCACGGAGCACCTGGCCTGTGTCCGACCCTTGGCGGGACACAGAGACCCAGGGTCAGGCCTCGTGTCTCCAGACGTGGGGGGACAGCGACACAAATGGCCTGACAGCCTTATGCCAGGCACCGTGACGCTGACGGAGCACTGGGAGAGATAGAAGGATGGGGGTGTTATTTGAAAGAGGAACAGAGCTTGGCAGGGTAAAGAAACCAGGATAGGGGGTCCCGGAGAGCAGAGGCAAAGGTGAGGAGGAGGGACGGGGCACCATGACCAAGCGGCAGATCCTCGGGGCTGAGGCTGGGTCACGGCGGTGGCCACAGTGGGGTCTTGAGTGCAGAGCTGAGGAGCCTGCCTGCGTCGAGACAGTGCAGGGCCCTAGGAGGAAGTCCGCCCAGCAAAGGCGTGCGGGACCCAGACTGAGTTTTAGATGGCCGACCTGGGTCAGTCTTCCCCTGAGGCTGAGACCCCAGGAAGTAGGGAGGAAACCAGCCCATTCTGGGGGTGGCCCCCAAGGCCTAGATCCCCGCCGCCAGTGCCAACAAACAGCCTGAGCACGGAGTGGGGTGAAGGACGTGGCCTTGGATGGCGTGGGTTGGGTTGAGCGGGACCAGATGGATTTTAGAAGCTCTGGCCCTGGGGTCTCGGGGCCAAGTTCAGAGCCTAGTGGGAGATCCTGGTAAGCAGCCCCAGGAAGCGGGGGGCTGGACAGGCTGCTTACCTTGAGGTCCCCAGAGATGTTGGCACCTGCCAGGATGCCCGTCGCCGAGGGGAAGAAGATGGAGAACATCCCAAAGAAGGTGCCGTCTGGGCCCCTCCAGTCAGGCACCAGGTTCTGGACAAAAATATCCCCTGGAAAACGGAGGCCTGAGTCAGGGCCACCTGGAGGACTTTGCCCGCTCCCTGGCAGGCTCCCGGGCAGGCGGGGGCCTCCAATGGCAGCCTCTGGCCATGCAGTCAGGGGTCCCATCCTCCCGGCACCCACAGAATAGGTCAGATAGCTGGGCAGGTGGTCCCTCTCCCCAACCCGCACCTACCCCGGTAGCTGAAGAAGCCTTTGGAGGCCTTGTCCTCAGATGGGGGGATCAGTGACCCCACCAAGTAGTTGGCAAAAGAGACCATGATGACCAGGAAGAAGAGCACCTGGGCCTGGGGACAAAGGACCTAGAGGTCAGAGGGTCTGGCCCCACCTTTTCAGGGCACCCCAGCAGGGGAGAACCTGCCCAAGGTGCCTCGCTCTCCTATTCCTTCCTCCCTTCCTTCCTTTCTTCCTTCCTTCCTTCCTTCCCTCGTCAGGAGTTGACGCCGTCACCAGGCTCTTGTCTTGCTGATAGACAGGGGACATGAACACAGTGTAAGAACAGGGCTGCGCTGGGGACGGGGCTGGGTGGCCTGCAAAGGCGTCTTTAGGGGTCCTGAAGGAGGATGAGCGAGCAGCAGGGTGATGAGGCAGAAGCTCGGTGCACTCAGGGGGCAGTGACGAGGCCGGCACAGCCTGGGTCAGAGTCGGGGAGGGGACAGGAGAGGCGGCGGGGGCCAGGTTTGGCCGGGCCTGCCAGCTGTGGCCCAACATCTGTCCTTCCCCATTTCATTGTGCTAACCCTCTGATCGTTGGCTGGATGTAGGTTCAAATGAGGACTGCGCTCCCCCGGCAGGCCTGCCGCTGGGTGTGGCCATGAGAGCAAATCCTGAACAATGGGATTTGAGCGAAAGGGCCAGTCTCCTTCCTGCTGACTGGACTGTGGACATGAGGGGGTGGCCATCACAAACCAGGTTGGTGAGGGTCACACCCGGGGCCGGGAAAGCCACAGGATGGAAGGAGCCTGGGCACCGGAGCCCCAGGAACCAGGGACACCGGGACTGCTACAGAAGAGAGCAATGAGTGACTCTTGTCCTTCCATGGGGTCTTTTTGTCATAGCAGCAGATCTTAAAGCCTTGCTCATACAGATTGGGGGAGGCTAATACAGGCAGGGGGAGGCAGGCCAGGAGCAGGGCGCATTCTCACGATGCCTGCTTCTCCACCTGGCACCCCCACGTCCCCTCCAGCGTGGCTCCTCACCTTGGACTCCCACTCCATGCCAGCCAGGGAGATGGCCAGCAGTATGGTGACGGTGACCACGCCGATGATTCGGATGTCGTTGACAGGGTCCACGATGGGCGTGCCGTACTCCTGAGCGGGGGACAGGCCAGGCTGCGTGCTGCGCTCCGTGCCCTGCCCAGACCCCTCCCCCTGGGTTCCCCTCGGCTGCGCTGCTCTCTCACAGGGAAACAGCGACCCAGACGCCTGCCCTGCCTCGCGGGGCATCCGGCCTGAGGCCCGTGGGCGCATGCAGCCCAGGATGGCTGGGAATGAGGCCCAACACAACATCGTAAATTTACTTAAAAAACATTTTGAGATTTTTTTGTGTGTATGTGATTACGTGTTGCAATGTATTTAACATGTGGCCCAGGACAACTTGTCTTCTTCCAGTGTGGCCCAGAGACGCCCGAAGGTGGGACACCCCTGCTAGAGCCTCCAAAGCAGCTGCTGCAGGGCCTGGACAGTGTGGCCTAGAAGGCAGCGTGCACACCTGGAGGCGGCTTCGGGGAATGGCCTTTCTTTGATGATTGTCACGGTCACCCACAGCGATCCGACAGTGGCCATGGTCCCTGATGGGCAGGTCGGGCCAAGGAAGGCCCAGCCCGGATCGGGGGAGGAGACTGAGACAGGGCCCCTCGGCCCAGGCTCTCCCGCCGCACCTGGAGCAGGTCCCGCACGGTCTCTGCGAAGCCCACGGTGTGCATGGCCACACCCACGGCGTTGGCGAAAGCGAAAATGAGGCCAATGGAGCCCCCTAGCTCTGGGCCAAGACTCCGGGAGATGAGGAAGTAGGTGCCGCCTGTTGGGGACAGAGGAGTCAGCTGGCTGGGCTGGACTAGGGCAGGCGGAAGCTGAGGCTGGGAGAGGGTGACCACAGGCTCCGTGGGGCCCGCGGCGCAGGAGGTAACCCGGGCCATCCCGCACGCGGGCAGAGCCCGCCTGAAGCCCTCACCTGCAGCCAGCAGGCGCAGCCTGGGCTGCCCCAGTGTGGGGGCAGGGTGGGGGCGGTTCGGAGGCCCATGCCCAGGGAGAAGACTGGGGGACCCACAAGACGAGGTTGGGGGGAAGGCAGTGGTGGAGGTACGGTGGGGCCCACCTGACTTGACCTTGCCGTTGGTGGAGATGGCCGAGATGGAGAGGCCAGTGATGGAGGTCACCATGACCGAGAGCAGGATGATGATCCAGGTGAGGACTGTGGGGGTCGGTGGGATGTGGTCATTTCCCAGTGGGAGCGTTTCCCGGTGAGGGGCCGGGTGAGGAACCTGAGTCAGCCGACTGATTCGCCCTGTAACTGGGATCCCTTCCCTTCTCTGAGCCTGTTTTTTCATCTGAAAAATGGGTCTCTGTCTACCTCCTGGTCTATCCCGAATAGTCAGGGAGCTGATGAGCCAACGTGTCAAAGGCCATTAGATATGGAAGGGAAGGTACCCTTTTTTAATAATAAAAAAATAAAGCAATAGTTACCACTTGGTGAACACCTCTGGGTGCCAAGTCTTGTGCTGTTTACACGGATCATAGAAACCCAACAATAGGTCTGTGAGGTAGAGATCATTATCACCACCTTTTACTGATGAGGAAGCTAAGGCTCAGAGAAGTTAAGAAACTTGTCCAAGGTCACACAGCATGGCACAGAGCTGGTCTGTCCAGAGTGCAAGCTCCTAACCTGGATGCTCTGTTGTAGAAACTGACTCCAAGAGCTTAGGTGACTTGCTGAGGGCCAACAGAGCCAGGAAGAGCCCTCCGGCCTGCTGACTCCGTGTCCAGTGCTCCTCTGCCACACCACCCCCACCTCTGTCACTGCAGCGGCCCAGAGCCTCTGCAGGCCAAGTTCAAGCACCCCTTCTCCCCACCTCCCAAGGGTGGAGCTCACCAATGCCCGCTTGGGCCGTAATCCACGGGAGCCGCAGGTAGAGGATCACGCCCCAGATATTGAGCATGCAACGGATCTGGGAGGAGAGGGGGATCAGATGTCACCTGTGGGGGACGGGGGGTAGGGGGCAGATACCCCCAGGCCAAATGCACAAGTCCTTGTCCCCAGCCATGGCACAGCAGCAGGCACCCAGGGCTTGGAGACATCTGGGTCCTTTCTTTGCTTTACCCACCTCAGGTTTTGTGGGGCAGGGAGAGGAGGGAACCCAGAGACCCACCTGCCCTTCCTACTCACTTCCGGGGCTCCCACTGAGGCCTGAGGGTGGGCTGCAAGCATCGCCTGCCCTGACCTACTCCAGACCCAGCACCCCGTGGGCCCGGCCAGCTGTCGGCCCAGGCCTGGCACTAGGGGAGCTTGGCGAACGCTAGAATCAGGCCTCGGAAAGTAGGGGGAGGCCCTGGCTGGGGCTGAGACTTCCCGTGGGAAGGGCTGCCCCAGCCAAGTCTTGGGTTGAGGCGGGGCATGTGGGAGATTTCTAAGGCCCCCCATCTGCTCTGAGATACTGAACGGGCCATGCTGGGCTCTGGACACCTCAGTCCGGGTGGGAGATCCAGAATCGCCCCACGAACCTCGGGGGGTGGGGTGGGGGGCGCTCCGATGGAGGAACAGAGGCCCAGCCAGGGGGCAGCTGGGCAGAGTTAACTAAGGCCAGGACCCAGCCCACGGCCTCCCAGAGCAAGGCTAAAGCAATCTCATGCAACCCCCTCTTCAAAGTCCCATAATGTCTTCCAAATTCACTTGATTCTTTGCTGTCTGGAGACTAACTGGTGCTCTACACTCCAGCAAACCTTCCCCTTCCCATCACGGAAAAAGAGAAAAATACACTGCGAATTTGTGTGTTTAGTGCTGCTCTCTGGTGGTCTTTCTGGGGAAACACAGTTTCTTCTAATAACTCCAAGACAGGCATTGCTTTAAGCACTTTACATCCACCAACTCATTTAATGCTCATCATCTCACAGATGAAGAAACTGAGGCACAGGTTAAGTGACTTGTCCAAGGTCACAGGACAAGTGACTAGCCAAAAAGAGATCTTCCCTAGGGCCAGGTCTCAGGCTGGGGGGCGGGGTAAACAAAGGCCAGGAAGTACAAAACCAAAGAAAATTTGAGGCCACTATGCAGATAGGAAAACTGAGGTCCAGGAAGGGCCCCGCGTCTGCCCTGGTCACTGAGGCCTGAGAGTCAGAGCTGAGGCTGGCGGGGGCTATGTCTGCCCACCCTCACTCCCAAGCCCCTCATCCACACGCCACTTACCATCACGCCCTTGACCCAGCCAAAGCGCACGGGCTCCCCGGGGCTCTTCTCCATGGCAGCGCCCGCCTCATCCTCCACGAGCCCATCCGTCATCTCATGGCTGGGCCGGCTGTCGAAGGCCAGGGCGTGCAGGTGGCTGCCCTCCTGCTGGGAGTCCGGATCCACGGGTGATGCACCAGGGGTCCAGGCCCCCCGCCCTCCGCAGTCCAGCCTCCCAGGCAGCAAACCCAGCGAGCCCCTTCTCTGACGCAGACCTTCCTCCCCCTCCGCTCCCCATCTCTTTCCGGTGTGTGCAACCTCTGTTTGCAGGCTTCCCCTGCCTGGGAGCTCATTACCCCTCCAGGCAGCCCTAGTTGGCTCAGTTGGGTTGCCAGTGTCCGGATGCTACACGTTACAACCTGTGCCCAGAGCTTCCCGGCTCCCACATCCGCATTTCATCAGGGCCTCTCAACTCATAAGGAAGACACATCCTCATGGCAGAGACGGCAGGGCCAAGCTCAGAGAGGTTAGGAAACTGGGTCAAGGTCACACAGCAGAGAAGTGGCCCATCTTCTGAGACGATGCTTACCTTAAGGAAGGAGTGCAGGTCAGCCAGCGTGGGCCGGACCTTTCGGGGCTCACCGGGCAGGGCGCTGTTGGCATAGTGCTCATAGGCTGGTACCACGTCAATAGTGTTATAGCCAAAGGTTCGCATGTATAAGGTGCTGCCGTGGGTCAGGTGGCTGGGGTGGCTGCTGTCATAGGCAGCCGGTGGCGGGGGCTCATCGCCCCCCAATAGTGTGCTAATGGTAAAGCGCCCGCTGCACAGAGTGGGGTCTCCGGACGTCTCAGACGCCTGCAGCTCTGCCATTGTGTCTCTGGGTGTCAGGGGAGGGGGCCAGGGTCGGCGGGGACATGCAGGGTGACTTTATAGGCTGGGCCTGCGGCAGAGAGGAGGCAAGGAGGTTGGCCCGAACCGCCCACGGCTGGCGAGCAGGGTCCCAGGACAGGGTGGGAGGCAGAGCACGTGCCCACTGCTGTCCTGCCCACCATGTGATCGCTGAGATAGCGGCCGGCCCGCGGCCAGAGGGCCGGGCAGAAAGGCCTGGTGCCCCGCCCCAGCTGGGACGGGCCACCCCAGCTCCGGAGCTTCCCAGGCCAGCCGCGGCTTTGGTTTACACAGCCTCCCACTCCTCCCACTGCTCAGTCCTGCCCCTTCCCTTCTCCCCAGAGGTGCCGGCCTCAAGAGCCCTCCCTGGCACACGTCCTGCAGGTTGGCTCCTGGCTCTGCCTGCTTCCTGGGCGCGGGTGGTCTGTCGGCTCACAGGCAACCACTGATCTCCTTGTCACTCCTGCTGGGCTGGCAGCTTTTAGCCGTTCACCCCACAGACTTTACTGCCCAGTCTCCATGCCGTGGGTGGGGACGGGAGCAGGGACACCCACAGGGGGCTCAGTGGCTATGTGTATGGTGCCGCTGAGTCGGTGGGGAAATGGACAAGGAAACAGACCAGGCGGGCTGTGCAGCAAGCGCAGCAAGGGGGGATCCTCTGGAAGGGGGTCCGGGTGGGGACAGTCAGGGATGGGACCGAGTCTTGGAGGACGAGGCAGGGGATGAACGGGCTCCTCGGGGCCACCACCAACCAGCTCCAGGCATCTGATGCTGGCTTATGCTCAGCTCCAGCCACCCTTGGGAGGGACATGGAAGGACAGCTTTTCTCTCCCTCCCTACTTTGCCTCTCAGACCTGGGTTCTCAGAGCTCACACAGGTCCCCACAAGACCAGTGCAGAGATGCTCAGCATTCCTGGTGTCCCACGGCAAGGCAGCACTTGGGGACTGAGAGCTTTCAGGGGGGTCTGGCTGGCTCATGCTGACCCCCTCATCCCCGATCCAGAGGGCCCAGGACCGGGGTGCGCCCCGCAGTAGGGCCGGGCAGCAGGAGCAGGCGGAAGCGCTCCGACTGTGTTGGGGCAGCGAGCCGGGCTAGGGAGTCACCCTCTGTAACCCTCCACGGTGAGCGCGCTTAGCCTGGAGTCCAGGAGCCCCGCAAAACTGGGGCAAGTTTGCACACCTAAGCGCGTTTCACTGGGAAGGAGGACATCCGTTCCGTCCAGCTTGCTAGAAGGCCGGTCCTCAGGAGCACAGACCTGAGCGGATCACGTTCACTGATTCCAAGCAACTAACAAGCACAGAGCAGGTCCTCAGCAAACGCTTGCTGAGTGAATAACAAAGGGACCAGACCAACGAGGGCGGAGGGGAGCCTCCGTAGGAACCCCTGGTGGACAGAACTGCCCCAAACGGGGGTCAGTGAGAGGGACAGCTCCTCGGGGTCCTCCCAGCTCTGCCGGGCGTGGAGATGAAGTCAGGGTGACAGGCCTCGGTGACAAACCCAAAAGGTTATGATCACTGTGAAACCACTTGCGAAGTTTATATATTTACCTTATGTGTTGATTTTCTTTTTTTAAAGAGACCTCTCAGGGGCCCCTCTTACTGACCCCCAGGCCTGCCCGCCCCTTTCCCGGGAGTCCCAGCCCCTCCTCAGAGAGGCTTCTGCGGGAGTGTGCCCCCCCACCCCCAACCCCCACCCCCACGGCAGCTGCCAGGGCGGCAAGCTCTGGGGGGAGGGCTCCAGCACAGGGACCCCAGTCACGGTCCCTGTTCTCCCTGGGGGCCCCACCCCCTCCGGCGGGGGGGCCTGTGAGTTACTCTTTCCCTCCCACGACCCCCATCCCCTCCGGGCAGATCTTATCGGCCTCTCGCTCTTAAACTGCCACCTGACAGGCTAAAATCACAGCCTCCCCACACCCCCTCACACCATTCCCACACACCCTGTCCCGGGAAAAGCTGTGGAAAATTCCTGATTAAGATCTCAGCGGGCTGGTGGGGGAGCAGGGGGTGGGGTGGAAGGGGCCAGGGCTGGCTTCCAGCACCGCTGGGACCGGGGCTGAGTGAGGGGGCCACAGACTGGCTGGGTGACCCTGGGTGACCCCTTCCTCCTCCCTCGGCAATACCCAGACCAGGTCAGCTCCAAGGTCCCTTCCAGCCCTGGAGGGGAACATTGGCTGCTTCAAGGAGCCTTTGCTGCCCGGCCCACCCCCACATCTCTCTGGGGTGGGAAGCGGTATCAGCAGGACCCCTCCAAGGGCGTAGCGATGGAACAAGCTGATGGGATCGTAAGAAAACCTTGTGCCAAAGCACAAGACATGCCCTTCAGAAAGGGGATTCCTTACACGTGGGTGCATCCTCATCCATTTGGGAAATGTTCACAGAGCCCCCCTCCCCTTCTTGACGGGGACATGGTGTGGGGTCAGTTGCCATTCCTGCCTCCCAGGACCTCAACTTCCAGGGGGCCCCCAGAGCCCTTCAGGTCCGAGACCTGGGACCCAGAATCGGATGCACCTGACCAAGCGGAGCCCTGCAGTGGGGCCGCAGCTGGTCTCAGGCCCCAGGTCAGCTCTCAGTTTCCGTGTGACTCTGAGCAAGCCGCCTGACCGGGGGGCCTGGGCCAGCTATGGCTGACCTGTCCAGTGTCAGCCCCTGGCTGAGCGGCTGGGGGCCCCTTGCCCCATCTCCTGATTCTCAGGCCTGAGAAATGGGGCAACAAAGGGGTGGAAAAGGCTCAGTGGTCAGGAAAGTCCCTGGCAGTGAAAACCCAGAACGTGGGCCGCCAAAATATTGAGGACAGGGGGCACGGCTGCAGCCTGAGTCTCAGGGCCATGGAGGCACCTGAGCAGTCATTGTGCCCCTGCTGTATACCAGGCACTGCAACTCACAACCCATCCTGGCAGGGACACCAGCAGAGGAGGGGGGCTGCTCAGGAGAGAGGCGGGAGAGGGTAGGTGTGGCCGGAGGGGACCCCGGGGCAGGGGGTTGGGGAAAGGCGTGGTCAGTCAGTGCCAGGGAAGAGGTGGGAGGGGGGCAGGGGGGAGGAAAGGGGGCGAGGCTGAAGGGGATCCAATTGTTTCTTCATTCATACACATTTATTGAGTGCCTACTGCATACCCTCATGCCCTTTGCCAGGCGACACAGGCACAGGGAACAAGACAAAGGCCCTGTCCTCCTGGGACTCACAGTCTAGTGGGAGAGACAGTCAGTAAACAGGCAATCACTATAATACACTTAGGTGCTATGAAGAAAACAAAGGTGGGGTTTTTTTTTGGAGGGGCATCGAAGCCCCTCTGGGCATGAGACATTTGAGCTGCGCTCCAGCAGCGAGAAGCAGCCACCCACCTGCGAGCAGGTATGAGCACAGGGGTCCCAGACAGTGGAAGGAGTGTGGGCAAAGGCCCTGGGGTGGGAGTCGGTGTGGTTGGGGCTTCAAGGAAGCAAGGAAGCAGGTGTGGCTGCAGCAGAGGGACCAAGGAGATGGGGCCTGAGACCCGGAGGAGGAAGGGCGATCGGGCCGCCTAAGCCAGGGTTAGAAGTTCCCCGTCCTGTTACGCGACGGTCGGATTTCTATTTTTCAAAGATCCCTTTGGCCATGTGTGGGGAATGGACAGAGGGAGGCAAGGCCAGCTGGGCTGGTGCAGGGGCGTGGCGGCTGTGGCCTCGGGCAGGGGGCGTGACAGGCCGTGGGAAGGTGAGAGGCGGTGGGAGTTGAGGTCATCTGAAGGCACAGCCGACAGAACCAGCCCAGTGGTCTGTGTAGGGCACGGGCTCCAGGGCAGCGGGAGCAGGGGACTCTACAGGGGCAGCATCGGTCCCATCTGTGAGCAGGGAAAGCTGGAGAGGAGGGCCTTGAATGCCAGGGCAAGGAGCCTGGCGTGTGTCTGGGTGCCAGACGGGAGGCTGCTGAGGGTCAGCAGTGGCGTGGTGAGCAGGGCGAGGCAGGGGCGGGGAGGCCGGAGGGGCTACAGCAGCAGCCAGCAGGGACGAAGCCCCAGCTAGGAGCCCTGGGGCTCATCCTGGTGGCACAGGGGTTTGGGCATCTCTCTGCAACTGCTCACCAGTGCTGATTCCCCAGCTCCGTGCAAGAGGTTCTGGGGCCCTGGGCACAGGAGGGCTGGGGGCCAGTGTCAGCATTTCTGGAAAGCTCCCCAGCCGGTCCTGAGGAGCATCCCGACGGAGATGCTGCTCGCTAACAAGAACAATCTTTCCAACAGACTCCCCGCCACCACCCCACCCCCAGATCCGCGTCCGCCGCGCCCCACGGTCCCACGAGGCTCGCCTGGAGAGGATGGGTATGATGCAACCCTGGTGTCGTGAAATAGCCGGGTAAGAGGATGCGCTGCTCGTCGGCCTGATTCACAACACCAGCTGCAGCAACGATACCAGAACTGCGCCGGCTTCCTCCGCTGGACGCGGCTTCGTGGCTTGGAGACAGCAAACGGCCTGGGTAAACGTCCTCCCTGGCAGGGGGAGGCCCTGGGCCAGCACAGCGCCAGGGCCTAGGGCTGTGAAGGAGGAGGCTGGGTCCCTGCCCACACGGGGCTCACAGACTTGATGGTCCCAGGGAGAGGAGAGCAGGCCCAGAATCCTGCGTAGGGCACCAGCGGAGGGACCAGGCACTGGGAAGGCCTGGGGAGCCAGAGGCTGGACTGCAACCTCTCCAGCAACCAGGACCAAGACACTGGGGTTCCTCCTGAGCCTTGCCGACCACGTAAGTGTGTCTGTTGCACCCCTGGTCCTTCTACCCCGACAACATTAGGACAGTTAGACACAAGTAGCTTGAAGCTACTGGCAGCTAAAGCAAAAAGGGAAACACGCTGATGAGTTAGCACCGTTTCATTGTTAAAGGAAGAACTGTGTTGTTGGTTGTTTTTTTTTTCTTCACAGTCAGATTTGCTTTTTTTAAAACCTACTTAGCCAACATTCTTTCCACAAGTAAACGTAGGTATTAATAATGTACTCGTCCCAGCCTGGCTGTTTTGGAGGACAGACAGAAGGACAAGGCATGATCACTATCCTCAAGGAGCACCCAGTTCATCAGAGGTGGCGAAGCCAACAGGAGCCTCACCCCAAGGCATAGAGGCGCCAATCCCTGGCTGAAATGCTACTGGGGTTCGCTTCCTCTAGCTGGGGCAATGGTAGAGTGCGGTGTATGAAACAGCAGAGGTAAAATGAAGGCAAAAAGAAACAAGCTACCATTTAATGAGGGCAATGGCCAAACATTAGCTTGGAGCTTTCTGGCAGCCAAGGCAGAAAGTAGAATTGTGACCAGTGGTCACTCTCCAATGAAAATGAGATTTCATTTCCCCCACCCCCTTACTCTTCTGATAAAGAAATCTCCACCAACCGCTTACCCGCCACCATCCAGGCTTAGCTGAGATTTCTAACGCCAGGCCTGCCACATCCACACACACGGCAGCAGTACTTCTAGTAAATAGTCCGCGGTAACAGATAGGACCATGGGCCTCCCCAGAGATCGAGGCGCCAGGCCATGGTCTCTCCTATCCCAGCCCTTCCTTTTCATAAGGCCAGTGTGCTAACCCAGGGCTACAGAGCCTAGTGTTGCATTTTCAAAATACACCGTTAGCTTTTCTAATGTTACTGTAAACATTGTTTTTGTCCTGAAAGCAATAGGGAAAACATGGTCACTCTGCTTGATCGTGGATTCCATGGGTGCGTTTCCGGTCCAAATACACTTTAATGTGCTCTTTCAGAGCCCAGCCTCTCACTGGCTCCCGCAGCAGGGGCCGGGGGCTTAGAATCACGGAGCTGCTTTCAAAAGCTTAGCCAACCCCTGCCCCCGAGACCAGGCCCAGCCCTAGACCCGGGGAGAGAGTGGGGAGCATGTAAGGCAAAGGACGCCGGGACCTGGCTCTGCACCACCTACCTTCAGACCTTAGGCTCCCTGTGTACTTGTTTCATCATCTGTCAAATGCAAACTCCTCCCAGTCAAACAAAACAAAACAAAACAAAACAACGGGATTTTTGATGACTGAGAGAGAAAACTTGAGAAAGAAGTGTTGCAGAGGACAGTAACAGTACTCTACAAACATTACACAAACATATATAAATATATATATACAGGCATATGCAAACAGATGCCAGTATGTAAATTATAGATTGTTTGGTCCCTCTTTAGCTACCAGAAAAGATGGGAGGCAACCAACCCATCCTTGCCTGTTTAAGTCAACGCTTTCTGTGAAGGGCAGTTGCTAACATTTATTAAAAACTAACAAAAGATCGGGGCCTGGGGAGGAGGCGGGGAAGAGCTGCTCAGGACCAGGAAGCAGAAACCCGGAGAGAGTTGGCCTTGGCTGTTCGTGGCCATTGGAGCTCAGGCTCTTGACAGAAACTAACGTTCGGAGGATCCTAGGAGCTCTGAGTGGCTTTCCCGCCTCTCCTCGTTGCCCCTTTACCAGACACTTGGAATACGCTGCAGACCTCCTTCCTACCCCAAAGCAGGATCCCAGGGGGTCTCCTTCTGGGGGTCACCCAGCACCCCAGGGTTCAGCTGCAAGATGACATTCGCCATTCAGGCTGCACTTGTGCTCAAGTGGGGGTGGGGGCTGGATCCAGGGGAGTCTTTGGTCCAGACTGGGCTGCTCTGCTGGGGTGCAGGTCCCACGGGGCGTGGAGCCCCACAGCAGGGAGTCTGAGGGGCTGCACGTGGAGGGGAAGTCAGGTCCTTATGCCTGGGGAGTTCTGTTGACGGCAGCACTGAGCACCGAGTGCACGCACCGCAAGGATTAGGGACAAGTCCGTCAAAGCACGCGTCTGCCCTGTGGTGTGCACAGGGAGGCTGGGGCCAGGATTCAACCAGAGTTGTCAGGTGTCATTCACCTGTGATTCCCTGGGAAATGCGACACTAACCCCCCCTCCTCCAACATACACACAGTGATGCTCTTCAACCGATGCCGTTTTTACTAGTTAACCACCACCATCAAAGACCGTGCTGACGCACTGGCTTTAACCTTGGTGGGTATGCAGCGGCTGGTTGCGGTGCCCGTTTCCTCTCCAGGTTTAAGATTTTCGTCTCCCGATTTCGTGCATCTCGGACATCCTATGATTTGCTGAAAACCTGTGTTGAGGAGTGGGGAGAGGGTTCGGCATCTAGAGAGGCCCAAGGCTGACCTCACGCCCTGCTTCCAGTCAGGGCAAGGGGTCTTGACCCTGTTCTTGACCCAGGGCATAAAAGCACCCGGGGAGCTTTTAAAAAAACCGATCAGTGCCTGGGCCCCTCCCCAGGCCCAGCAAGTCAGAAGTTCAGGGGCAGGGGCTTGCAGATCGGCCCTTCCGGAGGGCTCCCCGGTGGATTCTGACATGTGGCCGGGGTTGAGCATGACGACAGGAGCTGGAAGCTAGAGAAAGACGTGTTGACCAAGGCCGTGCACAGCCAAAATCTGGCTTTTCTCCACAAAGGGTGTGCTGAGTTTCTTAAGAATGATCTTCCGTGTTGTAAAAGGCTTTTAAAGAGCTGCTTGCGCCTGGGTAGATACATGGATTCATAATGGCCACCAGCCCTTTATGCTGGACTCTTTGCCCAAGGCCAACAGGCATCCTTTCATCATCAATTTGTACGCCAGCCCCCACAATTTGGACCAAACCCCCAGGGGCCCCCCCACCTCCATGTACTCACCTCCACTTCTTGAGCACGGTGGATTCCCGACAGCCGGGCCAGCAAGGGCTGCAGGTGAGGCCTGTGACCACTGGCAGGTCTCCACCTGGCCCCAGGGCTCCTCCACTCACCTGAGTCCTGCTGTTTCTCCTGCTTCCAGGTCGTGGGCAGGATTAACAGCTGCTTCACGCCGCCGGGGCCAGGGGAAGATCGGAGCTGGGTTCCCTGTACCCGGGGCCTGTGGGATGGCCACACCCACAGCAAGCCCACCCCCACGCCCCACCCTGATGGCTGCAGGTCTGAATCCTGGCCCCTTGCACATGGCCCCCTCATGCCCCAGACACAGGAAATCCTGCCCTTCATCTTATCTGGCCCTGGCCCTTTCTTTCATTTCTTAAGGCTTCCTATTTTATCATGCCATGTGTGCACCTGTGCTTTCGCACCTGCTGGTCCCCCTTCCCCGCCCACCTACGCTCAAGCCAGCAGGGACTGCGCCTCCGCATCAAAAATCGCCCCACGGCTCTCAGCCCCACGGCCTCCAGCAGGCGCTGAGTGGCGAGGCGCTCAGGCCAGCCTGCGGAGAGAGCGCCACTCTTACAGGAAGAGGCTGGTTGCACCAAGTAAAACGTGGGGAGCGCATCGCGCTCCCCGCTGTGTCCTAGGGCCCAGAACCACGCCTGGCCCAGGGCAGAGGCTCAAATGTCTGTTCACTGCATCTTCTGTTTGGCAGTCATTGAACGAGCAGGAATCACAAGTTGAACTTGACATGTCAATGTTTGTCCCCTAATAGCAAATTTTTAGCCTAACGACTTTAACCTCATTTCATCTCTTTGGGGGGATAAAAGCTCTCCCTGGGGTAGAGGGAACTGACCCCCACGCCCTAGAGGGGTCTGCCGCCGCGCCCACGTGAAAGAGCCACTGAGAAGGGCTGAAGCCAAACGGTGGAGGGCAGACCTGTAACTCGAGAAGCCTCGAGAGGCCTGCCTACACAAGGCCAGGAACAGGGTGGCCAAAACGGACCTTTACTGAGGGCTCAGGGAGAATTCTAGAAATTCACTTCATCTTTCCAAGAGGCTGACAGAAGAGGGGCTGGCATCCGGCTTTATCCCTGAGCAGACTGGTTCAAAGAGGGCAAAGAACCTGCCCTCTGTCACACGATTACCTGAGGGTAAAGAGGGGATTTTCACCCACTTTTGGACCCGCCCCGGGGGCTGTGACTGTCCCTTGACAGGCTGGGCCCTGAAGCCTGGCGGGGCTGCTGCCCACTTATCCTATGGGTGCTGAGCTCTTTCCTTTCAGAATTTAGCCTTCAAAGCCTCTGACGTCTTCTTCGTGCTTTCTGATGGGAAGGATCATGCCCTCCACCCCTTGGGAAGACCCCATCTCAAACGTCTGGGCTGTCTTTGAGGAATCCAAGTGCCCTTTTTGGTCCAGCTTAATTTTCCTAAACACTCAAGCCAGCTGATCAGCACAAGAACTCAGCCCCGGGACCCACCCTGAGTGCGGGGGGGCCGGCGGGGCCGTGAGTGGACGCAGCATCCGGGCTGGTGTATTTGGGACCAAGACGTTTGCAGTAACTAAGGAAAAGAACTTCCAGCCGACCTCCCCAACGATGTCACTCCCCAGAAACAGCCAGCAAGACGCTCCCCAGGCTCTGGGGCCTCACTGCCCCCCATCCATTGTCCTTACACTTCTCCGTGGCTATGGCTTCCTGGGGCTTCTATGGAAACCTGGCCCCTCCTACGGCACAGCTAAGGTGCCTCTTGTGTTGGGCTGATCACCTGATTCTAAAAGGTTTTAACGGAGCGCTGGCTGGTGTGGCTCAGTGGATTGAGCACCAGCCTGCGAACCCAAGGGTCACCAGTTCGGATCCCATTCAGGGCACATGCCTGGGTTGCGGACCAGGTCGCCGATTGGGGGTGTACAAGAGGCAACTGATGGATGTATCTCTCGCACATCAATGTTTCTCTCCCTTTCTCCCTTTCTTCTTCTCTAAAAGTAAATGAATGAAATCTTGAAAAGAAAAGAAAGAAAGGCAGGCAGTTAGCTGCGGACACCGCAGAAAGACTCTGAGACCTGGATAAACGGGCCGTACTCAACCGCAGCGGCCACCTCTCCACCGCACTGACTTTCCCTCCCGGGCCACTGGCTCACCAGTCCCTGCCCCCAAAGGGGCTGCCGAGTCCCCAAAGAGACCATTAAACCCTACGATGGGGCGAGGGTACCTGTACGAGGCCCACACACCCAGGCAATTCGCCCGGGAGTAGCCTCCCCTGAGCCCCAGGGCCCCCTGCAAAGGCAGTGGGCGGCACCTCTTCCACGTCGCCCACCTCGGCCGCCGGCAGCTGGAGCCAAGTCCCTCAGGGCTTCTGATCAGGACCAGGTCCCCCAAGTGGAGAGAAATAAACACCCCTCCCTCTAGTTGCATGTCCCCAAGCAGAATCCCATGTCCCAGACCCTGAGAACGCCCCTCCTGGTCAAACACAGGCAGACACCAAGGGGGTGTTGGGGACGTATCTGTCCTGTGCTTTGGCCCAAGTCTCTCCCACCATGTGACCAAAACACAGTCCCCCAATCCTGCCCCCCTCTCCCCAAGGCCAGTGACTGGCTCACAAGCCCCATTTAAGGTGCTCTCCAGGAAGTGTCCAAAATTAACGGTCACAGACGGTTCAGAGCTCCCAGCCCCGGGCTGTACGCCGCATGCTGCGTTTATCACCGAGAGGCTCCTGCTTGGTCACCCTCCCCCCGAGCCAAACCCCGACTCTCCGCAGGCCCCCGGTCAGGGCCCTGAGCTCCGAGGCTGCGGCGGGGAGAGCAAGGCTGCGGGGCTGCGATGGGAGTCTGTACTTACAGAGACCCGCGGGGCTTCACAGACCCAGGCCCGGGCAGGCCTTAGCCCTCTGCGCAGGGAGTGGAGAGGGGGCCTGGCCTGGCGCCCCAGAGGCCGGGAAGAGGCACTTCTGCTGCCTTCGGAGAGCCCCAGGCTGCGCTAAGGGCGCTGCCAGGAGAGGAGGCCCGAGAGAGGTTTCTGCTCCACTGATGGACTGAACAAAGGGGGCCCATGGCACTTTGGGAGAACATTCCAGAAATTTACTGGCTACACACAGGGGTGGTGGTGAAGGAACCATCCTAAACAGAGTAAATGCATAAGTTACTGAACAGAAAGGAACAAGCGGACCACATGCACTGCCTCTCGCCCAGCCCTGCCCCTCCCCCCACGAACACCACACACAGTGACAGGCTCAGAAAAGCAAAGACGGAAAGAAAATAATCAGTCAACTGAATAAAGCAAAGGATTCTCCCCAGTGTGCTTCTAATGAAAGTTACTGATCAAGTGAGAAAAGGCTGTGCTTTGCCTGCTTCATCTCTGTAAAACACATTTGAAATTCCCAATGGAAAAACACCCGACAGCTCACAGTGGCTGAGGTCAGCTGGGGCCCACTGTCCTCCCTCCATCGACCCGCCCAGCTTGTCAAAGCCGAATTCCAGTTACAGCCCCCTCTCAAGTGACTCCCCATCGTGCTGTCATTCCCCCGGCCACAGCAGCACCAGCAGCGCGGCCAATCAGGGTGACCCAGTTCAGCGGCAACGCTCCGGGCGCACGGGCCGAGCCTGGAGCCTCCGGGCAGCGCGTGCCAGCAGAGCCCGGCCCAGGGGGGCAGCCGGGCAAACTGGGCACACTCCTACTGAGAACCCACTTGTCGTTTATCTGAAATTCACACTGAATGCGTGTCCTGTGTTTTCACTTGCTAAATCTGGCCCAGATGAAGGGGCCTGAGCTCCAGGCCCGGTGGCCCTGAACGTCCTCGGAGCGCCTGTCCAGGCTGGCTCTGCCAGAGCCACCACAGGAGCGTGTGCGCTTCCCACTCTGGGATCACCAGCTCCCCGGCTCTGCGCCCTGATGCAAACTCCTTTCCCCTCCACCCCAAGAAGCAGGGCAGCGGGGAGGAGATAAACCCATTCGATCCTGGGCTTCCACTGGCTAGTCCTGGTCTTCATTGTTGTTTACAGTCAACCACATTTCCACCTCCTTCCTCTCCACGATTCCCCGCAGACTGAGCAGCTCTGAGAGTCTCCTTCTCGGACCAGCCCTGTTTTATCTGACCCCGCGACATGCACTCCTCTCCACCTTCCTTCACACGGACTGCCTCCTAGGGACCCCCACGTTGGAACAACGTGAATCCAGGCACGGGGAGGCGGAGCGGAGGATGTGGACTGGCGGCTGGCGCAGGGGCCAAAGCAAAGAATCTGCTCATGCAAACATCTGCTGAGTGTCCACTGTGGGCCGGATGCCCAGGACAGGACACACAAAAGCTATTTCAAACGTCAAAGTTAGGACAGAAAAGTCTCCTTTCCTGGGTGAGTAACTTAGCACCCTCAATATTTCCACTTAGATGATCATGGCAAAAAGAAGACTAGAAGGAGCCCACTTTTCCTGGACGTTTGAACAACTTTGGGGTGGGGACTTTATTACTGGCTTGGACATGGCTGGACTGAACTTGGGCTGACACACCAACGCACAGGGCTTGGCCAGCCTGGCCCTGGATGACGACCACCAATCACTACAGTGAGAGGCGTAACAAGGAAAGGAAAAGCGCAGATCACTTGAAATTTCTTTTCAAAATGCTCTAGTTGGTGGTTTTCATCTTCTTCCCACCACCCTTTGCAGTAAGAAACAAGCGGCAAGCAGAGAGATTTCCTTGTCCCCTGCCACCCTGTGCAGGTGCCAGCATGCTATGCGGCCATCAGAAGACAGGCTGGGGGCCAGTGGCTTCTGAATCCAGCCCAGAAGAATGAAGAATGGGGGACATTCGGGACCCCAAAACAGCATTGTTTTGCTGACTTCTTCCTGATGCTCCTGAAATGCAGGCGTAAAGGCCAAATTCTACTGATATAAAATGGGCATCTTGGGCGATGCCGTAAACTTCACTCTCCCATCAGGAAGTCTGTAGGGAGCGCCTCCCAGTGTGCTGGGCACAGGGCCCAGGCGGATTCCGTGGCCGGCTGAGGCCCGTCAGCGCGGGCAGGGCCTGCCGGCACCGGCCTGGGGTTGGAGTCAGCACTCAGCAGGTCCGTGCCACTCCCTGAGTGGCACGATGGAGACCTGGCAGCGACGTGGACCACCTAACACGTAGCCATGGTTCTGATGCTTAATGCAGAAGCAAGGCTTGTGGAACCCAGCCTGAGGCAGTAGGATGTTTGGCACATCTGCACGTAGCTGCTGAATTTAGTATTAAGGGTTTGATCAGGAGTTGGCTCACACAGAGCAGACAGGGGAGAACGCAATGCGCAAATCAGCAAATGCTGGCCACTGTGGGTGCTGTGTTTAAAGCAACCTAAGGCCTAGCAGTTAAGTGATGCATCCAAGGAATAACTGCCATGGCAGCCAAACTGCTGCTGAATCTCTAACGAGACTGTCCGTTCTTAGAGGGCAGGGCAGGGCCTACATCCGGCCCGATGTGATGGCACCTCCTGCTCTTTGAACGACAAAACCAAAGGATTCGCTCTCAAAGAGCTCACTCCAGTTTTCCCTTTCAAGTCAGACAATTATTTCATTTAAAAAAACCCGAAAACTCCAAAAAAACAAAGGCACAGATTGCTTGAAATCAAATTTCAAGGCCTCTGAAAAGGACCCAGATTGAGCCAGAAGCTCCCCCATCAGCGTCCTGGTGAGTTTCTAGGAGCCGCTCTGGGCATAGACCCTGCGCCTCCAAGCGCGATTTCATTAGACACATTGGACTTGCCCCTGGAAGACGAAAGACTCTCAGCACCACTTTCTGTGTTTCTCTGGGTAAAAGGCAAACTCGTGGGCCAGTGTCGAGGGACAAGATAGTTTCCCAAACAGGTGCGCTGAGGATGACTCTGCAGCTAATAATCTGTCACAGGATCACGATTCTGAGCACAAGCTGTCACCATGGATGCACAGGAACCTGCTGAGGGTGTGGCCTTGCACACACAGCCCGTCTCTCCAGCATCTCTGGACCCCGCAGGTTGCACTTGATCACAGAACCAGCCGACAGCGCAAGCACTGGGACTCGCTCCGTGAACCTGGCCCTTCTGGAATGAACTGTTGTCTTATTTCTCCTACGACTGTCCCTCTCTGGACAAGTCCTCAAATGCTAACCAGGCTTCCTGCTCAGCTCCCCCGCCAGGGAAGCTCAAGGTGCGGTGGCCTTCCTCTCCCTTCTGATTTTTTCTCATCTACAGGTCAAAGGGCAGCGGACTGCATCTCCCGGGCAGCGCTCACGTGCAGTTCTCCTGTTTGGAGATGGCTGAACTTCATGATGCAAGGAAAGGCACACGCACAATGAACCCTGCTGGTCAGAAAGATGAGCAAGACGTGAGCCAGGGAGCATCCTCTTGTCTATGGCTTCATTACATGTCTACCTACAAGGCCAAATACTGAAAAAGCAAAGTATTGTGGCACTTTATAAAAATTCCAGAGTACTGTTAAACTGAATCATTTGACTTGCTCAAAACACCAATCAGTGCAAACAAACAGGGCACGGCTGGCCCAGTCAAGTGCCCTGCAGGGCTCACCCTCTGAGACTTTCGTAGCAAAGCTCAGCTGAAGGCGACGCTCCAGGGAGACAGGACAGAGGATGAAGGCAGAGCAGCCCCGCTGACCCCACAGCGCATGCCCGATGGACAGATGGAACCCGACAGATGAACGGCAGGTGGTCCCGAATGCTATGCATTAGCTCTTTCCCACGTGGAAAGCTAACCATTATTTATTGACCACCAGAGAGTGGCAAGGGCCACCATGCCCTATGATGAGAGAGGATTCTCCTCAGGAGCAAGGAGCACCTTTGGAGACTCCAGGGAGCCTGACACCCTCCCGGGAGGGCCCGCCTCGGCGCAGGCCACGAAGCCAGCAGCGCCGACCCCCTCCAATCCCCCGCGGCCCCAGGCGGCTCTTCCAGGAACAAGCCCTCATCCGCGCTTCCGCTCCGGTTCAGCCCTGGCCTGCGGGACTGGTGGCAAGAAACACAGCCAAAGATGAGGGACCACCTCTGCCCCGGGACCACACAGGTACACCCACTGCTGACGCCCAGTGGTGCCAGACGCTCAGAATGCGACTCACGAACTTGCCCAGCCACTGAGCTTCATGGTCCGAGCCTCAAGGCGCTGACCACCAGAGAAGAGAATGAGGGCTTTGAAGCCTTCCTGATAGGGGAGGGCACGAGGCCGTGGCCACCTCGCTGGGGAGCCGCAGGGGGAGAAGCGGGGACGGCTGCGCCTCCTCAGGCCCCACCTGGGGCCCCTGCGACGTCTATCTGTAAGGCATCTTTTTCTAAGCCCACATTTCCCTCTCCAATGCGACTGCAGGAGAGCAGCAAACTAAGTGACCCTGGAATCAGAGCATGTGGCTTGGAGGATGGGCTCGGACCACCTGGACCCCAAGGCACCTGAGAGAGGAGGGAATGCGAAGTGCTTGATATTCACACCCTGATCTCAACTCACCCAAGGCCCAGGTTGGCTTTCACATTCTAAGAAAAATGTGACAAACTGTGACCCTGCTATAGAAAACTATATATATCTAAATAAAAGTAACTGCCAAAGGCTTCATTTCCTTGCTCACGTTGGGTGAACTTTTAATCACTTAAGGTCAACTTTAACCAAATCACAGACGCCTAGACCAGCCTGTCCTTGTCTGGCCCAAGCACTATCAAAGACATTTCCTCCCACAGAAATAAAAATTTAAACAAAATTTCAAAGGGAAAAAAAAATTAAAAATGTGTAAAGAAATACAAATCAAAGAAATTTATTGGTGTTGACAAAAATACATAATACAAAAAACAAAACAAAACAGAACACAACAGAAACAGAACCAGAAACCCCACCCCGGCGGGCCCACGCGCCCGAGCCCCTCAGAGCACCGCACTTAATTCATGAGGACCTCCATCTGCACCAGCCTCGCGTTGGTGTCCCCAGACGTCCGGTAGGGGATCATCCCAGCAAAGGTAATCAGGGCTCGGGCTTGGCTTCGGAGTTGCTGGGAGAAAGGGGAAGAGAAGGAAGCCAGTTAGCTTTCAAGCTGGGACACTATGCTGGGAGCCACCACGTCTCCCGTTTTCTGCCCCTCAGCACTGGGGCAGACCGCTGGGGGTCAGACGGCAGCCATGTCCCTCTGGCCTGACGTAGGGTGAGCAAAGCCCTTCAACTGAGCCAAAGACAGGTGGGCCTGGTGGGCGACCAGCTTCTGGAACGGCCCTGGGCCTCGGGCCACCCGTGCCTGAGTCCGAGCCGCGCTCTCCTGGCTGGGCTCTGCCGCCGGCTTCCCCGGGGATCCGCACCACCAAGACGGGGGCTGTGACTGAGTGCAGCCCCAGGCCAGCTCTCTCTCCTCTCCTGCTCCTTCCCTTTTCCTTTCTTCCTGACCTAAGTGCTTGGCCCTCATTTCCCTGGCAACAATATGATGGGATTCCTGGATTGTTGCAGGAGGGAAAAAGATTTTAACTCAGGTGCTTACAAAACAGTAAAGAGACAAACTTCACGCTGATTTCTAAGTGATAAGTTGATTAAGGAGTATTGAAACTTTGGAGAACAGCTTCATGTGGCCCCAAAGTGAGATTTGTGGGAGGCTTATACCTGTAAGAAAGGAAACCGTATCTGAAAGAGAAAGGCAGAGTCTACTAACATCTTTTGATCATAACTAGACTCTTAAGCAAAACTCGGGGGTCACTTACTATGCTTCTCAAGGACCACTCAAGAAGGAAACAAAGGCGAGTACTTTCTAATTGGTATGTAAAATAAAATGGCAAGTCTATGTCCTAACTAATGTCCAAATCAAAATAAATTTTTACTTTATGATGGGAGTGCCCACTAAATTTTCTTTCAAAAAGCACAAAGTGCTCAGGCTCCCCTGGCTGACGAGCGGCTGCTTCCAACAAGCCCCGGGGCGTTCAGGTGCAGGGCCCACCGCCTTGTTGGCGGCCTGCACGTGTGAGCCTCTCCTTAAAAAAAAAAAGAGGGACGGGCAAGAGGAAGACGGGAAAATGGCTTTCCTCACAATATGTAAAAACTAAGTGCCTAGAAAAGAAAGATGAAAACACACAGGATGTGCGTGCAGCTGGTCTCCACACAGCTCCCATCAGGGGACAACAAGTCTGCCCGGCCACCAGCTCCGCTCCCAGTGGGCAAGGCCTCTGCGGACCTGTGCGCAGCGCCCAGAGGCCCAGAAATGCCCGCCTCCTCACTGCTGCGCTCCCTCCAGCGGGAACAGGCCGCCGCCCAGGCCCCAGCACAGGGAGCCCGGTGCGGCGCAGCCCCCGACAGCACTTCGATGCCAGCAGCTGCCTCTGCGCACTCAAGGGTGGGCCCACACGCCGGCGCGCCAGCCCCAGCGCTGCTCCCTCCGCGGCTCAAGGTGAAAATCTCCACCATCGCTCACTGGGCAGGTATGTCAGTGACAGCGACAGTGCCTGTGAGGGTCACAGCAGACGGAGCCCACAGGCGTCCTCGGAGGGGAAGGTAGGCTTTTCTAAGGTCTGGCTTTCTGACTGCCCAGATCAGGTGCAGCTGTTAAAAACTACACCGAGTCTCACTGAACATTAAAAGGAAAAGTGAAGGGAAAGGGAATTTTAAAGCACTAGCAGTTTTAATGGTTTAATTGGGTCGAACTCCTCTGCCCTTCTGTCAGATCAGCTGGACGGCGCACGCCGTGCGAGTCCCCGGAGCCTGCGGGCCGGCTGCTGCCTGCCCGCGAATGCTGAGCCCCACAGGCGGCGGGAGGCGCCCTGGCCCGCTGTCAGGCCGATGTGGCCTCCAGACACGGCTCCTTCCCTGCCCCCCGGGGGCCCACAGGAGCTCGCTGCTCCCCAACTCCCGTCTCCAGGCCTCAGCTGTCCCTGCTGTGTAGTGGGGGTGACAGTGACTGCCCTTTGGGGTCACTGTGAGGCTCCGGTGGGAGCAGAAACAAGGATTTGCATCAAATGAATGTGTTGAACAAACGTAAGTATGGTTTTGATGAAAGTGCTGAGCTGGGACTCACAAAGTAAATTTTGAAATGAGCAGTAGGTTCTTGTGGCAGTGCTATAAATTTGCTTTCCGTCTGATTTTTTTAAAAGGTGATACTGGCAGACTCGGTGCCTCTTTCTCTGCTTTGTGGTGAGCCTGAGAACAGCAGCCCACACATGCGTGCTTCTGCGGAGCTCCCGGCACAAGGTCCACCCCCGGCCGGGCGGCAGGGGAGCGAGTGGCCTGGGGCGGGAGCTATGCCCCCGTGAGAGGCGGTGCTCAGCGTGGGTTCTGGCCCACACCGGGGTCTTACAGAGTCACGGTCCTCGATGACGCGCTGGGGCCTGGATGCCGAGGAGGGACTCGTCCCCTTGAGCCTCTTAAACTGAGTGAACAAGATGTTCATGGTGGCGAGCAGCACTTCTGAGAGGTTGTGCCTGATCTGTGTGGAGAGAAACGCATGAAGTGAGGGAAGAACCAGCCCGGGGCCAATGACAGGCGCGGGACTCCGGGTGGGCCTGGTCATACTGCACGCCCGCAGCTGCCCGGTGAAGAGCTACAGTCACCGAAGTCGCTGACGGCACCGACACGCCAAGTGTGAGGGCAAAGCCCAGGCAGCACTGCCCAGGAAGGTAGGTGGGCCACCCCTCTGCTGCCTTGTTTATGCCATTCCTCCTCGGGGGTGGGGTGGGAGAGGGGCAGGAGGCGGTGAGCCAGAAGCAGGCTGGCCGCCTGTGACCACCTGTGACAGCAGGCTCGCACTGGCTGGCAGGGTGATTACCAAGAACAGCGTGTGTGAAAATGTCAGAAGGCGGGACACTCCTGTCTCAGGCCCACCAGGCTGTCCCCCTGGACCTGCACAGCCCTGGCAGGGCCCTTGGAAGGGTCGGTAGCAGCAGGCGCTGGTGCACAGCTTCACCCATGACACCACGAACAGTGTCTCCAGAGAAGGCAGGAAACAACAGAAGGACAGTGGCTGGGGGAGGACAGCAGGTGTGAGGGGAGGGGAAGAGAGGCGAGGGGCAGGACCCTCTGAACCGTGGCGGCCACGGCACATGTGCAGGAGCTGGCCTGCCTTGTCCTCTAAGTCAGCAACCTGGTTTCAGAAAAGGTACTGGCTACTGAGTAACCATTTTAAACGGAAATGCTGGCGGCAACGTGCTAGACGCTCTGCAGAGAGAGAGTGGCTCTGGGGCTCCAAGGCTGACGCTTGGTCCACGGCCACTGCTCCTGCTTCTCAGGCAAAGCGGTTCAGAGTGGGGAGGGGAAGTGAATCATGACATGTTTTATTCACTGACTGGAACTACTTAAAGATCACAGTTAGGCACTGAAACACCTTCCAGAACAAATGGATAATAAAGAATTAAATCAGACCTCACAGCATCAACCAGAGACCTGCTTGTGCCAAGAGCATGTCTAATCACTCAAGTGAGTCTATTTTCTGAGTCAGAAATTCGGACAATGATCTGACAAAGATACGTACACTCACAGAAAACCCAGCCCAGGATATGGGAAACTGAGCTCATCTGAGCAGACTTGGCCCAGACGGCTACTGCACCAAGGCTCTCGAAGTTATGAGCTATGTTAAAACAAACGCTTTCGGGGGAAGCGGGGAAAAAGGATTCACTCTGGAAGCAGAGGACTCACTTCGTCACTGAAATTTCTGAAGGCGGCCACTCTCTCTTCCACACTTTCCTGGTTCAGGGGCACCAGCTTCAAGCGGTCAATGATCTGTTTAAAAGACAAACCCAGCAGCCCCTGTGATACAAGCGTCACAGCCACTGCATCGCCTTTGGCATCGGACACACACACGACGGGCAACCTACAGAGCGTGCCGCCCGCAGCCCCGGAGCCGCCGGCGTGCTCACTGACGCAGCTCCCACCCTCGTTTTCCGAGGCCATTTGAACACTCAGAGATTTCGAATTGCTTTGAGAAAGCTCTGTTTCCAGACTAAGGGGGTAAGGAATGAGGCGGGGGAAGAAGGAAAAGAGGGCAACACAGAAATCCCCTTTAATTCCTGGGAGCACGCTGTCCTTCACAGGCACGATGGTGCCATCTCCTTTGTTTCAAGTGACTCCCACGCCCTGTTGTGAGATTTTCACGGGCACACATCCATCTGCACTCCGCACAGCCCTCCTGACACTCACATCGAAGGCTCTGTCAATATGGCCGCTGTGATACTCATCAAAAAAGGTAATCAAGTCCAACAGAAGATAGAACGTGGAGTCCACACATTTATTGGCGCTGATCCCCTGAGCCCTGTACCTGAAAGACAAGAGGGAGGGACGGGGTCAAGGGTATGTTAGGCATTTCTGTGCGACCGGACCTTTAGGACAGCATTTAAAAATTGTCAAAACCTCAACTCTCTACAGGTGAATTAAGGGGCGAAAATAGTGTTTCTTTTTGAAATGGCTGAGCTTCTGATGGTGAATCCTCCTTGACAGGAACCCTCCTACAATTATTTTGCATGAAGCAATGTTCTCTAGCCTCAGCCGCCAGCTCAGCATCCAAGTGTCCAGGAAGGATGGGAGGCCCTGATGGGCCAAAAGCCCAGCGGCCGTCCCCGGGGATGGCTTGCTAAGTGGAAATGTCTCATTTGCCAAAGAATGTTCTTCTGTGCTCCCCCAGGAAAGCCCCTCCAACTCCGTGTTCTCTGGGCCACTTTATTAGGAGCATCCGCAGAGGGCACAGGAGGGAACGCCTGCTGCCTCGGCCGGGGAGCCAATCCGAGTCAAGCCCAACAACTCAGTCACCCCCAGTCACCAGAGGAGGGAGGGGTGCTCAGCCGCCCACAGGAGGAGGAAACACTGGCTGCCCCCTCCACGAGCTCCCCGCCCAGCCCCCGCCCCCTAGGCCCCCAGATGCCCGAGAGGGCTGAGGACAGCGTGGAGATGAACACCACGCCTACAATCAAACCCAAAGTGCAGGACTACAATGCTGAGACACCCTTTCCTCTCCTTTTTGGGAAAAAAATTTAAGCCTGCTGGTAGCAAGTGTTGGCTACGGTGTGGAAAAATGGGAGCCCTGAGGAGCTGGCGGGACTGCGAGCCGGCAGGGCTGCTCTGGGAAACCGCTGTCACCGGAGGGCTGAGGACGCCCGGGGCAGGCCTGGCCCCGGCCAGCCTTACCGTTCCGCGATGGAGAGGGCCATGCTCTTCAGCCGCTCCTTGTTGGACTGCGGGGCGCTGATCTGGGGGACAACCGGGCTCAGCAGTTTGTTCATCAGCTCCAGCACCTTGTCGGCATTCTGCCGGAGATTTCAAATTAAGGAAGGAGTCACACAGTCAATAAAAGCAAAAACTAAATAACCGAACGCAAGAGGGGACTTTCTGGGGTGATGGATGGAACTGTTCCATATCCTGACCCGGGAAGGTAGTTATGCCTCTGGAAGGCTCTTCAAGCTGTATGCTCACATTGTCTCCACCTTAATCAGACCTCGGTCAAAACATTTTTAAATTTTAAAGAGTGAATCAGCCTCTTTTTGTTCACTCTTCTCTGTTGACAAAAGGAGAGAATGGACTCTCCTGGGCTACACGCCCCGCAGCAGTCACCGTGGGCTCTCGTGCACAAGTACTCATTCCGCCCTCGCGAGCACCCCGCGGCCACACTGCTCCCTGCCGCGCGCCGATCCACCAGTGTGTCTGCGGCCGCTGCAGTGGCGGGGGTGAGGGGCACCACTGCATTTTCACCAGCGGCTTCGCCATCAACATGTGACGGACGCTTATTCTGCTGCCCAGTCAGACAACAGCTCAGTGCCTACAGGACATGCTTACAACACGCCACTCCTGCTCAGCCCGAAATGTATCACGGGCAGAAAGAAATCTGCAGACGGAATCCCACCCTGACTGGCCCGCTGGCCACCTGCACACGGGGGAAGAGGCCTCGCAGGGGCGGGCGCTACCACTACGGTGTCCCTGGAACACCTGTGCCTTTCATACCCGAAGGCGACAGATCGACTAAGTGCAGGAAGAGGAAGGGCACTTTACCTTGGCAAGGTCATAAAGCTTCGCTGCTTCCTCGAATAGTCCTTTATTTTCAGCCACGGAAGCAACTTTGTTTATAATAGGCTTTGTGTCACTAGTAAACTTATCTATGACTCCAGGCTGACAAGACAAATTATGGAGGGGGCAGAGAGAGAGAGAGAGAGAGAGAGAGAGAGAGAGAGAGAGGGGGGGGTGCACAGAGCTGTTATTTTAAAGGCAGAGAAGAAACTGGGGTCTGAGAACCACTCTAACTGAAAACGCCTGCCCTGGGCCGTGCACGTATCTCCCAGCTCGGCTCTGGTTTTCCTAAAAACCTAAGGGCCTAATAAACATGTGAAAGGGGCTAAGGAAACTACAACAGAGGAGGGAGATACAGTGGAGTCAGCATTATGACTCTGTGCTTTCTCATTTCCCAGAATGACCCCGAGGGTAGGTAACATCAACGATTTTAACTTTGCTGAGGAGTATCGCAGGGGGTGGGGGGCGGGGGACATCAAAGAACTCAGAAAAAAATGCCTGAGATATTCTGGATTTGCTTTCTAAGACAAATGGCAAAAGGAGCTCAGTGCTCAAAATATACAGGACAAGTGGTGTCAGAGTATTTTTTTAAAAAATCAACATCACCACTCAGTGGCACCCAAATGGTCAGGAGAGTATGAGGGAGGCCTCGGGAACTGCGGAAGAGGGGAGCGGATCGCGTGACACCTGACCGGCCCTGCTGATTGATTCCCCCCTAGCGGGGACCAGCCGGGGGACCTGCACCTGCCACCCTGGAGGCAGCACAGATCCGTGAAGAGCAGGAGCTCTGGGGTCAAGAAGGACAGGGTTCAAATTCCAGCTCCCCTTCTTACCCAGCTGTGTGATCTAGAGAAAAATAATTAACGTCTATTGTCTCCATTTCCTCACTTGGAACACAGATAATAATGGTTCCAGCCTTGCCTGAATTCTTGTGGCAATTAGTCGAAAATACCTGCAGTGCATCCGGCTCAGTGCCCGGCAACTGTCACTGCTCAACAGACATGGCCACGGTCTCATCAGCTCGGTCACTGGCCTCCCCTCTAGGCTGCACAGTGTGAGCCGTGTGAGGCGTCTTGAGGTCCCTGTGCCCAGGCCACCGCTCTTACGCGGGGGGAAAGCGAGGGCAGGAGGAGTGCGCCCGAGCGGCGGCAGACTGGTCTCCCGCGCCAGGGCCTCTGTCCCTGCTCCTGAGCTGCCAGAGGGCAGGACAGCTCTCAGGGAGCCGCGAAGGCCCATGGGGCAGCTGCCTCTCCGGGGTCAGTGTGAGGTTCTGAGCCCTCAGAAGCTCCCTTCGGAGAGAGGCCAAGCATATTTCTAGCTTTTCCATCTGGGGAGAGTAGGGGCAGTAATCAATTTCTTTTCTTGCATATCTTCTGAGCCCAGAATGACAGGAATGTGGCTTTCTTAGCTCAAAAAATGGCAGGCATGAACAGAATCCTTTGAACATAATAAAAAAGCTGCCTACTTACCAACTTACATATTTTAAGGAGAAACAGAAATGTGTGTAAAATCATGGTCATCGCATGGGGCCTGTAATACTCATTCTTTGTTTTTTAAACTAAGCAACTTCATTCCTATTTGCACCTTTAGTACCTTGAATTCTAAAACCTAACTACAATTTTTTGGTAACTATAAATCCCCAGTTGCAAACTAACACACCTCCAGGGGCGTGTTTAACTCACCTTTCTACTGCCATCATTCTCTAGTTTCCCGAGAATCATGTCAAACTGCGGAGACAAAAAAAAGTGTACTCAATTTACTGCACAAGATATACACATTATCCACAATTCTTTGGGACAAAAGGGGAAGAAAACAGGGGAGGTAGAGAAGTCTTAAATTAACTGAGAAGCAGTGAGTCGTCAGAAACCAAAGAAAACTCTAAGCCCCCGGGTCCTGTCCACCATGACGACACTGAGGGGCCTGCAGAACCCCGCTGGCACGAGAACAGGCACACGGAGCCGCGGAGCGGCCGGGGGAGGAGGAGGCCGGCATACCTCTCGACTTTCTATCACAAGCTCGCTCACACAGCGCAGAAACATGTTTTCTCCTTGACTGTCTTTCTCGTCCCTGCGGGGGGGGGGGCGGGGGGGAACAAAGGCATCGTGGTTTCTGGTGTGGACTCGAGGTCAGAACCCGCTGAAGCCAAGGGTCATAAGCAAGTTTTACCTGAGGAAGTAAAAGTACTGGAGGGCCTCCCTCGGGTCCGTGGACTCAAACTTGCGGGTGTAGAGCATGAGGAGCCGCACGAAGTTCAGCCGCCGCATGCAGGGCGGGTCGCCAGGCTCGTGGCTGACTGCACCATGGGGGACAGAGCTGTTCACAGCCGCACGGCCCCTCTGACCCAGGCAGCCAGGAACCGTGGGAGCTGAGTCCAAAGACCCAGCAGAGCCTAGTCCTGCAGCCCAGCCAGCGTCGGCCAGCTCTGGCCACCCCCTTCACTGCCCTGTCCGCAGCCCCTTTCCAAGCACGGGGTACAGAGAGCGGCCTTCAGTAGTAAATCACTAGCACACCGGTCTTTGAATGAAAAGGTGGAGACACCCGACAATTCTGGGGTGCACCCTGAGCGACCATGCTGCACTGACTTTTAAGGAGGCTGCAGCCACTGCCCCGGCTTTATCTCCTCTCCGTCCGCCTCCCCCACCCACACTGATGTGCACAGGAGACAGAGGGCTGCGCGGGGTTTCCAGTGACAGCCCTCATGGGAACCAGACTCCTGATTCCAGGACGGCGTCTCCTGCATCCCCCTCCAGGCGACCGGACTGCCTGGCCACAAAACGAGCACCTTGAGGGGCACTGCCATGCTGCTTGGCACCATCTGCCTGAATCCTTGTTGGCTGCAGGGATGGGTGCCCTGCCGCCGGATGGGGGATGTGTTACGCTTACGCTACTGCCCACAAATACTCACGGAGCTGAGCACTCTGTCCGGAGGATTTTAAAAGCAGCTTCAGCTCAAAGAGCACCAGGGCCACGTGGACGGCATGGCAGCGCAGCCGCTCCATGCGGAAGAGAAAGGCGATGGCCGCCTCGAACTGCGCCGTCAGGAACAACACTTGGAAGTAGAGGAAGGGCTGCTGGTTCACCGTGAAGTGGGACTCGCCTGGGGGAGGAGACGGCCCGCTCAGAGGGAGTCAGCCCCAGCCACCCGGCCCCGGGCCGCGCCGCTGTGCCTGAAGCGCCCGCTGGGCGGGATGCCGGCGGACACGGGGACCTGCCACGCGCACCCCGCCTGGTTCCACGACCTTCTCTAAACCTTACAACACAACACTGCTGGCAAGTAGGGGCCACGCTGTAAAACCCAACTGCTTGCATTAGGTGGGAGGTAAACAGAGCTCAGGACCTTAGAGCGGAATCCAGAAGGGGCTACTGATCTCCTTTATTCCGATAAAGTCACTCAGTAAGGAGAGGAATGAAGATTTCAAAGGTGCTTCCGTACAGCAGGGTTCGCAGATCCCCGAATCCAACAACTGCTGACCATTAGGTAGTTGGGATCTTTTCTTCCCAGAATTCTTAAACAATACCAGGGGGAGCTCTCTCTCCCGCTTTGTGCTCAGTCTTTGTGAGATCTACAAGGAGGCCACAGGCAGGCCCGCTTTACATCTCTCCCTGAGCAAATGCCAATCCGAGCAGTTGAAAGAAAACAGTTTGCAGTGTATGACCGTAAGTCACATACATTGCCTAAGGCCACACGGCCTCTACCCAAATTTGGAATCGTGTTGTGTTGTGCTATTTGAAGATCCACAGGGTTCTGAAGGAGAGACAGACCGAGTTCGGAGGCGAAGGACTTTCCCAGAGGAAAGGCAGGTCCGCAGGGACCTCAGGTGAACGAGGGGAAGGTGGCCAATTTCAGGGTGCCTTACCATAGTCTTCCAGCAACTGCTTCTGGAACTGAGAGAGCGTGAGCCTGTCTTGCGGGGAGCTGGTGCTGTCGTCATCGAAACACACTTGGTTCAGCTAAACCCCAAGAGAAACGCGGGCATTGGTACCAGGTGTGCCCAAGCTTGGCCTGCGGCTGTGGCTGCCCAGCAGCCGTGCCCCTGGCTGTGCTCACTGCCTGGGACTCATGGAGGACACACTGGGGCCAGCAGCTAGGAAACCCACCAGCCCGGCCGCCTTGCTGATGTCATAACTTAAGCGGGTAGAATCGGTGGGCAGAATGCGAGTAGAGGGAAGAGGCTAGAGTCCTGCAGGGCAAGAAAAGCAGCGCCTGCCTTGAGCCACAGGTAGTCCTCGGTCTTGTCAGCCACTTCGCTCTGGTTGTCGGTGACATCGCATCTGCCGATGATGCAGTACACGGCCCGCTTGTAGGGGTCTGTGTTGTTCCTGAGGGCTCTGCGGTAGTGCAGTCGGAGCTTATTCTCTGTGGCTGGGGACAATCTAAAGGCGCAGGGGAACAGACAGAAACTGGACTCACTGAAGATCCTCATGGGCACCTGAAAGCACCTGGTCCCAATGAGGTGCCAGCGTTAGCAAGGCTTCCTCCACCCAGGGTGACAGACACTGTCCCGCCCACACTCCCTAGGTGCCATCACTTTCATCTGACAGCGACCGAGCACACCTGCGTCACCTGCCAGCTTCCTTGAGTAGACGCCTTCAGGGAAGGCCTGTCCCGGCCTCCCTCCGGTTCCCCACCCGGTTCCCCACTCCCTTTTCCGAGTGGGAGCCTGTCCCAAGTAAACACCTGCATTCAGACCCTTGCCTCGGGGCCTCCCTCTGGGGAAACTCAGGACATTAACCCTACTTTACTCTCCAAAACAAGACGAGGGTATACGGCTGAAGATAATCTCCAGACTGGCATTATTAACACTGCCAAACAAATTATCCCCACCTACTTTTCACAAGTATGACAGGGGACCTATCATTTCTTCTATGTAATATGTGTATATTTCAACTCACTCTTAATTCTAGCCTTTGCGCATGACAACGTACTACACTGACCACAAAAGCACTAGGTGTTACTAAGTCAAGTGTGATACAACAAGGTGTCATTGGTAAGCACCTTGGTGTGCCTGGGATTTACAGTAAGATCACGCTCCCATCACAGCCTCTCCCGCAGCAGAACAGAGAACTCCCTACAAACATGAGTGTCAGAATGGGGGCTCTTCTTCTAAGGTTTTCAGCTGTGATTCTCAGGAGACGTCTACTAGCTTTCTAAACTTTATTTTTTCCCAAGCAGAAACTTTTTTGAGACGCGTACAGGGAAAAGAGGGCAATGCTTCGGGAAGCGCCATGTCAGTCACTGTACCTTCTGTCCTTGCTGTTCATATACTCCTGGAACCAGGTTTTAAACTCTCCCAGCTGGTGCTGGGCTAGGTTGACCACCTGGGAAGCGGCAAGCAGGTCTCCGCAGCGCATGCAGTAATAAATCAGCGCCCACACGGGGTGGCCTTCCACCTCTCCGTCCTGAAAGAGGAAGGGTGCTCACACACGCGTGCGCGAAAGCCCACCGACGGCCTCCTGACAGACTGACCCTCAGCTAAGTCCTCTCCTGTATTAGGTCGCTTAATATTCACCAGGACTCCAAAAGGTAGGGACCATTAATGGCCCCCTCCTCGTTTTACAAATGAGAAAACTGAGGCACGGGAACCTGAAGTGCTTGTTCAAGGTGAGCTGGCAAGGTGCAGTCTGGCTCTGAAGTTTTCCCTCCAATTCAGCACCAACCAGTGGCTTCTCCACGGAACCCGAGCAACCCGCAGCAGTCAGGTAACATGTTCTTCTGTGACAACTTAGACATGTCCTCCTGCAGTCCCCTCAAAGGTGAGCACTAAAGATGCTCACTGACCATAAGAAACCATCATTGTTCCCGAGTTTAAAAAATGTTAACTACCCCTGTTAGCCAAATGGACAGTGGCCTTTCACTCAAACATTCACTCAGTATCTCTGTTTCGTACACAGTGCTGGGTGCTGGGGATCTGAGCAGGAGGCTCTGTTTCCACTCGCCCAGTCCTGGGGCTTATCTGTCCCGAACCTGCTTTGCCATCCCTCTACATAGCAGGACTGTGGTTATTCTTCTCTCTCTGCTTTTGCACAACTCCAGAAGTGGACCCCAGACCTCCTTTCTGGTTCCTCCACCCACCCCTCGCAGGACTCTTTCTAGAAGCCTTATCTGATCATGTCACTTCCTCACTTAAACCCCCTGGCTGGTGTGACTCAGTGGATTGAGTGCTAGCCTGTACACCAAAAAGTCGCCAGTTCGATTCCTGGCCAGGGCACACGCCTGGGTTGCAGACCGGGTCCCCGGTAGGGGGCGTGCAAGAGGTAACCGATGGACATTTCTCTCCCTCTCTTCCTCTCTCTCTGAAAGTAAGTAAATCTTAAAAAAACAAACAAACAAAAAAAACCCCAAATACCCTTTCAGCTGTTTCCATCCAAAGTGCTTAGCCTGGCGCTCAAGGCCATCGCCAGCTGGCGGCCAGCCTGCCAAGCCTACCGCGTCGCCAGAGCTCTTTCTGGTCAGCCCTTGCTTTCTAAGCACAAGTGTGCACCTCGCCTCCTGTGGCAAGCCAGCCTACTAGGTGTGCTGCCGCCTTCTGCACACAGTGTGCTAAATGCAAGGTAATTCCCCCAGGTGGACGGAGAGCCGAGGACAGCGGCCGCTCCCTAGGAACTCCGTTCTTCTAGCAGCTGGGCCCAGCGGCCTCAGGAGTCATCCCTGGCTCTGCCTCTCACACCCATATCCACATTCTTCAACAAGCCCTACTGGTTCCAGTCTCAAAACAGGTTCAGGGCCCAAGGGGACCCCCCCAATGCCCACTGAGCTGAGCACCCCGACCCCACCCACACGGGGCTGGCCAGCACCATCATCGGCAGGACTCTTGCACCCCCAGCCTCCAAGGTTCCCCCACTTCTCTCCCCTCCCCTCTGGTCTCCGTTCTACCCAGCAGTTTCTACACAGAACCTCATTTTAACTGAAAACTCTGGAGGTATAAATGACCACACCACTTATAGAGAAAACCGCCAGTACCTGAAGTCCAGGCAAGGGAGCTGGAAGCTTAATGTTCAGGAAACTTCGAACCAACTGGTAAGTCCCAGGCACCCCACCCAGCTGGGCCTGGTTCAAATTTCCAAAGACAGTCACGAGGGTATAATTCTTATAACTGGAAAAGTGCAAAAGAAAGAAATGAAGGAAGAAAACATGCATGACACACATCTATGTCTATATCCACGGCACTGGGCTGTGAACTCTGCAGGGCAGGACCTGGACTTCAGGCCTGACCCAGAAGAGGAGACAGTGCGCATTCAAGGGCGCACAGGGCCTGACGTATTCAGCAGGCCGCGGGCCCCTGTCAGGAGCTCTCATCAGCGCAGGCACCCGGAAGGGGCCCTGGACGGACGAGACTGCGGACTTCAAACACATTAGGACTAACGTGCAGAACGGTAATTGTTCCGGCTCACAGACTAGTCTTCTAGTGGGTTCTTTTCTCCTTGGGAAAAAACCTACAAAAATTTAAAAGAATCCAACGAATGATGTATCCCCTTTACCTAGATTCATATATTGTTAACATTTGTCTGCATGTTTTCTCTCATTGTATATACACACGTACATATGCACATACAAACATATACATGCATATATACTCACACACTTGTTTTCTTAAGAATTTAAAAAGGTTATTAGAAATATAGAAAGTAAGGACTATTTCATCTGTAAATACTTCACTATGCATCTCCTAAAAGCTAAGACATTCTCCTACCTAACCTCAATGCCATTATGAAACCAAGAAATTCAACGTCAGTAACTATTACTATTGAAAATATAACCCATATTCAAATTTGTTTTAATTAAGGTGTAAATGACACACAATGTGATACTCTTTTCGGGTGTACAACATAATGATTTAACGTTTGTATATATCGTGAAACGGTCACTGCAATAGTCTAGTTAACAGCCACCGCCACGCAATCACAGAATTTTTCCCCTGTAACGAGAACGTTTCAGAGCCTCTCCCCCAGCAGCTTTCAGCTTCGCAGACGGCGCCGCCAGCTACTGTCACGGTGCTGCGCCCACCCCCCAGCACTGGCTGACTTGTAACTGGAAGTCTGTGCCTTCTGACCCCGCTTCGCCCATTCTGTCCACCCCCACCGTCAGTGGATGAGCACCAACAAAAATACTTGAAAAGTGAGGATTCTAAAATATTCCTTTAATCAAAAAGTAGCAAAAGAGAATGCCAGGAGAAGGCAATGCCACTGAGGTGAAACAGAAAATAAGGTTACAATAACTGTGGGGAGGGAATTCCCAAATAGGTCCAAGTGCTGCTGCAGGAATTAATGGGACCGGCTAATTCTGAAAAATAAATAAAATTTTCTAAATGGGATGGCTGACCAGATAGAAAACCAAGGAGCGCAGCCAGGCACCACTGGCGAAGCCAAGCCCCAGGGTTAAGAACAGGGTTTAAGGAAAAGAGCAGTCATGAGCAGTCACATACAAAAACTCATTAAAAAAAAATCCTATACAGTAAGAAATTCTGGCTCATATTTTGCAGACCTGCAGCGAATAAATACTACTAAACCATCAGATTCTCTATGGGTCAAGATCGGTGCACTCAAAACCTATGCTACAGACTCAGCCCAAGCCTGATGAAGGGTTTACAGACCCTTGTGTGCGCATGTCAGAAGGAGTCCCAGGTTTTACTTGACAAGAGTGGAGGCTCGTGAGCTTATGTCTAATGCTGTTCTTCTCATGTAGCTATTGTATTATTAATACAGTATTTGGGATAAAAATCTATTCTCTGCTGTAACCGGCCTGGATTCCCTCAGTTACACACAGGAAATTTTATGAGTTCCTAATGAACTATTATTTTGTTGATAAAGGGCGGCCACATCGCAAGGCTGCTGGCAGCCGCACAAGCCCGGGGGCAAAGAGCTGAATCCAGCAAGTGTATTCAGCATGGCTTTTCTCCTGGAGCCAGCGGAGAGAGGCTCAGCACCCCGCCTCTGAAATAAAGAGGGTCTGTTGCACGCTCATGACAACCCCTGCTGGCCAATTCAGAGTTGGAAGGAGTGTACGCAGGGAGGGATGAATGGCACCGGCCCTACCAACGAAGGGGACAATAGTTGGGGCACAAGGGCACAGCCACAACCCCCTCCGCAACCAAGTCCAATTAGTGAGGGGGTGGCAAAGAAACCCAGGCACAAATCCCAGGCATCAGCAGCTGGGAAGGATCCGGACTCACAGGGATTAATCGAATAGAGCCAGATGGAAAATAAAGGATCAACGGGCTTTCCTAAGGTTCAAAGGTGGCAAGATTGCTGGGTGTGGAAATTAAAATGCTGAGAGAAAACAAAAAAGCCCGAGGGGCAATAATGGCTGACGCACACTAGGGAGCCGATCTTGATGTAAGGCCTAACAGTCGTGATGTCCCCACGCGGAGGCACAGGGAGTGGAGAAAGAGATGAAGAGAAGTCTAACAGTGCCCTGCTCTCCGTGACCTCACATCGTTGTAGGGCTCATCCTGGCCGGGAAGTGCTTCTGAGAACAGAGGGACAGCCCTCTGGCGTGCTCAACCCTGCCAGCTGCAGAGCCCCTCGCCGAGGACTCCTTGGCACGGGAGAAATGAGCGGCTCCACGCCGCCGCTGCCTTACCTCTGCTCCAGGTACCCCAGCGCCTGCCTGACCAACTCCATGCGCACTTCCACGCTGCTGCGGCTCTTCAGGGCATCTGTCGCCGGTGCCAACAGCACGTCTGTCATTTGCTTCACCATGGTCCACATGTCCGAGATGTTCTGCACATAAATGAGACAGCACGGGACATGCTTCGTGGCACGCGGACCTCATGGACAGGCAGCGTGTGGATGGGGAGAGGTCAACGTCGCCTGAGGCCCCAGGCTCCGCCCAGCACGGAGGCGCACCTGGGCCCTGCCTCTGCCAGGCCTCCGCCTTCCACCAAGCACCCCGCCCAGGTCGGTTTTCACAGCGATCACTATCCCAGGTCTACATAATAAAGACCAAAGAGAAGGAACGAGAACACTGAATCTCAGTGGATTGTTGCTTAAGAGCAAATACATTTGTCATCGTCCAACGGGCTAGGCATTTGAACTCAAGTAGCTCTATTTCAGTTCTTACAAGGTCATTTCAGTTTTTTAAAGGCTTAAAATAAGAGTTTCACCTAAATAATATGCTTTTTCCTCCCCGAGGCTCTGCAGGGGCCACTGCTCTTACCCCTCGTTGGGAGTGTTGCAGCCTCCCATTTTCCTTCCCGCCCAGGGCCTTCAAAGGGCGCCTCTGGTGACACCCTCCCAGGACAGGGCGGGCGTCCCCTCCTTGGCTACCAGCCGCAGCTGGGACTCCCTCTCCCCAGGGCACCCCCGCCCCCCCGCCCCCGGCCCCGGCTGTAGGTCCCTCCTGAAGAAGGCGTTCCCTGAGCCTCGGCAGCCTTCTAAAGCCAAGGATCCTTGAAGGAAAGCACCGATTAGAGAAAAATCCCGTTTCCATTGTCCCTCTCAAAACTTAAAACTGTAGAAAATCCACCCCAATGTGAATCTTTCTGGGTAGTCAGATGGTGGGTGAATTCTTTCTTCTTTAGGTCTGTCTGTATTGCCTTATATTTTATTTAAAAAAAAAGTTGGGTGCATTTTTGGAGGAAAAAATTCAGTGTGTGGGTGCTTGCTTCCAGGATCTCCTCCCCTCCAGCCCCCTTCCTGCTGGCTGCCTGCCAGCCTATCCGTCCTCGTTTTATCTCTTCCCCCTGGAGGGCAAAACTGTCCAGGGAGGAGAACTGAGGGATGGGCACAGAGGGAGAGTCAGAGAGGAATGGAACCAGCAGCATATGAAAAATGCTCCTAAACACCCAGCCAGAATCAAGTTCAAGGGGCTCACAGGTGTGAACGCCACCCCACCTTTACAATTCAGCACCCCTTAAAGAGATGCTTAGTCTGTCGAAGGAGGGAGGAGCTGGAGCCCGACAGGACTTCAAAGCGAACACCGCTTGAGAACTCTTGGGGCCAACAACGGTCCTGGCGGAACCTTCTGAGATGCACTGAAAGTGCATAGGTAGCCCCATCATCAAAAAACCACCCCAGAAGTATTTACGATAGAACTCTGAGGAGCAGTTAACATTTTATTTCACAGAACAGGGTCTCTTCTGCCTGTCTCTGCCACGTCAGTGAGCCGCGAATCCCTTCTGAACAGCAGGCGGTGTCTGCATGGGTGGCCCTGGGCCCTACCTTATCATCCAGCTCTGCGACCGAAGCGCAGAGGTCCACGAGGTTAGGCTGCAGGTGCCCGCTCACAATCTTCTCGTTATAGATGTAAATCTGAAATAAGGAAAAGCAAAGTCAATGGCACATTTCTAGCCTCAGCTCTTCTTTTTAAAACCCCTTGAAGCAGTGCTGAAGCTGGCTCCTGCCTGGCGGCTAGCAAAGCTTCGGCCAGCCTTGCCTTCTTCCCGGCCATACCGCCCGGCGAGCAAGGCCTCTAGCCAGCTCCCTGGCTCTGTGGCTGAGCTTTGCGAAGGAGCATCAGCCAAGCAGCGTTCACGGCCACCCGAGGCTTCCTCACCCCAGAGGAACGGGAGCAGGGGTCCTGGGAGGCAGGGTACGCCAGGCCCTTCTATGCCTCTCTGCCCACAGACCCTCAGGCCCAGTGAGCAAGGACCAAAAGGGGAAGCAGACAATGGAAGGGCTCCCACAGCTGCTTCCTAAGAACCCAAGGCAAAGATCGGTAACCTTCCAGCAAAAGGACGGAACAGTCCCGGGCCCAGGGCTTGTGGACCGAGCTCAGGAGGGTCAGGGGGCAGCGCCCCACGGAGTAGAACAGCTGTTGCTGCCCATTCGGGGGGTCCCACGTCTCCCTAGTAAATGTTCTGAAGAGAAAGGAACTACATGAGGTTTGAGGTATGGGAAAACCACTATTACTCTGAATTTTATTTAAAAAAAAACCTAAAATAATGATAGTAAAAACTAGTACGTTCTAGTCTTTACATCTGAAGTCCTGGCTCTACAGGGAATGAACAAAGTAGCGACGTTAGATAACCCAGCAGCCCACCGAGCCTTACTTCCCTCCACTCTACACAGGGGGTGCTACCATGCAGCCCCGGAGGCATCGTAAATGTAAAATAAACGTGGGCTTTAAACTCTAAGGTGGAGTTTACTCCCACAATGAGCGCTTACAAGGGGCCTTCCCTTTCTTTGCAAGGTACTATGTTCAACATGGGACATAAAGGCTCACTTCTCCTGGAGGGGACAGCCGTGTAAACAGCTCCATGACACTGTGGTGTCCTCAGTGCTAGTTTTATGAAGGCCTAGCCTTCACAGATACAGACGACACACAGTTTCTCTCCCCAGACGCTTATTTATTAGGCTTGAACTCTGGGGGTGGCTGTGCCAATGGAAGTTGCCAGCCACACAGTGAAGGTGAAATTCAAAGGCTATAGATGTAGCGGGGGAGAGGCCTAAAAACTGGAGCGTAAGAGGAGCAATGGGGGTGCAGTAGCAAAACCTGAGGGATCTGGAAGGAGGGGGACTTGTGTGCAGGAAGCTGATACTGTGGCTTTGGCTGCCTGGTTAGAAGTGGCAAGAGCACACCGAGACTTAAAAAAAAAAAAGCATTTAGAAAGTTCTTAACAAGGGGTGTAAGAGGATGGAAGCCCACCACCCTCAAATCAAGAAACAAAATCATTTCCCCTTCTTGACATTTTGTGCGGGGAAGCAGCAAATTGGGATAAAACACACAGGTGGCCAGCACTGCTTTACTCAGGCAGTCAGCTCCAGGGCCTTCTCAGTCCCGTGGCCCTGTGCTTGCCACAAAGCACCCGATCCACCCCTGCAGAGCTGCGTGGCCATGATGCCCAGCTGGAACCACGGTCCCCAAACCAGAGTGAGTGAGTTTGCCCCGGACAACAGGAAGTAGCCCTCAGTCCATGGTGCTTACCAAGCAGAAAAGCATTTATAAAATTTCTCAACAACAAAGGGTGAGGACGGATTTCTGATAATGCTGTCAGCCTACCAGGTAATCCAGTTAATAGAGAACTCCATTTGCTAAGAAGCAGTGTGGTTACTGAAGGCCTCACTGTACATGGGCCATTGCCAACTGCAAAATGAGCTGCCTTGGCCAGTGTAGAGGCAGATCTCAATTTCCCTAAATCAAATCGGAGTCAGTCCGGTAGGCAATTTCACAGAGTTCTCCAGTGACCTAGATGGTGGAACATTAACCAGCCCTCTGAAGGAAAACCCAGCTGGCTCTCCAGGCCTGACTTTCACACGAGGCCTCTGTGTTCTTTTACTCCCCAGAAGGCTCACGCCGGGTGTTCCTGGACTCGCTCCTCCTCGAGAGCGCGCTCACCTGCCGGGCGTAGGCCATCTCGATGCTATCCAGAGAGCTTCGGCCAGGGGGGCCTCCGTCACTGATGTAACTTGGCTGTAGATAAACACACATTCAGAATTGGTTAAGAACAACATTCAGTTACATAAATAAAAAATCATATAAACACGTGCTTGTCTTTCTTTTCTTTTTTTTTTTTAAGATTTTATTTATTTGTTTTCAGAGAGAGGGGAAAGGAGAGAGAGAGACATTGACCCGTTGTCTCTTGCACGCCCCCAACTGGGGACCTGGCCCAAAACCCAGGCACGTGCCCCAACCAGGAAACAAACCAGTGACCTTTCAGTCTGCAGGACAACACCCAAACCACAGAACTACACCAATCAGGGCCCGTGCTTGTCTTTAACAAAGCTATGAGGAGTCTCTTCCCAATCAGACTTCCAAATGATGATTCTAGGGGTTTCAATAGAGAGCAACTTTCTTACCATGACCATGAGAAGGGGCAGGCAAGGGACTCAATTAACTCAAATGTCACGCGACTGAGGGGATTGAGCTTGTAGGGTTACAGGACTGGGATTCAGACATTTCCAGTCTATTGTCCACACGAAGACAAAAGCTGGCGACTAGCCTCCTGCCTCTGAAGCTGCGCAGCCAGTCTGGGCTGGGCCGTCATTCAACCATGCTGCAAACGGCTGCCACGCGCCTGCCTGGCGCGTGCACAGCCGTTTGCACGTCTCTCCCCGCGGGGACGACAGCAGGCCAGGCCGCAGAGCCTGTCCTCAAAGACCTTACCGTCTCGTCTGCTGGCGAGAGTTAGACACAAATACATGGAAAAGTTTAGCAGTTTTTTTATTTTTAAAAGAAAGACTAAAGTTCATCTTTAGCTAAGCTTATTCCTTACTGTAAACATACGGATCAAAATTAGGTGTATCCTATTGGTATATTCTTACATTTCTAGTACATATACTATAGTAGAAACCAAATTTTTTTTTGCTTCTCTCTTAAGAACAAAAATCAATGCTCTATTCTCTAAAACCTAAAACAAAGCAGTTTAAAGTAGGCTTCCCAGGGAACCAGAAGACCGCAGCAACCCTGCCTAGCACCCGCCACGCTCATAGACCACCAGCGTGAGCCTGCACCAGGAGAGGGCAGAAGGAGCGCGGGATGGTGGGCTGCAAACCCGCAGGCTCTGCAGAAGGAACTGGACCCTCAGGACGTCCGGGTCCCCGGAGGGCCACTTTCTCCCTGGCTTTGGCGTCTGGCACATTCCCTTGGAGCCTCTGGTTCCCAACAGCTGAGTGAAGGGAGGGAGGTTCCAGGCCATCCCAAGAGGTCCCCCGCAGCTCTGACTTTCTGCAGCCACTGCTATTAAAGGGTTCGAAACGCCCGACTGACCTTGGCAGATGCTGCTGGCTGGCAGACCCACAGGCTACTCCAAATCCCTACCTCTCATCTCGGCTCCTTGCCACCTTCAGTCTAGCATATGGACTTAGATATACACACAATGGTCATTCCTACCTGAGATACAGAATTACTGAAAACCACCAGGTAAGAATAACAGTAACTATACTTACTGGGCACCTACTATAGGCCAAGCCTGGCCTTAATGTCCGCGTGTCAACTCCACAACACTGACATGTACGTGCACCGTATCATTTTATAGATGAAGACACCAGAGCTCACAGAAAGCAACTTGCCTGAGGTCACTCCAACAGGAAGCAGCGGAGCCATGGTCTGAATCCAAAGGGGGCACCGCACTGCCTGCCAGGGCAGCCTGTGGCAGCTTCCCAAGGACAGCCAGCAAAGAACAAAAGACAGGAGTGGTTAGAAACCCTGGCTCCACCGCTCACTAGCTATGTGGCCTTGACTGAGTAGAGCGCTTCTCTTGAGACTCAGTTTCTTTAGCCATGAAACAGGGGCAGTGACGAGATGCATCTCATAGTTTTGTGAGGAAGACTAAACGCAGGGAAAAACAGTACTTACAACACTGTTGTGAGGACTAAGTAGAAAGAGCTCAGCAAAGTGCTCAACGTTGGGCCAATAAATGCTGTTACCACTTTTTAAACAAAAAATAAGCAACCGCAATGAATACAGAAATAAATCCTACACTGAATAACAACAGATAGATACGGACATGACACGAACACAACCTAACACAGCTCACTTTGTGCTGGCTGCAAACGCTCATCTCCTCTTTCTACAGTCAACACACACTCCTTGTATGAACAGCAGCCCCCCCAGCTCCTCTTCCCCACCGGGACTAATTTGGGGGGTCCCCAGTAGCACTGCACGGAGGGCTGTTCTGCACCACAGCCACCCTTCGGGACAGGACTAACCATCGAAAGCCAATGGCCCCAAGGTCTTTTTAAAGAACAGAACACTGAAGCCTGTTAACCCCAGTAACCTCCCTGAGGGGAATGAAAATGGGGATGAAAAGGGGAACAGCACTAAAACACTTCTGCAAGGACACAGCTGTTTCAGCCACATATACATAAACAGCCTTGAGAAATATTTTCCAGTACTGAAAACTCAATTTTTAAAATTATCCATTTAAAAAGTAGTTGGTTTTCAGGCTTCCGATTTCCATTTAAATTAATTGGGCTTAATGCTCTTGTTTTCAAAAGTGCCTCTCCTTCATTTGTCCTTGGCCTACCCTCTGTGTCAGCACACGCAAAGTCAATTACGGCCAACGGGGTGTGTGCGTGCACATTCCTGAGCAGCGGACCCAGCCAGCGGGCACTGACAGCTCAGGACCAGGGGCAGCCAGAGGGCCGGGCAGCCAGCAGGTGTGTGGCAACAGCATCCCAGCTCCGCGGGCCTGCAGGTCCCTCTGCCTGGGGGCCAGGCCACACCACAGGAACAGGGACCCAGAGACCAGAAAGGCAGGCCCGACGCAGGGCAGGGCCGGAGGAGCCCGGGGCTCCCCAGGAGCCTAGAGATACGGGCAGGAACAGCTACCTCTGGGAGCACAGCTGCAGAAAGGTCTTGTCCGAGCAGACGGGGTTCCCAGAGTCGCCCTTAGGGAGCATCCCAGAGCAGCAAGGACGTGGCTGGAGAGGGGCAGGAGGAAACTGCAAACTTCTATGAAGCAAGTACTTTATGTACCCAGGGGTGAATAAAACTTCTCCCAAGGAGGGCGCATTCTAGTTCAGTAGAAAAGTGTGGGGACTAGGGCTCCTAGCCAAACAGGAGGAGGAGGAGGAGGAGGAAACACAGTACGCAGAAGAAAGGGAGTCTTCAGTTTCCAAGTGGAATGTTTTGGTTCATGCGGGCAGAATGGAACCAAGGTGACTAATTTACAACGCAGGCTATAAAATCTGTACACAGAAGCCAGTGTTACTAGAGGGAAACACAAGACAAAAAACACCGACTAGGAACCAGAAGACCCAGGTTCTAACTGCAACCCAACTGTGTGACCGTGGGTAATGATGACACCTACCTTCTCTGTAGCCTTGTTCTTCATGGATAAAATGAGAAGAAAACTGGGCCATTTATATGATGAAACCTGTTACAGCCACTAAGAAATGACAGACACCTCCACGTACTAACCTAAAAAAATCTCCAAAATACGTTTTTTAAGAAATTAAAACATAATGCTAGATTGTAGAATCTAATGAGTAAAATGGTGCTGGTTCTGGACTCAGCAGCTAAGCAGCGGAGCGGGGAGGTGCGTGGAATGCACGCGTGCACACCGAGGGGGACGTGAGGACAGGTGTGCTCCACCATCTCACATTCTTTGCCAGGAGTCGCTTTCTTGCTTCAAAGCAAAAACTGGAAACGTTATGAACAATCTTCCAATTCCTACCTTCCTTTAAAAATTATACCTCTTTCTTCAATGATATCCTAAGGAAATTAATTCCCCAAATTGAATGTGTGCCGCTGAAGCATCATTTCCCTTATTAAAACTCCCCGGGAGCAGATGTTAGCAATGTGTCGCTGCTCTTCTGTCATCAGAAGGCTGGGGGGTGGGGGGAACGTTTCGGGAAGCATCACATCCTAGTTCATTTCTGCTTTCAAAAGAATACCCTTAGGCCTCTCTTTATATTAAATTACCCATATCTGGACATTTTCCTTCCCATGTAAGGTCAGCTCAAAATGACAGGAGGCCTCCTCCCTAACTACTGACTCGAATTCCAAAAGCCTTATTCCTGACAATAAACACTTAAAAAGGGACCGGTCCTTTGGAAAACGGTTAAAGTGAATCAACAGTGTGGAGCCCAGTGAGTAGCCGCCGCCACCACGCATGCCGCCAAGATGTGCGGAGCGTGCGCCCTGTGCCAGCGCCGGGCTGGGCGCCGTACTCACGCCCGCGGCCCCTCCCACTGTCCCCCAGGGGAGGCCCTGGCAGGGGGGACCCGGCCGGGAAGCTTGGCCTGCTGACTTCCAGAGCCTGTCCCTGGCCTTCAGGCTACATGCGGTCCTATAAAGAGGGAAGAGAAAGTGCCGGTCCAAATGGAGATATTATAACCTTGCCATCACTCTGAAGGAAATTATGTGGACAAGGCTAGAAAAAACACATGGCTCCACACATCCACCAGAATGGTTAAATAGGAAAAGAGAAAAAATACCAAGTGTGGTGACGACCTGGGACATAAGGAACTCCCACAGCCCTCCGGTGGAAGGGTACATCGATACAAGTGCTTTGGAAAAGTAACTTGGCAGGCGCTACTGAAGCTGAACATACGTATGCCCTCTGGCCCAGCAACTCCCCTCTCGGGTGTACCTGACAGACAAGCAAACATACGTTTACCAAAAGAAATGTACGAGAATGGTCACAGTAGGGCTATTTATAAAAGCCCCAAACTGTCCATCAACACCAGAATGGAGACACAGATTGCAGTCACACTGTTCAGCCATGAGAGTGAACGGCCTACAACCCCATGTGACAATATACAGAACGCTAAGCAGCAACAAGTACGTAGTGTATGACTCCATCCACACACAGTTAACAAACAGGCAAAATTAACCTATGCTGTTAGAAGTCACGAGAGCGGTTCCCTTGCTGGCGGTGGTGAGGACAGGGACCGGACAGGCACGCAAGGAAGGTGCCTTGGGTGCTGGTGATGTTCTGTTTCTCCGTCGGGGTGTGTTCCAGTTGTGATCACTCACTGAGCCGTATACTTACGAGGTGGGCTTTTCTGTACATAGTACACTTCAGGGAAAAAGTTCCAAACCACAGCAACAACAAAACCCACCGGGGTCTACGAAGTGGCAATTCCTGGATAACCTGAAGGGAAAACCACCGCACCATGGACCAGCTTCTACAGCAAAGCTATCTGCTCTGCTTGGCGGCACGACAGGGAACAGCAAAAGTGCTGGTCACTCCCTTCCAAAGGGATGCCAGGTCAAGGAAGAAGAGTCTGCTAAATAGATTGGTCTATTTTTAAGAGAAGGACAATCAAGAAATAACATCTCATTAGCAGCTTGTAATTACTTCCAAATCCCAATACAGACTACAACCTATTAACACCATTTTTAAAAATGAAGTTTATAAAACCATGAGCTGTTCTATTTATCTGCCCAGACTCACAAGAAATTGAGAAAGGGACATCAGACTGAGCAAGGATTTTATACATTAGTTCTTCTTTCCCACACTCTGATCTGAGTCTGTGAAGTCTTTGAGTCTAAGAATGTGGAACAGGGGCCTTAAGGAGTAATTTCCTAAGACAAATGACCTTAGCATCTATTCATTTGGGGGCCAACTTAATAGAAGAATTGGTTTAGAAGTAAATCTGTAGATGTGGCATGTGTAAAGTTATCCTGCGGGCGTGGCAAACTGCCAAGCTACGCCCCCGCCGACCCAGACTTCAACAGCACAATCAGTGGTCTAGAAGCCCACAGTCCTGGATGCCCCCAGCATATTACACGTCTTGGGTCTCAGTTGTCCTCTCTTTCAAGAGAAAAGCATGCTGGCTAACCACAGAGCTACTTCTGGAGAAAAGACTCAGCAGGAAGCATTGGCAAAAGTATTTGAAATGTCTAACACTGTAATTTTTGTAACATCGTAATGTTTAATCTGCATCTCTAAAGTATCTGAAGCCTCTTTTAAAAAAATAGTAAGAGACGGCCACTGTGGGTCAGTTGCTTTACATGCTCACTGATCTTCCCAGCAACGCCACTTCACCAGTGAAGACGCTGAGGGCCTGCAGCGTTAAACAGCCTGGGCGAGGCCTCAGAACTAGTCAGTGGGGAAGCCAGAATCTGAAGCCCGGGCTGTGCTCTCCCCACCACCGGGGCGGTCAACGTGTGGCCAGCAACGGGCTTCCCAGCACAGGGCAGGCATCACTAACCACGGCAGGCGCTCTTCCTGCTAACCCCGAGGTGCAGCTCCGAATCCCTCTCAGGAAAGGTCTCCAGAATGTATTACGTGAAAAAAGGCAAGATACAGAACAGAGGACACAGTAAGCTAACTTTTGTGTGTAAGAAGGGGGGGCAGAATGTATAGTCTCGTCCACTTGCGTCTGTATTAAGATGCACTGGAAATATGCACAAGAAAGGAATAACTGCGACTGCCTCTGGGGGACACTAAAGGGGAGGGAACAGGCTTTTAGGGCCAGGGTCCTCTAGTTCTTGAACCACAGAAATACAAGGCCATTTTTAAAAACTAGATTTCTGAGAGGAGAAAACACTCGACCTAGCACTCCCATCAATCACTACATTTTAACGAGAGAAACAGACAAGAGGCAACACAAAGACATAAAACATACAGCAGTACGTGGGAGGACGTGCTGAGAAGAAAAAGCGAGAGAAGGGACGGAGGAAGTGCCGAACAGAGAGAGGCCGGCTGGAGCGCTGCAGTTCGGAGAGCGGGCCCACGGCTGCAGGCCGCACCGTGGGGGCGCTGGCTTCCTCTGCGAGGAAGGCGCGTGCGGTTATCCGGGGGAGCGATCCGGGGAGAAGCGACGGGAGCCCGGGGGACCCGGGGCAGAAGCAAGCCTGCCAGGTTCATCCAAGGGGCCTGTAAGGAGCACGTGCGGCTGCAGCAGCAAGTGATGGGGGCGTGGGCAGGCAAGGCTGGTCCGGTGGGGACTCCCAGGCCCCGGGGGCGAATGCTCTGGCCTTCACTCCAAGGGAGATGGGAGGGTCCCGAGCAGGAGTGACTCCATCTCATCTGTGCTCTAATAGCGTTACTCTGGTTGTTGTGTAAGAGGCTGTCCAAGGGCAAAGGCAGGGAGCCCAGTGGGGCTGAGCACCTCTAAGATGGTCCCCAATAATCCCCACCTCCTGGAAGTCAAGCCCTTGTATAACCCTCTCCCTCTTGAGCGCAGGCTGGATTTAGTGACTGACAGACTTTGAACCAAGGGGATAGGATGTGACTTTCAAGATGAAGTTATGTGAAGACTGTGGTTTTTGTGCTGGGGGCGCCTGAGCGCCCCCTCGGATCCCTCGCTCTTGCTCTGGGGGAAGTGAGTTAGGTTGTGAGCAGTGCAATTAACGGAGAGACCCACCTGGCAGGAAACTGCTGTCCCTAAGACAAGAGCCAGAGCGGGTGCGGGCGTGCCAAGAACCACATGCGTGCCCTGGGAGTGGACTGCGCTGGGCTGAGTCTTGAGATGAGTGTGGCCTCGGCCAGCACCTGGCGGCGCCTCCGGGGACCTTGAGCCAGGACTACCCAGCTGAGCCCAATGCGTGTTTTCAGCCACTATGGTTTGGAGTCACTTGTTACGTGGCAACAGACAATAAAACAATCAGTTAGGCTAGTTCAAGGCCCTGAGCACGAGCTGACGCTGGCTTGGACCAGAGCGCTAACTGTGGAGGTGGTAAGACGTGGCTGGATTCTGGGTATATTTTGAGAGGAGGGTTGAACTGCATCTACCAACATCTGTGAGATGAGGAAGGAGAAGGAGAGGACAAAAATGAATCTGAGGTTTTTGATCTGAGCGAGTGAAAAGCTGCACATGCCATTTATAAAGATGATAAACTCTGGAAAGGGGAGGCTGGCGCCAGGAGGGACGCGGGGCAGCTGCTCTCTTGACTCAGCTCTGGACATGTGTAGCTCGAGAAGCCTCCCAGGCACCCAAGCAGAGCCACGGCGGCCTCCAGATAAATGAGTCTGGGGTTTGGGGCTGCGATGTGGACCTGAGTCTTCAGCAGAGAGATTTACAGCCACGAGCTCAGACAAGATCAACCGAGCAGTGACTGAGGGAGAAACAACAGGTCAAAGATTGAGCCCTGGGACACTCAAACATCTAGAGGACAATTTAGCAAAGGAGGCTGAGCAGAAGCAGCCAGACATGTTGGCGGCAGTCCAGGCAAATGTGGGCCCAGCCAAGACCGTGTTTCGGGGGGAGACAGTGACCGGCTGTGCCAATATGGCTGGCAGTCAAGGAGATAAGCATTCTTTGACCTCACATTTTATTAACAGGGGTCTATCTTTTGGACTCAACCTACCTCGTTTTCTTGAGTAAAGTCAAGGGCATCTTCTCCTGATGCCAGCAGCGTGTGGAGGATGCGCTGTTTCACTTGCTCCCACTCGACCAGCATGGACTCTCGGTGGTACTCCTCAGCCATGCCAAAGGTCTGCCAGAGACGAGCGGAGAGGCGGCCCGGACGGAAAAACAAAGCACACGGTGTCCTTTAGGCCCCCAGATCTCCCACTTTTCCATAAGTACAGAAAAAGCAATTAACTGGAAAAATTACTTGAGGAGTTCACTGTTTCCAACATACCCTATTTCATCAAGTCTCACACAAAAGAAATTTTTAAAAATTGTGGTAAAATATACATAGCAAAATCTAGCACCATGATCCTTTTCAAGTGCACAGCATAGTGGGTGCTAAGCACACGCCCGGTGTCCTGCAACCGCCACGGCCACCCATCTCCAGCGCTCTTTTCATCTTGCAAAACTGCAACTGTGTCTCCACGAACCACCACTCTCCATCCCTTCCTCTTCCCAGCCGCTGGCAACCGCCACGCTGCTTCGTCTCTATGACCCCGACGGCTCTGGCTGCCTCCCAGAGGTGGAATCACACAGTATTTGTCTTCCCGTGACGGGCTTATCTCACTTAGCATAATGTCTTCATGGTTCATCCGCGTTGTAGCACAGGCAGAATTTCCTTCCTTTTTAGGCTCAATAGTAATATTCCATTGCATGTATTTACCATGTTGTACTTATCCATTTATCCATAAGCACCCGAGCTGCCCCCACATTTTGGTCATCCTGAATAATGTCGCTGTGAACGTGGGTGTACGACGATCTCTTCAATTGTCTTGTCTGGAGACCTCCTCAATTATCTTTCATTGTTAGGCTACACACCAAGAAGTGGAATTGCTGGGTCACATGGTAATTCTATGTTTAAGTTTTTTGGGAGGTTGCTTCCACTCAGGCTGTACTATTCTACAACCTCATCGGCAGTGCACGAAGTATCCGATTTCTCCGCCTCCTTGCCAATACTTACTACTTTGTTGTTGTTTTTTTGCTAGTAGACGTCCTAATGGATGTTAGGTGATGTCTCATGGTTTTGATTTGCATTTCCCTGACGATTTGTGATGCTGACCAGCTTTTCATGTGCTTAATAGGACAAATACAGGGTGGGGCAAAAGGAGGTTTACAGCTGTTTGTATGGGAAATAATAATTAATAAACAATAGAAGAATAAACTATTTTGCATACTCACAACTGTAAACCACCTTTGCCTTACCCTGTAGATTTTTCAAACCTCAGAAATTAGGCTACATGACACAACTGAAAACATGTTAGTTTCTCTCCTTTGCAGTTCATGTAATGAGGAATTACACAATCAGTGGTATCTTGAGATTTAATACACATCTAAGATATGAAAACACAAAGACAAAAGATTCTCCCAGTCTCTTCATTCTTTTAGGAAACAGTGATATTTTCATGGGAGGGAGCAAACCAGTAAGAGAAAAACAGCCTTCTGTGGTTAGGTGTCCCACCCATCTATCCAAAGTTACTTCTGAAAGGTCTACTAAACCTCACTCCTGACAACCAGTGGCACTGCAGCTGTTCCCACAACAAAGGCACTCACTCAGAAGGGAAAGGGGGGAGAGAGAGAGACAAGGAAGGGAGGGAGGGAGGGAGCGAGGAAGGAAAGACAAACTAAAAGCTCTGTGGAGGGAATTAAAGCAACTGACGAGATACTGAATCATGGCCATTCTTGGCCTATTATTCTTTAATTGGCAGAGCAGGTTTCCATCAGCTTAATCCCACTTTTCAAAAAGCCATTTCATTTACAATCTGATTACAATCAGATTGGCATCTAATTAGGCAGCACCAAGGGAATGAGTATTAGTAATGCCTGCTTTATTTTTGGCAATGTAGATAATTTATTCTGATAATAGCCATATACATGAGCTCTGGAAAACTGTTAGAAAAATCACATACACTCTTCCTACAAATGGGATGTCCGACTAAGGACTAATATTTATTAAAATGTGAAAAAGAGAGACAGCAGACATACAAAAATGGTAGGGAGAAGGCTGGCACATCTTACAAGTTTGATTTTGGTCCATCTATCAATGGACCCTTTTTCTAATAGGTACTCTGAAGGCGAAAGGGGAAATGACAATCACAAACTTTAAAAACAGTTTTCTACCTGGTTTTCTTCTCAGAATCAGGGAGAACGGACCATTCCCGTCAGTTAGCGTGGACTGAAAAAGTGCCTAGAGAAAAGTCATTTTCTCCTGCTACATTAGTGAACTTATACAAGAAAGCTATGTATTTTGAATGGAGAGAGTTCTATTAGAACAGGAAGGTGCGGGCAGGGGTGGGGGAGCTTCCTTAGAAGGTATCCAGAAATAGTGCACAGGCGAACCACAATCTCTTCTAAAACTCACCCAATTCAGTGGTCACATCCACCTCGGCCTGAGCCTCTCCCAGCAAGCGGACACGGGCGGGGGGCGGGGGGGCGGGCGCGGGGCGTGAGGACCAGGGTGCGCTGCAATCAGGAGGTGGGACAGGGTTTCTGGACTTGCCACAGCAAGCGAGGCTCTGACCAAGCTGTGGTGCTGGTCCAGGACGCTAGTGTCACAGGAGTTCTTCTCAAGGAGAAGCATGTCCGAGTAGTAAAGGCAATTGAAGAAAACAGGTAACATACCATCCAGAGACACCTGGATGGGGACATCCCAGGTGACGAGGACGGGGGGGCAGATGTCTAGCACCAGGTAAGGGTCAGAGTGCCAGTGAGTGGGGATTAACCACCCCGTTAATCAGGCTGCCCACCTGTGTGCCAAGAACTCCTGCTGCTGGTACACAGGAGTATCCTGAGAAGGATGCCAGCTATTCATTTAGAAACAGCCCTATAACCTGAATGAACAGCACCGTGGTTCCGCTCATCATCAGTGTGATAAAGAGCTTCAAATAAAAATAAATGGCCCAACAGCAAAATTCTCTCCCCTTGACCATGTGGCCCCCAGCATATCTTGATTCCATTAGAGATAATGCAACAGCCAGTGTGTGGGCTAAGCAGGGGCGATCAGCAGCACCTGCCCTGCTCCAGCCCCACCGGATGCATTAGGTGAAAAGGAGAATGTCAACCAGACGGGCTCAAGAGAGAACCAACAAAGCTACTCACTAAAAACTGGGAGAGGAGGACAGTGGTGGGGGGGCGGGGTCTGAAGTGAGGTGGGAGGCAGGGAGTAGTAGGAACAGGAAGGAAAGAAACCCAAGGAAGAGGAAGGGATAACCTGGAAGGGTGGGTGGAGGTCTAACATTAAAGGAAGACAAACCACAGAAAATGACAAAGCAGCAGAGAAACTACTACAAATTCAATTGGAATCTTTCAAGCTATGTGTAGAAATATAGCGCTTTGAACACAGTTAAGAAAGGAAGGCAGGGAGAGAACTGGGCGATGGAACTGAGAGCAGGGGGGGGCACTCAACCCCGTTTTCAGAAAGGGGAGAGGGCAATATGCCTTGACTGCACACCTGCTTATTACTGAGCTGTTGCTGGCTTTTAGAAGCTCTGCATATGTTCCGATAATGTTGTTCTGTTTTTGCTGGGATGCACCAAATGGGAAAAGATAGGACACATTTGTGGTTTTGCAGCTTGTTTTCTTGGCATTTCAGCAGGACATTGGCAAGTTATTCAAATGTGAAATTACCACCAAAATGCCAGGAAGCTGCCCCCCTTTGTTTGAAAATGACTCCCGCTCAGTGGCAATAATCTCCCAGGGTCCGGCCGGGTGGAAGGTCCCCCCGGGCGTGGCTCCCAGTACCGGCACATCTCCCTCACGAACACACATGCACACATTTTGCACTGTGGCATGTCCCTTAAATGTTTTGGCTGGCTGCACGTTTAGTCTCAGCATGGCACAGTGTTCACAGACTGCCAACTCCAGAAGCACGTCCCACAGGGTAAGAGGGCTGACAAGGCTCGATGGCACTCCGACAGTCCTAATTTAATTTCATCCGTCCCTTACAGCAGGAGAATCAAAGCGGGCAGCTCGCTCCAAGTGTGAACAACAAAAAATCTTTTTAAAAAAATATTTTCAATTTTGAATCAAGCGGATTTTTCTATTTCTAGAAATAAGTACCACTGCCAAAAATATAATTTATTAAATTTTAGGAAATTTTACTCTGATAATTAAACATGTCAGTCCTTTGGAACACTTTCTTATAAACAGAGCTGGCAAGCCCCCTGCCGCCCTACCTCACATCAGCCCTACTGAGGATTTCTACCTGCGTGGGACACTTCCATAAAGCACACTGAGAAGCAGCATTTTCTCATCTTATTATTTTTTTATATAAATAACACAGAAATGTACTTCACTTCAGATATGGACCATGTAAGTAAACAGCAAATCAGCGCTCCCTGCTCACCTTTGCAGATGCCCCCGCTGCGGGCAGCCTTGCGCAAGCCCTCCAGCCTCCTGCCGGGGAGAACTGCGTTTTTAGACTCGATTCCACGTGATCACTAACCTTCCCCCTGCCTCCCGAAAAGACTCTGGTGGAAAAATCTCTTTCTCCATAATGGGAAGTTTTGGAAAGGTTTTGATCTTTTAATCCTTGTCACAAACAAATGGCAATAACTCATATGTTAGTAAAATAAGTTATCTTCGAGTATCTTGAGGGAATGCTTGTTGCAAAATATTGCTGCACATACAACAGCTGCTCTGGCTGACTTACCACCCTTTTCAAGGGCCAGTCTAGCTTGTTTCTGTTTCTTCATGAGCTTGTGGAAATTACTAATGTAAAAGGCAGCATAAAGAATGAGATCTTGCCGTATGGAACAACACAGATGGATCGAGAGAGTATTACACTAAGTAAAATAAGTTAGAAACAGAAATACCGTATGATTGCACTTATATGTGGAATCTAAGAAAACAAATAAATAAATAAAACAGAAACAAACTCACAGATACAGAGAACAGGGTACAAACCTCCAGTTATTTTTTAAAAAAAAGTTATAGGGATGTAAGTAGGAAACATAGGGATGTAAAAGGAAACAGTCAATATTACCGTAATAACCTTGTATGGTGACAGAAGGTTACTAGACTTACTGTGGTGATCACATTATAAGGAATATAGATGTTGAATCACTATGTTGTGCACTTGAAACTAATATATGTCAACCACGGCACAGAAAGTCTGCTTGGGTGGTAAAAGGAAAAGAAATTGAGAAAAATTATCAATGATCGTAATTGTCTCTCTGAATTGCCAATTCAGTAGAAAACAAAATACCACTTTTTACTATGAAACCAAAGAACTGTCTGGCCCTTCCACTTGAAGATTAATTTAATAATTAACTGACCAGACCAGTGTTTCAGATGCATTTCAGTCACTAAATTAATACACGTGGAGTTACAAGCACGATGTCTTCCTCAAACACAGCCCCGTAGAACTCCCTCTGGTGAACCCGCTGGCCCAGCCAGAGGGAGGGCTTGGCCACCGATGGACACGCAGAGCCAGCTCCCTGGGCACCACACTGCCCTCGCCAGGCTGCCCAGTCACTCGCAGGCTCGTTCCTTACCCTCTTCCGGGACTCCTCAATGGCAGACAGCAAGGCATTGTCCTTCTCATTCTTCAGGAAGCCCTGGGGAAGGGGGGAGAAATGACACCATGTGGGTTCAGATGGACCTTCAAAACACCAGAAGTGCACTGTAGGAAAAAGTAACCAGAAGGACTCCTCCTACGCTGCCCGCCTTCGCCCTCACAAAACTCTCTCTACTCGAGAATATCGAAGTAGAGGGTGATTACAGATGTTTCCTAGTTCCCTGCATTCTGGGAGCACACAGATGACTGTCAGAAAGTAAAGGCCCCAGGAGGATGAGTGGAAAGTCCCACGTCCTACAAACAGAAAGTGTGAAGTCAGCACTGCCCTCCAGCTCCGAATGGCTCACAGTCTATAGATGCAGCTTTGGCATCGCAGCTGGGCACGGTGCCCCTAATCGGCCCTTAGTCTTTATTTCTCTGCTGCTTTCAATGAATTCTTCAATTTCTTCCCAGCCCTGAGGAAGCCACTGCCATCCACTTGTCTGGATATTTTTCTCCTGTTTGTCAATGGCTGGGATACCCTAGAAATCATTTCTTTACACATTGCTTCTGGGGTTTTGCCACATGTATACCCTATGCCTGGCCTGATGATGTTGCTACTTGTTTAACACAGATGCGGCGAGGGGGACACAGTCCACAGTCTGGTCCAACATGCACAGGGTTAAATACCTGTAAAATGCAACTAGACAACACCACAATGCTAGACCTAATTTCAAACAGTGGTGCCTTCATTTACTAATGGCATGATTTTAGCCAAGTCACTCAAACTCTCCAAACCTTAGTTTACTCATATGCAAAATGAATATTAAGTGAGATAATGCAATGAAGTGCTTGGCCCAACATTCAATACACGTAGCTCTATTATCAGAATCAATAAGATTCAGATCTGTTTGTGACATTAAAGAAAGAGATGTCCAGGGTGATCTCCTTGTTGCTACTCATTGGGCTCGTTGCTCAAGCCGAGGTCTTGGGGAGGAGAAGGGGGTCGCTGTCCCGACGGCCCGCCACAGCTGCAGACAGAGTGGGCGTCGGCCCCTGTGCCCTAACTCCCTGCCCGTCACACACGGGTGATGCTTCTTTGCCACAGCTGGGGCATAGGGGCCAAGTAGGAACGAGGAAGATGATCTGCCAACTGATAGGTAAAGATCAAAGTCTTTGTCGAAACATGAAAGAACTCAAGCTGCCCTCTATGTTAGATGCACCTATACTCTGTAATGCAAGGTAAGCGGGCCAAGCACACTACTGTTGCATTTGTCCAAAATGACCTGCTTTCTCGTAATCATGTTCTTGTTCTTCTTTCTTTTATAGAGACTCTTTGGGGGAAAATAATCCGAAGCAGAATTAGGCTACAGCTTTTTAAATGACATGCTGAATTCAAAAACACTATTTATTGAAAACTTACTGTCATGGTTAAGTAATTCATTTTTGATCACTTATTATATTTTAACAACTGTAAATCTGAGTATATTTTTGTTCAAACAGTCCCAGCTATGAGGCTGTTGGTTCTTAAGAAATAACAGGAGGGGGGTCGGATAAGATTGGGGGTATAAATTTAAATAAAATATTACTAATCTGCAAAGACCCCCGATCTCATATGTGCTGGCCCACGATTTCCCCACACTCGCGGCCACACCCCAGCGCGGGCAGGGCATGGGAGAGGAGGGGAGTGGCAGCGGCCCAGGAGACAGGCCCCCCAGGGCAGCCGCGGAGGCAGCTCCCAGGCAGCTCTGTGGGCGAGACCACTCCAATGCCTGTAGCTTGGGGTTCGGGGGAGAGGCACTGGTCACTGCCCACTATCGCAGGGCCCCAGTAAACCAGAGCCCACAAAGCTAGGGCCCCCTGTGCCCGTGGAGTGTGGCAGCTTGTTACCACACGCCCGCTTCCGGCCATGGCAGGGGAGCCAGACACGAAGCAATGGGAAGGATTTTAATGGACTTTATTTATACCCTTCACACAATTACGTGAAGTCACCAAACCCTTACTATGAATTTCTTTCTTGACTGGTCTTCAACGGCTAAAGCTGGAGGCTTTAGTGTCACAGTTCATGAACAAAGCTATGGAACTATCGCCACTAAAGGCTGGCCCCGCTCAAAGAGCAGGCACAGATTGCGCTTTGCTGCGCTTTTTCATGAAGCCAATGTCACGCTGAGGGAGGGCGCCAGGACGGTGGTAGCCACTACCTGGCAAGGCCTGGTTTTATTTTTGTCTTTTTGGATGGGGTGGGAGGGGCTCTGCCAAGTTCCCCACCCCCTCGCTGGGCTTCCTTTGCTCTTCCCAATCAATGATCAGCCCATCCCACTTTTCTGACTATACCCTGGTCTCCATATAAAACACACACACACACACACACACACACACACACACACACACACACTATACAAATGCAAAGCAATAATCAGATACATTTGTTTAAAAGTAACATACTTCTGTAAGAACCATAATTCTAAAAATTGTCTAAGAAATGAAGTTCGAAATGGTGGTTAAGAAAGAAAAAGAAGAAAAAAGATATTGCTTTGGGGCAGATTATTTTCTTAAGGTCATTGCCATTATACACAATTGGGTTTCCTCTAACACACAAACGGAGCCCTCAGACTATATAGGGTTTGAATTTTAATTTTTCATCCTTCATTCCCTTCTAAAATGAAATGCCAAAATAGGCTATAAGTCACATTTTATTTTTAAAAACAACATATTGGTGACCTATCTTTTGAAAAGAATCTTAAAAATAATAATTTATACAGTCAGAATAGTGGTGGACCTGTGTGCCATCTAGTGGCAGTTTCTTTTCAAGGACACACAAGAAAAAATAACAAATTAAAAAACTTAAAAAGTTTGGCAAAAAAATCCCTGTCCCAGCCCAGGTCTCCCACAGACCCCTTCCTCGACTTCCCTTTCCCGCGTTTCCTTTCCTCCCAGTACTCCTGCGAGACTCTTCTCATCTCGCCCAGAGAAAGACCTTCGGCGCTTACCGGTAAGCGGGTTTCTGGGCAGGCAAGCTGGGCACGCCCGGAGGTGCCTTCTCTTGGGGGGGCAGGGGGGAGGGCTTGGTCACAGAGAAGACCCAGAGCCCCCCTCCCACTCAGAGATGCTGGCGGTCTGACTGCGACCCTCAGCTCCCCATCGCTAACGTCCCCTCTTCTTGCCCACAAGCACGTTTTAATTGCTCGTAGGCGCCCATCCCTTGCACTGCTGACCTGCTCAGTAAAAGACATTCCCTGACCATCGGCAGGCCTGTGAGGTGAGGTGACTGCTCCTTCCTGCTAGAGTCCTGGAAAGCGACCCTCTTCCAACGGGCTCCGTGGGTGGGTCTTGGTTCAAGCTTTCTCTCACGTACAACAGCTCCCACACAGGGAGCAATTACGGGCCGGACACCGATCTAAGCAATTCAAAGACATGACTGCTAACCTTCTAACAATACAAAACAGCAGGCAGGATCGCCCCTGCTCCCCACCATCTACTCCACCCGTCTTACAGGGAAGAAACAGAGCTCCCCATTTAGCTACCTTGATCAAGGGCTCCCACCAGGAAGAGGCAGAGGCAGAGTCCACACGCAGTTCTCAGGAGACACATGGCCTCTGAGAACTTGGGAGACAGCAAACTTCTAAATCAAGGAAACGAAGGAAAACTTCTTCTCTCTAAAAGGATGAAGGCCAGGAGGGGAGTAAAATACCCTTAAATTTGTTGTCTTCATCAGTTATTAGCTCCCCTTCACAGACGATGAAGCTGAAGGCTCAGAATACTAATCCCTCAACCAGCAGGATCATGGCCGACACACACAGACATGGTGGTCACATGCACCTGGTCCCAGTCCTCACTGTTCACCCAGTTCTGGGCTGCCTCTCAGTACTGCTTCAAAGTGTGCTCTCAATAGAGGTCCGTGCTGGACGTGTCAAGGCGAACACTTTGTAAGTTATATAAATGTCTAACCACTATGTTGTACACCTGAAGCTAATATAATATTGTATGTCAACTGTAATTGAAAATTTTAAACATTTTTAATTTAAAAAAATAGGTTAAGCATTTAAAAAGATGTATGAGATGGTTTCCAAGGCTTCTACCAACTCTCAAATGTTGAGGTTGCCTATTAAGATCAACTGGTTTGTAAGCTGCAAAGCTGAGACCTAGAATCCAAATTTTCTAACCCCTTTTCAAAGTGGAATAAACAGCTATGTTATGCTTGCATATTTATTCCTTTCTGCCCCCTACTTCACACAGCAGGGGAAGAATGAGACAATAAATGTCAAATTGTTGGCATTGCTTTAGAATGGTTTTTCAAAATATGGGTCATGAACTCAACCAGCAATTTTTTTTTAATGAAATACAGTACAACAGAGATATTTGGTTTGGGTAGACACTGTTTTGTGGAACTTTTCTTTCAATTATGTATATTTATGTGTGTGAATAGAGTGGGTCAGGGTGTAAAATGTATTTCTTACTATGGGTCACAGACAAGAAAGCCGGAAACAACTGCTCTAAATGCCAACTCTGGAGCATTCCAAATATTAGTATTCACCGCTATGGGACAACGAACACCGTGCACCTGCCCCAGCAACATCTTCAGTCACGTGTTCCACCCTGAACGGAGGCAGGAGGCTGCCTTGCAATGCACTCTGGCAGAGAACAACCCAGAATGTAGCCAGAAGGGGGAGCCCACTCGGCTATCATGTGTGAGGTCAAATCTCAGGAGCCTGGCGCCACACTGGCTTTTACATGGCTCAGGTTAAGGAAGATGGGCCTAAAACTACACAATATTTAATCACCTTGCAGACTCTGGGTTTCAAAATCCAAGTGGCAACTAACTCCTACTGTAGAAAAAAAGAATAAGCAAAAGGATGTTTGTTTTTGCAAACTGGCCAAATTCTCTTAGCTTATTTGCTTTCTAAAAGTGAAAACTGTAAGAAATAAGGGTCTCTGTGAGAAAAATTTCAGCAAACGCTTTAGCGGGGAAAGTACCAGAGCAGAAACAGAGCTGACCCCGGAGCCTTCCTGCCCACAACAACCAAGCGAGCTGTCAGGCTGGAATTGAACATAACATAAACGGAATTGAAGAACAGACTGCCTGACCATTAAAAAATAAAATAATTAGTCTAAGGCGGCCCCACAAAGCAAAAGCCATAGTTTTCATGGCCCTCAAAACACAGAAGGCCACTCCATGCCTCTTCCTCTTCCACAGGCCGCCTGGCAAGCCGCCCTGTCAAAACTGCGAGGGAGGCATCACAGCAGGTGTCTGACACAAGACGAAACACGTGCTGGGTGCAATAGGAACCTTGCATCCTTTCTCATTTAATACATACGCTATATACAAAATAGGAAACCTGTACCCAACATTCCAAATCAAAATAATGTTAACAAATGAAAGCAATGACAGTAGAAAATGCTCATTGTGGTTGAAAATAACCTTACAAAGATACATGCAATAGCTAGGAAGGCAATGGAAATGGAACGAAACATAAGCAGATCAAAAAATAAACTTAGAAAACAGGATAATGGAGAGGGTCTGCTCTGCCATGAAACTAGAATTCCAGTAAGCACTGCGAGTATTCGTTAGGGGCGTGGGGAACATCTCATTTCCGTAAAGACAAGAGTGAGAGTTAGGCCCATTATTTTGCATCAGCTCCTTCAGAGGAAAATATCTACTCCCTTAACCTCTCCCAACCCTTCTTCCCAATTTCTGAATGAATGGCCTCTTCTGCAGCCTTCTCTTGGGTGCAATTTTTACAAAAGTACAACTGCTACTTAAGGAGTAAGTGAAGAAGGCAACAGCAAGATACTGTTTTCAAATGAACACACAGAAACCCTGCCAGTGCTCGGGGCCCGGGGCCCATCGGATGGTGTGGACACTTCTCATTAGCTTCCTCTGCGGCGCCTACAGAGAGCACCTCAAGGAATTTCTCACATGCATGAGATGTTCTTTATTGATAAAACTCAAATGATGAAGACAGAAATTTTAAAATTGGGGCATTTTCAGGATTTGGGAAACTTTCATATTGTTTATAGCACATTCGGTAATTTTCTTAGACCAACACTTAATGTCATAAAAGAAGAACACATAAGAATTCCACTTAAAAGGCCCCCAAGAGACTAAATCTCCTTTTGTAAGGAATATAGACTGAAGAGCAAATCGAGGACTTATTCTCCAACTTAAATATTTAAAGTCTCACTGCTTGTTTTCTGCAAACATTTTAATATTTTAAATTTGTTCACAGAGTGCATTAAAAAATCTATCTATAACTTCAAAAACTACCCCCGCAGAAAGCAGCGCTAAGCTGGCAGAGCTGACACCGCCAACTGTAACCCACTTTCAATGCTGCTGTATGACTTCCCACTGTGCGTTTATGCAACAGCCGAACTGCTCGTGTGCAGCAGGTGGCAGCAGACCCTGCGAGAGTGGCTGCGGGCCCACCACTGCCAGCTCCGCACATCCACCCGCCTGCAGGCAGCTCTGCAGCCACAGGTGGCAGATCTTGGCTCTGTAACACGGCGCCGTGTGGGCACCAGGCCATCTGTCATTGCCAGGCTGCAGGGCCCAATTCTGTACATGGTTTCTACTACTGGGTTAAACACAGGGTCACACAATTAGGTGATGGATTTGGGTCCATTAAGGCAAAACAAATCACTTGCTCCCATAACTCAAACTGGTTTATAGGATGGTCTACAAAGTCTCACAGATTGAAGGGAACTCGAAGTGCACAAGAAGATTCTGCATCCAACAATGTACAGCTCCAAGAGACGCCTCCTCCGGGACCTGCTGAGGGCCTGCCGGGCAGCGTGCTGACCCAAGTGTCCTGGCTCGCCCCGTCTCTTCAAGGGCGTGGCTACGCAGCTGACACAATGCCTCTCCCCTGTGCCCTCTGGAAAAGCCGCTGGCCTTTGAGAGAGTCATCCATGTAAGTCCATCTGACTGCCTTTTGTGGACCCTTCCCTATTATCCTCCCCATCCCATCAAAAGTAGGGAGGGAGGGAGGGATCCTATAACAAAAAACCCAACTTGCAAGATTTTCAGCATTAGTTAAAGAAAGAATAAAAGAGGAAGAACCCCCCATGACCGAGAAGGGAATGTCACCTCTGAGAATGGGAACATGCCCTTCCTGCGGCGCACAGGAGGGGGTGCGGGGTGGGCGGCACACCTCCCTTGTCGACACCGCGTGGGCATGTAACTATACTAGATGCCTCTTCCTATTCTACACCAAGGCACTAGGCCAGGGCTGCCGAGCACACCAGGCAGCTGCCCTTGGAAAGTAAGGCCAAGGGCTGCCACCCTGCGAGTGCCATTTAGAGTGTCTTGTGCTACTGCTGCAAAGCCAGTTCTGTCCCTTCTAGGGGGCCCAGGGCATTCCTGTTATCTGCTACCTATCTCTGGCCCTCCAGGAAGGAAAAGTCACAGCAATCTATTCAGCGCAGTCACTGGGAGACTCCATGTAGAGGGGGAGCGAGTAGTCTGAGGGCATAATAGAAATGAGTAAAATAATAAATGATGGCCATTTGGGCGCTACTGGGAAAAAACGCTTTTCAGCTGAACTCCCTCTCCTCCCAAACCCAAGAAGTCCTGAAATAACCCTTCAGGGTTGTGTAAGCAGCTCTCCCCTGCTGCTCCCCAGGTCTGCGGAGAGGATGTGACTTGCTCAGTGCGGGTAACCTTACCACTTCTGGGAGCCGTGAGCCACGGCCTGCCCCCTCGTGGGGCGCCGGGATGCAGCAGGGTGCGCCTCGCAGCAGGGGTCGGGCCTGGGCTGGCCATCCCCTCCCTCGACTCCTAGAGCCGGGGTGCGGGGCCAGGAACACTAGAAGCCAAGTCAGGGAGAAGGGGGCAGCCAGCCAACTGCTCTCAGCCTGCTGAGGTGGCCCCGTGGGGGCAAGCGAGGACGCCGACTCTGAGCATTTCCTCTCCTCCCCGCGACCCCTCACCCCGATCAGCACACTTGCCAGGGTTAACCTCTGGGGGCACAAGAACAGGGAAGATTCTAAAGAGAAAACTTTCCCATCTAGCTGTGCAAATGGAATACAGCAGTGAGCCAAAGTACGATCGGCTCCAAAAAGCAGCAGCAGAATCGTCTCCTCACCCAAAGGTAGGAGAGGATCTAAAAAATGTTAATCCCACAGCCACTCTCAGGTGATGGAAAGATAAGATAAGGAGGATACATTAAGGGGCAATAAAAAATGCTTTAATATCTCTGTGGGGAACTGATGTCCATCTTGGAGATGAATTAGTCCACATTCAAAGAACTCTGGGTACTAAAACCACACTGCAATACATACATACATACATACATGTGTGTGTGTGTGTGTGTGTAAAGAAAATGCATCAGTAATGGCCTTTACCGTGGCCAAACATCCCCTCCCGCTGTCCCCAACCCACTCTAAAACAACTCATTAAAACAACCTGTTATTTTTTTTAAAATGCACCAACCCAGAGATCCCCTGCTTTGTCGGTCCTACTGCCCTTTCCTTTAGGAAAGGGGAAACAAAGGCAGGACCGGGGGCGGCCCCCACCAAGAAGGACAGGGCGCAGGGGGTGTGTCTCCGAGCCCAGCAGGTGGGAGCTGGGCGGCTTCCTACAGAGCCCAAGACGAAGCCTCGAGTGCTATTTAGCAAGCAGCACAAGGAGTGCTATTCGGTTGGGGAACCGCGTGGCGTATTAATTCCCTGATGGCGCCTGGTGTCCGTCAGGTACACCGCCGTCGAAATCGCAGCTCCTCCCGCTGTGCGGCACAGCTTATGCTGATGGGAGGGAAGTGCGGATCTTCATGGCTGTCACAGGAGCAGGCACTTCGGTTTTCCTGCAGTTTCTTCTAGTTCAGAATTTTTTTTTTTTAAATTAAAAATGTATCTATCTGGAGACCAGTAGAGCAAACTAGAGACCTCTTCTATAACTTCCCATTGTCTCACATGGAACTTGCCGTGGTTCTCCTCTGCTAACAGTGGCTGGGTTTCATCCTCTCTCTAAACCTTAACTGGGTTTGGAAACGCTCCGACTTCTCCCTCTCAGAGCTGACTTCGCCCTGTCGCCCTGCAGAACGCTCCACTCACCACCGTCCCCCTGGCACCGGAAATGCAAATTCCCTGCTTCGCTGGAGTGACAAGTACACGTAACAGGAGAAAAGGGGGCAAGACCATGTCTTCAAATAGAAATTGCCTGAAACTGGCAGGGAGCTAGGACCTTTCACCCAGGCCATGCGGGACCCTCGCACCGAGCGCTAAAGGACACGTCAGAACGCCCAGCTCCATCCCAGCTCAGAGCAGGTGGGCGTGTGGCCCGCCCCATCCCAGGAGGTCTCGCCCTTCATGCCCAGCCAATGCAATGGGCCTGTTTCTTGAACCACAAAATATAATAAACTTTGTTGTTCAAGGCTGCTGACATATTTTATATATGGAATAACCAAAGCCCACAGAGAACGAGAATGAAAATCAGAATCAAACATGAAAAACCCTTCATAGGAATGCTAGCTTCATCTTGCCATAAAGGAGAAGCATACTGCCTCCTGTTTTCTGAATATCCCTCTTATACTGGAAGGAGCAAGTTTCTACATTTAAAAAAGAAAAAAGGAAGCACAAAGCAAGGAATTTCAGAAGTGTTGATATAAAATATCTACTTAAAATTTTACTTTATCCATATTTGTCAACAATTTCTTAAAAGCATCCATTGGAAGCTATCTTGCTGTAAATGCTAATTAAGTCTTTACTTTAGGGAAATTTCTATCTTCTAATGAAATAAAAAGTAACTGTAAATTGGCAAGACCGGGACATGAGTCACGTGCAGTCACCTCTTGTCACAGAGCTCCTGGTGCCGCCATTTGCCTCCCCCGCACTGCCATCTTAGTGCCGCGGGCGCGGCCTCTCGGCTGGCCCGCACGCCTGCTTATCTGCACTGTGCCACTCACTGCCAGAGCACTCAAAGATTTAACAGAAACGGTTGTTTTTGGTTTTTGGTGGGGTTTTTTTTTTTTTTTTTGGTAGCAAAAAGAACCAGCCCCTGGCTCTTCACTACCAGCCAGGCTAAAATTTCGTGAGCAAACCGAAGAGCTTCCCGACTGAAGAAATTTGGGAATCCCCGACAAGTACCAGAAAGGAAGCCTCTTCCCAGGAGCCAAGCATGAGTAGCCCAGGGTGGAGGCCAGGAAAATGAGAGGCGACCGGGCCTCTGCTGTCTCCCGAGTACCTGCTATACAGCGTACGTAAAGCCAGGGAAAGAAAAGAAGGCCGGAGTCTTCAACCAAGTTCTAGTTTAAAAATTTCAAAGGAAGGCTGACACCGACCATGCCATCCAACCAAGCGGGTCGTGCACGCAGATCTGCCGGTAAAATGGGCTCTCATTTGCTGCCTTAACACTCTTTTATTGCCAAGTGCAAGCCTTATAAAAATTGAAGGAAAAAGACTCCCTTTGCATATATGTAAAGAAGTAATATAGTAAATGTCCCACTTGGGATTAAAAAAATTATATTGAGATCTAGGCTTTTCTGCTGCAAGTATGAATAAGATTTCTGCAAGCTTTATGGAATCTTCGCAGGATCTTAAATAGGGCTTAGGACATCTCAGCCTTCCTATTTCAATGAAAAGACTGATGTGAAAATCCTTGTCTCCTCTAGTTTCAAAAACATCTATTAATTAAACAAACAGCACTCAGGGAACAGGGTGAAGAACAGCTAGTGCAACCAGACCTGTGAGCACAGCTGGCTTTATAAATTTGATACCAAGTTAAAAGGATTCTCCCACACCTTCTGTGAAGATTCAACTCCTGGAACGGCTACAAAAGCAAATTCTTCATGGTACAGTTTACTTACTATATATACTTACTATAAATTCTTCAGGGATAAGTGCTTCCAAAAAGATAAATACACAAATCAAAATTAAAATTCACTTGTTTCCTCTCAGTAATAGCATAAAAGAACAAAGGAATTAGTCAAATCAAATCCAATTAATTTTAAGAATCAAGATTTCTAAGCTTACAATCACAAATAAGAGTTTTCCACAAGTAGCTTATAAGTCACAACTATTAATTAAACAGAAGGCACTAAAAATTATCCTCATTAATGAAAGTCACAATCTACTGATCTTTTAGGGCAAAATCTTTTTGTTAAAACATTTTTCTTCTCCATTTTCATCAGCTATTACAGATCATGGGAGTGTTTTCTTAAAAAACCTAAAATCCAGCAATTTTCTTTAGGCATGGAAAATAAACTGTAAAAGACAGTGAGAAGAAGCCTGAATTCTTTTAAATAAACCATATTTAGACTTCTTTTTTCTCTCCAGTGTCATTTTCATCTTTGACTAGTAATAAATTCATACCTCTCAATAACTTAAATTACCAATGAATAATTAAAAAGCATGTGTTAAAATCATTCATAAAACCTGTACTTCAAGTATATACATCCCACTTGGTTTCTAACACATACATTAAAAAGAACACATCCAAGAACCTCTGTGCTACACCTTTAACATCTGCGGCATTCATTTTGACGTCTTTTTTGCCCATTCAACCAAAGACAAATTTCCAACCTCTCACTGCTCTATGAGTATGAGAAATACTTACTGTAGACAAAAGGATTCCATTTTCTTTCTGGGAACGTTCTCCACCCTCCTAGAGAACTCTTCTCCGCAGTGTGCAAATTCATTTCTGAGTTTTACAGCAACAAAGCTCTCGGGGCACAGACCCTCCTGTAAATGACACGGCCCTGCAGCTGCCTTCAGAGCTCGGTTCACCTCAACCATGATACAGCTAATTGTTAAAAATGGTGGCTCCGACGGTCTCCATACATTAAATTAAGGAGCTGTGATGAAGGCGCTGGCACCCACCCACTTCAGACAAAGGAAAATAATTTGCAACTGTACCAGGCACGGGTAATTGAGTCATCTCCCACACAGGGTCAGTGTTAGAGGTTTCCTCCATCTTTACAAAATGCAAACCACAGCTCATTGTCTCATCTCAGAAATCAATTCTTTGCAAGGCTGCCCTGGGTCAGAGTTTTAAAGCCAGCCTAGTCCTGGGCAAATCCAGACCTCCAGTGCGCGGGGGTGCGGCATCTCACAGCCCCTCTCCCTTCCTTGAGCAGCCCTGCCCCCTCCCCACTGGACAGCTCCCCAAGTCTCCCTATTGTTAAGAGTACAGAAAGTCCCACACCTTCAGAAAGGGGTGACATCCCCCACCAGGTGAGCAATTTCCAAGTCCACACTGCGGAAAGAAGTCCAGACCCAAAGCCCAGACCCTACAGGTCCCCCGATACAAATACATTCCTCAAGATAAAGAGCTGTACACATCATTGTCTTTTTTGTTGTTATTACGGGAAGACAACAAGAAGCTGCCTTTTACTGCTGAATTTAAAAAAGCATTTGATCTCCCATATTACTTAAGGCACTGAAAGTGTTACAGGTAACACTGACAATTTTATTGCCCTCCAGACAATGCTTGCATGACTTAGAAAGTTTTCATTTCACTTACACAATCGCATTCTCTACACCAAAAATTTGAAATATACTTAAAGGACCTACTGCATACTCTTTTGAGGATGAATTTTAAAAAGGTAACTTTAAGAATCATGTCTTTGGTGTCACTATTTAGTTCTTTCATGTAAAGCTTTATGCTAAAGCATTTCCTGGGAGATAATTCCTAATGCTTCTAACAGCACTTTTTCCCTGTAACAAAATACAAATGACTGAATTCCTTGGTAAGGTATCCTACACACACACACACACACACACACACACACACGGACACACACACACACACACACACACACACACACACGGAGTCATCTACAATCCCAAAGAACCGTCTGGTTTTAGAAAAGAAAAGAAACTCTACTTCAATATTTTACGTTAATAAGAACTGCACTTCACATGCATCTTAAAAAAATCCTATGGACTAAAGAAAGTCCATACTACTTACTGCTTGAAGATGAAGTCTGCAAAAATCCTAAATAACCATTTCAATCTTTAAGCAAATACCCCTCTGCCCCACCCAACAGATTCTTTAAAAAAAGAAAATTATTAGAATTACAAGGCACAAATCTGAACAATTCTCAGGAGAATCAAGTACTTTTTCTATCACATGAGTTAATGCCTCTGCATTTACCTCAACGTTCTGAACAAGCCAAGACCTCGTCTCTCAAAGGTAACAGCACAACACGCTGTCGCTCCGTGTACCCGGCGCATTCGTCTTCATGTCTTTACAAAACACAAGCACAGGCAGTCCTACCTGCAGCTCTCACATGTCAGGAGTCCCAGCCCGGCGGGTGCTGCCGGTAACTGCCGCCCTTCTAACCCTTCCATGTGGGGTGAGCTCCGCTAGAACCAGTGCGCAAGTCTTTCCCACTCCAAACGGCCAGAGTGGGTGGGGTAGATGGAAGGGGCAGGAGGAGAGAAGGAGAGAGGAGTCAGGGGAGAGAGAGAGAGAGAGAGAGAGAGAGGAAAAAGGAAAAGAGAACACCCTGCAAGTGCTGATGTGACAGAAGCACTGAAGAGCCCAATGAGACAATGAGACCGCAGGGCCCCTTAAAAAGGGTGCCTCGCAGCCCCCCGGGCACGGCATCACCACCCCTGCTGCTCTGCACAAATTCCGAAGTCGGGCATCAGTTTGAAAGCACAAACTGATGGGAGTAACAGTTTATAGGTTACAGAAGGGTATTTTATTGTTAACGGACCGTACCAAGTTAAGATTTAAGAGGGGGAGAGACAACATGCAGGCAAGGAATGCTATGATACTTTCCCCCCGACCCCAGCCACTGCAATTACTCTGATGTGAATTTTTGATGACTTCCGACATCTTGCATGATTAAAAATCGCTTCAGCTGTCACGTTTGCTTAATGTGAAAAATGCATTTGCTGCATTGTGATGCAGTTTTGCAGCCACAGATTGTAACCCCAGTTGTGAAGCTGGTCCCTTAACTGAGCAGCAAAAATTTGCACATGCCATGATGTTAAAATAAATGGTAGTTAAAGGATTTCATACAGCAGCAGACAGATTCTGCCATTTTAGCCTACAGAATGTGTAGCTCCAACACACAAGCATCTCAGATGACTGCACCCTCGTCAACTGCACTGGCCTTCGCACAGACGGCAAATTCACCATCTTAAATGTCTGGCCTCTCAGCAGTTAAAAGATTTTGATACTGTTTAAATAGCTGTTCACATTAATTACAGCTTTGAACAGAACCGAGGTTATTTGCATCTCAGGAACAGACAGCCAATGAAGCTGTCGGTGACACAGGAGAATGCAGACCTTTTATTAACATATGCTCAGCTCAACTGTCACTTCTTCGTACAACATTTAGGGGAAAATATATGATGTGTGAGTAATGAATATTCCCACTCTACCATAATGGTTTTTAAAAGTGTTCCTCAGAAAGAGACTTTCCCCTCCATGTTTTAATGTATAACCTGAAAATTAAAGACTATGTTAAAATACTAACATGTTTTTCATTATCGCTAAAGAAATTCAATGCAGCAAACAACTATGCCATTACAGGGAAGCCTGTGAAGAAGCAAAGATGAAATCTCACTAAGAAGCGGCACCAGATGATTAAAGTCAGGCCGGGCAGGTAGTGGACTGTCATTATGGTGCAGACTGCAAGAGAAAAATCAAGACAAAGACTCTTTCATCTTCAAAAACAAACTCCACAAACCCTATGATTGCAATGTGCTGGGTGCAAAACCAACACCTGTACTGCAGAACCCAAAGAACACACGATATTTGCCAATTTCAAAAAAAAAAAAAAAAAAATCTACACAAATATTACCTTGGCTACTCAGCATCTAGAATTTGGCTACTTAAGTTTCTTATTTGTCTAGAATCATCACCTTGGTATTTAAAGAAGCAGAACAAGTTAGATTTTATTGCTCTAAAAGAAAAACAACTATTTAATTTATCTTACAACAGAACTTTTGCCAATTACATGCTCAGAGTTGAGATGTTTCAGACATTTCTGCCTTATAAAAAGAGAGAAAACTGTACGAAAGAAAATGAACACAGAACACATTGGTGTCTGAACAGTGATTAACAATGAAAGAACTTATGTTACTAACAGAGAAGTCAGCTCATGACTTCCTCTGTTTTATTCACTGTGACAGCACCAAATGCGTAAGTTGGGGGTGCATGTGAACAAACGCTGTAATGGCTTTCTCTCTTCCCCTATAACTTTAATGGCACCAACAGTGCTATTCGATGCCATAGCAGATGTCACAGTAGTTGCAGAGAACATTCAACAATTCAAGCTTTTTTTGTTCCAGACCCAATAGAAGGTACCACTAGCAGCTCAGAAGCCATGCGAGAAGGAGGGAGAAACCGTGGGTCGAGAGCAGCTTTGAAATTAACCAGGCTCGGCTTATGCTCCAATTACTGAACAAAAGACAATCCTGGGGGACCTCTCTCTAAACCAGTCCGAGAAACAAACTCTTTTGTTTGGGATCAAATAAAGACTGCATTGGAGCATAGTGGCTATGCAGCAATGAGACTCTCCCTGGGGAAGGAAGGGGCAAGAGAAAAAAGAACCCCAGAACTGCAGTGTGTTTACAGTCAAACCACAGCACCAATGGTTAAAACCATCCTCTGGGGGAACCTTGTGAAGTTCACAACAGGTGAATGAGAAAACCCCCCTTAATTGCTAAGAAACAAAACAAAAAATATCTCATTGAGTCACTCACTATTAAGACATTTATCTTCGTCAGTACAGCCAACAAATAAATTGAGAGGCTATTTATGCCAGAATGAACTGTAAAGCAGCTCAGACCCCATCTTCCCGCAGTCTACGAGTAACCGGAGGAAACCAGATTCTGGCTGCAAAGGACCTCGCAGCAGAGGGTGCTGGCACGGGTTACCTGGCCTGCTGCAGACCCCAGATGCCTCAATACATACGGGAAGGTCATAAACACACTGGAAGGAAACCACCTTACCACGGAGGTAGCTCTCCACTGGCTTTATCCTTAGCTGAATGTAAAGTGGTCCATTCCTAACTGTCTATTTGGTAGTCCCTTGTTTAATTTTGTTTGGGTTTTATATAGCCCTAAGCATCAAAAACTAAAACAAAGAGAAAAGGGAGACAACTAGTGGACCCAGCATTTATTAACATAGGGACTAAAAATGGGCTTGCTTATACAAATCCAGAGACGACATCTAATTCTTTCTATCAAAGGGGATCAACACCATCTTTCTGAAACCCTCTGTGCACTGCATCGCCCTGAACGACAACAGCAGCTAGCTCTCTAACTCTCACGTACACACTCTGTATGAAATACCTGGACACCCACAAGTGTAAAGATAGGTGCGTCTTTACTGCCACAATGACCAAAGGGTATTAAGACCTCTGTGTATTTGAAAAAAATCTCCAAATTTCAGGTGAAGGCTTGAACAGTATTCCATATAAAATTCCAAAAACGCATGCGTTTAGATAGTTCCTTAGAATTCAGCGTAATCTTGCATAGAAAAGTTTCAAGTTTGTTATTTTTATTTTCATCTCTCAACACAGTCTCCCAGCGGGTCCATTCAAGAGCTTCCCAAAAGAGTACAGGTGTAAGACCAAGAAAAAAAAGTCTTCCCGAAAGAGCAGGCACACTTCCTCCAACTGAAGATACTCCGATTCCAAAGTTGTTGATTGGTCTGAAAGATTTCTGAGTAGGAAGGAAAAAACAGCGAAGGGGGAGGAAGGCAGTTCAGTTTCCTCAGGCCCCCTCTGAAGCACAAGGGTGAGGAGACATTTTTGAAGGCGTGGCATCAGTACCCCTCCCGCCCCTTTACCTGTAATCATGAACAAACAAGATTACAGAATAGAAAAAGGAAGCCACTGAAATTCTGTGGTTCAAGTAGAGTCACAATAATCATCAGTGACATTATGTCCAGGTGAACAACTACGAAGCTCTAAAACACACTGAGAATATCAGGGCTTGGGCCAGAAATCAAGCTTTTTACAGACCCCTGGTGAGCTCTGCGCTGCCTTCGGTCAGGCTCCCTGGGCTGCCGGGAAGATCAAGTCCTATCGCTGGCAGGTAAGTGCTTTTCAAAGAGGTAAGAGTGAGAGGCCACGTGAGGTTGGCAATTACTGTCCCCCAGCCCCCAGCCTTCGGAGGCACAGCTGGGTCCTGGCCGCTGGCCAAGCCCGCCATCACCACCCTTCTCCCGGCCGCTCCCTCCTCGCTGAGACCTGGTCCCCTTGCCCCACGCGACAGACTTCCCCCCACCTCTTTGTGTTTGCTGCCATAACTCTTACCTCCAGATCACTGGCTCTGGAAAACGGTCTGGAACTGTTCTCGTCCTCTCTCAGTGTTTCAGGGGCATTTCCATCATGATCTCTTGCCAGAACACCAAAAACTGATAGGAATTCTCCATCCCCAATCTAGTTAATCTTCCCGCTTTCTCGGCCTTGACCAGTTGCACCAATCCTTCTCCTTGAGCTAAGTCTGAACATCCTTCTTATTAAGCCCCCGAGGGGCGGCCGATGTTTTATCCCCAACGCCGCGCGCACGGCTCCCGCTCTTCTCAGGGCCGCCAGCTGGGTCCTGGCCGCCATCACCCTGGCTGCACAGCTACAACCGCCTCCGAAGGACACCTCAGCAGGGATCCTTTCACTGGCCGAGGCAACTTCCATGCTTCCACACCCTCCCTCCTTCCTTTTGACATTTACCTGCTCCAGAACTTTCAACAGCAAGCACTGCCTACACACCAGGGCTTGGCAGTCGCTCCTTCCACACTCGATGCCCCCTCCCTGACAGATTTCACTCCTTAGCATATAACCTGCCTTCGGTGAGGTTATTCCTCTCAGATCCTCATTCACGTCCTGCAGGCTAAACCCATTCCATTCTTCCAGACCTATCTGGTCTATCACAGGGGTCTTCCTCAACTACCCCCAAATTCACTCATCATTGCCTCCTCCCGCTCCTCGGAACCCCCACGGCATTTAGAATCTCCTCTCAGCCTCATTCAGTTTTGCCTGTCACTTAACACCATCCTGGACAATTTAATTCTATTCAGGAGTGTTAGGCTTGGCTCTCCGGGTGGAAGGCAATTTTGCTTCCAGAAGACAGTGCCCACGATTCATAGTTTCTCTAAGCGTCATCAGTGCCCACCACAGTGCTGTCCTTAAGTGAACAAGTCACTGCATTGATTTTGTAAGTGTTCACTAGGCCCACCCACGGTAGGTGCAGGCAACTGCTTAAAGGGGAGCGAAATATGAATATCCCTTTTGCTTGTCGTTTGCTCTTTCAAATCTCTCCAGCTCCCTGAGGTAAGTGCAGCCTCAGGTAGTAAGACAAATGCTGATGTGGCTCTTGGCCAATGTGCAGAGGCATCAAGCTCTTCTTTGTGACTGAGCATCATTACCGACAGTATTCAGTTCCCCAAGTCGGCTTCCTTCTCGGCTGCAGCGAGAGCCAAGGAGCTTCAGGGAAAATGAGCCGGTCCTGGCCCAAAGTCAGTGACGTGGTGGCCACAGCTGATCTGTCCTGAAGAATCAGCTGAGAATGAAAAAGCAATCTGCCGATTTTATCAGTGACATTTCACCTTGAGTATTGTTTTATGTGAGGACCACTAGACTTAGGCAATCAATAAAAATGAAGATGATTTCTGCATGTCTTTATTTAGCAGTAAAACAAATTATGGTCATTTTCTGTTGCTCATCTGCAAACTTGTCTGCCCAGAGGTCAAGAGACAATGGGGAAAAGAAAGCGCTCTCTGCACAGAGAAGCCGAGGCGCTGCTGCTGCCCCAGCGCCCATAAACCGAAAAGCGGGGACAGGGTCTAGAGGTGGGCCGGAAACTTAACCCATTTCCGCGTTTAACACGTTTTCAAGAAGCAGCTCCTCAGGAAATGCAGTTACTGATGGGAATAGGCTAAAAGGAGAGGAGGAAGAATCCTCAAATATTCCTTCAGGGCAGCTCAGCATACTGCAGCCCCAGGTTTCAGACACTCAGAATGAAGAGAGCTAGCTCGCGAGCTTGTGAGTGCGCGCGCGCGCTCTCTCTCTCTCTCTCTCTCTCTCTCTCTCTCTCTCTCTCTCTCACACACACACACACACACACCATCTATGGAGCCTTACTATTTACATAGAGGGAATGAATGATTTCGGCAAGAACTTGTAGGCTATATGACAAAGTTCTACCTTAGGAAAAAATAAAATAATCAAGTGTGTGAAACTTACCAGTCGTAGCCACAAAATATCAGGGGCACTTCATTTCCCTGTGGCACAGATGAGAAACCAAGGAACAGAGAAACTTAGATTCTGGCCAAGGTCACTCAGGATCTGGGTTTCCTGCTTACAGAGCTCTCTGCACAGTATTATGGGACACTGAACAAAAAACCCCTATAAGGGTGTGCGCCTGAGCCCAGATTTCATGGAATCTTAAGTTATTACACGGAGGAGGGTGGCGGCTTCTAGCTCGCTAGTTCTTGTTACCAATGTACTTTACACAACAGATGTATTTATCACCAGGCTGATTGTAAATAGAATTGTCTCAAACAAATTCTATTTTAAACTTAGCAGGCAACCTGTTATTTGAAGGACTACTAAAGCTCAAAATTGCCCCAAGATTTCTTTTATACATGCAGATATTGAGCGTTTGGATTTACTTACTACAGCAGGACCCATCATATTATTACTATTGTTTTAGGGAAAAGACACTAATTTTCATGTTTTTTTGTGGGGGATTTTTTGCTGCACATATTTACTATTTCTGCTATTGGCTGGAAAACATTGATGAGGACAAAAACTGATTTTAAAAAAGACTCCTCTTTAGAAAGAAAAGAATTACTAAAATTAATCCTCGATGATTTAAGTAAGGGAAAAATTGTATTCTGTTATCTGGTCAGAATTTCAAATTCACTGACCTAACAAAACATAGGTTCCTGATGAAATTTTTTTATGAAGAAAAATTATAGGCAGGGTTCTATTTTCTCATTTAATCCCTATTATAACGTTGCATATGGCATTCCTCAAAGCAATAAATAAAATCTGAACTCAAGATATAATAAAATTATATTCAAGGATATAGCCTTAAAAAAAAAAAAAAAAGAACCAGGGTCAAAATTCCAGGAGCAGTAACAACAAAGTGAACGAGAAATGGAGAGCGCGCGCGCCCAGCAGTCTCGGGCCTGGCCGGGGCCGGCCCCTGTCGTCGCCGCCACCTGCCGAGGCTGCTGAGGTGGGTGGCCTGGTCTCAGCCCAGGAGCCAGCGCTGCCCCACAACAAAACACCGGGTCAGGTCTTCATCCCGCACCGCACCCTTCTCATCTGCACCCTTCTCATCTTTAGCACAGGAACATGAGGACCTGTAATTCTATAACAGCTTTTTGAAAATGAAGCTGATTTTTAAGTCTGCCTTTCCCACACCATTCTTCTCTCTGCCAGCCTGCCAACAGTGACACGGGTGGAAATCATTTTTAAAACAATGGTTCGGTTTGATTAGTGCTGCTTCTTCCCACTAAGTCCGCCAGCCAACGGCTGAGGTGATTAAAGTGAAGAAAACAGTCCCAGTCCTGCTACTTTGCCATCTCATATCCTGAAGTTGGTGCGGGGAGTGTCAAGTAGCCAAATTCCCTGGGGTAAGCCTAAAATATGGAAAATCTAATGATGAGAGGACTATATTACATTCACTTAGGGTGCTTAACAAAGCATCATGCCCAGGGTTAAATGCTCAACATATATTTATTGATTAACCTGTAATTTGTTGGGGGTTCTTATTCAGAAGCTCTAGAAATGTCTCCACAGTTGCAGATTGGTATCAGCCTTCTCCAACTGTGGTGCTTCTTGGCAAACTGACATTTAGAATTTAAACTGTGTGTTCCTGTGTAGCTACCTACATAGTATTTCTAATTATGTTTTATTTAATGCCCTATAAGGCTACCTACATATGATTTCTAAAAGCAAGAGGTAATCCAGTCTAGTAGAAAGTGAACTGAAGTTGGAGTCAAAAGAGCTGGGTTCTAGGGAATCCTACCTAAGTCATGTACCTTATGCCTTATTTCTCTCATCTGTAAAATGGGAAAACATCATCAGACCTATAGGAAGTAAGAACACTGTATCTTCAACTATCTATACAATAGGACTACTCTTCAAAGCAAAGAGAAGTCATTTCAAATGATTTCTAAAACACAGGCCGCACATTTTAATACATTTTTCAAATATGCAGCCTGATTTAGACATTTCCAAGAAAATACTTATTCTGCCTTTCTGCTTTTTCTCATGGCATCTGTTGTTCCTAGCAGCTAAGGAGAAGTAAAACCTAGTGTCATTAACAGTAGGTCTTAGACCCCCAGCACTCACTCAGTGCGGGATGGGACGTGGGGGATGTGCAGAGAGAAGGTAAACAAAATGAGGATGTGGGAGCTGAGGGGAAAGGCAGAGAAAACTGGGTTAGTGAAGGAAAAACAACAAGTCCATTTTTCATCTCTCCTGGCTCCTACTGATGACAGACGGTGTATTTAATCTGCTGAGAGACCAGATTTAAGGCTTCCCTTTGGCAGGGTCCACCCATGAATTATTAACATTTGCAGAAGCAATAGCGCATCCGCTCACAGCGATCACAGAGGATAATGACGATTAACTACGAAGGGATTATTAATCCCTCCACTTCCCTTTCCTCTGTCTCTCTCTCTCCTTCATTCCCCTCTGGCTCAGACTGCTTTTTAGGCAGTGTATTTTGAGCTACAGTCTTGGTATCAGTCAATACCTCCATGGTGAACAAATAATCAATGACCAATTATAAGTCATAAGTTTTTAATACACATAAGCTTTAAACATGTATTTTATTGACCACTGTGTCCTTCTTGAAGCAAAGATAAAAACAAGGGTGGTAAAAAGTTCTTTATGGACTCAAACACTTAAATAATAGATATACCACTTTGTAGGCTGAAGTTCAGCGTTGCTGCGTGGGTGGATAAAGCGTGAAAGTGGGCAGACAGCTAGGAAAGCAGGGTTTCCCTGCACCGGCCTTCTGTGACTGCTTACCTGGTGGACCTCCAACTAGGGGGGCTTGTTAGAACACGGATTCGGGGACCCATCTCCAGAGATTTGGATCTGGTACTTCTAGGGTGAAGCCTCAGAACCCGCGTTTCTAGCAAGTGCGTGGGTGATGCCGAAGCTGGCCTGGACACCGCGCTTTGGAACAGCCGAGAAAGAGCCTCTTCCCGGCTGCCAAAGGCATTGAGGGCATGAGGAAAATGGGGAAGGAAATGAAAACCAGCCAGAGGTAGAAAGACAAAAAACAGACAGAGAGAGATTTGCAGCTCCTTTGCTTTCCTAACTCCCAAAGCAAAATTGAGATGCCTGAGGGCCTCTGCATATGTCTGCTGCTCCCCAGTAAATCCCGGTCCCTAACACTCCCTCTCCCCCGAAAATGAGTTGCTAGGATGAACAGTTAACAATGGTAAAGAACGCACCTGCAGCTGGAAGCTAGGCTAGTGTATAAATTCATTCTGAAAACATGAGAAACAAAATTATATCTCCTCGATCATTTTTCCCCCGTCATCCTCTCTACGTAGGGTTTGGCTTTATGAACAATCAATCCTTTTGCGATGTACTATAACAGAAAACCCTTATACACCTTCAATATCAAGCTGACTCAGGCACCAAAAACACAAAAGCAGAACATACACAGAAGCTTTGAGCATGGGCCAAAAATAAGGAAATGAAACTTCAGGGTGCCAGTTAAAAGAGCCAAGCATGAGCAGATTAGCTAGATGGAGAAACTAAGTTCTACTTTTTCAGGGTTTGCAAATGCAGAAAACCCAAGTACGGAGAGCACATAAGGAAGAGGCGCGCCTCCGGCAGCCAGCAAGGCCGGGCTCCCACGGCACCTCCTCTCCAGCGGCCCAGTCCAGCCCTACGTCTAGTCCATGCTCACTCTCCACCGCAAGGTGGCTGCAGGGTCGTCCCGGCAGCCACGACTGCACAGCTAGTACCTGGCCCGCAAAAAGCAGGTTCACGTACATCAGCAATGGCTGCTCTAGATGAGAACCCGTCTAAAAGGCTGGGAGAGAGGGGATGGGAAAGAGGGAGGCAAAGGACAGAAAGAGAGCAAGAATGAAAGGAAGGAAGGAGAAAAGACAAAAAAAAGGGAAGAAATGAGGATAGCCAGAAGAAAACAGAGGGTGAAACAGAAAGCAAAAAATTGGCAAAAACAAAACAAACAAGAAACCTCTCTCCAACCTGCTCTAAACCCCGAGAGTCTAGTTTTCCTAAAGTTTCCAATATGACGTGGTTCTCGTTTGCTACTTTGCAGGTGCTTAGCACCAATGACCTACTCAGTACAAACCAGGCTGAAAGGCTCTTGCGTGACAAATTTCAAGAAATCCCGAGCCCCTCGCGTATAGGCCATCTGTAAACTATGTCAGCAGCAGCAATAAGCAAGTATCAGCACCACTTTCTGTCCCACAGTGTACCTGGGATGGAAAAAATGAGGTCTGCCGCCACTCAGTTTATAGCATTATTCTCCTAAGTAGCATTTTCATCCCTACAATTGATTTCATTAACCAGCAAGCCTTTCACATGGCAAGGAGTAAATGGAAATGTCACTTCAAAGAAAACAGTGAGAAAAGGTCTGAGAGGAAAGACAGGACCAAAACATCAAGAAACTTGACCAGTGGCAAAAGAACTACCTTAGTGTCTTGGCAAAAAATAGTAACGTGGAATGGACCCGACCGGTCCACCCCTGAATGCGTCCCGGAGCTGGTCATGATCATAAGGATGTATCTGGGCTCCAGTTCCAACCTTAGAGAGTAACGCAGCCCTCTGTCTTGGCCCCAACTCCTTCCCCTTCTAGTGAGGGTGATGGCGACACCCATTCAGCCCGCCCATCTCCACACTGCAGTGGGGAACTAGGTGGTGACGGACAACTGGAAGCGTTCCAATTCTCTGCCCCTCACATTTCACATAAAATGTCTGGCTTGTTACTTATTTTCCTCTCATTGTTCCAAATTAGGGCGAAGTCACAGAACTTTCTCAATAACCATTCTTCCAAATACTTTGAGGGGGAGAGTGAAATGATGTAATGGTTGCTCATAAAATCTGCATGTCTCAGACCCCTTGTCACACATTAGGAAGCATCACCATTACAGAATAAAGGGGAAGACGGTTCATTTACAGAAATGGGCCCATTCCGAACAATAGGAGCCGTTTTTATAGTCTATCTCTGACACGTGCTTCATGGACCAACTCCTCTCTTCTCCATTAAAATAAGTCTGTTTTCCTTGTCATGTCAAACAGATGTTCCACCTGGTCCACACCACACGACACTCCCAAAATGTGGCCGTCCAGCAACTTCGGGGGCAAGAGAGCTGCCCGGGAAGCTCTAGGGAGGCGTTTTGCAAGTTCTCTAACTTAACCGTGTCTTCGTTTTATGATTAGAGAGAAAAGCGAACTTTCCTCCCGAAGCCATTCAGCTCTCTTCACACTCTCAGGACCCGAAGTGCAGAGCTTCCCTGGCATCGCAGGCCCTCGGCCCTCAGGCGCGGCGTGCGGCTCGCCCCCCATCCCAGTCGGGGGGGTCCCGGCTGTGAACGAGGGGGGCCGGTCTGTCACAGACGATGAGCGCTTCTCCCCCGCCACCCCGAGCCCGGCTCCCGCCGAAAGCGGGGCGCTGGGGCGGCCCCTCAGTGAGAGTCCGGCTGCGGCTTCATGCCGGCAGGGCGGCATCGGGACGCGCGGAGGGCCACCGGGCGGGAGCGCGGGACTGTGACCTACTCTGGAACACCGTCACGACCTTTTGGTTTCCTGCCTGGTCTTCTCTTTGAAATTCTATCACGTTAGTTGCAGTTATTTAAAAGAGCCAGTTAACCCAAAGGGTACCGATTTGTATCACTTCAGCTCTGCTGAATGGCAATTCCTCACTTCTATGCTGTCTCCTAGAAATGAGCAATTTCGCTGTATTGAGAAATTCTTTCCCATATTCTGGAGCAAACACAAAGTTGAAGGCTTTGTCTGTATCTTTAAAACCCAAACACGCATAATACCCTTAGACGGCCAAATCATATTACAAGATGCAAGATTTCAACATTCCGGCACACGGCCAGGCCTTAATGGCCAGTCAGACGCTAAGTAAGGAAATGGGTCTGCATTAAACCTACAAATAAGTCAACAATCAATAGTTCAGGATTACAGTAAAAATTTTATGTGCCCTTTAAATTGCTTCTAGCATCATCCTTCTAACTCAAGCTCAGCTTCAGAAGCAAAACAAAACAAAGATGATCAAGCAAGAAGCTGAACACAACCTATTTTCAAAGCACAAAAGCCCTGGCATTTCAAAACTAAAGCCGCTCCAGGATTTCACAGAAAGCCTTCACTGTGTACCTGCAGGGCAGCAAACCTGAGAAATAACGGGCTGAGCCTTAGACAGTAAATTAAACTGACAGCTCAGAAAGCATAAAACTATGTCCAAAAAAAGGCAAGCACCTGGAGAAGATAAACGGATGAAACAGGTTTGTCCTTCCCGGAAACCTCGTCTCCCCTCCCCCCTCAAAACCTGCAGGGGTTTGTACCAAGGTTTGAAAAGCGTATTCCAGCTTCTCTCTATTCAACATTATTTTATTACTAAGCTTATACAAACAGGAGTGATGCCCACCACTTCCAGAGCGGGCTTCCTACTCTTTCCTGTGCTCTAAGTGAGCACTCAATTATACTTCTATCTCAAACATCCATTACCCCCCTCCTTCAAATACATCCTGAAAATCCACTGCCTGATGAAGACGCTCTGAGTCTATAAATGAAATTTATAACCTAGGGGGCTAATGGCACAGCACTGAGCTCAAACCAACAGGAGGGAGCTCCAGCCGGACACGCAGAGCCCCCGAGGCCTTAGGTTCCTCGTCAGTGACGCGGAGGCAGTCGGCGGAGCCCGCCTCAGGCGGTTACTGAAGGGGCTAAGTGAGGAAACCCGGAAAGTGCTCGGCGCAGTGTCCGGACATAATAAAATATCCAGTAAGTCTCGGTTCGCCTCCCCACTTTTAGCTGGCTTAAACCAGAGGACAGGAACTCACACTCGTCTTTGGTGCCATGTTTCACTGTACCAGCAGGGACACTTAAGCTAAACAAAAGAAGGGAAGGGAGGTGGGGAGGGCGGGGGGCGGGGGGAGGCACAGCTATTTAAACTGGCACTACCCCTAGTGCGGAGGAAGGAGTGCCAGTCTGCGAAGGGTTTGTTCCCTGTCTGCAGCAGGTAGGGACAAAAACTGAGGATAAGCATTTAGAAACTTTTCTAGCAATCTGACAGTAACTGTACATAAATTGAATTTTAAAAACTATCGCCTATATTTTACACATCTCTTATTTCATTTTTTTCCTGGTTAATTCATTCTTACGACATTTTGTGCAAGTACTTCTCAGCTTGACATAAACTTGAAAGAAAGAAAAAGCTTGTTTGAGAAGCCCTAACTCAGCAAGCACTCCTGAAGGGACAGCCCCCACCAGCACACTCCTGCAGCGCGAAGACACCTCGGCAGTTTGGGATCTCGTCACGTGACCAAGTGCTACTGCAAATGCCCGTAAACCTTCTTGGACCCGCCAGGCCCTGCTCGTCTAGAGACTGGCCCTGCTGAGACAGACTGATAGGCACTGAGGATAAGGGAGACCTGCTAAGAGAGGAGGAGAAAGTTCTCCCAGATAGTAGCACACCGATGTGCTGTGGTAACCGGAGAGATCAAGCACATTATAACCTTCCGTGGCTGCTGCTTCTACCTGTCCCTAAGATAGGGACAGCATTTTAAAATAGACAAATAATTTTTTGGTGTATCTCTCCACATCAGGCCCCTCTCCTTTCTTGGAGAGTGAATAAAAACTTTACTCTCTGAAAAAATAAAAATAAAAATAAAATAAAGAAGAGGGGGGAGTGGAGAATACTGGCCCATGTCCTTTTGGTCATGCCATTCAAAGAAATAGACCAAATTGGATAGTAATAATAAAAATCGGCCAGCAAACCAGCACTACCCACGTGTGTCCTGCTGACCTACCCCTCCCCTTTGTTTCACAAACGAAAGAACCCAGTCCCGGCTGTGAAGGTATTTTCTCAGACAAGGGCGCTTTCTGCACATTTCCTGGGAGCTGTGTTGCACCCAGCCTTGTTCAGCAGATCAGGCTACAACGCTTCAAGTGCTGCCGTTTTCTGGAAAGCGCAGGCAGGGTGCTGCATGTGGCACCTCGGCCTCACAGCTACTGGGCGGTGAAAGGCGAGGACTTGCCCTTCCTCCCTCCGGGGCGATTAAGGCGGCCGGGCATCGCTAAGGACCACCACACACCATGGGCGCTGCAGGCCCGGGGCTGCCGGCGAGCTGGGCCTGGGGCCTCGCTCAGCCTCTCCTTGTGTGGAGTGCAGACGGGAGCAAGCACTTGCGAAAGAGGAAAACGCTTAAGAAGAAAGCAGTACACACCAGGTCCGAGAGCTCGGCAGCAGGAGAAGTTCGAGGCACAGGTCTCATCAGCAGAGGATGCCGCCCATCCTACCGCCGCACTGCTTTTCCTGCCCCCCACCAAACAAACCCACAAGACAGCAAGCCCAGGGTCTGCCCTGCCAGAGCCCCTCTCAGTCCCTCCCAGAGCGTGGAATTTTAGTGGAGACCGTGGGAGCCCGGGTCCCAAAGTTTTGTAACAGAGGAGCCGCGCTTTGCAAACCCCACCAATGGAAGGAGCCGCATCAGACTGCAGGCCTGAAACACTGGGACCCAACTCTCCAAAACGGAAACAGACCCCATTGCGCCGCGGCCAGCAGGTCGAAGCCATGCACAGGGCGGAGGGCTGCCATCTGGGCATGAGAGACTGATGAGAGCAAGGCATTCCAAGGAGGCCTGGACCCTACTTAAATCACACCTACTCCAGCACCAAATGATCCTGCAGACACAAAGGCGTGCCCATTCCTGGATGCGGAAACCAAGCAATCTGAAGACACCAGCCTGAGGAAGATGGTCTCCAGAGTGCTGGGGTAGTGGCGGATGTCGGCAAGTTAAGAGACACCCCGTGACGGCGCAGGATGACTCAGCTCCGGTTCGAAGGCACCGGGGCCTGGCCAATATTTGAAGTGCTCTATTAAATTATTAGATAAATACTTTAGCCCTGGGCTTCTCCCAAAAAATCTCTTACAGAACCGTTCCAAGTTCCTTAAGCTGGTAATTGATACTCCCTTGCTCACTACAGGATATTAGAAACCTCTGAGAAGACAAAAACAGCTTGTCATTTCCTACTTGCTCCAAACGCATTCAGCACCCACCTACTGGCTTGTTATGAGGGCTCTGCATTCAGGACAAGAGTAAATGGACACGTGAAAACCTGGAATCTTACGCCTTTGGCTCACCTAAAAGCAGTTTTTCACATTCCACAGGCAATGCCTTGAACATCCATTTTATTTCCAGAGTTGCCATTTTTAATTCCATTCAAAGGAGACTTTAATGTTGTAATTGCATCCTCTGCCACCAGACCATGTGCCTACCTTTTCCCTTATCACAAACAGAAAAATTAAATCACTTCAGTACTCACTACAGCAATCCGCATTAGACTACCTCATTATAAACACAGAACAGGGGCGGCACATTAACCTGCTTCCGTGAAGATGGCTATTTTTTTTCTTTCTCATGTGTTTGCTGGCTTCTACCAGCCCCAAGATTTACACTGGGTCACGAATGAATAACAAGGGTCAGCAAAAATATACTACGGACACTGCGATGTTCGCACAGGAGACGAAGCCTGGTACATCGACTGCCCGGACAAGGCCGGGTGCGGCGAGACGCGCCTTTCCCACGCGTGCTCCGGCTTCCACGCCAAATGTCTCTGGTCCGAGCTCCAACACAGGCCTTCTCCCTAACTAACAGAATTTGGATCCAGTGAGGACTGGATTCATTTGCTAGTGAACCCGAAAGCATTAGCTATAGGTTGTTTTAAGTCCCGAACAGGCAGCTGTTACAAGCAGGGGAAGGGCAAGATTCAAACACCCCTTAAAGTCCTATAAAACCTCAAAAGAAAGGTTACCATGAAGTTCCTTCTCTCAGGGGCCAGAGAGTCAGAACAAAGGTGGCCAACACACACGCCTGCTTAACTAAAACCTCCACACGATCAGACGCCAAGCAACAGTCTGTTCTCTCTTCATACATGAAAACATTTAAAGAGCAAAGTCGACTCTTCAGGGTCCATCAGTACAAAATTTCCAATAATCCTCGTGGCCCTGGTCACCATTATGTGCAGAGAAGCCTGCCCAAGCAATAGTAACAGCGGAAACAACACGGAACATAGGTATGTTTTTCCTACTTAGACCATTTATCAGAATTGTTGTAAGAATTATCCGTAAGCAAATGGATGTAACTTTTATGAATGAACCTCATCTCTTCCTCAAATTTACTACAGCAGCTCTGATAAGAGCTCTCCTTGGTACACATGCTTAGCAGTTTCAATCTCTAGCAACAGATGAAAATGACAACTACATTTTCCCCCAACTGACTGGAGCAAGGGCAGCCTACTGTGCTTTTCCCTCCAGATCAGCGTTTTGCCAGAAGTCTGCCTGAGAGCTGCGGTTAGCGCGCGGATCATTCTAGGCAAGGCTGACCCTCTTTCCAACAAACTGCCACAGGGTTTTTGTAACCAGTTCCCATCAAGAACTTGCCAGTGCTATAAACACACAATTAGCAAGCAACACAACCACTTTTCCTCTTAGCTGGTATACACAGTTGCATTTAAGCAGCAGTATCTTAACTCTGAAGATACAAAGTTAAAAGATAAACCATGAAAATAACAACTTAGTAGTTATATAACAATAAAGAGTTAGACCAGCAGCGTGATTCATTCTTATTCTTACAAAGCCATTTATTTTCTTCTGATATTTTAAAAGATAAGCTAAGAGTGATGTGAACATACTCTATACTTTCAAGGCCAAAAACAGAAAAAAGAAGGAAAGAACAAATATCTTATTACAGACACAGTGTGGTAGTCAAAACAAGGTTTTAACAAGTCAATTACTGCACCATTAGTCTTATATGTGACAGATCAGTTTCCCTGACTTCAATTTTCTTATAGTTATTTTATTCTCTGTTTAAGACTTCTTTTTCTTTTAGTCACACAGGACAGATTTCCATCTGGAATTTTAGACAGATTAATGAAGACTTTCAGTATAGGATCTGTTTGTTTTTTTTTCTTAAAGGGCTAAATTTTCACTTATCTAAGATTTGAGTTAGCTGCTAAATCAATTCCAACAACATATTCTAAATTTCTGTTTACTCTGTGGGCGAGCATTCAGAAAGTTTTTTTTCTTAAGCGGTAAAGCCAAGATACTAAATTTCGAAGACATGGGGAAGGGAGATCTGAAAAGACTATTAAAGGGGTGGTACCTAAGGAAAGCCTTTGAGTGTCACACTGAGATCAGGCGTCGGCCACTGCAGAGGTGCTGCTCCCTGCCAGAGAGCGGTGGTAGGAAGGCGCCCGATGCATAAGAGAGAGGAACAGGTCAGGCCATCCGGCTGGCTGCAGCAGAAACACCTACGCGCACGCACGCGCGCACACATGCGCCCACACACGAGTCCCCCCATCTTAGGAAGTACCATGGTTTAATCCTACCTATACTTACTCTAATAACTAGGTATTTAATACTTTTATAAGGAAAACTGTTTCTAGTTGAAAAATGTCTTGACAGAAATCTCTCAAACACATCATTGTCCTGGATTTAGGGGAAGCCTAAATCCAATGACTAGCAGAGCCCTTATAAAAAAGAAAGGAGAGGCATATTCGACCAACATGGAGAAAAACCTGTGAAGACGGAGGCGAGTTCTGTGGCCGCACACCAAGGAATGCCAGGGGCCACGGGTGGCCGGGGGCGGAGAGTGGGCGGGGCTGCCAACACCTGAACTTCAAACCCTGGCCTCCGGAACTGTAAGAGGTACATTTTCTAATGTCTTAGGTCACTAAGTTTGTGGTACATGATTGTGGCAGCCCTAGGAACCTAATGCAATAGTATTATATTTTGGTCTAATGCCATTTGGAAATACATGGCCTCATGCAGAGAAACTGCAGCTCCCATTTTTATGACTAACTCAGGCTTTTTCTGCACAGCCTCCTTGAAATACACATGTAATCTAATGAAAAAGCCCAGAATATTACTGGACTGTGTACATCTGCACTTTATTACTATATACTACACATCACCCCCAGTATATTAGGTCTGTTCGGATCATTGTAAAGCTGTGCGATCTGCCCTTAAGATTTTTTTCCCAAAGACAGAAGTGAGCTAGTGAGCCTCTGAGAGGGGACTTGTACTCACAGGCTCCCGAAGTCACTGAGAACAGAACAGGGTAATCGTTTTGGTAACATGTCCTATTAATAGTTATTGCTCTTCACTCTATTACACAAATGTGCAATTTTTCTTTATGACCTTTTCCAAAAAGTGAAATCAATAAACATTTTTAAAAATTCTACTAGCATCAGCCATACATATATTTAAATGGTTTTTAAATAAATATGTGACCTTTAATGGCCACAGCAATCTTTTAAAAATGCATTCTCAGTGTATGCCAACGGCACTGATTATGACAAACAAAACAGTGACAACAAAAAGTCTGCATTAAATTCAAGCTCCATTAGAAACGGACGGAAATATAATCAATGTTCACCCAGCAGAAAAGGACTGCCCACATAGCTGTAGATGTATACATGGGGAAATGCCTTTTCAAGCTTCGATGCAAACAATGAATGGTACAAAGCCTTGGACAGCATCTGTCCAATGACCCTCTAGCATTTCCTTTTGTGAATTTATAAACTGACATAACAAACTCACTCTGACTGGTACTGAACACATGAGATTAGGGTGCATGCTCATCTCCGAACCGCACTGGTTGGAAAACAGAAGTTCATACACAAAGTCAATCAGGTTTATGGTGTATGAATTATATCTCAATAAAGCTGTTAATATACATGAGAAAAATGTCCATTAAAAAGTATATCTGGATTTTCTAAAAGCAAAAAACTTGAAAATTTCCAAGTTGACTCTTCTTGGACAACAAACATATTATGAGAAGAATTAGAAGGAAAATAAACCCATGCTGAGGGTGAAAGCTGGCTTGGTTCTTCATATACTGACTACAAAACAAGAAGTCAGGCAATTGCAGTACACTGCTGTGCGCACAGGAAGTTTAAGCCACACAACACAACTTAAAGCTTCCAATCCCTACTAGTACCCACAGCCATCTCAGATCAAGCCTAAGTCTCAGCCCTCTAAAAGTTAAATTTTCTCCTTTAAAACCTTCGCTGGAAAAAAGATGAAGTCAATAGAGGCCTTATTTTGAAACGAGTAAAGTCTTTACTTCAGGTCTAGATGCTCAATTCTCGATTAATCACAAGTTATCTTGGACTGACCGATCTGCATTTGTGAAGCTATTCCAGAAAAGCCCAACCGAGAGGTAAATTTTGAAATGGAAGTGTCCTTCTTCTCAAAGTTCAAAGATTTCCTGGTGGTCAGAAGCAAAACGCTTAGCCACGCTCATTCCAAATAAAGAAACTCTAATGTGACCAAGCGTGCATTCTAGAAAACATCTGATGGGAGTGTTGAAGAGGAGCGTTCATGCATTAGTAGAAGGTCAGACTAAAAGATCGTTACAACTCAATGCGATCAGGAACCTGTCACTCATATCCCAAGGTAAAAAACAGAGCACCGCATCAGTGGGAATTCATGAAGTGCACCACTCAATGTGGCTGGGTATTCCACATATGGGTTATAAATATGCCAGAGAAAACTTTAAAAAGCAGCTAGTTTTAAAAATAAACAACTTCTTTGGTATTTTAAACATCAAAAACACTCAAACAAACAACCACCTTTCAGCAAGTGCCATTTCTTTCTGTACTATTAGGGGCACTCCCCACAATACATGTGATTACTCAAATTATTTGAGCTCTAGTCCATTTATCCACTTCATCCCTGTTATAAGTATTTGTTTATAGAGCATCGAGCAGTAAAAATAGGATGGAAAGGAAGAGCTAAAACCAAAATTTTTTAAAAAAAATTAGGTATACCTGTCATTTTAAGATTGCATGGAAATAAGGAGGCATCGATAAGGTGATAGGAAATGTAATTTAGTACGTAAAGTTGGAAAAAACTGGGTCTCCATTCTCTGGGAACATATCAATAACAGGAAAAATAACGGACATCTACAGTTAACTCTCAATTTAAAGTACAGAGTTTTAGGTGTCTGAATTGGAGTAAATACAGGATCATGGTCATTAGGTGGATTAAAACGGCTCTTGCAAAGGGTAGTGCGGTACAGAGTACTAATTCAAACTGAGCCCAAACAGTAACACAATTAGTATCGTTTGCGCTCGGATTTGCCTTCGTCGCACCTGGGTCCTTTCCATTCAAAGGTAAATCAGTAATAAAAACGGTGCCCCGCTGTCCCTTTACTCTGACACAGTGCAGTGTTCCAATTCCGCAACAAGTTTTGGCAGGCAAACACACACACATGCGCGCGCGCACACTTATCAGTGTCCGATTATCTCAGAATAGCATTCAGTTGTGCCAGTGGTGTGTTTGGTTAAATGAGACTGGAGTGCTCTATTAGACAATTTCCTGGTGCCACTAATGCAGCCAAATACTTCCTAGAAATCAATGAATAGGTTCTAGTAAGTAGTACTCTAGGTTTCCCAGCTCTTTGCCAACCAACGCAAGCAAGATGTAGAGAAGAAATGTGGAAGACAAATAGTAAAATTATCTGAGATCTAGCAAAGAAGGCAGTAGAAACATACAACTAATGTCTCTGTGCCTTGGATTGAGCCCAGGGAAGGAAGAGAAGTCTGTTGTCACAATTAGAATAATCTGAAAGTGCAGGTCGGCAGTGCTTCCTTAAATTCAGCATCGCAGAGCACTCAGAAAATAACCCAATATTCCCCAACCTCCAAAGCTGAGCCTCCCATTCTCTTACCATCCGAGGAAGACGAGAACGAACAAAGCAATCTAGAATTTCTGAACCAGCTGGTGAGTGAGGGCCCCACGCGCGCGGGCCGGGCCACAGGCAGCCCTTACCTGGATGTCTGTGTCCTTCACAGGCTCAAGAGGCTCGAAGGTGGTGGCTGCGCTCAGGCTCTCCAAGCGCTGGGAGATGTGCGATATGTCAAGTCCCCGAGACCCAAGGAGAACTGACCTATGTGAGGAAACAGGACAGGGGGGAAAGAGTAGGATTAAGACACCCAGTAAGCTTCATATAATACTAGAGGGTATTTTCTACCCAG